>NC_135895.1:102799831-103463267 GCF_964194155.1 Cetorhinus maximus
ATCAAATATTAATGTAGGTAGGGGAGTGGTTTGATTTTAATATTGATTTGATGTCCTGACATCTGCTAAGCACTTGAAGCACTCTTCCAATATCCATTAGATACAGAACCAAAGAGCCAAAAAATAACTCTAGCAAGTCTTTGAAATGTTCAAAACTGTTAAATAGCCCCATGCCCCTTCCAACCCATACCCCTTCCATAAACCATAAGCATCCTCCATACCCACTTGTCAGTATCCACTAGTACATTAGTGCAAGCTCATTAGTGGAGCTTGGAGCTCAGCCAGGCATTTACAATGAGATTTAGTTTTGCAACTGTGTCAAAAAGCATGTTGAACAGATGGCCTCATTATGAATACCTGGCTGAGCTCCAAGCACAACTAATGGCTTCATACTTGTGGGGAATATTTATACAGCTGTGAAAGGGACCACTATATTTATTTGATTGAAGGTTTTATGAACTTATGATAAGTTTATCCTTCTCTGAAGTGATTTTTCATTGCCCTTTTGCTAATTGGACAAGATTAGGAGATGTTGAAACAAAAACAGAAAATGCTGGAAAAACTTAGCAGGTCTAGCAGCATTTGTGGAGACAGAAATAGAGTTAATGTTTCGAGTCTATATGACCCTTCTTCAGAGCCTTCTTCGGAGATGTTGAAGCTGTTCTCAATAGGTTCATGAATGGCTGTGATTGATTTACAGTTTTATGAGCTTGTAATAAGAGGGATAATTTTTTCAAGTGGATTTTGAATACCTGTTTCTTATTTTGACAGTTTCAAGAACATTTCAAAGACTTTCCAGTGTTATTTTATGGCTTATTGGTTCAGTACTGTTGGATACTAGAAGGAAGGGGAAGGAGAATGCATGGGGGTGGTATGGAAAGGGCATGGAGTATGGCAGGTTTATGAGGAGTTGAGGGGGCAGAGAGGGTATTGAGGGGGTAAGGAAGGGCATGGAGATATGGAAGAGGTATGAGGGGTGAGGGCTAGGGGGCCTGATAACTGTGAATAGAACTGGGTCAGTATCCCAGAGACTGGAGGCAGGCCTTCTGACATGCTCGCCGTTACATCCACCCATCTCCGTGGCCACATTGGACCTGCTTTGGGAGGTGGTGGCCCCGATGCCAGCCCATCGCCACCTCCTCAGGATGAAAACTCCATGGCCTGAATCTTCGGGTGGGTGTGCGGGGGTGGGGCCTGCTAGCTGACGCGTAAAACGATGTGCGGTGACGTCAGGCATGCGTCCCGACATCACTGTGGGTCATTCCAATCTTCGGTTCGGCGGGCGTGCATTGGAGTTGGCTGCGCGCCTGTCGAACTGTCAAAGGCCTGTTGAGGCCATTTAAAAATCAATTGAAACCATTAATAGGGCTGCCCGTCCAACCTCAAGGTTGGCGGGCAAGCGAAGAGCCCAGGCCGCCTTCGCACTTCCCATGAAACCTCATCCACGGGCAGGATGAGGTTTCATGAAGGCTCTATAAATTAAATCAAAATTTTCATTGAAATACATAAACATGTCCCAGCTCATGTGACACTGTGCATGCCTCAGGGAGATTTCTGTGCTCTTTCATGCGCTTGCTTGGCTGGTCAGATGCAACAGGCCAATCAGCAATTGGACTATTGCAGGTTTTCTAACCCATCGCTTCACCTCTGATTGAACTGTCACTTATCGGAGAATGTGAGCCGATGTGCGCTTGAAAGGTCAAAGCATTCAGAGATCAGAAGACTGTGGGTCCTATTTCCCTTCACATTGACATTCACTGCAAATGTGCACAGATTTTTCCCTCCAGGAGAAGAAAATCAGATTGCTTCAAATCAATTGGTTAGCCTCTCCAAAGGATCTTGCCAGCAGGAGGGGAGGAGATGCTTAGTTGCTCCACATTACTTTAGAATCAGCAGTGCAGGGGATTGGCACTGTGCCTTTCCTATCGCTGCTGGTCATCCTCCTTTGGTCGCTGGTCCCCACTCTCCCGGGGTTGTTCACTGCTCTCTGCCTGGCTCCTCTCCCCGTTCTCCTGTGACTGTTATTGTTGTCTCTTGGCTGCTCTCACTTCTCTCCAATAACTGCTTAATATTCTTCATTACCTGTTAAATGGCCCAACTTCACCAGGGGGGAAACTTTCCCCCAGTTGGGTGGGGGAAGTACGGGAGTGGGCACGCTTCCAATCGGCGCCCCTAATCGGGGCTGGGCCGCCATTTTACGTGGGCGGGCCAATTAAGGCCCACCCAGCGTGCCGTCCACTCTGAAGAGCTATGTGCTCCCTGTGCGGGCGGGAGGGGGGTGGGGGTGTGGATTCCCTTGGCTGGGAGTGTGCTCTTTTGCGCATGTGCACGGAAGAGCTCACAGATCTCCCTGGGGCTAAGTGCTGCCTCAGGGAGATCAGCTCCGATTTAAAACTTTTAATAAGCGTGTTTAAAAATTTTCCCTGCCATGTCTCCTCATGTGACACTGTCACATGAGTTGGGACATGTCCATAAGTTTTATTGAAACCTTTCTTAAAAATTTAAAAACCCTCATGAAACCTCATCCCGCCCATGGATGAGGTTTGATGCTTTTTCTGAAGCCCGCCCGGGCTCCCGGCCTGCCCGCCAACCTTAAGCTTGGATGAGCAGGTCCATTAATGACCTTAATTAGTATTTCAATGGCCTCAATAGGCCGTTGACAGGTCAGCGGGCGCACAGCTGACTGGGCTGTGCCCCCACCCTCCTGAAACTGGAAATGACGCGGGGTGACGACAGTAGTTCCACCCGACATCATCCTGCGTCATTTTACGCGTCGGCGAGTGGGCCCCGCCCCGGAAGATCCAGCCCCAGATATTGGGCAAAAAACAGGGATCAGAAAATTGACTCTTATATGATCGATTTAGTTTGTTACTGGAACTAAATTGTTGAGACTTTATCTGCAAACTTAAAGAATCATAGCTTGCAACAAATTCGGAAAATGAAATCATAAGAATACAGTCAAATCATGTGGCCTTTTGAGGATACATTTCCTGGTCCTTATTTGTGGTGTGTACAACAATAGGTGGGGCCAATCTTTGACAAGTCACAGGCCTATTGACCACATTTTTCTGATACATGATTGCGCCATTCAAGGTACCTTGTTACAGGCAAGGACTTGGAAAACCTAGCCAATGATGTTTTTCTGTTGCATTGTTCCTTGTGATTCATGGGATTTCTATACACTACACGGGGCCTGAGCTGGCTCTCAAGTTGCCTCCAAGCATAGCATTGCTATGCAACTGCAGAATTATACAACAACTTGACTGTTTTCACTTCCTGCATCTGCAACTTACATTGATTAATCTTCTCTATGTCAATGGCTTTGCTTTTTGAGCTGGTTCCTGGAACCATCTATGAAGAGTAACATAACAGCACAAATTGTTGTGGCGATTCTTATCACTTGACTGTTCCTGTACTGTTTCATAAATCATCTACTAGGAGACTTTCTCTTGGGACATACACTGATTGTAGAATAATGGGCCTCTGTGAAGACTTTAAATCCCTCAAGAGTTGTTCATTACCTGAATCCTGTTATAATTCATGCTTTGAGATATCTATGGTGTAATTTTGAGTTGGACAATGTTGTGAAATTAACGGGTGAGCATGTGGAGTTTATTTAAAACAGAGAGTGGGTGAGTGTGTGGAGTTTATTTAAAACAGAGAGTGGGTGAATGTGTGGACTTTATATAAAACAGAGAGTGGGTGAGTGTGTGGATTTTATATAAAACAGAGAGTGGGTGAGTGTGTGGAGTTTATATAAAACAGAGAGTGGGTGAGTGTGTGGAGTTTATTTAAAACAGAGAGTGGGTGAGTATGTGGAGTTTATTTAAAACAGAGAGTGGGTGAATGTGTGGACTTTATATAAAACAGAGAGTGGGTGAGTGTGTGGAGTTTATATAAAACAGAGAGTGGGTGAGTGTGTGGAGTTTATTTAAAACAGAGAGTGGGTGAGTATGTGGAGTTTATTTAAAACAGAGAGTGGGTGAGTGTGTGGAGTTTATTTAAAACAGAGAGTGGGTGAGTGTGTGGAGTTTATTTAAAACAGAGAGTGGGTGAGTGTGTGGAGTTTATTTAAAACAGATAGTGGGTGAGTGTGTGGAGTTTATTTAAAACAGAGAGTGGGTGATTGTGTGGAGTTTATTTAAAACAGAGAGTGGGTGAGTGTGTGGAGTTTATTTAAAACAGAGAGCGGGTGAGTGTGTGAATTTTATTTAAAACAGAGTGGGTGAGTGTGTGGATTTTATTTAAAACAGAGAGTGGGTGAGTGTGGATTTTATTTAAAACAGAGAGCGGGTGAGTGTGTGGATTTTATTTAAAACAGAGTGGGTGAGTGTGTGGATTTTATTTACAACAGAGAGTGGGTGAGTGTGGATTTTATTTAAAACAGAGAGTGGGTGAGTGTGTGAAGTTTATTTAAAACAGAGAGTGGGTGAGTGTGTGGAGTTTATTTAAAACAGAGAGTGGGTGAGTGTGTGGAGTTTATTTAAAACAGAGAGTGGGTGAGTGTGTGGAGTTTATTTAATACAGAGAGTGGGTGAGTGTGTGGAGTTTATTTAAAACAGAGAGTGGGTGAGTGTGTGGAGTTTATTTAATACAGAGAGTGGGTGAGTGTGTGGAGTTTATTTAAAACAGAGCGTGGGTGAGTGTGTGGAGTTTATTTAATACAGAGAGTGGGTGAGTGTGTGGAGTTTATTTAAAACAGAGAGTGGGTGAGTGTGTGAAGTTTATTTAAAACAGAGAGTGGATGATTGTGTGGAGTTTATTTAAAACAGAGAGTGGGTGAGTGTGTGGAGCTTATTTAAAACAGAGAGTGGGTGAGTGTGTGGACTTTATTTAAAACAGAGAGTGGGTGAGTGTGTGGAGTTTATTTAAAACAGAGAGTGGGTGAGTGGGTGGACTTCATTTAAAACAAAGAGTGGGGAGACTTCATTTAAAAAGAGCACGGAGAGCAGCTGATTGGTGAGTTAGATTGCTGAGTATTTCTTGCCTTTAGATTAAAATTAACTTCTATAGTTAGTGTTTAGATTCTAGTCTTTATTTTCTCTTTTGTAAAGATAGCTTGTTAAGTATAAGATCAATACTGATGTCAATAATTAATTTCAATATAGTGTAAAGGGCAGGGACACTAGAGTAATTAATTAATAAATTAAATAAAATACTATAGTGATGTCAGGACAGGTGATGTGTTGCTGCTGCAGCATGTGGGAGCTGCTGGACACCAAGGTGACCCAGAGCAAACTGATCTGTAGTAAGTGTTTGCAGCTCGAGGAACTTCGGATCCGAGTTGAGGAGCTGGAGTCCGAGCTGCAGACATTGCGCCGCATCAGGGAGGGGGAAAGTTGCCTGGATACTTTGCTCCAGAAGGCGGTCACACCCCTCAGATTAGATAATCCGAATTTGCTCTGTGATCAGGGACAGGAGGCTGTGACTGCAGGTGAGGCAGGTATGGGGACCCAGTGGGTAACGTTCAAGGAGCCTCAGCCCTGCAATTTTCTAACAGTTATGAGGTTCTTGCAAGATGTATGGACGATAGTGGGGACTGCAGGGAGGATGAGTGAACTGACCACGGCGCCGTGCTACAGGGAACCATTCAAGTGGGGGAAGGAAATAGGAACGTAGTAGTGGTATGGGACAGTATAATTAGGGGGATAGATACTGTTCTCTGCAATCATGAATGTGAGCCCCGAAGGCTGTGTTGCCTGCCCAGTGCCAGGGTTAAGGACATCTCCTCAGGGCTGGAGAGGAACTTGGAGCGGGAGGGGAGGGATCCAGTTGTCGTCATCCACGTTGGTACCACTGATGTTAATAGGACTGGAAAGGAGGTTCTGCTGAAAGAAGTTGAACAGTTAGGAGCTAAATTAAAAAGCAGAACCTCCAAGGTAATACTCTCGGGATTACTACCTGAACCACGGACAAACTGGCATAGGGTAAATAAAGTTAAGGAGTTAAATGCGTGGCTCAGAGATTGGTGTGGGAGGAATGGGTTTCAGTTCATGGGGCACTGGCACCAGTACTGGGGCAGAAGGGAGCTGTTCTGTTGGGATGGGCTTCACTTGAACCGTGCTGGGACCAGTGTCCTGGCGAATCAAATAACTAGGGCTGTACAGAGGCCTTTAAACTAAATAGAGGAGGGGAGGGTTCTGGAGAGGGAATAAATAGGCTTACAAAGCAAAAGAATATGGTGGCATTGCAGGGCAGCTACTTAGGTAATGATACCCAGAGTGTGACAGGAAGGGACAGAGTGTACAAACATTAAGAAGAAAAAGCAAATAGCGTAAAAGGGGGAAAAATGGTAGAGAGGCAAAATTAATGGCCCTTTACTTAAATGCACATAGTATTCAGAACAAAATAAATGAATTAACGGCACAAATAGAGGAAATAAATACAATAACTATCACTAGAGAAAAAGTACTAGGGAAACTAATGAGGCTAAAGGCTGATAAATCACCTAGACCTGATGGGTTGCATCCTAGGATATTAAAGGAAATAATGGATGCACTGGTAGTAATCTTCCAAGAATCCTTAGATTCTGGAAAAGTCCCAGAGGATTGGAAAACTGCCAATGTAACATCCTTATTCAAAAGGGGAGGGAGACAAAAAACAGGTAACTATAGGCCAGTTAGCCTAACATCTGCCATTGGGAAAAGGTTAGAGTCTATTATAAAGGATGTAATAGCAGAGCATTTAGAAATGCATAATATAATCAAGCACAGCCTGCATGGCTTCATGAAGGGGAAATAATGCCTGATAAATTTATTAGAATTCTGAGGAGGTAACAAGCAGGATAGATAAAGGGGAACCAGTAGATGTAATATATTTGGATTTCCAAAAGGCGTTCGATAAGATACACAAGGCTACTTAATAAGAGCGCATGATGTTGGGGGTAGTATATTAGCATGGATAGAGGGCTGACTAACTCACAGAAGACAGAGAGTTGGGATACAGGGGGCATTTTCAGGATGGTAACCTGTAACTAGTGGAGTGCCACAGGGATCAGTGCTGGGGCCTCAATTATTTACAATATATATGAATGACTTGGATGAGGGAAATGAATGTACTATCGCCAAGTTTGCAGATGACACAAAAATACGTGGGAAGGCAAGTGGTGAGGATGACACAAAGGGCATAATTTTACATTCGGCATGTGGGCGTGCGTGTGACACGCTGGGATGTAAAATGACACGTGATGATGTCAGGCGTGTGTCCCAATGTCACCGCGCACCGTCACGATATTTCGCTAGGCGGGCTTGCTATGAGGACGTAGGCACACCCGCCATTAATTAATGGACCAGTTAAGGCCCTTGCGACACCGATTGTGATTTTACGCAGCCCGTGAGATTTTCAGGGCATCGCATGGGCGCAACAGGCAGGTAGGTAGGGCCACATTTTCAAATACCTTATCCACGGGCGGGATAAGAGGGGTCAGTGGGCTCACTAATGCGAGTTGTTAGCACTTTAGCTTATAAGTTGCTGTTGCCTGTTTGTGTGAACAGGACAACTTCATTTCGCTTCAGAGCTGCTTTGACAGAAATAAGAGGCTTCAGTTCAGGACTCTGGAAGAGTCATACCACTTGGGCCCTTCCAGGTATCAGACACCTTCCCTTACCCTGGGAACGGGGATTGTGGTCTCCGCTGGAGGCACCTCCTCTGAGGAGGAAGAGAGGGCCAGAGGGAGAGGACGCCAGGTGTCCCTCATGTCAGTGGCGCTGAAGGTCACAGTGGCCCTCAACTTCTATACCTCCGGCTCTTTCCAGGGGTCAGTGGGTGATCTTTGTGGAGTCTCCTAATCAGGCATGCATTGACTTTCATTCACTACTGCATGGATGAGGCCAGCCAGGCTGAGCGAGCCAGAGGCTTTGCAGCCATTGCTGGCTTCCCCCGTGTCCAGGGTGCTATAGACTGTACACATGTGGCCATCAAGGCGCCAGCAGGTGAGCCCGGTGCCTTCATCAACAGGAAGGGCTTCTACTCCATGAACGTGCAGATAATGTGTGATCACAGGATGCTGATTCTACAAGTCTGTGCAAGGTACCCAGGCAGCTCCCACAACGCCTACATCCTCAGACACTCCCAGGTGCCGGGGCTCTTCAGTGCTCCAGCCCGGCTGGATGGTTGGCTGCTGGATGACAAGGGCTATCCCCTCAAAGGTGGCTCATGACGCCTCTCCACCATCCAGGAACAGAAGCTGAGCAGTGTTACAATAGGAGCCACGGCACCACAAGGGCAGTGGTGGAGAGAACCATTGTTTTCTCAAGATGCGCATCTGATGCCTGGGCCGCTCAGGGGGCGCACTCCAGTACCCCCCAGATCGTGTGTCGCTGATAGTGGTTGTATGCCGTGCTCTCCACAATCTGGCGCTGGAAAGGGGGGACGCAGTGGAGGAAGAAGACGTTGACGCAGCTGCTCTGGCAGCAGACAATGAGTCCAGTAGTGAGTCCGAGGCTGAGCACAGTCAGGAGAATGCTGAGGGGGTAGACACTGACCTCGGCAACCTCCAGGGAGTCAGGAGCACCCGGGAGGCTTTGATCCAATGCTTCTTCAGCTAGCCGACCAAAGAAGAACTACTAACACATGCCAGGGCTGCAGGATCCATACTCGATACCTGACAGGAACATTTGCTTGGTGAACAACATGCTCTATGTGCTATTTCAATAAAGTTCAATGACAAACAAGTCATTCATAACATCATGGGTTACCCTGCATCTGCAGAACTAATGCAGCACCCAGAGGCTTGTTGAACACAAACACATTTAATGGTGTGGTGCCTGGGATACATAAAACAAATTAAATGGAAAGGTGAGTTCTCCATCACACCTAATAATAATTCATGTCAAAGTGGGGGAAGAAAATCTCACCAGTGATAAGCCTGTGTTGTGCCTAAGGTGCTTTAAGTTTTCTCTTGTGGATGCTACATCTAGCTGCTCCCTCCTCGCTGGCACTGGTATTGGAGACAGCCTGCTCCCTCTGCGGTCCCATTGGCCATAATGACCCTTGATGGTTGTCCTCTGGCCCGTGGAGCCTGTGCTGGCCGTGCCTGGGAGGGAGCAGCCAATGCTACAGCTGGCATCTCCCCAGTCACCGCAGCCTCATCAGATGCCACGGTCACTGGCAGAGGGGCGGAGGAGCTGCTGCCATCATCTGAAGTGCCCTGAGAGTAGGCCACAGGGACAGCAAGCAGTTCGTGCGTCAACGTCAGGCAACTTTGGACCTCCCAGCTCACCATTGATAGACGGGCACCTAGCTGAGATACTCGATGCCCATCCATCTTCCACACTGACACTGACCACCTGAGGTCATTGCTGGTGTGAGGGTTTGCAGGTCCGAGCGTATCCCCAGGAAGCCCTGATTCAGCTCCTGGAGGATCCTCTCCATGAGAGTCACCACTCTCTCCATGGAGGGGGCAGTGCACTCGACCATGAGGGTCATTGCATTGCTCATGCTCCACATGGACTCCTCCACAACGGAGACCATGGCACACATTCCCTCATGTATCTCCGCCAGATCCTCCCGCACAACCTACCAGACTTCCGGCATCTGCTGCCTCAGGAATGACTCCAGAGGCTCATCATCAGCCACCGACTGAACATGTTTCTGGTCCCCAGCCGTCCTCCAACTGCTGGCGCCCTGGGCACTCTCTGTCTCCACCCGCACCTCCAATGAGTGTGACGTGCCCTCACTGCTGTGCACTGAGATACTATCCAACGATCTAACGCCCACCAAGGTGCTGGTATCTGCGCTGGTGCCTGCCTGGCTGAGAGGGTGTGACGTAGGTACGTTTCTATGGTCGCTGTCCTCTGGGGTGAGCGGTGGGCTTACAGGCTCCTGACCCCCACGGGCTACTGGTGAGGCTGGAAGGAAGAACAAGGACATGTCATTAGTTGAAGTCATTACACTGTTACTGTGCATGCCTGGCACCTGGATCAGGGTACCTTCGTCTTTCTGTTATCAACAGGGATTCCATGTTCGAGGCTTGCATTAATATAGAGACAGCAGTGGAATAGTTGCTATGACAGACATACTGACCTCAGTGCACTGCACCCTTACCTCCCTGTGATACCCCACCTCACCATGGCCGATTGACCTAGGCGCATGGTGCTTCTCCAGCTCCAGGGCCTCCTGCTCGTATCTGGTCAATATTAGAAGGTGGGGCGCTCCTCTGCCAGTCCGCAGCCTTCCTGCATTGTTATAGGCTGTCTTCTCCTGAAAGGACAGAGGGGCATTGATTAGTCCACCCTGTACCTGCGTTGCCACTGCAGCCTGGCCAACCCCACCTGAGGAACACCTCGCAGGGCTCAGCCGATTCGTGACCCTGGAGCGAGACACTCATTCCCAGCAACCAGGGCTCACCCCCTTGCCCAGATGCTGCCTCATTGACATTTCCCACTCGCATTCTGAGAACTCTGAGGTCCGGCAGGGGGTGGCGCTCCTAACTGCTGTGCTAAGTGACCCATGCCAACACGGCACTCACCCTTCCCGATCGCAGGAGATCATTGAGGTGCTTATGGCACTGCACCCACGTGCGATTCATCATATCATGGGAGCAAACCCTGGGTGCCATCTCCTCCCAGGCATTTTTGGTCAGGTGGAGGGGATCTCCTCCTCCTGTCCCTGGGGACAAGTACATCTCTGTGTGCTGCTACCTCCTCCAGGAGGGCAGCGAGACACTTGTCGGAAAATCGCTGACTGCCCCGCTGACCTGCCCTCCTGCCTGCCCTTTTCACCACTGAGGTGCCCCGTACCCAGGGTCCTCCGAGTCACTGGCATGGCTGCCACAACCACTTCTGAATCGGCCACCGGGTCACCATTGGACCCGGCGGACATTGAGCTCCCACCCCCGGCCGCCCCTTCTTGCTGATGCTGCTGTTGCGTATTGTGCTGGGCGGGCCTTAACTGGCCTGCCCGTGTAAAATGGCGGTGTGGAGCCAATCGCGGGTGGCGGTCAGGTTCCTGGCTGTTCCTGTCGAACCCACCCGATGAATGTAAAATCCTGGCCAAGGATTCTCCAGAGGGATATAGACAGGTTAAGTGAGTGGGCAAAAACGTGGCAGATGGAATATAATGTGGGAAAATGTGAGGTTATGCACTTTGGCAGGAAGAGTAGAGGGACTGACTATTACTTAAATGGAGAAAGACTGAAGAAAGCTGCAGCACAGAGGGATTTGGGGGCCCTCATGCATGAATCAGAAAAAGCTAACGTACAAGTTCAGCAGGTAACAGGGAAGGCAAATGGAATATAGGGAAGTCTTGCTAAAACTATACAAGGCATTAGTCAGACCACACCTAGAATAATCTGAACAGTTTGGTCCCCTTATGTAAGGAAAGATATGCTGACATTGAAGGCAGTCCAGAGAAGGTTCACTAGGTTGATCCCGGGTGTGGAAAGATTTTCTTATGAGGAGAGGTTGAGTAGGTTGGGCCTATACTCATTGGAGTTTAGAAGAATGCGAGGCGACCTTATTGAAACATATAAGATTCTTAGGGGGCTTGACAAGGTAGATGCTGAGAGGTTTTTTCCCCTTGTGGGAGAGTCTAGGACCAGAGGGCATAATCTCAGAGTAAGGGGTCACCCATTTAAAACAGAGATGAGGAGGAATTTCTTCTCTCAGAGGGTAGTGAATCTGTGGAATTCTTTACCGCAGAGGGCTGTAGAGGCTGGATCATTAAGTATATTCAAGGCTAAGATAGACAGGTTTTTAATCAGTAAGGGAATCAAAGGCTATGGGGAAAAGGCAGGAAAGTAGAGTTGAGGATTATCAGGTCAGCCATGATCTCATTGAATGGCGGAGCAGACTTGATGGGCTGAATGGCCTACTTCTGCTCCTATGTCTTATGGTCTTAAATGAGCAAGATTGGATCAGCTGTCTTTCCTATAACTTCCATGAAGTCAATGGAACTGAAAATTTAAAGAGAAGTATTACCAATCTGCAGCCCATTTCTCATCTCCTGTGTCTGGCCCAAATTTATGGCCTGATTGTTTCGCTCATCGGGCACGCGCAATCGGCGGACCTGGGAGTGGACTGGAAAGGGGCCCCCGACTGCGATTGGCCCCCACTTACACCCGAGATCAATTAACAGCCAGCCAGAGTGAAACGCATGCTGAGAAAGGCTCAGCACTGCCGGTGAGGGCGGGAAGAGGGCGGGTGCCGGTGAGCACTTCCAGTGAGCTGCTGGAGGGCAGACAACTGCCTCAGGGAGCTGCAGACATCCAGGGAATAAATGAAACAACAAAAGTGCTGCAAAATATGTCCATGCAGCACAATCAAGCACCTGAAAGCATACCTCATAAAAAAAACAGTCCCCCGATATCTCTTATTTTATTTCCCCATGGAGGGTTCATCTCGCCCTGGATCGAGGTTGGAGTGAGAAAGTAAAGGCCGCCTGGCCGATTGGCCCGACCACCAGTTGTAAAGGTGGGCGGGCCACAAAAAATCACATTCACGTGCCCTCTTAATGGGCTTAATTGCCTGCTTAATTGTCGGCGGGCGGGCTTCCGACTCACGCGCGTGCCCACCGAGCGAGATATCACGCAAGTGCACGATGACATCATCTCGCACTATTTCGTGGCCGGATGGGTCGGGTGTGCCTGCCTGTGCGTTGTCTGCCCAACCCAATAAATTATTGTTTTCCGCAATGCTCCATATCTGCTCTGCAAAGCAGGCTTTGTAAATTTTCATTGTCAAACATTTTCTGCGCTACTCATGTTAATTAACAAAGTATTTGCAATTCATACAGGGAAGGGGCACTTTAACTACTTGAGATTATAGAAAAGGAACATTATTACAGGCGAATTGTGGATGGTCAGTTTTTACTCAGAACTTCTACTGGATTTGCACAAAATCATGACAGAGCAGAATCCAATGCACTCAGCATCTTCACTTCGGCAGAATAAGGGCAAGTAGCATTGTTGGAAGGGGAAAATATTAATCCATTACCATCAGTTTTATCAATAAAAATGTCTTTCTTTATTCTCTTATTTATTGAGACTGCTGGCAGCTTCTAAGGAACGCATTCAAAGTTCACAGGTCAGTTTCTACAGAGTTCTGTGTCCTTTGTCCAGACAAGATGCAATAACTGAGGACATCATTCCCTCTTCAATGTCTCCTTTACACTCATTGCAATTCATTCTTCTGGCTTGAATGAAACAACTAAGCTAGTTGTCCTGGCCAATATTTATCCTTGAACCAATATATATATATATATATATTTTAAATGATATGGTCATTATTGCATTGTTCTTTGTGGGAATTTGCTTTACACAAATTGGTTGTCCTGCTTCCCTGCATTACAACAATGACTACACTTCAAAGGTACCTCATTGGCTCTAAGACACCTTGGGATACCCTGGGGTCATAAAAGTCAATATATCAACGCAAGTTCTTTTTACTAATTGGTGCGGAATTATGAACAATTCTGTATTGTGAATTCACAGCCGTTTGGAATGGGGAGGGGATTGCATCAAATCCATCTCAGCCAGTTGAATTGGCCACTCATTTCTATCGCTCCCAGTGGTAAAAGGTTAGTATTTTACTTCATTGTGCTGCACAGTCCCCATCTGTTTTTCTTTCATTTTGCCTTTTGCACTGCTGTATTACTTATTACATTTGACTGTCTTTATAGATACTACACAGATAATGAAAGCCTTTTAGGGCAAGGTATTCCTAGTGTAGAAAGTGATAATGTAATAGAATATCACAGGGAGAAATAAGGGAAGGGTATTAAAAAGGAAAACAATATATTGCGTTGGGTGATAGAGACGGTTTCAACATCAAAACAATTTTCAGCCAAACTTGCACACCATTATCTTTTATGTATCCCAGCCTTATCATAATCTTTGAGGTACACTAAACATTCAAAGTTCTTGGTGGGATTTAGTTTGAAGCCTGAGCTACTTTAACAAGAAGAACAGTTTAATGGAAAGACATACATTTTAGTGATGTTTTGTCAGTTCAAGGAGGAGAAAGGCCCCCAGAAGAACTCAAGGAGGCTAGGCCTTTTTCAAATGACATTGTAGATTTCTTGGCCTAAAAAAATTAATTATGTCATTCTCATTTCTAGGCTTAAAATATGTGCCTAAGTGCCCAATTTGGGGGGGAGTGGTATGTAAACACCAGAATTGCATATGTTCCTTTGTCGGCATCGACAATGCGCACCGGAAGCATTTAAAAGGCTCCCTGTAATACATAGATATGGGTCCTGTGCTTAGACAACATTTTTGGGAAACAGTCTTCTCCAGCCATGCACCACGTGACTTACCTACCCAGCATATCATGGTACCAACAGGCAGGCAGGGCCCTGCAGGAGTGTTAATTAAAGGAATCACCCTCTCTACCAGTTATTTGCTCGTTTGTTCTATTAGACTGCTGGTTAACTACCAGGCTTCTTTTGCCTAATTTCGACATTTAAGAACTGAATTCTAACTTATGTTACCTTGCCGGTGCGAGACTGTCTTTGGCTCAAAATCAGCTTTATTGCAGCCATAGAGACTGGGATCTTGTGCCCTCCCCATGGTGAGTTTGGTGGCCGAGGGGGTATTTAATCAGGCGGGAGGATGGTGAGTGGGTACCTCACCTCCTTCATGTCTTCACCTTGATGAAGTTAATGGCAGGAAGGCCTGTGGACATCCTGCCTTCCCTGCCGTCAGTTGAGGCCCTTAAGTGGGCCATTTAAGGGCCTCATCCTGCCGCTGCTGGTATTGGCCCAGTAACAGTTGGGGTCTCCCAGTATGTGGGGACCACGGCAAGCAAATCTGTGCAGGGTTGCCTGCAGACTCCCGGGGGAATGGAGGGGGGCGTCCCGCGTTTAAAGGTATTCAGTGCCTGATTGAAGGAGGGGAGGAAAGCCTTTGGAAAGTTACCCATTTCTCTTCTTGCTAACCCACAAACCCCACCGCCCCCAAACCCCTCCCGCCATCACTCACTCACCTATGACCTGTGATCCAGCGATAATCCAAGGCTTCAGGTTGGTGCCATACCAGTAGCAGCCACCACCTCCCTGGTGGCACTGCCTATCAGTAGACCTGCAGGCCTTTGATTGGTTGGCAGCTTTTGGCTGGGACTTACACCTCCAGGATCCTTGATCCTTGAGCTCGTGGCTGGCCAGTCAAGTGCCTGAATGGAACAACATGTTTTTTAAAAGGGGCAACAGGGACTCTCACTGATTCTCCAGCTGACGGCTGAGACCCCTGTTTCCTCCACAAGGTTCCATCCAGAGGGTCTTCTTGAGCAGAAGGGGGAATCAACCAAGATGACAAGGGAGAACAGGACCAGCTCTGAGAAGAAGACAGAGGGTACTGCACAGAAAGGTTTTCAGGGAGAACAACTCATTATTCAACTTCACCAAAGAGCAATGTCTGAGATGTCTTGCTACAACTCCCTTGGTTGACAGCCCAGACTCATAAAAGGATTATCCCAGTGGGGTTCTGTTTTGACAGCTGGAAGGAACTGTTAACTTTGATTGACACATTTAAGTGATTATAATAAGTGATTCCTTCTGTGATTTCTTTTATTAATGTTTATTTGCACAAGATTAGGAGGTGTGAGGTGTTTGAAACCTCTGTTATCGATACTTTAACTATCTGTCTGATTGATTGCAGGACCATAGGATTGTAGGAACAGCAGTTTTGTTTTTTCTAAAAGAAGATTTATGATTTTTTTCTGAGCAGTTCCACACATGCCATGGGGCAACATGTTCCCCCCGTCGGGGGGGGATGTGTGGGAGCAGGCACGGGCGGACGGGTTCCCGATTGGCGTCCCCGGTCGGGGGCATGCCGCCATTTTATGTGGGTGGGCCAATTAAGGCCCGCCCAGCGTGACATCCGCCAGGAAGTGCTATGTGCTCCCTGTGTGGGCGGGGGAGGATTCCCTGAGCTGGGAATGTGCTCTTTCACGCATGCGCACGAAAGGGTGCACAGATCTCCCCGAGGCAAAGTGCTGCCTCAGGGAGATCGGCTCAGGTTTGAAATTTCAAATAAAGATGAGAAAAAAAATTCGCTGCCATGTCCCCGTGTGTGACACTGTCACATGAGTTGGGACATGTCCATAACTTTTATTTTGAAATATTCTGAGGTTCTTAAATCACTCATGAAACCCCATCCCGCCCGTGGATGAGGTTTCATGCTTTTTCAGAAGCCTGCCAGGTCTCCTGGCCTGCCCGCCAACCTTAAGTTTGGACAGGCAGGTCCATTAATGATTTCAATTTGTTTTTTAATGGCCTTAACAGGCCGTTGACATCGGGATGCACGCCCGGCGTCACCCGTGTCATTTTACACATCGGCGAGCAGGCCCCACCCCCACTCACCGAACAGAAGATTCTGCCCATGGTTACTATATATGCTTGTGCACATAACGTACACTGGGTGAATTGGCATGGAAGGGCCATAAGTCGGCACAAGTTGCCATGGGGCTATAAGAGGCCATTGGGGTGGGTGGGTGCCATGAGTTGGCATGGAGATGACGTTGGCAGTTGGTGGGTGTTGAGAGAGTGTGAGGTTGAGGGCTAGAAGGTCTCAAATGTTGCAATACAACTGGAACAAAGTGGACCCTTTAACCAGCTCGCATTGGCACTCAGCTGCCCTCATGGCTGCCAAGCAGCGGGCCCAATGCTATCCTGCAACTGTCCACCCGGAGTGAAGATTGCACCGTTCTGGGGCCTTTCTACAGAGGTGGATGTGGTGAGCCAGTAAATTCCCCGACTCAAGCTACCCACCTCAGTCGTGAAAATTCTGGCCTCAGAGTTTACAAATGAGATCTAGTTTAGATGTAAGTTTTTCAATAGAAAATAAAAGAATTGCAATCTGTACCTTTGTGCAAATAATGACGTCAATGTGGCCTGTGTTTTCAAAATATGTCCAAGATCCTGAGTTAATGTGTATCAGGTGGAAAATTAAATCACATTGGCATTATATTACTTGAAGTCATCATTTCCAATTGGGTTGAACCTAACCTTCTTCGCACTCTACCCTTAATGTACAGGTAGTAAAATTATTGGGTGAGTATATTGTAATCCAAAATAAAATTGCCAAGATGCCGTAACTGCTTTAAACTGCTTGAAATCTGCAATAATTAGATGAAAATGCAGTTTAGCAATAGCAGAAACCCAAACTTAGAAAGGTTCCAAGTTTAAATGCTAACCTCAAAAGTCACTGAGTCTTATTTGTCCTCATTAGGCAGATTTCAGGATCTTAAGGCCAAGGCTGCTCCACACAGCACTGCGTGGCAGTAGAGTGCTTCACATTATGTCAGCCGAAGCTGCTAAGGCCACTGATGGCCTGCAACAAATGTACTCAATTGTCAAGCGGTCGCAGAACTGCTTCAATGGCGTGAAAATCTGTACAGCTCAGAACATTTTCCCCATGATGTCTTCAGGAGGAACCGGGGTACAGCGCATGCTTATGGAAGAACGTATGTAACAAGGAGAGGACAGGGGCTTCTTATCAAGCTGTGGAGAAGGAATATATACCTACTAACATTCGGCAGAGAGGAAAGGGGAGGAGAGAGGAGAAACCTGGAAAGTTTAACCTGAAGTAGAGATATTGGCAGCAAGCTATAACCACTCACTGTTTCTAAGGAAACAGCGGAGAAAATCAATTTTGTATGCAAGCGCAAGGAAGATTAGTCTTTTTACTCTAGGCTGATATGTGCCCCACATTTTGAGAAAATTGCATAATCTATGCACGCATTTAAAAAGTACTAATTTCTTATTTTAGTATCTAACTATGGTATCTGTATACATTAGCAATCTAGTGTGAAAATAAAGATTGGATTCTGGAGTGAATATATCATACAACAAACGTTCATTGAGCTTTCCAGCGAATGCTGGTCTTTAATCTCCATGGGAACAGCAGAATGTATGAGACCGGGAAAATCTTTTGCTGTCCAGTATCTTGGAAATACCATTGAGCACAGGAAAAGCTCAACGTGCAATGCTTTTTAGTGAATTAGAAATATAAATATTTTGTAAAAGATTCGTGCTTTACAAACTGGCACAACGACAACTGGTATCCTCGCATCACAATTATTTGGATCCATAATTTTCTGGCCATATGGCAGATAAATTATTCAGCTGGCCACAGCAAAAAAAAAAAAGAACTTATGCCCAACTTGTAAATGAATGTTTTTACTGAGTGTCCTATAGGAACTCTCTCTGAATTTCTGTTGCTTAATAAAACCCAATTAAGCTTGTGTGTCTGATACCTGGCAAAAGTATGAGAAATTATTGAACAATTCAATCCAGAATAAAATTAAGTGTTTCAATAAGTCAAATTAGCACACTTCTGTAATTACAGATAAGTCTGGAGTCAAACCTTACTGTGAGTGCTTACTGATACAACATGACTTTCAATAAAATGTGCATTTGTTATAGACAGTCCAGCAGAAAAACCCAAAAGCATTTCTCTATAACACCCAGTTTATGAAGAAACAGGGTCAGGTCAATTTTCAATTTGCCTGCCCATTGTACAAAGGGTGGAATCTTGAGGAGGTGACAGGGGCCTTGCCTGCCAGCTGGAGAGCCAACAGGAGACCTGCATTGATCCCTTTGGGAAAGGCCTGCCGAATCATGAGCCAATCAGGCAGCTGAGAAGCCACTGGCAGACTCTTCCCTGGGATCAGGACCCTGGTGGGGGGGCGGTGGGGGGGCAGGGGGGGTGGGGCAGATGACCCGCTTACTGAAAGCTGCTGGCCAGTCAGTAGCTGGGAGCTCTTTTGCTCAGCAGTGCCACCAGTGAGGCGGTGGCTGCTGCTTGAATGACAGTCATCCGAGGCCCAGGGTCGCAAAGCGGCCCAGGCCAGAATTAAATAATGGCAGGAGGGGTTTCTCAGGTTAGGGGGGGGTTGGCAGCAAGGGAAGGGGGTTGGATCTCAGAGGGACCCCCCCTTCCTGATGCAGGTCAGACACAGTGCCTCTGAAGGCAGGACATCCCCCAACACCTCCCTCCCAGGAGATGACAAACAGCCTGAACTTGTGGTGCTACCTGTATGGTGACCGGCCCACCCACCCGCAGCTGGGTTAACACTAACAGCAGTGGGATGAAGCCCTTAAGTGTTATTAATTGTCATCCTAAGGGCCTCAATTAGCAGCAGGGCGGGAAGGCTGACCACAGCCCTTCCTACCCCCGGAGTAATCAGGGTGGGGGCAGGGTGGAGGGGTGCTCAGCTGCCACCCTCCTGCCCAATTAAATGCCCTCCCCGCCTCCAAGCATGCCACTAGAGAGGGGGGATAATCCTGCCCAAACTCTGAAAAGTAAAATCAGGTGGTTACTATCTAAGTGCAAAAAGCAGTTGGAAAAGGTAATGAGATGTTGGCCCTCATCTCAAAACAGAGGAAGTGATGCTTTAGCTGTACAGAGCCTTAAATAGACCTTAATTATGGAATGTGCATTCATTTTGGGTACCACACCTTAGGGGAGATATTATTGGCCTTTGATGCAGTACAGTGCAGATTCATCATAGTCATACTAGGGCTTAAAGTGTTACATTATGGAGACAGGCTGCATTAACATGGCTTGTATGTCCTTCAGTTAAAAAGATTGAGGCATGATTTAATCAAGTTATCTAACATGATAAAGAGATTCAATAAGATAGATGCAGAGAAACTATTTCCTCTGGCAAGGTGATCCAGAAAAATGAGCTTATCGCTGGTTAACCTGTTTTTAGATATGTTTTGTATTCAAAGGGAATGCAGGGCAGAGAATTCACACCATAAGGCTGTAGCCCTATTTCCAAGTCATTGTCCCTTCAAGCAAGTGTCAGTGCCAGGAGCATATAACAACTATTACTGCACAATCTACTACTGTAGATGATATGATTAAGTGTTTCACTAAGACCCTTCTATCCTGTGGCTGTTATTCAGGTTAGTGAGAATAATGGGACCAATTATTGTGTCCCTGCTGCACATAGCCACCAAGCACGCATCACCCAAAGTTAACTCCACTTGCGGCGATCTGAATCCCTCTGTGCTTTCAAGTCCTTGCAACTTTCCCTCAATACAGGGCAGCCCACTGTCAGGACCTTTAGCTTAAAGAACAGGGACAGATTGGAGCGACTGCAGCAGATCTGAGCAGCAATGTGTATGGTTGGTGGCTTCAGGACCCTGTGGTGGCTGTACTAAAACAAGGGCCAAATAAAGACCTTCAGCCACAACAATCCATGAAAAGAATGTTTCACTTACCTTCCAAGGCCTCTCTGGCCTTGCCCACTGCCCCCCTCAAATCCTCTGAGTGGAATGTGTCTCATGTTTAAAGTCAGCAGTGCTTTCTCATTTATTGAACTGATCACAAGGTGCCTCCTTACAGAGACTGCTTCACAACAGAGGTCACATGACTACAGAAAGCCATATGGGGCATGTAGAACTGATTATGTTTCAAACCCAAACATCCCTCTTTTCATACTGAACAAAATATACAAACAGCCCCCTTTCCCTAGTGAACAAAAGACAAATTTGCATGCACAATCATGTGTGTCTGTGAGTTACCACAGTTACCCACTATGCACCCATTGTTCTCATGCATTAACAACTATTTTGGTTTCATTGCAGTTCTTGGGGACATGTGGACCTCTGGGATTGATGGTAGTTTTGTACTCAGTATAGTTGATGAAATCCCATCTTCCTGATCGGCAGGTCGCTGTGAAGGAGCAGCTTTGCTAGTTGTTTGTATATGCCTAAGGTTGTGCCGGTATATGATCGAGGTGACAATTTTTCTATGCATGTCCCATGTTTCCATATGGGCTGACTCCTGTTGACAGCTTTGAGGGTTTGTACCTTGACTGGCTCCTCATGTTTTTCCATGGCTACATATTGCTTCTTCAAGGAGTCTTTCTTTGTGTGCCTTTCTGCCTGCTGTTTTTCCTGGCTGTATATCTGGTTGAGTTTTTTCAACTCCCTCTTTGAGTTGCCAATTGTGGAATTGAGGGTCATTATATCCTCCTAGTACCTTTGCATAGTCGCTGAAATTTGTTTGTTCAAATCTTGAACAGCTTGGTTCATTGAAGACTTCAGTTGATCATGCGTTTTCAGAGGTATATACTCAGCTTGAATCTTGCGCTTCAAATCTTCCAGTTCAGATCTGATGCGAACATTTTCCTGTTGAGCTGCTTCATTTCATTGCGCTGATGTGATCAGCAATCATCTTGTGGTTTACTTGAATATTGTCTTCCTCTCTCTGGATCCTCTTGGTTCCCTCCCTCTGGGGTCTTTTACTGACCTCTCTCTGAGGTCATTTGTTGCCTTTTCTCTGTTAGCACATTCAGGGTTATACCAGTCCAAGCTTTAGGCTTGTTTCAACTGAGATGAGTGGCTGTTGCATCCCATCTATGATCTGGAACTCTAGATCTTCTTTCTTGCCATTGCATTGGGCTCTTCGAATAATTTGTCCTCTCAGTATGAGTATCGTGCCAACATATAGCCTCAACATTACTTTCGAGGGCTTCATTTTTTGGATCGCCATATTGAGCCACTTCGCACAAGTCTGTGAAGGTCATGATACACCTGTGTCTATCTGACATTTCTTGTTCACTTGATACTCCCCTTCTACAGTCATCATTGTAACAGTCACAAACCATTTACCACCTATAGACTTGACGGAACCAACCTGCTTTATGGTGTATAGTTCTTCATCAGACCCTTCTGCTGATAACTCTCCAGTGGCCATCTGTATAGGATTGTTTGGCTTCTTTCTAGCCAAACACTAGTATGCAAAGTGATTCTGCTTCTTGCAGTTAAAACACCGGGCAATCCTTCTTATCCTTTGTGTGATGTCATTTTCAGTATTTGCATCCTGCCCTTTGTCCGTGATTGCTCTGCTCTTTTGACCTAGAATGTCTCTCAACGTAATGTATCTCCTGGTCCAATCTGCCATACATATGTTCTAGCTGATGTTTTACAGCTTCTGTATTCCTGAACATGTCTATTGCTTTATTTAGCATCAGTTTCTCATCTTTCAGTGGACTTTCTCTCATTGAGGGGTCTCGCGTGACTAAGCATAATCTATCTTTAATCAGGTTATCTTTTAGCTGTCCGAATTTACATGATTCTGCAGCTGTGTTACTATAGTCACGTACTGATCTATAGGTTCTGTTTTACCTTGAGTTCTGGTGTTGAACACATAGCGTTCATTAGTAACATTCACTCAGGGTTCAAAGCATTCGTTCAAGGCTTTCAAAATCTCTGCCATCTGTTTTCTTTGTTTGTCAGTTAGATTTATGGTGGTATACAATTTGTAGCAGCCCCTCCCCAGCAGTGTTAGAAATATGGCTACTCTTCTCGGATCTGGCTTGTTAATTTAATCTGTTGCTAGCTCGTAGGTTTGCCATTGCAAGTGGAGAAACTGCCAATTCTGCCACATACCACCTTTCATTTTGACATGATCTGGGAGGGGGCTGTTTACAGCAGCCATGTTAACTTATTCAATACTTGTAGCCTTTGGTTTAGTTGCTTTTCTTTCACTTCTTCAGCAACTTTTATTAGATTTGAACATTTCTGTAAGCCTCTGTTCTCAGTGTCTGCTCTGCGGTATTTGCAGGATTTGAAACCTCTGTTTTAGCTCCTTTCCAACACCATGTTTCGTGTTTAAAGACAGCAGTGCTTCCTCAGTGCTTTCTCATTGTAGGTCTTTATTGAACTGATCTCAAGATTACAAGCTTACAGAGACTGCCTCATGACAGAGGTCATCTGACTATGGAAAGCCAGATTGCACATATAAAACCGATTGCATTTCAAACCCAAACAAAGTGAGCCAGACACAAGGCCTACCTCAAGCTTCTACAAGGGCATCACAAAATGGAAAATGAGGCAGAATGGCAAGGAACATCTTCTGTTGTCCCACTTCTATGGCTTCCCTCTGCAGTGGGGAGATGGTGGCATAGTGGTATTGTCACTGGACTAGTAATTTAGAGACCCAGGTTACTGCTCTGGGGGCTTGAGTTTGCATTCAAAAATCCAGAATTAAAAGCCTGATGATGACCACGAAACCATTGCCGATTGTTGTAAAAACCCATCTGGTTCACTAATGTCCTTTAGGGAAGGAAATCAGCTGTCCTTACTTAGTCTGGCCTATATGTGCCTCTGGACGCAGAGCAATGTGATTGATTCTTAAATTCCCTCTGAACAAGAGCAATTAGGGATGGGCAATAAATGCTGGCCTAGCCAGTGACACCCACATCCCATGAATAAACAAAAAAAAAATGGAATCTCCAGAAATTCGAGGGCACAATAAAGGGGATGAAGAACCATCATTTCCCATGTGCTTTGGGAAGAAAAGTCAGCTCCAATCTCTTTAGATTGTGCTAAAGATGTAAACTTCTGTACAAGCTGATCTGAATCTTTTTGCTGGTGATATCTCTTTAAAAAGATGGTTGGGCAACCTTTTGCCCATTGGACAATGCTATCTCAGCAGTAAGAGGTCCATCCGTTTCAATTTACTAATGATTTATATGCTTATCATTTTTGTTTTTCAGCAATGCTATTTGTCCATAATCTGCAGCTTGAAGTCAGGTGTTGGGCTGGTAGCTCACTTTATGCTGTTAGTTGCATGTCGCTTTTGGCCAAGGAAAACAGAGCTCGGTCCATGGGAACTCCACAGATGCCAGTTAAATTTTAATGTTAAGTGGCCAGGCCAACAACAAAGTAATCAAAACAACAGTTTCAACGTTCCTGAGTTATTCAGTGAGTTACATGGGAACTTATTTAAAGTTTGCTTCACTCCAGTTGCATCTCTATTGCATCTGGCACAAAGCCAAGTCTCCAGATAGTCTCAAACTGCTCATCTAAATTCAACCTGGGCAGCGTCTACCAGACTTTTTGTGTCAATGCGTCAGTGATTAACCAGCTTACTTATGGTGTCCTATTTTAAACTTGTTTGGGGGATATGGGCAGCAGCTCTCACCCACCCCTAGTTGCCCCGAGAAAGTGATGGTGGATTTGAACCACTGTGAGCAGTGTGGTAAAATCATGTCAGTTGTCCTTCTTGGCAATAGTTGAAATCTAGAAACAAGACATCCATTGCTGACAATGCAAGATGATTCTTCACTGCTGACTTTTATTTCCACTATGCCATTTATTCAGATCTGAATCATCCAAATATAAACCTAAACTTCCAATCTCATTCCTCACCATTAAGTCACTCAGTGACTTAATCAGATCACTGGTTTGGAGCACATAAATGTTGCACTACAAACTGGCATTAAAACATCTAGTTAATGACAGAATTGTTTTAGCCCCCTGAAGGTACACAAATTCATTAACAACCCTTGGAAAAATGGAAGACAGCTGGCAGCATCAAAACAACATTGAAATGATCAGTATTGGAACAACTTCCAAACATCTGTCTTAAGCGAACAACAGATTTCACACACAAGACACACTGGAGTAATTGGTCTGTCCTAAAACAATGATTTTCAAAACATAAATTTCACTTTCATTGTTCCATAAGTAAGGAGGTACAAAGTACTACTTTCCTGATGTTTCTGCTTTACTCTGACATTGTGCCATTACAAAAGGCACCCAAGAAACAAAACGAGAACTGGTTAATGGGAATAAAGTACTAAATTCAATCTGAACTGGTGAGAAAGGAAACATTTCCAATTTATCCAAATTTTGCCTTACTTAGACACCTTTCCCTTTTGAATAAAAGGTATCATGTTTGTACTGGGCAGGGGGAAACTGTAAAATTTATGGGGAGAATAAGAAAGACAGAAATACTGGAAACAGTTCAAAAAAGGTTACCAACTCCTGAGGAAAGTCTAAGTGACTTAAATCGATTCTCATTGGGACATACAAGATTCTGAATCGGCTTGACAAGGTAGATACTGCGAGCTTGTTTCCCTTCGCTGCGGCATTTGGAACATTTGGGGCACGACCTCGGGATAAGGGGTGAGTTATTTAGAACTGAGATGAAGAGCAATTTCTCCACTCAGGGCTGTCAATCTTTGGAATTCTGTACCTCACAGGTGTTGTGGATGCTCCAGTTTTTAATATATTTAAGGCTGGGATAGACAGATTTTTGGTTTCTCAGGGAATAAGGGATTTCAGAGCAGGTGGAAAAAGGTCAGTCAGGATCACACTGAATGGCGGAGCAGGCTCGAGAAGCCATAAGGTCTATCTTGCTCATATTTCTTATGTTCTTATGAAACAAATGGTAAACCCAGGACAACTCAGGCTGGCAAATGTTGCAATGACTGTGGAAAACTCTTTTTAATGCTCAAGCAGAAAAGAAAATGGAGTGAACATGGTTACAAATGAAAGGTGTCAAGCACATAACACAGACCAGTTGATCTCCTTTAGTGACTGCTCATGGTAAGTTGGATGAATACTAATTAAGAAGGATAAAAATGTTACATCACATAATATATGATATTCATTCTGTTAGGTGAAACTCTATTCCTTAAAGACTACAAAATCTACTTGTCGTTTGGTAAATATAGATTCAGGTAAGTCCTCGTGTAGGGGAGGTGGATATTTACCTGAAAAACCTGATTTGGTGCTGTGTAAACAGTGCATACCTGAACAGAGGCTTAAGGCAGGCCTAAAATTGGACCTTGGGCCTCCTTTTTTATTCGTTTGTGGAACGTGGGTATTTCTAGCAAGACCAGCATTGTCAACCCCCAATGGCCATTGAGAGCATTTAGGAGTTGATCACATCCATAGCTTTGTGGTAAGATGTTGGAACCTGTTACACCTCCAGAGGCAGCTAAATGTACAAAAGTAGTGAATTGCAGGGCTTCAGCAGCAGACCTCAGGTAAGTTCTGAAATGGTTGAATGGAGGGGACGTAGGAGCAGTTAGATCAGGCAACGCGTTGGCCAGTCACCAGGACTGGGATGACACATGCAGGGAGCATTCTGCTCCTCTTAGCTCAACAGTAAATTTAATTTAAGAAATGCTACAGTTTACCTCATTTCTAGTTGATGGCTGCAAGGGGCCACCCCACTCAGCAGGAATAGAATTTATATAGGGGTCCTTTACAATCACTAACTAACATTTTTCAGGGGCTTAGTGCTTGCTTTAGCTGGCCGTCTGGAACGCCTGAAAAAATCGTCCCCATAAAGTTGAGATGGAACAAACACCAGCTCAGATTGCATGTGGTTGTCCACTGTTAAATTGATGTCCCTTATGGCTGGTTTGTTACTAAATGTTTTGAGCTCTAGGCTACAGCTCAGAAGCAAACAGCATGTACCAGATTTCTGACTCCAAATGGAGGCAGGAATCGGGGTGCAAAGTGCTGCCCTTAAGGGTTTTTTGGAGGGAAGGCAGTTTCCCTCTGCCTTCCCAACCCCATGCCATTTTCATGCAGTCTTCTGGTGGGCCGGGAAGGCTTCACACGCACCTCCAATGAGCTCAGGGTCCTCATTGTGAGGCACACTGGAAAACTGTATTTCCTCCTGTACACCATTTTTGTGTGGTGGTGCCGAGTTTATGAAAGCCTAAAAAGCACAGCTCCCTGGAGAGGTCATGAACCTGCTGAGGAATCAAGGGAATTCTGACAGGTAAGTGTAAAATGTTTTGACACCTTCAAATGTCACTATTAGATGCTGCATTGTAATATGGATGTGTTTTTAATGCAGCAATTCACCATAGAGATCTGTCCTACAGGAATGTGTTGGAATACTCTCCACTTGCCTGAATGAGTGCAACTCCAACAACACTCAGGAAGCACGTCATCATTCAGGACTAAATAGCTCACTTAATCAATACCCCATCCACCACCTTAAACATTCATTTTTTCCATCACTGGGGCTGTGGCGCATGACCATCTACAAGGTACTCTGCAGCAACTCTCCGAAACTCCTTCAGCAATAGCTCCCAAGCCCACAATCCCTGCATACTACAAGAACAGGGGCAACAGGCACATGGGAGCACCAGCATCACTTGCAAGCTCCCCACTAAGCCACACACCATCCTGAATTGGAAATCCATCACTGTTTGCACATTGTTGCTGGGTCATAATCCTGGAACTCCCTCTCTAACAGCACTGTGAGTGCACCTACATCTAATGAGTTTCATTGGTTCAAGAAGGCAGCTGATCACCAGCATCTCAAGTGTCTTTGAGGATGGACAATAAATGTTGACCTATGAAGTATGCCCACATCCTAAGAATGAATTAAAA
This sequence comes from Cetorhinus maximus, assembly GCF_964194155.1. Lineage (NCBI taxonomy): Eukaryota > Metazoa > Chordata > Chondrichthyes > Lamniformes > Cetorhinidae > Cetorhinus > Cetorhinus maximus. The sequence goes on from NC_135895.1 coordinate 102,826,928, forward strand.
AATGATCAGTTCAAGCCCTAATTTATCCGGTTAGGCCATGACTTTGAGTTATCACATTAATGAGGTTATACAAAGCCACAAGATACAATGTTACAGGTAAAGGTTTAATCATGTTACCATGAATTTTGTATGTTCTAATGCTACAAATCATATTTGAAGAAACCTTTGCTCGAGTATGATCAGTTAAAAGAAAGAAAAGTATTTTTAGTTCACTTTCTGCTTTTCACTTATTGATGGATTACTCACTGCATGTACTTGATTTGTTCCTTTGAGATTCTCTATGTATTGAATTTGGATTTATTCTGTTCTATAAATGAGAAATCTCAGACAATGAAAAGTCCTGAAGCTGATGAGTGAATCAAAAAGCATGATGGCACAATGTGATGGCCAAAGTCTAACGCAGAAGATCAGATATAGTTGTTTTTTTTAATAACAGTGTTAGTAAATCTTGAGTGTTCTTGCTTATGATGAATTAGAGATTATCCTATTTCAAACAAGTTGTATTGAGTGGAGAAGTGGGGAAGAGTTAAACGGTTAAAGAATTTAGAAAGAAATTTATGAGGCTAAGCAATTTTTGATGGTCCATTGGAAAGCAAACGAGCCCCAAAAATCTTTGAGACATGATCTGGGCAGTGTTGTCCATTGTTAACCTTGCTGCCTGTGCTGGACCTGCCCAGTCCACCTTTCTCGAGACCCGAATAGCTCATCTCACTCAGTACCCTAGCCTCCATGACTATTCAAGGCCCTGAGTGAGGCAGGGATGCAGGAACTCCCTGAGTATGGAGTCCAGACTCCTGGATCCACCGTCCCCCACGAACAAGATTTACTTTGTAAGGGGCAGGGAATTTAATTATCTGCTATTATTACTTGTGTATAATTTTGGCTTGAAGCAGAAATAAAAGAGCTATTGTGTTGAATACATTCTTTCCGGCCGTGAAAAAAAATACTAATTTCCTTAACTTACCACAGCAACTGCATTTGCTTCTTACAGAACATGTCCCCTTCTATTGAGCGAGCTGAGGTAAGGCAGAGAAATTACAGATGAAACATAAAGAAAAAATATAAAGCAATCACATGAAATATTGAAAATAATGCAGAAAAATAAGGTAATAAGTCCCACAGAAATTAATCATATACTTGGTGATTTTTTCACAAGGTTTTCATATAACAGGAGCATATCCCAGGTGACAAAAACGATAATAGAATATATTGTCTGCCAAATGAAAGCCAGGTAAACTTCTACCACAGTGTACAGCTGAGTCAGGTAATCATTTATGAAGTGAAAGCATGATGATGAACTATCTTATGCTTTGCTTGAAGAAAGAAAATCCCCACAGCATTGACTAGTAGCAGAATTATTTTTTCCTAAAAGCGTGCTTTATTGTGGGTTCTGAGATGCTGTAATTGTGTGAAGAAGTGAAGCTGAGAGGATTGGTCCCCTAAATTCAGTGCATTTTTACACACCTATCTCCATACTTGTGAGGAAAAGGAAGAGAGCCAAATCAATGTAATAGCTGCAGGTTCTGCTGATCTTCATCCAAAGTAATAGTTGGATAACTGCTGCTCTCAGGTTAAGGGATTGTTGTTCTCACATAGATCCCTTAGGCCTAGATTCTTTTCCGTGACAGGTCAGCTCATTTGTTAAATGTAACAAAGAGGCCATGTTGAACAGGTGGCACTATAATCCTAAGAGGTAGGATGAAAGGCTTGTAGAACAGGCTGTCCAAATGCCTTGTCATTGTTGGCTGCCCCACAATTCGAGGATGAAATCTGCTCAGGATCGTAGGTTTCTGCCGTGAGTCTCCCGGCAACTGAACAGGCTGATTCTCGACCTTTGAGGAAGGATGTCCCACTAGGGGGATTTGGTCATCTGAGGTGCTATGCACCTTTAAGGGAATGTGAAGAGATTGACCATGTGGCTGTAAGACCCAACAGCTGTGCAGCTATTGGCTGTAAGACCCAATAGCTGTGCAGCACAGGCTAAAATGTTAATGTTAGTTCTAGGGTAGGGTCTGGTTGGAGAAGCACACATCATGTTAGTGCTCTGTTGTCTGTGTAAATAAATAGCATGTGCTTCACATCATATTGGTCTCTGTGTCTGCAGTATATTGTTATCAGCTCACCCACCAACAGATAAGCGTGCAACCGGTTCGTAAGCAAAGCGACCCCACGGTAGAACATAACAACTGGCGATGAGGCAAAACATGAGCCATCGATGGCACCAAGGAAAGCTGTGGGAACTCAACTGAAGTGAATTAGCCATGCCTTGCAGGTCGATTGTAAGTACAGCCCTCACCATAGTCATCAAAGTTATCTCCCTCCAGTATGCCACAATTTGGCCACATCGAACCGTTTGATCAGACCACTAATGACTGGTCATATTATATTGAACACTTTTTTCTTTTTAGCCAATGACATATCGGGGAAGGAGAAGAGGCGAGCGATCCTCTTATTGACATGTGGCAGTAAAACATACGGCCTATTTCATAGTCTAACGGCCCCCAACACCCAACACCCAGATTCCAAGAGCTTTGATGAGTTGGTGAATCTTGTGAGAAGCCACTTTCAGTCAAAACCCTCGGTAACAACGGAACATTTTAAATTCAATTTGAGGTGTCGCACCCCTAGAGAGACAGTCGCTTGCTATGTAGCAGCCTTAAAACAACTGACAGAGCACTGAGAGTTCAGGATGTGTTAAGGGACCGATTAGTACGTGGGATTAACAAAGACGCCATTCAAAAAAGACTGTTGTCAGAAACAAATTTAGACTTCAGCAAGGTTCTGGAGTTGGTGCTCACAATGGAAAGTGCAGTCGGGGATTCAGAAGCAACCAAGGGAGCAAAAGAATGGCGCTGTCCTTCACATCGGGAGGGAGGCAGCGGCTAGAAATGGTGCGGAAGCACAGGGCTCCGTGGAAAGGCGGGAAACAGCCGCCATTAACAGACAGCAAAAAACAATGGCTTAATGGATAAAAACCACATTAATATTGACAGAAATGGAAACAGACAGCCTACAAACGCAGGACAATTTAAAAGAGCTGAGTGTTTCTGCTGCCATCGCAATGGGCACATTGAGATACTGCAAAGACAGATCCAGACAAAATTCCAGACAAAAAGGCAGAAATCATGAAATTTATATAATAGAGGAACCTGAAGAAACAGAGTCAGATATTTACTCGCTACACAACTTAAAAATAGGTAAACGGAGCCAACCTACGTGACAGTAGAAGTCAACGGAAAACCTATCCAAATGGAGGTGGATACAGGGGCATCTGCGACAATCATAGGGGAACACACGTTTAAGTATCTGAATGGAGGAGGCCACTCACTAAAGCTGGAAAGCTCAGATGCCAGACTAAAGACATACACCAGTGAAAACATACAAGTAAAAGGCATATGCAAGGCTGCAGTACAATATGGAAGCCAGTCTGCTAATCCACCCTGATAGTGGTGGCAGGGAAGGGTCCAACTCCACTTGGTTGGAACTGGCTTAAGGAAATAAAATTGGAGTAGACTAAGATTTTTTCAACTCAGAATGAAAGATCTGCAAGAATTATTACAGAAATATGACCCTGTGTTCAGGGAAGAACTCGGGAAGATTGAGGGGCTGCAATCTAAAATCCACGTGGATCCTGGAGCAACCTCCAGATATTTGAAGGCGAGGCCAGTCCACTGTGCATTACGAGAAAAAGTGGATATTGAATTGGACAGGCTGGAAAGGTTGGGAGTCTTACAACCTGTACAATTTTCCAAATGGGCAGTGCCCATAGTTCCAGTACTAAAGCCTGACCAGAGTGTGTGAATATGCGGGGACTACAGCTTGACCATTAACAAAGTGGCCAGGGTTGACAGGCACCCTATACCAAAATTTGATGAATTGCATTCCAAGTTGGCAGGGGGAACCACATATATGAAACTCGACATGAGTCACGCTTACTATCAAGTCAAGCTCGAAAAAGCCTCTCGGGATTTTGTGATTAGCAACACACAAAGGGGATTATACCAGTATACCAGGTTACCCTTCGGAGTCTCATTGGCTTGTGCCATTTTCCAACATACTATGAAAAATTTATTCCAAGGTCTTCCCCATGTGGTGGTTTATCTCAATGATGTCCCAGTAACAGGACTAACTGATGAAGAACACCTAGCTAACTTGGAAAAGGTATTGCAACATTTCTCACAAGCCAGCGTACGATTAAAAAGGGAAAAAATTTAACTTCAAAGCAAAAGAAGTGGTTTACCTGGGTCATAGGGTCAAGTCGCGGAACCTTCACCCAGTAAAGACAAGGTGAGAGCTATTTGTGAGGCACCAGCAGCGAAAAATGCCACAGAACTCAAGTCCTTTTTGGGAATGGTTAACTACTATGGTCACTTTCTCCCAAATTTGTCAACAGCACTGGCTCCATTGTACAGGCTACTCAATTGTACAGGGGGACTTGGTAAGTTCCACAACAAGAGGCTTTTACGGCAGTAAAGCAGTTACTACATTCATCGGCCCTGATGGTACATTTTAGCCCAAAGAAAGAATTGATTTTAACCTGTGATGCATCCCCTTACAGAGTAGGGGCAGTACTCTCCCACCGGATGGCGGATGGCTCCAAACGGCCCATTGGTTACGTCTCAAGAATACTCAGTATGGCAGAATGAAGATACCCACAAATAGAGAAAGAAGGCTTATCCATTGTATTTGGCGTTAAGAAATTCCACCAGTACATCCATGGTCGCCACTTTGCCATTGTATGTGATGACAAGTCACTACTATGCTTGTTTGGGGAAGATAAAGCAATACCCCCCAATCGCCTCGGCATACATCCAAAGTTGGGCACTGATTCTAGCTGCTTACTAATATACTTTTATCCACCAACTGGGAAGCCAAATTACAAATATCGATGCACTAAGCCGATTACCTCTAAAGGACAGCAATGTGAACGTCCCCATCCCTCAAGAACTTGTCTTGTTATTAAACTTTCTGGATTTGTCACCAGTGAATGCCAAACAGATCAGAGGATGGACAGACCGCGATCCAGTTTTGTCTCACGTCAGGAAACAAATCTTGCAGGGATGGTCTAACAAGCCAAAATCAGATGAATTGAAGCCCTATTTTAACAGGAGATGCGAGCTCACCTGCCAGGATGGCATCTTACTGTGGAGAGCGAGAGTCATTTTGCCTCGGAGAGGAAGACAACCATTATTGACAGAATTACATAGTGCTCACCCCAGCATCTCTAGAATGAAAATGTTGGCACACAGCCAATTATGGTGACCAGGGATGGACACTGAAATCAAAAACATGGTCAGAGCTGCATGCAGTGCCAACAGGTGCAGAAATTGCCTCCTTCTGCTTCACTGCACCCTTGGGAATGGCCCAGAAGGCCATGGGTCCACCTCCACGTTGGCTACGTAGGATCTTTTTTGGGTACAATGTTCTTCTTACTTATAGGATTTACAACTCTCAATGGCATAACACATGTCAAGGCCTCGCCATACCACCCTACATCCAATGGATTGGCTGAGAGGCAGTCCAGGCCTTCAAGGCTGGAATGGAAAAACTAGACGGAGACCCTATAGCAACTAGACTATCACGTTTCCTGCTCAGCTATAGGACTATGCCAGACCCGACCAACTGTATTGCCCCCGCAGAGCTATTAATGAAGAGATGTCTCAGGACATGCTTTAGTCTCATAAAGCTGAATTTAGAGGGGAGGGTAGAGAGAAGTCAGGAGGCCCAGAAAAATGAACATGATTACTATGGCCGTGAAAAAAGCTTCACTGTAGGAGAAGCCATTTTCGCAAAGAACTTTGGGGATGGGTCCAAATGGCTATAAGGTGAAGTCAGTGCAGTGACAAGGCCCCTGTCCTACCACATGCCGGTTGAAGGTCGGGTAATCAGGTGACACGTTGATCACCTCAGGAAAAGGGAAACAGATCCACAAGAAAAGGTGCGCCTAACATTCCCATTGGAGTCTATACCACAGGTAGAAGGAATTCCCCTTGCTTTGGAAGTACCTGTAGGATCTGTTGAGCCTGAAAGAGTTGAGGAGGCAAAGTTACAGGTTCCTACTGGGGAGCCTAGTGGACAGATAACTCCTGAGAAGGAGGCCTCAGAACCAAAGTCATAGAACTACGATGGTTTACATGTTTGAAAAAGCCTCCCGAGAGACTGAATTTGTAAATAGTTTATTTATGTAAATAGTTAATATATTGTAAAATGTACTTTCAAGTAAAGGGGGAGGGATGTGGTAATCTGAGGTGCAATACACCTTTAAGAGACTGTGAGCAGATTTACCATGTGACTGTACAACCCAATAGCTGTGTAGCGTGGGCTGCAATGTTAATGTTAGTCTAGAGTAGGGTCTAGTTAGAGAAGCACACATCATGTTAGTGCTCTGTTGTTTGTGTAAATAAATAGCATGTGCTTCATTTCGTATTGGTCTCTGCGTCTGCAGTATATTGTAATCGACTCACCCGCCGACAGATAAATGTGCAACTGGTTCGCAAGCAAAGTGACCCCATATTAGAACAGAACAGGGGATCTGGAGTGCAGGATTTGCTTCCTTTTCTTTCCTTCTCTGCTGCCACTCTGCCTCATCATTAAGACATTGTGACTCAACGTGTGATGTAGCTTGATGGAGAAGTTGTTGCCAATCTGAATTATTTACTAGCAAGCTCCTCCCAGTCATTAACGTCAATGCTGCCACTCTTTAAGGAAAGCTTCTGAGTGTCTTTGAAGTGTTTTTTTTGCCCTCCCCTGGAATTCTGGTCATTTGAAAGTTCAGGAAGCAGGACCTGGTAGGAGAGGTGGTTTTTGCCTGTCTAGATAGTGTCCAGTCCATCGAAGTTGATTTTTCAGGAGTTTTGCTTGAAAGCTTGTAGAGCTGACTTCAAGAAGGCCATTAGCGTTTGTTCGACAGTCCTTCCAATGGATCTGGTGAATGCAGAGGAGGCATTGCTGATTGAATTTCTGTATATGTCACTGATACACAATCCAGGTCTCACTGCAGTCCAGGAGCGTGGCGATGACACAAAAACAATAAGTGCTGGAAAAACTCAGCAGGTCTGACAGCATCTGTGGTGAGAAAGACAGAGTTAATGTTTCGAGTCCGTATGACTCTTCTTCAAAACTAAAGAGAAGTAAAAATATGGTGAAATATATACTGTTTAAGGTGGGGTGAAGCTGGCCAGCGATTGGTGGAGGCAAAAGAGAGATTGCGAAAGATGTCATAAACAAAAGGTCAATGGGGTGTTGATGGTGGTGATACTGGCTAAAAGAGGTGCTAATGGTGACATTAAGAGTAGAAAGCAGAATGAGCAAGTGACAAATGGCCCTAGTGGGGGTGGGGTGGGGGGAGGGGACGGTGGTAGGAAAAAGATTGAAATAGGCAGGGGATAACACAATGAATAAAAATTGAAATAAATTTAAGAAACAATAATAATAAAAATAGGTGGGAAAAAATATATATATAAAAATTAAGATAGAAATATTTGAAAAAAGGGGATCAAAAAGGGGTGAGGGTGGAGGAGAGAGTTCATGATCTGAAATTATTGAACTCAATGTTAAGTCTGGAAGGCTGTAAAGTGCCTAGTCGGAAGATGAGGTGCTGTTCCTCCAGTTTGCGTTGAGCTTCACTGGAACACTGCAGCAGGCCAAGGACAGACATGTGGGCATGAGAGCAGGGTGGTGTGTTGAAATGGCAAGCAACAGGAAAGTCTGGGTCATGCTTGCGGACAGACCGAAGGTGTTCTGCAAAGTGGTCAACCTGTCTGCGTTTGGTCTCTCCAATGTAGAGGAGGCCGCATTGGGAGCAGCAAATGCAGTAGACCAAATTTAGGGAAGTGCAAGGGAAGCGCTGCTTCACTTGAAAGGAGTGTTTGGGCCCTTGGACGGTGAGGAGGGGGGGAAGTAAAGGGGCAGGTGTTGCACCTTCTGCGGTTGCATGGGAAGGTGCCGTGGGAGGGGGTTGAGGAGTAGGGGGTGATGGAGGAGTGGACCAGGGTCTCCCAGAGGGAACGGTCCCAACGGAATGTGGACAGGCGGGGTGAAGGGAAGATGTTTTTGGTGGTGGCATCATGCTGGAGTTGGCGGAAATGGCAGAGGATGATCCTTTGAATGCGGAGGCTAGTGGGTTGAAAAGTGAGGACAAGGGGGACCCTGTCATGGTTCTGGGAGAGAGAAGAAGGTGTGAGGGCAAAGGCGTGGGAGGTGGGTCAGACACTGTTAAGGGCCCTGCCAACCACAGTGGGTGGGAAACCTCAGTTAAGGAAGAAGGAAGGCATGTCAGAAGCACTGTTTTGGAAAGTGGCATCATCGGAAGAAATGCGACGAAGGCGAAGGAACTGAGAGAATGGGATGGAGTCCTTACAGGAAGCGGGGTGTGAGGAGCTGTAGTCAAGGTAGCTGTGGGAGTCGGTAGGCTTGTAATGGATATTGGTGGACAGTCTATCACCGGAAATTGAGACAGAGAGGTCAAGGAAGGGAAGGGAAGTGTCAGAGATGGACCATGTGAAAGTGATGGAGGGGTGGAAATTGGAAGCAAAATTAATAATTTTTTCCAGCTCCAGATGAGAGCATGAAGCAGCACAAAAATAGTCATCGATGTAACGGAGGAAGAGTTGTAGGAGGGGACCTGAGTAGGACTGGAACAAGGAATGTTCCACATACCCCATAAAGAAACAGGCGTAACCGGAGCCCATGCGGGTACCCATAGCCACACCTTTTATTTGGAGGAAGTGAGACAAGTTTAAGGAGAAACTGTTCAGCGAGAAAACAAGTTCAGCCAGACGGAGGAGAGTAGTGGTGGATGGGGATTGTTCGGGCCTCTGTTCAAGGAAGAAGCTAAGGGTCCTCAGACCATCCTGGTGGGGGATGGAGGTGTAGAGGGATTGGATGTCCATGGTGAAGAGGAGGTGGTTGGGGCCAGGGAACTGGAAATTGTTGATATGATGTCAGGCATCAGAGGAATCGTGGATGTAGGTGGGAAGTGACTGGACAAGGGGCGAGAGAAGGGCGTCAAGATAGGAAGAAATGAGTTCAGTGGGGCAGGAACAGGCTGATACGATCGGTCTACCAGGACAGTCCTGTTTGTGGATTTTGGGAAGGAGGTAGAAGCGGGCCGTCTGAGGTTGCAAGCTGTGGAGGGAAGATCTCCAGAGGAGATGAGGTCAGTGACAGTCCTGAAAACGATGGCTTGATGTTTGGTGGTGGGGTCATGGTCCAGCGGAAGGTAGGAGGAAGTGTCTGTGAGTTGGTGCTCAGCCTCTGCAAGGTAGAGGTCAGTGCGCCAGATGACAACAGCACCACCCTTGTCAGCAGGTTTGAAAACAAAGTCAGGGTTGGACCTGAGAGAATGGAGTGCAGTAAGTTCAGAAGGAGACAGGTTTGAGTGGGTGAGAGGAACTGAGAAATTGAGATGGCCAATGTCACGCTGACAGTTCTCAATGAAAGATCAAGGGTCAGTAGGCCAGAGGGAGGAGTCCAGCTGGAGGGAGAGTACTGGAGGTGGGTGAAAGGATCTGTGGAACGGGGAGAGGACTGCTGCCCAAAGAAGTGAGCACGGAGCCGAAGACGGCGGAAGAAGAGTTCAGCATCATGCCGAGCCCGAAATTCATTGACGTGAGGGCGTAAGGGTATGATATTTAGTCCTTTGCTGAGTACTGAACATTCAGCATCAGAGAGGGGAAGATTAGGGGGTATGGTGAATACACGGCAGGGGCTGGGATTAGAAGACAGGATGGGGTCAGAGGGACGGGAACCTGGATCCCTCTCTCTGGCCTCTTAACTGTCCTTGATCTTTTCATTGTTAACTGTCGGCGTGACATTGGCTGTCTCAATTTCTGTACGCCTCTCACCAAATCTAATCTGTCTCCTTCTGAACTTGCCGCACTAAGTTCTCTTAGGTCCAACCCTGACTTTGTTGTTGTCTGGAGTACTGACCTCTACCTCGCAGAGGCTGAGCGACAACTCGCAGACCCTTCCTCCTACCTCCCCCTGGACCATGACTCCACCATTGAACATCTACCCATTGTTTCCAGGACTGTCACTGACCTCAACTCCTCTGGGGATCTTCCTCCCACAGCTTCCAACCTCATAGTCTCCCAACCTCGGAAGGCCCGCTTCTACCTCCTCCCCAAAATCCACAAACAGGACTGTCCCGGTAGGCCGATCGTGTCAGACTGCTCCTGCCCCATGTAACTCATTTCTTCCTATCTTGACTCCCTTCTCTCTCCCCTTGTTCAGTCTCTTCCCACTTGCATCCATGACTCCTCTGATGCCCTACATCATATCAACAATTTCCAGTTCCCTGGCCCCAAACGCCTCCTCTTCACCATGGACGTCCAATCCCTCTACACCTCCTTCCCCCACCAGGATGGTCTGAGAGCTCTCTGCTTCTTCCTTGAACAGAGGCCCGAACAATCCCCATTCACCACCACTCTCCTCCGTCTGGCTGAAGTCCTCTCACTGAACAATTTCTCCTTAAATTCTCTCACTTCCTCCAAATAAAAGGTGTGGCTATGGGTACCCGCATGGGCCCCAGTTATGTCTGTCTCTTTATGGGGTATGTGGAACATTCCTTGTTCTAGTCCTACTAAGGCTCCCGTCCCACAACTCTTTCTCCGGTACATCGATGACTGTTTCAATGCTGCTTCATGCTCTTGCCTGGGCCTGGAAAAATTTATTAATTTTGCTTCCAATCTCCACCCCTCCATCACTTTCACATGGTCCATCTCTGACACTTCCCTTCCCTTCCTTGACCTCTTTGTCTCAATTTCTGGTGATAGACTGTCCACCATTATTCATTACAAGCCTACCAACTCCCACAGCTACCTCGACTACAGCTCCTCACACCCCGCTTCCTGTAAGGACTCCATCCCATTCTCTCAGTTCCTTCGCCTCCATCGCATCTGTTCTGATGATGCCACTTTCCAAAACAGTTCCTCTGACATGTCTTCCTTCTTCCTTAACCGAGGTTTCCCACCCACGGTGGTTGACAGGGCCCTCAACCGTGTCCGGCTCATCTCCCGTGCCTTTGCCCTCTCCCTCCCAGAAGCATGATAGGGTCCCCGTGTCTTTACTTTTCACCGCACCAGCCTCCGCATTCAAAGGATCATCCTCAGCCATTTCCGCCAACTCCAGCATGATGCCACCACCAAAAACATCTTCCCTTCACCCCCACTGTCCACATTCCATAGGGATCATTCCCTCCGGGACACCCTGGTCCACTCCTCCATCACCCCCAACACCTCAACCCCCACCCACGGCACCTTCCCATGCGAACGCAAGATATGCAACACCTGCCCCTTTACTTCACTCCTCCTCACCGTCCAAGGGCCCAAACACTCCTTTCAAGTGAAGCAGCATTTCACTCGCATTTGCCTTAATTTAGTCTACTGCATTCACTGCTCCCATTACGGTTTCCTCTACATTAGGGAGACCAAACACAGACTGGGTGACCGCTTTGCAGAACACCTTCGGTCTGTCCGCAAGCCTCACCCAGACCTCCCTGTCGCTTGCCATTTCAACACTCCACCCTGCTCTCATGCCCACATGTCTGTCCTTGGCCTGCTACATTGTTCCAGTGAAGCTCAACGCAAACTGGAGGAACAGCACCTCATCTTCCGTCTAGGTACTTTACAGCCTTCCAGACTTAACATTGTGTTCAACAACTTCAGACCATGAACTCTCTCTTCCACCTTCACCCCTTTTTGATCTGCTTTCTTCAAGTATTTATTTTTAAATTTTTTATATATTTTTTCCCCACTGATTTTTATTATTATTATTTTAAAAATGTATTTCCATTCATTGTTTCATCCCCACCTTTTAGCCTATTTCGATCTTTTTTCCCACCACTATCCCCTCCCCCCACCCCACCCCCACTAGGGCCATCTGTCACTTGCTTATTCCGCTTTCTACTCTTAATGTCAGCATTAGCACCTCCTTTAGCCAGTATCACCACCATCAACACCCCATTGACCTTTTGTCTATGACATCTTTTGCAATCTCTCCTTTGCCTCCGCCTATCGCTGCCCTCTATCCAGCTTCACCTGTCCCACCCCCATTAAACAGTATATATTTCACTATATTTTTACTTTTTTTTAGTTCTGAAGAAGAGTTATACGGACTCGAAAAGTTATCTCTCTATTTCTCTCCACAGATGCTGTCAGACCTGCTGAGTTTTTCTAGCACTTTTTGTTTTTGTTTCAGATTTCCAGCATTCGCAGTATTTTGCCTTTATCTTAGTGTGGTGATGACAGCTGCTCTGTACACTCGAACTTTTGTTGACTTGCTAAGATCTTTGTTGTCAAACACTTGCTGCAGAAGTTTCTATTATAATCTCAATACCTATACATGATCCTCACAAACCTCCCAAGGGATTAAAGGTCCGGTACATGCCTTCTAATCCACAATGTCCTTTGGGCAGAGTCATCTTAGAACCACTGAGACAATTCAATCAAACAATAATGTATTTTCCTGCTGAATACTCTTCCAGCTCAGTCTTGCATTTTAACTTTACGTTCCTGTTGCAGCATTAACTCTTATCGGTTCCTTCTCTGCTACTGTTAACACAAAATAGTTCAACTCCAACCAATACACCATCTATTATTGATGAGGTTGCACTTACTTGCTTTGACTTTTAGCCTCTAGCTTTAACTCAGTTATTTTCTGAATGACTCCATTTGTTTTTTTATTTGCATATTTGTTCATGGGATGTGGGTGTTGCTGGCTAGACCAGCATTTATCATCCATTCCTAATTGCCATTGAAAAGGTGATGGTGAGCAGCCTTCTTGAACTGCTGTAGTCCATGTGTTGTAGGAATACCCATAGTGCTGTTAGAAAGGGAGTTCCAGCATTTTGACCCAGCAGCAATGAAATAATGGCGATACAGTTCCGACACAGGATGGTGCGTGACTTGCAGGGAAATTTGCAGGTGATTGTGCTCCCATGAATCTGCTACCCTTGCCTTTCTAGGTGGTAGAGGTCACAGGTTTGCAAGGTGCTGTTGAAGGAACCTTGGTGAGTTGCTGCAGTGCATCTTGTAGATGGTATACTCAGCTGCCCATGTGCATCAGTGGTGGAGGGAATGAATGCTCAAGGTAGTGGATAGGGTGCTAATCCAGTGGGCTGCTTTATCCTGGATGGTGTTGAGCTTCTTCTGTGTTATTTGAGCTGCACTCATCCAGGCAGGTGGAGAGCATTCCATCACACTCCTGACTTGTGCCTTGTAGATGGTGGACAGGCTTTGGGGAGTCAGGAGGTGAGTTATTCTATGCAGAATTCCTAGCCTCTGTCCTGGCCTTCAGCCACAGTATTCAGATACTGATCTAATTCAGTTTCTGGTCAATGGTAACCCCTGGGATGTTGACAGTGGGGGATTAAGCCATGGTAATGCCACTGAATTTCAAGGGGAGATGGTGGATTCTCTCTTGTTGGACATGGTCATTGCCTGACACTTGTGTGGCACAAATGTTACTTTACACTTGTCAGCCCAAGCCTGAATTATTGTCCAGGTTTTGCTGCACATGGACATGGACTGCTAAACATTGTGTAATCAGCTGTGAATATGCCCACTTTTGACCTTACAATAGAGGGGAGGTCATGATGAAACAGCTGAAGATGGTTGGGCCTCGGACACTACCATGAGGAACTCCAAAGTGATGTCCCATGATTGAGATGGTTGACTTCCAACAACCACAACCATCTTCCTTTGTGCTGGATATGATTCCAACCAATGGAGAACTTTCCCCATGATTCCTATTGACTCCAGATTTACAAGGGCTCCTTGATGCCACACTCTAGTGAAATGCAGCCTTGATGTCAGGGCAGTCACTCTCACCTCACCTCTTGAGTTCAGCTCTATTGTTCATGTTTGGACCAAGGCTGTAATGAGGTCAGGAGCTGAGTGGGCCTGGTGGAAAGCAAGCTGAGCATCAGTGAGCAAGTTGTTACTGAGTAAGTGTTGTTTTTATAGCACTGCTGACACCTTCTATCACTTAGCTGATGATCGAGAATAGACTGAATGGGCGGTAATTGGCTAGATTGGATTTGTCTGGTTTTTTGTGGACAGGGCATACTTGGGCAATTTTCCACATAGCCGGGTAAGTGCCAGTGTTGTGGCTGTACTGGAACAGCTTGGCTTGGGGTGGAGCTAGTTCTGGAGCACAAGTCTTCAGCGCTATTGCTGGAATGTTGTCAGGGCCCATAGCCTTTGCAGTATCCAGTGCCTTCAGCTGTTTCTTGGCTTCACATGGAGTAAATTGAATTGGCTGAAGGCTGGCATCTGTGGTGCTGGGGACCTCAGGAGGAGGCCGAGATGGATCACTCACTCGGTACTTCTAGCTGAAGATTGTTGCGAATGCTTCAGCCTTGTGTTTTGCACTGATGTGCTGGTCTCCCCCATCATTGAGGATGGGGATATTTGTGGGTAGCTGTTTAATGGTCCACCAGCATTCATGACTGGATGTAGCAGGACTGCAGAGCTTAGATCTGATTCATTGGTTGTGGAATTGCTTAGCTCTGTCTATCACTTGCTGTTTCCGTTGTTTCGCATGCAAGTAGTCCTGTGTTGAAGCTTCATCAGGTTGACACCTCATTTTTAGCTATGCCTAGTGCTGCTCCTGGCATGCCAATCTGCACTCTTCATTGAACCAGGATTGATCCCCTGATGGTAATAGAAAAGTGGGGGATATGCTGGGCCATGAAGTTACAGATTGTGTTTGTGTATAATTCTGCTGCTGCTGATGGCCCACAGCACCTCATGGATGCCAAGTTTTGAGTTGCTAGACCAGTTTGAAATCTATCCCATTTAGAAAGGTGTTTGTGCCACACAACACGATGGAGGGTATCCTCAATGTGAAGATGGGATTTCTTTTCCACAAGAAATGTGTGGTGGTCACTCCTACCAATACTGTAATAGACAGATACATCTGGGACAGGTAGATTGGTGAGGACAAGGTATTTCCCTCTTGTTGGTTCCCTCACCACCTGCCGCAGACCCAGTCTAGTAACTATGTCCAACTAGGTCTGCAGTGGTGCTACTGAGCCACTCTTGGTGATGGACATTGAAGTCCCCCACCCAGAGTACATTGTGTACCCTTGCCACCCTCTGTGCTTTCTTCAAGTGGTGTTCAACATGGAGGAGCACTGATTCATCAGCTGAGGATAGCAGTAGGCTTCCTTGCCCATGTTTGACCTGATATGAGGCTACATGGGTTCCGGAGGCGATGCTGAGGGCTCTCAGGCAAACTACCTTCCGACCGTATAACACTGTACTGCCACCTCTGCTGGGTCTGCCCTGTTACCACTAACAACAGTAGCTAAATAGATAGCTAGAATAATGTCTTGCTTGTGTTAGTGACATATTCACATCTTTTGAGAATCTCTCCTGTAGGTGCACAACAATCATTCTCATCATTTGTATATGAATTATCTAACATCACTTTAAAATAAATGGAAGTCTGACAGCAGATGTGGAAAGACAGAGTTAACATATTGAGTCCGTATGACCTTCTTCAGAACTGAAGAAGAGTAATATGGACTCGAAACGTTAACTCTGTCTTTCTCTCCACAGATACTGTCAGACCTGCTGAGTTTTTCCAGCAATTTTTGTTTTTGTTTCAGATTTCCAGCATCCACAGTATTTTGCTTTTAATTTAAAATAAATGTAATTTTTTTCCAATCATTTATGCAATCATTTTCGGTAGCTTTGAACTCGGATGCAACTTCAGCTTGAAATGGAACTGCTTTTCCCCGGAAAATATAGAAGTAGACCACTTTCACCATTATTCTTAGGTGGAATGTTCAAGAATGGGGCTGACTGCAGGGGTCTCCCGGCTCATACAGCTAGCTGGCAAGCAGGGTGGGAAAACAAATTTACTCGATGGAGATTTTACTGATTCCTTTGAAAACTTAATGAAGAATTTTTCATTTTTTACTTTGATATGTCAGATGAAATTTAAATGCCAGGTTTACTGCGGGAAAGGGTAAGAGGAAGCACACTGAGAGGAAGAATAAGGAAAAGACTTATGGGGACCCCAAGATCCATAGATTGCATTTCCAGCAGATGCAGGCCCCCTTGGCTGTCCTGGAAATTTGTAAAGAAAAACTCTCCTTTGGGATACAAGCCATTAGCTTGGACTCCAGGTGTAAGGTTCACCTCACTAATGTGGTCCATGCTACAAAACTGATCCACCCCACCAATATGGTCCATCCTATGAATTGAATCCTTCAGAAGTGGGCCCATCCCAATAGTATAATCCACCCCAAATGTAGAGTTCGCATACGCCCTGGTAGACCCTGGTGTGACTCACCTCATTCAGTGTAACCACTAACACATCAAGTCCTGGCCGAGCTTGAAGAGCAGGATTTTGCTGTATATTGATTCCCCACTGCTGGCTCCTCCTCTTCACCATCCGCTACCTTGTAAGGGGTGAACAGATGTTCCAACTCTTACAATGAAAACTGAAAACTTGAGGAAAAGGCAGCGACCCAGCACGATTCTGGGGGTTTTGACACTAGTGCATCAGGGCCATCATTTAATGGCAAAATGTTTCAAAGGATTGGAGGAGCAGAGAGGGTTATGGGGGTTTAGATATCTAATTTTTTGAGAGTGGAAGGAAGTTGATAAAGCTATAAAAAATGTGATCCTATGTTTTATAAAACAAGATATTAAGGTAATGCTACAAAAACTGCATATTTATGTAGCACCTTTAACATAATTAAAGGTCATAAGATGCTTCACAGGAGCATTAAAAGCAAAATTAAGCACATAAAAAGAGATTAGGGCAGATGACCTAAAACCTGGATAAACCTGTATAAATCATTTATTAGGATGCAATTAGAACATCGTGTCCTGCTTTGAGCTCCACTGTTTAGAAAAGATAGGTTTCCATAGTGATACCTTTAATCTGGAGATAATGCGTGGATTTAGAAGAAAAATTGTTCTAATGAGAACGTGTTTAGCCAGGCAAAAGAAGGCGATGGTGAATGGAGACTGGCTAGATCAGTGTTCTAGGAAGTGGAGTAGAATGAGGATATTCAGAGGAGTAAATGTGAAAAGGAGGTGACTGGGACCAGAGAATGTGAAATTGTTAAAGTGTTGGAGGGCTCCACTGTACCTTCACACACTTAATACTGCTGAAAGCCTCATGCTGCCAACTATTCAACCAAACCATATCACTGAAACATACTGCACAATATGTACCAACACACTTCCATCTTTCTTGCAGGACATGATAGTGCACATTTGGAGGTAACTGAGGCTAACCGGAAGGGGACAGGCATGTTTACAAATCTTAATCCCCTTGGAGGAGATGGTACTGGATATTACTGGGATGGCCATTGCTGAGATCGTGGCCAGCAGTGAGGCTGAAATCATCGACATCGGCTATAGTTGTCACATGTGATCCTCCTTCTCAAATTGAACCTCCTTTTCACCCCTCACACACTGATTTACAGGCTGCAGACAGTATATGTATACATGGGGAGACAGTATTGATGAGGACACACCGTCACTTGATTTCACACTTGCAACCGCCAGCTCAGATACTTACATTGCATAAAATTTAGAGGATAGCATAGAGGTGGGATCTGCACACAGTGAGACGTCAGGCTCAAGTGACTTGCAGCCAGGGCATGGGGCAAGGATAGGTACAGGTGCCAGCTGACTGCAGGGCAAGGTCGCACATGGGTTCTGCTGCAGAAGACTCAGATAAGCACCTGTTAGAGCAGCCAACCAAAGAATAATGATGTGCATTGTTATGAGCGCTAGACTTTATAAGACAGTTCCGTTTTAAACTGTCTCTTTTAGTTCAAGGTAGAACAGTATGCCCTGGAATAAGATCATAAGAACATAAGAATAGGAGCAGAAGTAGACCATTCAGCCCTTCGAGTCCGCTGTGCCATTCAATAAGATCATGGCTGATCTTCAACGCTATTTTCCTGCACTATTCCCGTAACCCTTGATGTTTTTAAGATGTAGAAATCTATCGATCTCAGACTTGAACACATTCAATGACTGAACATCCACAGCCCTCTGGGGCACATAATTCCAAAGATTCAACAACATCTGAGCAAATAAATTCCTCCTCATCTCAGTCCCATATGGCCTGCCCCTTATTCTGAGACTGTGTCCCCTAGCTTTTGACCCCTGAGCCAAGGGAAACATGCTTCCTGCATTCACTCTGTCAAGGCCTGTAAGAATTTTGTATGTTTGAATGAGATCACCTCTCATTCTTCTAAACTCCAGAGAATAAAGGCCCAGTCTATTATCTTTCCTCATAGGACAATCCCTCCATCCCAGGAAATAATTTAGTGAACCTTTGTTGCACTCCCTCGATGGCAAATCTACCTTTCCTTAGGTAAGGAGACCAAAACAGTGCATAATATTCCAGGTGTGGTCTTACTAAGGCTCTATATAATTGCAGTAAGACATCTTTACTCCTATAGTCAAATCCTCTTGTAATAAAGGCCAACATGCCATTTGCCTTCTTAATTGCTTGCTGTACCTGCATGTTAGCTTTCAGTGACTCATGAACGAGGACAGCCAAGTCCCTTTGAATTTCAACACTTCCCAGCCTCTCATCATTTAATAAATACTCTGTATTTCTGTTTTTCCTACCAAAATGGTTAACCTTACATTTCTCCACATTGTATTCCATCTGCCAAAATTTGCCCACTTGCTTAGTATCTCCAAATCAACTTCAAGCGCCTTTGCATCCTCCTCACAACTCACACCTCCATCAAGTTTTGTATCATCTGCAAACTTGGAAATGTTACATTTAACCCTCACATCCAAATTATTGATATAGATTATGAATAGCTGGGGCCCAAGCACTGATCTTTGTGGTAGCCCACTAGTCACAGCCTGCCAACCTGAAAATGACAATTTATTCCTACTCTCCATTTTCTGTCCATTAACCAGTTCTCAATCCAGGTCAGTATATTACCCCCAATTCCATGTGTTCTAATCTTGTTTACTAACCTCTTGTTTGAGACCTTATCAAAAGCTTTCTGAAAATCTAAATATACCACATCTAGGTGTTCCCCCTTATCTATTCTGCTCGTTACATCCCCAAAATCTCCAACAGGTTTGTTAAACATGATTTCATAAATCCATGTTGACTCTACCAAATCCTACCATTATTTTCACAGTATCCTGTTATCACATCCTTTATTCTAGATTCTAGTATTTTCCCTACTACTTACGTCAGGCCAACAGGTCTATAGTTCCCTGTTCTCTCCTTTCTTAAATAGTGGGATTACACTTGCCACCTTCCACTCTACAGGAACTATTCCAGAGCCTATAGAATTTTGGAAGATGACCACCGATGCATCTATTATGGGGGATGGTTGCTGTACTGTGAAGTTGTACTGAGCTCTGCTCAGCGACAAGCCCATGTGACCTGGTTGCCATGGGGACATGGGCTCAGGTCAGAACTTATTCAAAGTCAGGTGTAAGTTTTATCACCTGGACACAAAAGGAAAAGCAACTGGCTTTACAGCTGGAGATGTACAAACTTTCAGAGTCAGTCTGACCGAAAGATTTGGGGGAAGTAGACTAAAGTAGAATTTAAGAAATCACAGTGCTGCTATGCCAAGCAGAAGAGGAGGACTGCTGTTGAGTTAATCACCAAGAGAAGGACAGATGAGGACAGAAGCCATGTTCAAGCAAAAAGGAACTTTTCAACTTTAAACAACTATATAAAATACCAAAAGTGAAAGCAGAACATGCTGGGAATACTCAGCAGGTCAGGCAGCATCTGTGGATAGAGACCTGCTGAGTATTTCCAGCATTTTCTGTTTTTATTTCAGATTTCCAGTATTCGCAGTATTCTACTTTTCAAGTTATATAAAATACCAAACATATGTAGAATTGGCACAACAGCCAGAAGAAATCAACCAGCAACTAATCTACATGCAGTTGATGATTCCTTTAAGTAGTGATGGTAGGGAACCTTTCTGCTGCTGGACATGTACTCAGCTGTGCAACATCACGGGGAGGGTGTCGCTGGAGCGTTGAGCTGCAAAGTGACAACACTGGTGTTAAATCAACATTGTGCACCGAGTGATGTCATGACCCGCTTGCACTGCACACTTCAACTAGCCATGGGCGCAAACACCTTCACCAATATTGTGACTCCTTCTGCTCCCCAAACAGCATACAAAGAGCCCAAACAACTGGAACTACCCAGCACAATTTCACTGCACATTTTTTTTCATTTTAAATTGTCACTTACAAAGAACCTAGGTACATTCTTAAAAGATAGGCCAGAATTTGATGTTCCGCGGGTGGGCAAGTGCCTGACCCGATTGGGCCTAAAATTGCGCGAGAAGACTCAGGCGAGTGTCCCGGTGTCATTGTGCACTGGCGCAATACTTTGCTCAGCGGGCGCACGCTGAAGTCAGAAGCACGCCTGCTGACCATTAAGGGGGCAATTAAGCCCATTAACGGTGCAACTGACTCCAATTTTTCTTTGCCCGACCAACCTTACGGTTGGGCGAATCGGCCGGGCGGCCTTTGCATTTTTCATCAAACCTCATCCAAGGGCAGGATGAAATTTCCGTGTTGAAATAAAATAAAAATAAATATCTGTGGACAGTATTTTTATAAGTTATATTTTCAGATGAATAACCATGATGCATGGATGCTTTTTCTCAGCTTTTAAAACCTTTATTTTAGCTTTTTCGGGTCTCCAGCTCCGAGACAGCTGCAATCCTTCAGAGAGTTTTCTCGCAGGGCTCACCCACACTTGTGGAAACAGCACCATTGCCCGCCCTCTTCCTGCCCCTGCCCCGGCAGCACTGGGCTCTTCATCGGGTATTTCATGCTGGCTGCCCGTTAATTGGCCGGCCAGTGTGGGATCGCAGTCGGGGGCCAATCGTGGCGGGGGGCTCATTTCCTCTCTGGCCTGCCGACCAGGCGCGCTCGCCAAAGGTAAAATTCAGACCATGGTTCAGTCGAAATTTATTACAGTCAAAAGAGAAAGCTCCTCAGGGACATTAGTTATTTGCTGACTATAAAATCTAGAATGCGTGTACACAGAGCAACAGTTACAACCCAGGAAAAATCATTTGAAAAGTGCATTTGTGTTGAGTTACATTGCTGGCAGAGGACTCTGCTGGCAGCTATGGTTTTTATGAACATGAAAAATCAGTGGCATGAGCTTGTAATCAATAAGTGGCGGTAAATATTGAATAAAGAGTGCAAAGAAAGAGAGCAGAGACAATCAGAGCAGATTTCTATTGGTATAACAATTGTTTCAGGATTGGAATTGTCTCACTCTTTGTGCTAATAACACCCTTACTCCTGGCAAAGCAGTGAGCTTACAGCTGAATCTACAGAGTACAATGAACAACTATTGAACCAAAATAGTGATTTTCACTCTAGAAGAATCAGCACTGGGAAATATGAGAAACGTTGACATTAGGGCATCCTTTGTGTGTATAGGTCACTGACTCCTCTACCACCGACCTCCACCACAATCCCTTCACGAGGGCATAGCAAAACTGGCAATTGTGGGACTCACCAATACTCCAAAAAACACTCCACTATATTTTCAGATACCTTGCAATAGAAGAAGTTCCAAAATAATACCTTAGCTGCAAGCAGAGCTTTTAAAATAGCTGTACTGCAGGGCCCATCCTGCAACTTCATGCCTGTTTTCTCTTGAGCAAATAACAAAGAGGCTGCCTGCAAACCCATTGCCCAAATTTGGGATCCAAGTGGCATCAGGTCAACTGGCTGGGCTGCGTGACATCAGGATAGTGCCAGGTCAAAGCCTTCCAGCTCACACATGCAATGAATCTATGTGCACGCTTATCCAGGCAGAAAGTTGTGTAGGTCACATAGGAAGTGGCCAGTGGCATGGCAGTGGGGGCAACCAGACCAACGTCCAGCTGCATGGCACTGCTACAAGCAACTCTACATGAGGCAATTTCTCGCCCAAAATCTATGCTTTTCTTTGTAGTTTAATAGTACTGCAGTCAAAAGTTCATACTGAACTGAATGAATAACATGGGGGACATAAATTTACATGAGAAAGCAGGTGTGCTGCTGACTGAAAGCAAAAATAAGAGAAAAGCTGAAATAAAACTGCTCTGGACGCATCCAGGATGTGTTCAGTACAGCCTAGAGTGGGCAGAATTTGGAGAAAGCCTGTACAATTCCAAATGTGCTGCCTGGATATCTGATCCTGTAATTATTAAAACGCCACATCATAACCGAGGCCAAACTATAGATTGTGATGATTTTTCGTTTCTAATGATGGCATCTTAAACAATCATGAAAGCAGAATCCAATTGTATTGTATTAGTAATGAGGCAGAACGAATTTCGAAATGGTTTGATGTGCCATGTGTCCTGTACAATGAAAAGTCACAGACCTGAAATGTTAATTCTGTTTCTTTCTCCACAGATGCTGCCAGAACATCTGGATATTTCCAGCACTTCCAGTTTCCGTTTCAGATTTCCAGCATCCGCTGTATTTTGCTTTTAAAAAGCGATGCTATTTTGGGGTGAAATACTAATAAAGGATTTGATAAAATGCATTGGACAGGACATGTGGCACATCAGATCAAATTGAAATTCTTTCTGCCTCATTGCTAATACAAAACAATTGACATACAATCAGATTCAGCTTTCATGATTGTTTAAAATGACATTGCTGGAAACAAAAATTCACCACGATCTTCAGTTTAGCCTCTGTCGTGATGTGACACTTTTGTAATTGCAGGATCAGGCCTGCAGGCAGCAAATTTGGAACTGTACTCACTTTCTCCAAGTTCTGCCCCGCTCTCTGTTGCCTCAGACACATCTATTGCTCGGATGAGTCCACAGCCATGCCCTGCAGAAAATTTTCAATCTCAAAAGATGATACAACCTGATTAATTTTAGATGCATATTAACTTCACATTTGGTGGATTGACAGAAAAAATACAGAAAAAAAATGAAAATGAGGTTCCTCGGTATTTGACAAATTAACCAGGGCATTGATTCTTCTAATGGTTACCCGAACAGCACCCCACAGAGGAGGCACTCATCTCTCCTAAACTCTCAAGCTCACAAAGGTTCTCTTCCTCTCTATTTCTCCTCCCTCCAATCCCACTCAGCTCAAAGAGGTACAGTTTCCTTTAATATCCTTCCACTTCACAGAGGTACCCTCACATTCCAAGTCCCCAGTTCATGAAGACAAACTCCCCCTTGTAACCCCATATCAGAAAGGCATTCTTCACTCTCCAACCCTCCAACTAATCTCTGCCACCTGCCATCCAAAACAATTCGCAGACACCTCACACCCCCTCAAAACACCCCCCATGCTTGAATTCGCAGAGCTAATTTTCTCTCTTGGTGAACTTTGTCATTGGAAGTCCTGCCCGCAGCTGCTACCAGCTACCAGGCATAGATTCCGTCCTGTGGGAGGGAATTCCCAATCTATCACAAGGTCCCTGCATCACAAGGTTTGCATCAGGCAAGATCTGTGGCTGGAACTCCCAAAGAAAAGATCGATAAGGAGCAGAGCAGCAGGGATTTCTTGGCCAGATTCCTTGAGGCATCAAATCAGCAGTGGCAATACGAGTTCACCAGTTTGCCTCATACAGTGCCAACACCTGAATAGCATAGAAGAACATATCTTTCAGTGAGCAGAATACATCTTTCACTGCAGTAAATAATGCCTCTGCACATCTATAATCCAGAAACAACAAACTGCTTTTAAACAAACCATTTGAGTGGAATTATCAGTTAAACTGCCAGAAACTCCGAATTGGATATTGTTTACGACTAAAATGATCTACTTACAAGATGGATGCAAGTAAAAGTGCCTGTCTTTTATCAGTAGGGTTTCTGGAGGAATAGCATGTGGCCATTTTCTGAATAAGGCATGAAGGATGGAGATTTTGGTCTGTGAAAAACTGGAGTGATGAATGAGAAGCGATAGATGACAAGTTGCTGCATGATACAGCGATGTAACCCAGTAAGGAAAAAGCTGTGGCCTCATAAGGATTCTGAAGGCATCTGCAAGTGAGGGGTGATGTCGAGGATTCACTGCTCAAATGCTGCAATCATATTCTGCTATTTGTCTCAGGCCAGTAGCTGTAAGCAGAGTAATCAGCTTAGCAATATCCAAGGTCTGCTGCAGATGCCTTAGTCAAATCTCCTTCTCTTCATTGCATTTGTTTAATGTTTGGAGAACACAGGCAAGAGCGTTCTCAAAAATTGTTTTTCAAAAACTCTGCTTAAGTTTAAGTCACATCATGTCATGTGTGCTCTGCCTGAAGGCAGGTCCTTGGCTCATTGTCTGCTGATGCTTCATCTTGAGCTGTTTTCTTGGCAGTTTTTGTCAGTGGTAGTTTGCCATTACCTTCCACTCTTAGGGGCTGGATGAGAAGGCAGGTCCCAAGTCTAACTCAGCTAGAATGGGAATCAAGTCCATGTTGTTGGTGTTATTCTGAACCACACCCCAGTCACCTCGACAACTGAGCTAACCAGCCCCCTTCATAGAGTACGCAGAAGGTAAAACTACTGTCAAGCCCATGCAATGAGAACAAAAGTATTCGAGGGAGCCTCACTGTGTAGTATCTGGTATCACATTTGTAATTAAACTGCCAAATTTTTATATAGCTGTGAAGCAGAAACAGCTTTGCAGTGACAGACAATGGCAGTACTGCATAATTATATACTTAAAGATACATCACTGACACCATTTACTCCTGTGGAAATTGTACTCTGTAGTACTTGGCCACACAGACATGTCCCAAACCAAACTCACATGTATTCTGAGTTCAGCACATTAGTATAGAGTGGGAGGGCACCAGGGTTGTTAATGACTATGTTTGACTGCTCACCTATTAGTTGACATGAAGGGCAGTGACTTGAAGGGCCAGTGCTACAGTGGACTCAGTTGCATCAGCAAGTCCCCTCAGCTCTCTGAAGAGATTGTGAAAGTCTTGTTGGAACAATTATGGTTGCGTAAGGAGGTTCCCTTCTGTTGGGCGTGCAGTGGGCCAAAGAATAGATCATGACATCAGGCAGGAGGATGTTAACTACACAGTGCAGTAGTCTGAAAAATGTTTAGTGATATCACCAGGAATAGGGATCTGCACTGTATCCCTAATCCCACATATAATCCTTACATGAGTTTGAGGTGTAGGGTGCAAGACTTAGAATGGTTAAACTTTGCCCAGATGCCATCAATGATCCCTCTCTATATCACTCTGCCTCTTTTCCTCTCTTTTCTCCCTTAATATGCTCCTTAAACCCTATTTCTTTGATCAAGCATTTTGTCATCTGGCCTAATGTGGCTTGGTGTCACATATTGTTCCATAATGTTCCTGGAAAAGCGTCTTGGGAATTTTATTGTGTTAAAGGCAATATAAATGCAATTATTGTTGTAAAATGTTTTTTGCTATCTTACTTTAATTGCAAAGGGAACAATATGAATATCAAAAAACTTTCTGGACTTAAAGGTAGAAATATAACAAAGGACATGATTTTATATGCTAATGAAGAAACATATTGGAAAAGCATAAAAAGGAAAAGTTTGAAAAAGACGTAAATGTCAATATAATAGTAGTCTGCCAAAGAGACAACAAGACTGCTTCAATGTTTTTCATCCATGGAGAGAGGATCATATAACCAATTGTCCAAATCCAATTTAATAGAGCCTAGTGTTTTAATACAATTCACCCTGGAGGGAAGAGAAATATGCTCTGATACAAAACATCTGGGCAGATAAATCAATTTCAAGGCCATAAAAGAGAAATAGAAATGATAAACAAAGATATTACCAATATTATGAGCTAGACAATAAAAAACTAATGGGCCACGTGGAAAAAAACAGCAGAATGCTAATAAAAAGTGCAATTTTCCACCAATTATCCTAGCAATAATTAAAAGATTCCTAAGATAGCCCAATAATTGTAGATAATAACATCAAAGGTACCATATGAAGATGAAAAGGAAAAGACACATGGCACTCAATATTCTGTCTTCTTCATTCGGCAAATGACTAAAATAGTGTAATGCATCATTCATGTTATGGATAAAAGAAGTTCAATCTCATATTGTCTTCCTTCTATGAAGCAAGGATAAATTCATCAAGATAAGTTCAAATTTGAGTTGATTGAACAAAGGCAGTAATAGTATTTACAAGAATGCCTAAACACCAACAGGTTAGACTTGCAGATCGAGTATCCTTTATCCGAAACCCTCAGGGGATTGCATTTCAGAATTCAGATCATTTCGGTTTTCGGATACCGCATATAAACTTACATTACAATAGCCTACATTAGGCGAGCTATAGTCTAAAGTAAATTAAATGGCTAGAAAAGTAAGATGCATCACTGAATAATAAATACAGGGTACCTGTAATAAGTTTCTTTTTGACATGTCCACCACAAAAATTGCAAGGTAAACAGTGTAGGCAAACAACTAGACTTCCCGTGCTAAAGGTCGATGAGGTTAAAAAAACGTGTGGTTTTTGGATGTTTGGGTTTTGGATTTACAGATAAAGGATACTTGACCTGTAGGGATGGTACATGGCATTTTGAACTTTATTTTATGACTGCCTAATTATTTTCTAGAATATGTGATGCTCTTCACTATTATTAATATGAATATTAATAATAATATTAGTGACCTAGGCACTAGGAATACCTTGATGATTGTTGATGTACTGCATTACTAGTTCAATTTACAGGAATTTAATTACTAGTTCAATTTACAGGAAAATGTTTACTTTTTCAGGGAAAAGCGCATGTATACACATTCAGTAGTTCATATGTATCTGATAAAAAAAGCTTAACAGCTCATAGCAAGATCCTAATAGAGTGAACACTACCAATTTGTCCAATCATAGGTTTAAAATATTTACATGCTTGCAGCTGACTGGCTGTCAATTTGTATTGACAATGAGAAAGTTTAAAGGGAGTGAGTCTCTACTCTGAGTCTATGGTCTGGCAAAGTATTCAGCAGGAAATACTTTGCTCATTCCAATTTCAAGTAGTCCAATCTTTATTCTTTCACTTGAATATTATATTTGAAATTTGGGAAGGAAAAGCGAAAGTGAACGTGATATTGGCTAGAAACACAATAAATATTAAGGATTTATTAACACTACGGCATGTCGGGTCAGATGTTAAAGCCCACTGAAGAAATGACTGTAGACAGTACTACCTGTGATTGGTCAACCTGATCTTCTCCAGAAAGTCCCAATGGCGTTGGGCAAATAACTGCTTGGGGAAGGTTAGTGGGATCTCTGATGGACAAAATGCCATCATAAAAAAAGCAGATGCGCTTATGCTTGAATTATGGTGCCCAAAACCTGTAACTCATGAAGCAGCTGCAGTACATAACAAGTTAATGAAAGAGGAACTATGGAGAATAACAAGCAGTTTGGAAGACAGTAGGTGTCAGACTCCTCCTCCACCTCTCTGCCCTATAGAAATGAGTTGGCTCTGTATCAATTCATTTCCAGTGTGCATTGGCCCACGACACAAACCACTCCTAAAAATCTCCCCTAAAACGCCAGGTCAATTGATTATTTCAAGACTGAGATTAGTAGATTTTTGTTAGGTAAGTGGAGTCATGATACAGATGTAACTGAATGACAGAAGATATTCAGGAGTTTGAGTGGCCTAGTCCTGTTCCTATGTCTCATCAGCGATTATCACTTCATTCAACCGGTCATCCATGAAAACATTTAAACGATGTTAAGATTCTACCCCCTCTGAGGCAGTGTGGAGTGTTACTCAGTATATCTAGCTAGGGAAAGGGAAAATAAACTACCAGGGTTCTTATCATAATTTATATACAGTGATTCCTGTTGGAAATTCATGTGCAGCTAAAGGCAGGATTAGCCTAAACTGTGATGTTCCCATAATCAACTTGCTGACCACTTTGTTTTGATCAAGACCTGCCTTAAGCTCTGGAAACATATCCCACAAGGCTTAATACAAATCAATGCAAATGTACCATTTAGTGAATGAGCAACAGAGTAATATTTAAGGAGAGAATATTCCCCCCGTTTAGGGAGTTGTGCGCGGGCTGGCGCAGGTGGGTGTAGACCTGATCGGCACCCTCGATTGGGTCCGCGCCTCCATTTTAAGGCCCGCCCAGTGTGACATGTGCCCAGAAGCGCTATGTGCGCTCCCTGTGCGGGCGGGTGGGGGTGAGTGGGGGTGGGGTGGGGGGGGTGGGGAGTGCAGGGGGTGGTTTCCTGAGTCGGGAGTGCACTCTCTCGTGCATGTGTGCGAAAGAGCCCAGAAATCTCCCTGAGGCACCTCTGTATCTCAGGGAGATAAGTTTTAAGTTTTAAAAATTTTAATAAAGCAAAAGAAATTTAAGCCATGTCCCCTCATGTGACAGTGTCACATGAGCTGGGACGTGTCAATGAACTATAATGAAAACATTTATTTAACTTATAAACTCTTCATGAAACCTCATTCCGCCCGTGGATGAGGTTCCATGAAAAGTGCGAAGGCCGCCTGGGCTCTTCGCCTGCCCAACAACCTTAAGGTTGGACGGACGGGCAGCTTTCTCAATAGGTTTAATTAGCTCATTAATGGCCTTAACAAGCACGCTGAACTGACAATCTAAATGACACGCGGTGAGGTCAGCACGCCCGCCCGACCTCACCCTGCCTCATTTTAATGCCTCAGCGAGTGGGCCCCGCCCATGGTCGCCGAGCCGAAAATTCTCCCCTTAAGAATAAGAAAGGGAAATTTCACTCACATAAATTTAATTCAGTAAATCTCCTTGTCGTGTTTAGGTTATAATATGCATTGGGCTAAATTAATCAATGTTCCCTCAGGGCCTGGGTGACTTTCTGGGTGGAATTTTCTGTGCCCACTGGCAGCGGGAATGATAGGTGACGTGCGCGGACAATGCGGTGCGATTGGTTTCACGACAGCGGGAAGGCGGGTTGCGATCTTCCGCTCAGCCCGCCGATAGTGGGCCGCGTTTCCCGCCAACAGTTGTCAGAAAGCTCATTGTAATACATCAGCATATCATTAAAAGGCCATCCCGCCAGGCTCTTGGAACCCGCCGGATTGTCCGTCCATGTCGGTGGGAAAGCACGCCGACATGTTTCACAACAGCACGGGCACTTGGTGGCCTTCACTTTGGGGCAGCTGAGGTGAGTGACCAACATCGTTCTCCACAGCTCACCAGGGTCGTCTGTTGGTTTGCGGGCTTCAGGGATGACGGGAGGCCTGGGTGAAGTGCCGCCCTGCCTCGGAGGTGACTTTTTCCAGGGGGCTGGTGTCGGAGGGCAACAGCTGTCCTGGTGTCGGAGGCGACTGTTGCTATTGTCGGGGGGCAACTGCTGCCCTGGCATTGGATCCCCTGCACAGGCAATCGAGGTGGGGGGCAGGGTAAGCGAGGGAAATGGCCACACATTTGGGACACCTGTATAAACTGACCATGCCTCTGCAACTGAGACAGTTCAGGCGCAGCCAGTGTGATATGATTAGGGTCGGGCTCCTAGCCTGCCCACCCAAGCAAGCAATGCAGAGGCACCAAAGGGCCATCAAGTGCTCCAGATCTTACCCACCCCACACCCCGCAACCTCACCCACCACCATCTCTCCCCACCCCTGGCACAGACTGTGACTCTGTGACAACTTTACCGGACTGCAGAGCAGTTGGCCTCCACACGCTGTACAATCTCCTTGACAAAACTGGCCATGTAGCAGTCACTGCTGGACGTGTT
Organism: Cetorhinus maximus; assembly: GCF_964194155.1. Taxonomy (NCBI): domain Eukaryota; kingdom Metazoa; phylum Chordata; class Chondrichthyes; order Lamniformes; family Cetorhinidae; genus Cetorhinus; species Cetorhinus maximus. The sequence continues at coordinate 102,856,626 of NC_135895.1, forward strand.
CACGCATCGTCATTGTCTGCTGCATCCTTTACAACCTGGCGCTGCAACAGGGAGAGGAGCTGGCTGAGGAGGAGATGGAGGAGCTAGAGGTCTCCTCCGATGAGGAGATGCCAACGGGGATGAGGATGAGGAGGTCCTCGGAGGCGATGACGACAGGTTTAGGTGCTCGCACTTGCTATAAAAGGCAGGCATGCTCGGGAGGCCCTCATAGCTACTAGATTTGTGGAGGATGATGACGATATGCAGTGAGGAGACCCCATAGATCCTCACATCACATTTGTGAACGTTTGACTCCAGTCTGGTTTCTGGCAGCGCGAATATCCTCTGTGAGAATGCCCCTGTCATGGAGATGCAGTGAAGGCCCGAATAGTCACTCGATCGCAGGAGGATGATGACAACATGCAGTGAGGACACTCCATAGATCTTCACATAGCCTCTGAGAATGTCTGACTCCTGTCTGGCCGAGGGCAGCTCACTTGCGCTCTGTGATCAGGGTCATATCATAGAGACGCAGCCAAGAAACTTTAGAAGCATCTGATGCTTTTTCCACCTTCAGCACCTGAGCCCTTCAGGAGCCAGAGCCCAGCACCAGTGGTCACAGATGCTTAAGGGTTGGGGATCAGCCCCTCCATAAAGGTGCTGAGAGCACACAGAGAGTATGAGAGAACTCTGTGGCGCCTGCCCACTACATTCTGGCAGCAATGACCAGCACCGCCGAGGTGCAGGCATCAGTAATGTGTCCAGGGAGTGTGAGGCTGGTCCATCACTTTGGTCTGAAGGCTGCACAGACACAGGGAAGAGGCCCTGGACTGAGACACCTGCCTTTATCTTGTGCAGAAAGGTTTCACATCTGAGTGACATGAACACTGCTCATCAGAACAAGGAGCCATAGGCAGGGAGACATTCTTGAGAGTTTATTGACAATGGTGAACAGTAGGTACAAATTATTAACAGCTGGAGGGCCCCGGTCTGCTCTTGGGGTCCTGCTGTGTGTTAGTGGCACCTCCTCGGCCTCGGAAGCTGCAGCTGCTGAGGTCACGGGAAGAGGAGAAGTGGATGGGCTGGTCACCTGGGTGGTTGGGTCCAGAGTGTGCACCTGCTGATCCTCCTCCCTGGGTGTCGGCAGGCGCCTGGCTGACTCCTTGAGGGAAAGGGGTAGTTGGAGTGAGATCGAGCTGCCCAGCACCCCTCTTGCATACACAATATTGTGGGCCAACTATGGCATCAGCCATGGAGTTGAGCGCATGCAGCAGTGCAGGAGCAAAGTCCTGGACTAAGGTCTTCATGGCAGCCACCATCCTACCAATGTTGACTTCGGTGTGTTGACATGCCGACGCTATCAACTCAGACTGAAAGCGGATGGACCCCTCCATTGTGCCTTGCAATCTGAGGAGTGCAGCGGACTTCCCTTCCTGATGTTCCCGAGCTTGCCTTTGCAGCTCCAGCAACTGTGACATGACCGAGCCCAGAGGCTCGTTATCTGACTCGGACTCAGCACCGTTCTGGCCTCCAGCAGTCCTCCGAGTGCCGGGGACCTGGGAAGTCCCTGCCTCCACCTGCTGTGGATCAGACAGTGCGATGTGCTCACCAGATTGTGATCCTGAGGCTACTCTAAAGCTAGGTCCCACCGAGGTGTGTGTCTCTGCGCTGGTGGAGGGTGTGGGTGAGGCTGTGACGGGACTTCAGGGAGGGAGTCTCCAGATTCCTCTTCAGAGGTTTCTTCAGGGCTTGATTGGAGGTTCTGGGTCATGGAAACTGCCGGCTGTTTGGCAGATGTGCCTGTGAAAGCAAGGGGAGATAATTAGTGCATGGCAGTGGCCTGTGAAACAGGACACATCACTCACAGCATGGTTATCTGATGGATGTTGCACTGCTGGATCCTCACTTGGTAGAGCAGCACCAACCTCACCGTCAGCACAGGACCCGTCCCGGTCATCGCCGGCCAGCTGGATGGCTCTGTTTTCAAAGTCCATGAGAACCTTGATTTTGAGCATTCCTCCACCGGTCTGCAACCTCTCACTCTAGTGTGCCAGCTTGTTCTGCATGGATAGAGGTGCAGAAAGTGTAAGCAGGACACCTGCCAGGCCAGATGATAAATGTGCCTGGCCTGTGTGGGTGGTGAGTGGTCCCATAGACAGGATGAGGACAATGACGGTGAGTGTGAAAGAATGAATGGTGATGTCCCTTACACTGGCAGTGAGTGAGGGCCCTGTGGATGTGTGATGGGTTTGTGAGTGTGTGAGTTGGGAGTGATGAAAAGAGTGAACGGAGGAGATCATTCATCCTCTTGCAGCACTGGGTGGCTGTCCTCCTCTGAAGGGCATTGGCGCTGACCACCACAGCCACCACCTCCCAAGCCGGATTGGTCACATTGCTGCCCATCCTGCGGCCAGGGTGGGGATACAAGACATCCCGGCGGGCCTCCACGGCATCCAGCAATTGCTGAGGGACCCGTCATTAAACCGGGGGACTGTGGTCTTTCTTCCTTTGCTGGCCATGTCTCCCGGGCCGGGGTGGTGAGCTGGTAACGATGAGTGGTGTGCTGGCAACTGCCTTTTAAACATGGCGGCCGGTGTGACGTAATAGCAGGGTGATAGATGGCGGGCGAATGAGAGCCCACCCGCCATGGAAATGGCGTGTTTCCCAGGAGTGCATAAATAATGAGGCGGGTTTGGAACAATACAACGTGAAAACCTGCAATCGCGGACGGGCGGGTAAAACGTTGATTTACCTGCTCCGCTACTGCACCTAGTGCAAATCTGGGTAAATTCCGCCCTATATTTATGGACCCTTACTCCCTGTTTGTCACTTTCTGTAAAGCTTCTGGAACTGGCCAGTGCAACTTGTGTTTCTGTCTTTTGTTTTTCTAGCTAAACAAGAAACCAGGAGTTTGATCTCTTATTCACTCTCTGCCTGGGGGTCAGCCAAGAGATAACCAATTAAGATATCCTCCCGAGTACAAGTCATGTGAAAGCTACCCCTGCTTTCCTAGCTGATCTATAGCACATGGACTGCAGTGATTCATGATGATGCTCCATTTTCTCAAAGGCAATTAGGAATGGATAATAAATGCTGGCCTCGCAAATAATAAATAAGGACCATCAGAACAATAATAGATGCGAATGAGGCATAATCTTCAAACAACCTTCCATTGTCTCAAATAATCTGGATAGAATCTTCATCTGAAAGGTGTTATGGGCAAGAGAGAGGCAAAATTGAATGCCTTTATTCTCTAGCCATCTGTCCACAAGCAAAGCTGTTTTTGTCTTAAAAATAGGCTATGCCACTTATTCCAAAAACCCTCTGTTTGTGTAGTCAACTTTTAAAATGACTCACAGTAAACGTTCTTAGGATTAGATTGAAAATTTAGTTTGTTCACACATTCAAACCCGGGGAGGGGGAGTGATTCCAACTTTAGACATACGTACACAAATATACAGTAAGGGGATAGGAAAGAGGGGTTTTACAACTATGAATAACACAACAGTAAAAAGAACCATAGAAATACAGAATGGTTCACGTGATTGCCAGAGTTCAGATAATCCAAATCCGAACGGTGGGAACCGGGGCGGGAGGATCTCCTCATAGAGAAATTCAAGTTTAGGCAGGTTTCTGACTGAAGGCAGAGGTGCAGAATTCCTTTAAATATGGTGGTGATGCAGTGAGGTGAGGTTGACATTCAGAGACATCATGATCTGCTTAGCAAGCAGTAGCCAGTGGCTGAACAGGCTTGTGGCAGGCTACTTGGTCAGCCCAGAGTCCTGCTGTCCAATGTTAGCAGGTTGGGGTTAAATCAGGAGACTGCCCTGCTTCTGAGTTCTGAACTGTATATACAGATTTCAAAATGGTCACTCGAGTCATGTGCCCTCCTCCCTCCACAATGATTTCATAAAGGGATGTTTATCTGGTGACTGGATCTGGCCTTTGTTTTGCAGCTTATAATGTCCCAGTCATTAGCCTCTGAAAGAGTCATTATCCATATTGATAACATTGTTTCGGATAGTTAATGTCTTGGTAGATCCTTGGACTCTGCTAGAGGGGTAAGCTGATAAAGATGCAAATGTCCATTTGCTTTTGGGAGACTCTTTTTGAAATGGATCTTGACAGTCCCAGCTCTGAGATTCCATGAGCAGCATGTCTCCAGTGCAATCCATATAATGCCTTAGTCATCACCTCAGAGTTCCTGACATCAGGTGACTTGTGGTGGCCATCTTTTGGTTCAGCAGAGTTCATTTTTAAAAAGCAAAAAAGAATAAAGCTTAGTTTACATAGTTTATGATTTCCTCCCTGTCTTACTGACATGTCAAAGGGAATTCATATCCCCTAGCACTGCTCTTCTGTGAATTCAGCTCACTGAGAGATAAACCTAACTTAACACCATCCTTCCGTGGCCAGATGAGAAGCTGTGCCAGTGCTGCCCCCGCCATGCCTGGGATGCCATGTAATCCCCTCACTGGTGTGCTCCCTAAACATGATGTAATTTATGCTGACAGTACACAACAAGCCTTAGGTAGATGAGGAGCCAATGTGAAATCAGGGATGCTGCCTCAGTGGGCTGGTTGTGCAAAATGCACCAGCACAAATAAGTTAGCATTGCCCATGTGCCTAGAGCAGAACTCCATGTCCTATTATTGCTTATCTGCTATGCAGATGTTATCATAACAGGACCCATACTTTATCCATTTCATCATTACTCATCTAATTACTTCCACATTAATAATGAGACTTCAAAAGAAAAATCCCCCAGGCTCTTAGAGCTGACTACATGTACCACTCTTAACCGGGAAGGCCAGGATATCAGAATGTCTTCATTAGGTTACTTCCCAAACTACAAAAAAACTTGATTTGTAGAAGCTCACAATGAGATCTGATTTGGTGGCCCTCAATCTTGTCAGTATACTTTACCTTTCTAACTCATTCACACTTGAAGCACTTGTATTTTTCTCTCTACTGCACATTTGGCATGAAAGTATTTTTAAAATGCTAAATTGTCTGAAACATCTTAATTTTTTCTCCAGAGAGGTTAAAAGGAATGCAGATGTGCCAATATTATACTTTTATATGACAATGCACTGCTCCACTGAAGCTTCAGTGCACTAATTAGCCAAATTCCTTATACAATATTATATCCTTAAACACCTGTCTAGCAATTACAAACTTCACTAATATCTGGTGAAGTCTACAATGTGAAGTTATATAGTTTTCACAGGCTTCATGGCCAGATTTTCAGAGAGTCGTGGGGACTCTGCCGATCTTTAAAATTGGCAGGCAGGACCCAGATCTGGAAGTCCCAGACGGCATTGTCCCAGATTTGCACTAAGTGCAGTAGCGGACAGGGAAATTGGACAGGGAAATTGGACAGGGAAATTGGACAAGGAAATTGGACAGGGAAAACAATGTTTCGCCTGTCGGCTGCAATGGCGGCTTCTCATACCGTATCGTCCCAAACCTACCACATTAATTATGCATTCCTGGGAAACACACCATTTTAATGGCAGACAGGCTCTCGTTTGCCTGCCACGCCATCACCTCACCACTTCATCACGCCAGGCGCCGTATTTAAAGTGCAGCCATGCGCACACAAAGTCAGTGCTTGCAGCCCAGGGCTGACAGGATGACCATACAAGGCCCTGGTTTAGTGATGCATCCCTCGAGTGCCTTTGGACACCATGGAGGCCCACAAGATGTCCTCTACCCCTGCTCTGGCTGCAGGAGGGGCAGCGGCATCACCAATCCAGCAAGGGAGGTGGTGGTAGCAGTGGTCAGCACCAATGCCCTGTAAAAGAGGACAGCCACCCAGTGCTGAAAGAGGATGAATGATCTCCTCCGTTCTGCCAGGGTAAGCGACTCTCCTCATCACTCTCAACTCACACACTCACAAACCCATCACACACCCACAGGGCCCTCACTGCTGGTTCAAGGAACATCACCACTCACTCTCTCACACTCACCTTTGTTATCCTCATCCTGTCCATGGGACAACTCACCACCCACACATGCCAGGCCTACTTATCATCTGGCCTGACAGACGTCCCGCTTACACTCTCTCCACCTCTATTCATGCAGGACAAGCTGGTGCACAACAAGAGGGAAAGGTCACTTACTGGTGGAGGAATGCCTGAAATCAAGTTCCTCACGGATTTTGAAGACAGCGCCATCCTGCTGGCCAGCAAGGATCTGGACAGTTCCTGCACTGACAGTGAGGTTGGTGCTGCTCTACCAAGTGAGGATCCAGCAGTGCAACATCCATCAGGCAACCATGCTGTGAGTGATGTGTCCTCTTTCACAGGCCACTGCACTGCACTAGCTAGCACTCCTTGCTTTCGCAGGCACATCTGGGAAACAGCCAAGAGAGTTCTCGACCCAGGGCCTCCAATAAAGATCTTCTGAGGGAAGCTGAGAAGAAGAATCTGCTGAAACCGTCCCTGAAGTCCCGTCACAGAGACACACACCCTCCACCAGCACAGAGACACCGTCACAGCGACACACACCCTCCACCAGCACAGAGACACACACCCTCCACTAGCACAGAGACCCACACCCTCCACCAGCGCAGAGACCCACACCCTCCACCAGCACAGAGACCCACACTCTCCACCAGCACAGCGACACACACTCTCCACCAGCACAGCGACACACACCCTCCACCAGCACAGAGACACATGCCCTCCACCAGCACAGAGACACACACCCTCCACCAGCACAGAGACACACGCCCTCCACCAGCACAGAGACTCACACCCTCCACCAGCACAGAGACACACACCCTCCACCAGCACAGAGACACACGCCCTCCACCAGCACAGAGACACACACCCTCCACCAGCACAGAGACACACACCCTCCACCAGCACAGAGACACACACCCTCCACCAGCACAGAGACACACACCCTCCACCAGCACAGAGACACACACCCTCCACCAGCACAGAGACACACACCCTCCACCAGCACAGAGACACACACCCTCCACCAGCACAGAGACACACGCCCTCCACCAGCACAGAGACACACACCCTCCACCAGCACAGAGACACACACCCTCCACCAGCACAGAGACACACGCCCTCCACCAGCACAGAGACCCACACCTCAGTGGTACCTAGCTTTTGAGTAGCCCCAGGATCACAATCTGGTGAGCACATTGCATTGTCTTATCCACAGCAGGTGGCGACAGGTGTCTTCCCAGTTTTCCAGCACTCGAAGGACTGCTGCAGTCCAGAATGTAGCTGAGTCCGAGTCAGATGATGAGCCTCTGGATTCACTGGAGCTGCAAAAGCCAGCTCTGGAATATCGGGAAGGGATGTCCACTGAACTCCTCAGATTTCAAGGCACGATGGAGGAGTCCATCCGCCCCCAGGGTGAGGTGATAGCGCTGGCATGCCAATAGACCAAGGCCAACACTGGTAGGATGACAGTTGCCATGGAGACCTTGGTCCAGGACATCGCCTCCAACTGTGTGTATGCGAAAGGGGTGCAGGGCAGCTCGATCTCACTTGAACTACACCTTCTCCTCAAGGAGTCAGCCAGGGGCCCTCAGGCACCGATAGGGAGGATGATCAGCAGATCCACACCCCGGGCCCATCCAATGAGGTGACTCCGGAGTGTCCGGCCCATCCTAATCAGCCCTTCCTGTGACCTCCGCAGATCCAGCTCGACAGCCAAGGAGGGTGCCACTGTCACACAGCAGGACCCTAAATGCAGGCCGGGGCTCTTCAGATCTCGGCTCTCCAGAGGATGCCCGCCAAAGTCATCACAGACAGGGCATCGCAGTCAGCAGGCTGCCTCCACCTCCGCTGTGGATGTCCGGGGAGAACTAAAATGTAGCGTCAGGATTAGGAAGGTTAAGAAGATGTAGTTGCAAAGCCTTGGCACGGGTGTTAACCACTTGCAAATAATGTTTACTATTGTCAATAAACTCCCAAGAATATCTCCCTGTCTATGTCTCCTTGTTCTGATGAGCAGTGTTCTTGTCACTCAGATGTGAAACCTTTCTGCACAAGATAAAGGCAGGTGTCTCAGTCCAGGGCCTCTTCCCTGTGTCCGTGTAGCCTTCAGACCACAGTGATGGTCCAGCCTCACACTCCCTGGACACATTACTGATACCTGCACCTCGGCGGTGCTGGTCATTGCTGCCAGAATGTAGTGGGCAGGCGCCACAGAGTTCGCTCATTCTCTCTGTGTGCTCTCAGCACCTTTAAGATGGGGCTGGCCCCCATCACACCAGCATCTGTGACCAGTGACATGTGCTCCCAAAGGGCTCAGATGCTGAATCAAAGGATCAGATGCTTTTAAAGTTTCATGGCTGCATCTCCATGGTATGACCCTGATCACGGTGTGCATGTGAGCTGCCCTCCGCTAGACAAGGAGTCAGACAATCTCAGAGTCTATATGAAGATCCATGGAATGTCCTCATTGCATGTCATCATCATCCCCCACAAATCTAGCAATGGTGAGGGCCTCCCCAGTGTCCCTGCCTCACCTGGCCAGTGTGAGGGCCTCATCGCCTCGCTGTCATCATCGCCTTCGGGGACCTCCTCACCCTCATCACCATCAACGTCCTCCTCATCAGAGGAGGCCAGGTTGTAAAGGGTGCAGCAAGCGCTGATGATGCGTGACATCCTCTGTGGACTGTATTGCAGGGCTCCACTAGACCAGTCCAGGCACCGGAACCTCATCAGCCATGTTCTCTGCAGGTAGCCCGTGTCCCTGAGGAGTCAACCCTGCAGCCTCTGTGGAGCCTGGAAGACGTCAAGGATCTGTGACCGACTGAGAGTGTAGGAGTGATGGATACTGCCTGGAAACCATGCGCAGATCTGCAGGCTATGTTTGTGCACACTAGCTGCACATTCAGCGAATGTAAGCCCTTGTAGTTGACATAGTTGACCCCTTGTTGTGCCAGAGATCTGAGCGCTGCATGAGTGCAGTCGATCACACCCTACACCAAAGGGAAACCCGACATCTGGGCAAATCCAATCGCTCTTGCATTCTGGCTGTCTTGGTTCCGGACGAAATGCACAAAATTATGTGCCATCGCGAAGATGGCATCTATGACTTCAGAGATCACATGTGGAGCCCTGAAAAGAGCCACTGGCGTAAAAATTGAACACCACGGTCACTTTCATGGCCACTGGCAGTGGATGCCCTCCATGTCCCCATGTGACTGACCAGTTTCCTAGACATGTGCAGCCTTTGGCGACACTGGTTCCCGGTCATCTGCAGGAATGAAAGGCGGCGTCTATAGACCCTGGGTCTAGCTAGGTGCCAAGCAACGACGGCTCACTGTGGCTTTTCAGTAGCGCGTGTGGGACCCCCAGCCACCCCTTCTTCCTGAGGGTGCTGCTCCTCCCTATAAGCAGCCAGGCGCCTCCATTGCTACCTTCTTTGTCGTCTTCGCTCTCTGTACACCATGAAGCATACAGCTAATTCATCAAGCTATATGCTCCTGATGTACTCCTCCTGCAGGATGAAAGAGAGAGACACATGGGTTAGCGTGGGTATACTAAGAACCTCTCTTGTTTAAGTCTGAAGGCCCCTTAACGCATCTTGGAGAGTGCTGGCCACCACTTGGGTGACCATAGCTTAGTGCGCTGCATGGCTGCCTGAAATTCTATCCACCCCCATCCCACTCCACCTGAGTGATTGGCGACAGCCTCCGCCTATTGGACTGCAGGCTGTGCTCTCAGCTCAGGCACAGGCATTCTCCTAACACGCACTGCAAGGCTGCACTGTTAACTTCAACCATGGTGGAGGCTGGTCCAAACCGGAATGATGACATTGCAAGGGGCTGTGAGCACCTCTATCAGTGACTGCTCCATGTCCAGCTTTAGCAAGGAGACTGTACAATGTGCCCAGTCGTCCAACTGTTCTGCAGTCCACTAAAATGCTCATTAGTTTGCAGCCTGTGACTGAGGGGTGAAAAGCTCTGAAGAACTTGGTGGCACTGTCATGCCTCTGCGTTGCTTGAGTGCATAGATAAGCTACAGACCCAACTTCATGCATGTCATTGTGGCTGCACCTGAACTGTCTCAGCTGCAGAGGAATGGTCACTTTATACAAGGTATCCCTCAAGCCTGCTCATTTCCCTCCCCCCATTCCGCATGTACTTGTGCGCTACCTTTACCCGGAGGGCAGCCCTTACCTCTCCCCAACACACCTAAACCGCAGGGTAGCACTTGCCCCCACCCCCATGTCACTTCAACTGCAGGGCAGCCCTTGCCCCCAACCCCAGCCCCAATGCGCCTCAAACTTGAAGTCCAACAGGCGACCAAGGCAAACGCAGTGCAACGTTGCTGTGCATCCACCTCCGGGTTCCCCTCAAAGTGCAGCCCTATATATGCTGTTGTGAAACATGTCGGTGGGGAGCACAGTCCGCCATCAATGAGCTGAATGCATGATTGCAAACTAGTTTCACAATCTCGTGAAACTGATTTTTTGTCCTTCTCGCCATATTGTCCACTTGTGCTTCCAAACACACCCGACATCAGTGGGCATGGAAAACTCTGCCCTTGTGTCTATTTCCGTCAAATCCCATTTTCACCGGTAGGGAGAAGGGGGCAGGACAGGAAGTACACAACTGTGAATAATGAATCTGCTGGGCCATTTAAACTATTACATAGGACAGGCAAATCTAATTTTTTTTCTCTAGGAACAGCCTCAACTCGCGGTGTGTGTTCCACGATTTTGTGGAAACATAAATGCTCCTGAAGGGTGGATAAGGTATGTAGAACTGTCAAGCTATTTAAATCACTTTCCCTTTGAAAATTGAATAAAACTGCCTGCCTGCACCTGTGAGAGTAAAAGTAATTGGTTCTACCAATTTCAATAGCTGTTTGTTGACATAACAGTAAGTGCTATAATTATAGTGTTTTATAGTGGGTGGGGGTGTGGGGAGTGGGTGGGAGGATGAGAAAGTGTAAGGAGTGAGGGCTAGGGGGCCTAGTTTTTAACAAAACCTCTGGGACAAAGTCTGAGAGACCCAAGGCAGGCCTTAGCACTCAGCAGCCCCCTGCTTCCAATCTGGGAGCAGGGGCAGTGGGCCTGGTTCTATCCCACATCCGGCTCCCCGGAACAAAAATTGTACCATCTGGGCACTTTTTCCCGTGGCATGTGCACAAAGCTGCACTCATAAACCAGGAACTTGGAGAGGGCCTGAGAATGAGCCAATGTGTGATTAACCAGCTCCCATTTCTTCCAGTGCAAGCGGCTCTGTACATTACTTGTGGGACCTTGCTATGCGCAAACCGCTGCAGCATTTCCCTACCTTACGACAGGGCTATGCCTCTAATTAAAGCACTTAATTGTCTGTAAAGTGCCTTTGGATGTAGTAAGGTCATGGAAGATGCTATATAAATACATGGGGCAGAATGTTCCGGTCGGTGTGCAGGACCAGGCCTGACACGTTGATCCTTAAAATGAAGCACGATGACATTGGGTATGCGTCCCAACGTCATCGCACACCATCGTGATATTTCATTCAGTGGGCGAGCACTGGAGTCGGCTGTGTGCCTGCCGACATGTAAACGGCCTATTAAGGCCATTAATTAATCAATTGAGCCACTTGAGAACGCTGCCTGTCCAAGCTTAAGGCTGGCGGGCAGGCGGAGAGCCCAAGCGGCCTTCTCGTTTTTCAGGAAACCTCATCCATGAGAGGGATGAGGTTTCCTGAAGCTTTTATTAAATAAATTAATTAATTTTCATAAATATAAAAACATGTCCCCACTCATGTGACACACACACATGAGGGGACATGTCTAAATACATTTTTAACTCAATTCTTTAATTATTTTAATATCTATTCAATCTCCCTGAGGCAGCTCCGCGCCGCACGGAGATATCTGCGCTGTTATGCACACGTGCGTGAAAGAGCGATGGCCCCGACTCTCCCTCCTCCCTCCACCTGTACAGGTAGTGCTGAGCGCTACCAGCTGCATAGTACGCTGGGCCTGCACACATAAAATGGTGGCATGGAGTTGATCGCGGGTGGCGATTGGCTCCACGCCTGCCCAGCCCACCCATCATAGGAAAAATCCTGGCCATGTTCTTTCTTTCTTTTCTGTGATTCAGGCCTTGGAGGCCAGAGTGGAGATCGGCACCCTCGATGGTATCGATAGTTCACTGGAAGAGCTAGTGCAGTCATTCATTCAGCGCAAGTGCAGGTGGGAGAAATGGCCCAGGAAACAGCCTACCAGAGGCCAGCTCATGTTCTCGCTCTGCTAAAGAAGAGAGATTCAGAAATTAGGGGCCTTGCCTTTTGCACAACAGCCTGCCAGGGAGCTACTATCACGTTAGAGAAGGTGGGGGCTTCTGCTTCAAGCTCCTGTGGGATTTGGGTGTTCAACATTGACACTCTGCATTCAATCAGGGGGCATGTAATTTTGTTAACATACGTGCAACTGTGCTGTCCTGGCATTAATCTGTGACACCAGTAATAGCATTTCTCAAGGATGCTCAAACTGGGGCCATGCAGGCTTTGTCTTTTCCATCTGCTCCACCTTTGACAGGTCGGCCATTCGAATGGATCAGGTCTCTGGTTGATCCTAGCTGTCCTACAGTCTCCCCACCTAACGATCACTGGGATTGCTGAGCCGACACCCCTTAACCAGTGTAGTAGTGCAATGGGAGTGGGATCAGAATGGCAGCACGTCCACACCCTTTGCCATCCCTTCAGCAAATGCTCATCACAGTGGCAAAAAATTAATCGGGTGAGGCTGCAGCAGCTGAAGTGCTGCAGGTTGCAGCCAGGCCAATAGGCCCAACCATGAGCTCTCATCTGAGTGACAGCAGCCTGCCACCTGTCATGTTAAAGCCACTGAGGCACGCTTTGTAGGAGTACAGTAGGTCAGAGATCACTTAAGAAAGGCACTTGGGGTCTGCACCAATGTTAGTTTGATAGCATTTGTATAAGCTAGAAAAATTATGAACTGTTTTGAAATCTTTGTAAACTATACTCCTGTAGTGACTAGTTACCTATAATGTTAGGTGCCAAGTATATCAATGTTGATCTCTGGGAAATAATTATTATAAGTATTACAGTAAGCACAACAAAAGACAGCCAGGTGACCTTTAGGCCAGGTATTTGTGTGCTGCTGTGAATGGGCTTCTTCCATTCAGCATGTTGAGGTTAATTGTCTGTCTGTACAATGAGACGCCAAATTGTGTGGGCAGTCATAACCTGGCAAAGTATAGTCTGGCAAAGGCACATCAGTCTAAGTAGCACTGTACTTTGATAACAGCAGACAGGACAGACCACAGAGCTTCCTCTACACATTCCTGTTAAACACCCTTTCATCCTTCACTCCTTGGAAGAAATTGAAAATATATTAAAAATGCAAAATTTAAGAACGGGGTGGATTATTGCAAAAAAACCAAAAATACAGCCAGCTCAGGGCAGCAAAAAAACCACCAAAATCAAAAAAATATACAGGGCAGAATGTTGTCCTTGGCGGGGGTGCTCGGCGGGGGTGGGTGGAGGTGGTCAGGAAGCCGATCACCGCCCGCGATCGGCACCTCACTGCGATTTTACACGGGTGGGCCAATTAAGGCCCGCTCAGCATGGAACGCAAGTGGCTGCCCGTGGGGGTGGGGAGAGGAGGGCGAGTGGGCCAAGTTCAAACTTCGCGCATGTGCACGAAAGAGCGTTTCAACCTCCCTGGGGCACAGAGCTGCCTGAGGGAGATGAAGCGCTGTTTAAAAAAAATAATGAAGAGAATAAAAATGCCATAAAACATGCTCCTTCGTGTGACTCTGTCATATGAGCAGGGACACGTTTTTAATATAAGTGTGAAATTTTAATTTTATTTTTATTTGCTTTAGGAAAACTCATCCCACCCGTGGATGAGGGTTTCCTAAAAAGTGCAAAGGCCGCTTGGCCTTTTCGTCTGCCCGCCCACCGTTAGGTTGGATGGGCAGTGTAAATTTGAAATGAATGACCTTTTTAATGGCCTTAATGGGCCTTTTAACTGTCGGTGGGCGGGCGTGCATGCGCTGAACGAAGTATTGCAGGACTACGCGATGACGTCAGGATGCTCCCCCGACGTCATTGCGCGCCATTTTACACTCGGACGGGTTGGGAGTGCGTCCACCTGCCAAGCTCAATATTCTGCCCATAAAGAATTTGTCACTTCAGAGTAAGTCCAAAAACTTGAGACCAGTTGAGAGATTTTAACTTGCCTAAAGCAAAGAAGTCAATTAGCTGGAACAAACATACAAAATGAGGGGTAGAGAAGCCCCATCTCCAATCCTGTAAGGACTTTATGCTTCACATACACTGGGCCCTCAAGCAGCAGCGGTGTAGCCTCATGGTAAAAACTGTGTTGCAGTGGTTCCGGTGCAGAGTAGGTCACAAGGCACATTCCCAGGATTCATCTGCTCCCTCCCACAGTCCAGTCACACACGCACATAACTGGCGAGCACCATTGCAACATTTCCTATATGGCTGCAGAAAGGCATGAAATGGCTGGGGAAGGTAAACTTTTCTGTGTATGAATGGCCTCTTCCCTTTGAAAATATTGGAGCGTAGGTTCAACCTTTCTAGAAGAGTAGATTAGAAGAACATAACAGACTGAAGGCGGCATCACCATAACTGCCTCTGACAACCAGAAGTGAAATTATCAAAGGCTATGTTGGGGAAGAGTTTATTACCTTGGACAACGCCCATGCTAAAAGAAAGATGTTCTTCAGTTTGCTGGGATTACTGCAAATTAAATGGGATAACACAGTCAGATCCAATATTGATAATTAATATCAAAAATAAGGTTTGATGAACAGCTTAGAGCTATGCATTTCATATTATAGAACAAGAGCAATACAAAAGTACATCCAGTAGACTACTGCGAAAATTGTTCTAATTGGAGAAGCACAGATACTTGGTGCTTATGCTTCTGTGAAGTGCTTTGGAAAGCTATTTTTTATATAGGTTAAAGCACATTGTTGTTTGTTAATTATTGTAGTAATATAGTAGTAGGAGGACATCATGCACTAAAACATTCATTTTGCATTGACGTTGGGTCCTGAGTGATAGTTATACTGTTAGATAATGGGGGGGGAGGGGGAATTTTAACACAAAAATGGGTGGATCCAGAATGGAAAATTTTAAAATTCTGAACCCCAGCCCTAACCCTAAGAGGGGCAAGAGAGTGGGGAGAGAGAGCCCCAGCTCTGTTACCTGAGTGGCCGTCTCCCCAATCAATTAGTCTACTGACTCGCCCGGCTCTGAACCCCAGCCCAACCCCTAAGAGGGGCAAGACAGGGGTTGGGCAACCGAGGTGGAGGAGTGGATTACAATTTAAATATGCTAATGAGGCTAGAAGCCTCTGAGTTAACCCGCTTTGCAGGTTTTGCATTGGGCCACCATGTTCCCCAGGCGACAGGAAACCCAGCAGCTGAAGCGAAGCGATTGCAACAAGGAGAAGGCAAGTGTTTCATAGCATTGCTTGTGCATCAGGAGGAACTGGGGTGCTTCCCCTTGGCCCACAAGCTCCTCAACAACAGACACCCCTCTCCCATACCAACGCCCCCAGTGTTGGGATTGGAAACACTTGCCCTCCTCTGGGATCATAGATTGAACATATTTGGTCCTGCAGCCTTGTCTGGAGTGTTTCCTACCCCAAGTGGAAGCCAAGTTTGTCAATGAGGCTGACTTTTTGCCTTCAGGTCCTGCAGTGATACCTTTACGTCGTGCTGTATTTCTTCCGCCAGGTGCACGGCCTGAATTATGCTGCACCGCTCCTCTTTGCAGACCTGAGAGGCCTTTGTGGCTCCTGGTAGATGTTGCCCGTCTTTTACCAGGACCTGATCAAAGCCTGCAACATGGTCGCCTCATGACACAGCTCTCCACCGTCAGGAGTAGCGGCTGTCGTTAGAGGGCTGGTGCTCAGGAATCTGCACCTCTGCAACGTTAGGTGTCTGGCGGAGAGGAGGGCTGTGGCTGCCGGGGTGACCAGGATCGGGGACGTGCTGGGTGGCGGAGGAGTGGGCTGGATGATTCCCCAGTAGTTGCCACAGCATGCATCGGTGGACATCCGGCTCGTGGCCAATGACATCCTAGAGCTTAGTCGTGGTCGGCCCCGATGTCATACTGGGACTCGGGGTGGAGCAGGCGTGCAGTGGTCTTCCATATGAGCGTACCCCTGTTCAGATGGAACTCCACATTGTCCCCAAGCCCCGAACCCTCCCTCGGGAGCCGATGCCTCGCAACCTGAGTTGCTTCACGGAAATGCCCTCTGTGTCCTTTAGCACAGCGCAGAGAGGATTCCTGTATGGGCTGCTGCTGCACACCTTTTACTTATTTGCCCTCGCCCGCCGCCCGGACACACCTGGCGCGCCTTGTTGCCGTCCAGCGCAGAGGTCCCCAGTGGGGAGCGCGCTATGGGGGTGTCCTCCCACTTTCCATTGGGGATCTGGGGCGGAGGGTGTTGCATGTAGCAGTCCCAGACAACCATAGGACGTGTCGGTTCATGGACTCCCAAGATGCATCTTTTGAGGCCTTGTGGAGTCCATGGGCCACGTGTATATCGGGTGTTGTAGGCTGCACTCCCTTTTCAGTTATTTGAAAAACTTTTTACTGTTGTTTCGTTTGTACTTCACGCTCCTGATCTACAGGCACCCGGTGCGGAGGGGGGACCGGGAGGGAGGAGGACCTCCTCGTGAACCTGCTCCTGGGCCTGGCCAAGTTAGCGATTAACAGGTCCAGGCAGCAGGCGATCGAGGGGGTCGTCCGATCTGCTGTCTGCCCCTCTTCCATGGCTATGTTCGCGGCCGGGTGTCCCTGGAGAGGGAGCACACGGTGTCTACCGGCACCATCGAGGCCTTCCATACTCGGTGGGCACCGCGGGGACTGGGGAGCTTTATAGACCCTTTTGATAACATTTTGATTTAATGTTGGTAAGTTTCCTTTGAATTTTGTCTTTTGCAGTTTTTCTTTAAGGGGCTGCCTTTACTTTATTCCTGATTTTGTTAATTTAAATTACTTGTTTGACTCAAAAGAGTTACATCTTCTTAACCTTCCTAACCCTGCTGCTATGTCTTGGTGCTTCCCGGACATCTACAGCGGAGGTGGAGCAGCCTGCTGACTGCTACACCCTGTCTGTGATAACCTTGTGGATGTCCTCTGGAGGGCCGAGATATGGAGGGCCCTGGTCTGCTTTCAGGGTCCTGATGTGTGGCAGTGACACTCTCCTCGCCCTGTGGAGCTGGAGCTACAGGGGTCACAGGGAGAGAGGATTCGGATGGGCCGGACCCCCCCGGGGTCACCTGGGTGGATGGGCCTGCAGTGTGTACCTGCTGATTCTCCTCCCTATGGGTGCCTGAGGGCGTCTGACTGACTCCTTGAGGTGAAGGAGTAGCTGCAGTGAGGTTGAGCTGACCCACACCCTTCTTGCGTTCACACTATTGGAGGCCAACTATGGCATCAGCGATGGAGTTCATCCCGCGCAGCAGTGCAGGAGCAATGTCCTGTACCAAGGTCTCCATGGTGGCCACCATCCTACCAGTGTTGACCTCGGTGCATTGACCTGCCGGCACTATCACCTCAGCCTTAAAGCGGATGGACCCCTCCATTGTGCCTTACATTCTGAGGAGTGCAGAGGACATCCCTTCCTGATGTTCCTGAGCTTGCCTTTGCAGCTCCAGTAACTGAAGTTTGACTGAGTCCAGAGGCCCGTCATCTGACTCAGACACAGCAGATTTCTGGCCTCCAGCAGTCCTCCGAGTGCTGGACACCTGGGAAGTCCCTGTCGCCGCCTGCTGTGCAAAGCTAGATCCCACTGTGGTGTATGACTCTGCCCTGGTGGAGGGTGTGGGTGAGCACTGTGACAGCTCTTCAATGAAGGTGCCTTCAGATTCCTCTTCAGAGGTTTCTTTAGGGCTTGACTCAAGGACGTGGGTCGTGGACTCTGTCGGCTGTTTCTTAGATGTGCCTGTGAAAGCAAGGGGAGATAATTAGTGCATGGCAGTGGCCTGTGAAACAGGACACATCACTCACAACATTGTGTCTGATGGATGTTACACTGCTGGGCCCTCACTTGGTAAAGCAGCACCGACTTCACCATCAGCACAGGACCGGTCCCGGTCATCGCCGGCCAGCTGGATGGTTCTATTTTGAAAGTCTGTGAGAAGCTTGGTTTCAGGCATTCCTCGTGGTAAGCAACCTCTCCCTCTTGTTGTCCACCAACTTGTCCTGCTTGAATAGAGATGGAGAGAGTGTAAACAGGATACCTGCCGGGCCAGATATGCCTGGCATGTGCGGGTAGTGAGTGGTCCCACGGACAGGAGGAGGACAATGAAAGTATGTGTGAGAGAGTGAATGGTGATGTCTCTTGAACCCAGTGCATGTTTGATGGGATGTGTGAGTTGAGAGTCATGAGAAAAGTGACTTACCCTGATGGAATGGAAGAGATCATTCATCCTTTTTTGGCATTGGGTGGCTGTGTTTTTGTAGGGAATTGGTGCTGACCACCACTGCCACTGCCTTCCATGCTGGATTGGTGATGTTGCTGCTCATCCTGCGGCCAGAGCTGGGGTAGGGGACATCATGCCGAGCCTCCATGGCGTCCAAAAGGCACTCGAGGGACGCCTCACTAATTCTGGGGGTTGCAGTCTTCTTGCCTTTTGGGGCCATGTCCTCTCTGCAGCAGCCCTGGGCTGGGAGCACTGAGGGGTGTGCGCACAGCTGCACTTTAAATATGGCAGCCAGAGTGAGGAAGTGGCGAGGTGATGGTATGGGGGGCAAATGAGACCCTGTCCGCCATCAAAATGGCATGTTCCCCAGGTGTGCCTAATTAATGTGACGGGATTGGGGTGATGCGGCGTGAGAATCTGCCATTGCAGGTAAAATGTTGTTTCTCCCGTCCGCTACCCCGTTTGGTGCACATCTGGGACGATTCCGCCCAGAGTGTAAAGACATTCCTAATAACTACAGTCAGTTCATTGTCAGTGGTGGGTAAGGATTTAGAAACAATAATTAGGGGAATAATTAACAGGCGTCTGGAGAATTTCAGTGAATTAAGGTCAGAGTTTTCTCGTCGGCGTGCGGGGCCCACCCCCACGTAAAATGACGCGCGGTGACGTCGGGCGAGTGTCCCAACGTCCCCACGCGCCTTCGCGATATTTCAGTGGGTGGGCACACAATGATCTCCGATGCACGCCCGCCATTAATTAACGGGCCACTTAAGGCCCTTGAGGTAGCAATTGACGGCGATTTTGCGGGGCCCGCACCATCTTCAGTTCGTTGCATGGACACAACAGGCAGGCGGGTCAGCCACATTTTTATAAACCTCATCCACGGGTGGGATAAGAGGGGTGAGTGGGGTCGCGAGTGTTATTTGTCAGACATTTAATGCTTAAAATTACTGCTACTTGTCAGTGTGAGCAGGAATGCTTCAAAATTCTTCACAGCTGCTTGGACAGGAACAACAGGCTTCAGGTCAGGACTCTGGAGTAAACATCATTTTCAGGGCCTTGCTGGTTTCAGGAAGCCTTCCCTTAGCCTGGGAATGGGAGTTGTGCTCTCCACAGGAGGCACCTCCTTGAGGAGGAAGGGAGGGCCAGGAGGGGGAGGAGGCCAGGAGTCCACATTCAGCCTCCAGGGGAGCCACCTTTGGGAGGTTAGGCGCAGGCACAAGGGGCGTGGGGCCAACAGGTAGTCCAAGGCGGAAGGGGCTGCAGAAGGTGCCACTATCCTGCTGCCAGGGTTTACAGATGGTGAAGCAGCTGCCTCAATATGTCTGAGGTGCAATGCCGAAGGAGGCTCTGTCTCTCAAGGGAGACAGTCAACTATATCTGTCAGATGATAGGCCCTGAGATATGCGCCAACTGTGTGAGTGGGCACCCCATGCCATTGGCATTGAAAGTCACAGCTGCCCTCAACTTCTAGGCCTCCGGCTCTTTCCAGGGGTCGGTGGGTGATCTTTGCGGAGTCAGTCAGCTGTCAACACTTGTGTCAAGCAGATGACAGACACTCTGTTCAGGCGCGCATTGACTTTCATCCACTGGGACAAGGGCAGCCAGACACAGAGAGCCAGAGGCTTCGCGGCCATTGCTGGCTTCCCCCGTGTCCAGGGTGCTATAGACTGTACACATGTGGCCATCAAGGCGCCAGCAGGTGAGCCCGGTGCCTTCGTCAACAGGAAGGGCTTCCACTCCATGAACGTGCAGATAGTGTGTGATCACAGGATGCTGATTCTACAAGTCTGTGCAAGGTACCCAGGCAGCTCCCACAACGCCTACATCCTCAGACACTCCCAGATGCCGGGGCTCTTCAGTGCTCCAGCCCGGCTGGATGGTTGGCTGCTGGGTGACAAGGGCTATCCCCTCAGAAGGTGGCTCATGACGTCTCTCCGCCATCCAAGAACAGAAGCTGAGCAGCGGTACAATAGGAGCCACGGGACCACAAGGGCTGTGGTGGAGAGAGCCATCGGTCTTCTCAAGATGCGCTTCCGATGCCTGGACCGCTCAGGGGGCGCACTCCAGTACCCCCCAGATCGTGTCTCGGTGATAGTGGTTGCATTCTGCACTCTCCACAATCTTGCGCTGGAAAGGGGGGACACAGTGGATGATGAAGATGTAGACGCAGTGGCTGCGGCTGCACACGATGAGTCCAGCAGTGAGTCCGAGGATGAGCACACACAGGAGAACACTGAGGGGGTAGACGCTGACCCGGGCATAGTCCAGGGAGGCAGGGACACCCGGGAGGCTTTAATCCAATGAACCTTCAGCTAGTACAACACAGATAGACCTCCAACACACGCCAGGCTGCAGACTCCATACTCGATATCTGAGAACAAAATCTGCCTGGTTAGGAACATTAACTATGAGCCTTGTCAATAAAGCTCAATGATAAACAACTCACTCATAATATCATGGGTTCCATCTGCATGCAGAAGTAAGAAATCACCCTGAGCCATGGTTACATATCAAAATTTAATCAATTAACAAAATGAAGTAGAAAATAAAATGAATGCAAAGGTGTTATGCATCACACCAACTTGCCATCAATTAATAGCAGGGCAACATAAAGTCACCAGTGAGAAACCCGTGGTGTGCCTAAGATGCCTGAAGTTTGCATTTCCGGGTGCTACGTCTAGGTACCCACCCCTCTCTGGCACTGGCATCTGAGACAGCCTGCCCACTGTGCTGTCCTGTTGGCCTCGATGACCTTGGCGGGCGTCCTCTGGCCCAATGAGCCTTTGATGGCCCCGCCTGGGAGGGAGCAGCCAGTTACACAGCTGGCATTTCCCCAGTCACCCAGCGGCATCAGGTCCCATGGTCACTGGCAGAGGGGCGGAGGAGCTGCTGCCCTCATCCGGAGCGCCCTGAGAGGAGCCACAGAGATGATAGGCAGCTTGTGCACAGACGTGAGGCCACTTTAGACCTCCGTGCTCACCATTGATGGATGGGCACCGAGCTGGGATACTTGGTGCCCAATCCATCTCTCACGCTGGCATTGACCAGCTGAGGTCAATGCTGCTGTGAGAGCTTGCAGGTCCAAGCGCAACCCCAGGAGGCCCTGATTGTTCTCCTGGAGGAGCCTCTCCACGAGAGTCACCACTCTCTCCATGGATGAAGCATGGCGCTCGGACATGAGGCTCATTGCATTGGTGATGCTCCGCGTGGACTCCTCCAGCACGGGCACCATGCCACGCATTGCCTCATGTATCACCGCCAGATCCACCTGCCTGCCTGGCAGAGGTGCTGTGATGCTGGTGAGTCTACTTGTTCAGGGCCCTCAGCTGTCAGTGGTGGCCCCTCTGCCTCCTCCTCCCGGCCCTGCTCCGATGATGCTAAATGGAAGAACAAGGACATTTGATTAGTTAAAGTGGAGACAATGTCAATGTGCATCCCTGTCCCCTGGATCGGTATGTGTTCATCATTCCATAATCAATGGTCAACCCATGTTGCAAACTTCAATCACTGAACATTCAGCAGAGCCATGGCTGCTGGGGCACACATGGTGACCTCAGTGCCCAGCAATCTTACCTCCCCTTGGCACCCCAGCCTCACCACCACCGGTGGACCTGTGAATGAGTCAATGCTGTAACTGCACTCAGAGTTTGGGGGTGGGCAGGTGGGGGAAAGCCTACCTGCTGCGTTAAGTGACCTCTGCCAACACGGTACTCACCCTTCCCGAGTGCAAGAGGTTGTTGATTCACTTGCGGCACTGGACCCAAGTACATCGCACCACGTCATGGGAGCTGACTATCTCTGCCACCTCCTCTCAGGCACATTTGGTCAGGTGGGGGGGGTTCTTCTCCTCCCGTCCCTGGGGACAAGGACCCCCTGCCATGCTGCCACCTCCTCCAGGAGGGCAGCTAGGGACTCGTCAGGAAACCAGGGGGCACACTACCCCGCTGCCCTACTCTCCTGCCTGACCTGCTCTCCAGCAGCGCTCTGGCAAGTCCCTCTTGGTTGGTCATGATGAACAGCCTTTGCAAGGCAGCCTGCGCTCTTTTTGTACAGGCCGCCGGGTCGCCATTGGACCTGGCAGTCATTGCACTCCCCCCGCCACCCGCCCACTCCCATTATCCTCAGGAGCCGTGCTTCATGCGGCCGGCCTTAATTGGCCCCACCCACGTTAAATGGCGGCGCAGAGCTGACCGCGGGCAGGCCCGCCCATTCCCGAACGGCCGGCCCGACGGGGAGAACATTTTCTCCTCTAAGTGTTAGCATGGATTTGTAAAGGACAGATCGTGTTTGACTAATCCAATTGAATGTTTTGATGAAGTAATAGTGAACATTCATGAGGGGAATGCAGTTCATGTTGCCTATATAGAGTTTAAGAAAGCGTTTGCCAAAGTATCGCACAAAAGGATGGTTCCAAAATGGAGGCTTGTGGAATAGGAAGGTCAATGTCAGGTTGGATTTAAAATAATTAGCTCAAGGACAGAAAACAGCGAGTCTGATAAATGTTTGTTTTTCAGACTGGAGGGTAATAGTCAGTGGTGTTCACAAAGGTCAGTGCTACGAGAATTGTTTTTTTGATATATATATATATATATAAATGACTTGGATATTGGAATTCAGACTAAAATTTCTCAATTTTCCAATGATACCAAATGTGAGGTGTGGCAAACTGTAATGATGATACCCATCGACTGCAACAAGACATAGATCAGCTAGCGGAATGGTCAGACAATTGTTGGCAGATAGAATATAACACAGGGAAGTGTGAGATGATACATTTCGGCAGAAGTGTTAGGGAGAGGAAATAAATACTTAATGACACAATTCTAAATAGTTCCAGGGAAAGAGGGATTAGGAGTTCACATACATCGATTTATGAAGGCGGGCAGGACATATTGTGAGGAACCCGATTTTGGAAAATTTGAAGGACACTGAATTTTGGACATTCTTCCTCCCAAGTTATTTTTAAAAGTTTGTAATATTAATTCGGGGCTGTAAATATGTCATTCATCAAGAAACCAAGTGTCAAGATAGATGTCGAGTGTGGAACATCTCATGAGGCAAGAGATACTTTGTATATTTAAGTTAGCAAAGAACTGCTGTTGCCAGGCTAAAGACTCTTGTTGATTGGTTAAAAACACCTGGCCCAAGAGAAATATTCTTTAAACTTCTTAGTCTTTAAAAGCACTCAGGCAGAGTGTGAGTGTGGGGTGCCTTTGAAGCAGACTGCAAGAAAAAGGCTCTCTCTTTCCCTCTCTCCGCCCTACCTCTGTGTTCAACCTTCCTCAGAAAATTCTCATCAGGATAACTCATTTGTATTTTTTTTGAGAGCTCGCAAAGTTGTGATAAGTAAGAGTCATCAAGGACAGTTTCATCAACAAATCCACCTGAAAGAACTTCCAGGTCTATTGTGACCAGAATTCTGTTAGATCAACAACATCGAGGTCTTCTTGACTTTTATCCTTTTAAAAGTAACGTTCCCATACTCCAACCTCTGCAGAGGGCTGTGTTTATTTCGTCTAGTTTTGTGTTTGTACATCAGTGTTTGGGGGTTCAAGTATCTGTTTTTTTTAAAAAGTGGAAAATTGTTACACTTCTAAACTACAACATGTATGTTAACCAGCTTATTAATTTGTTTTTAAAAAGTAGTTTGTTATATAATAAATCAATTTTTTTATGTGTTTACTGAAAGAAGCCCGGTTAGAGTCTTTGTATGCTGGGAATAACAGTATCAAAGGTAAAAAATTGGCCAGTTTTGTGGGCGAATTATACATTTAAACTATTGTTACGACCTGTGAAGAAGTGGGGCTAGAATTAACTGCGTACTCCTCCTATCAAGGTCATGAGAGAGTAGTTAGCAAAGCGTGTGGTATCTTTGGCTTCATTTACAGGGCTATTGAGGACCAAAGCAGGGCAGTAATGCTGAATCTTTACAAATCTCTGGCTGGGTCACAATTCATGTACTGCATCCAGTTCTGGTCACCACACTTCAGAAAGGATGTGAAGGTCCTTGAGAGGGTGCAGGGGAGATTTAACAGAATGATTCCACAGATGAGGAAATTCAGCAGCAACATTAGATTGAAGAAGCTGGGATTGTTCTCCTTGGAACAAAGGAGGCTAAGGGAAGTTCTGATAAAGAAAAGCTTCCTCCAAGGCCTAGGGGACACAGATTTAAGGTTTTGGGGAAGAGATGCAGTTGGGGGATGGTATTGGGGGATGTGCGAGCAAGAACGTTTTTGTGCAGCAAGTCTTAATGGCCTGGAACCTGCTGCTACATGGATGGCGGAAATAGAGATAATCAATAATTTCAAGAGGAAATTGGATAGGCACTTGAGGGAAATAAACTTGCCAGGCAGCAGGGATAGAGTGTGGGAAATGAGACTGGCTGGATTGCGCTAAGGACTTGATGAGCTGAATGTTTTTACAGAAATGGTTCTATGACTCTATTACCTCCCTGGATTTTTTGCCAATTATCTTAAATCTATATATTTTTTTCAAAATTCCAATGGAAGCTGTCCATAAAGAATAAAAGTTATAATTTTACATCTTTAGACTCTGCTGCAACTGAATGGTGACTGGCATTGTTAAAGGTTGAAGCTGTCTCATTTATATTAAGTTTCGTCACCAGGCAACCCCGATGAAGGATTAAAATCCCTTGCATGCCTATCCATAACATAACGATATAATAAGTCATAATAAAACAACATACGCAATTTGACCCCTTTGAATGAAAAAAGTAGTACAAAAGCACATTGAACCACTGCATGGTTTAATTACATCACAGATCAATGTGTACTATTTGTTGGATTTGTTTTACCATCGTGCAGTACAATAAGAAAAGGAGAATAGTTAACATTTTGCAAGTGCATGACAGTAAGGAGGCTGCTGAAGCCGAATATTATGGCATCCTCAATCTGATTCGCCAATACTGAATCTTCTGTCTATTGAACCCAGAAGGTTTCTGGAGCTGAAATAATCCTTTGTGATGGAAGCTATATCTGAGCATAGGACCTCAGTAAAGGTGAGCTCCACCACTGATGATCCAAAGTTGGTCAGACTCTCAATGGTGACCTGCAACACTTCTCCATAGATTCCCCCAAATTGTGAGAACCTCTGAATCATACGTCATTACTGCCTGTGCCATGTCAAGTTGCAGGACCATCTATTGACCCAGCACATAGAATAGCTAATACCTGGAATGGTCTACTTGCTACATTTTAAAGGGGGTGAAAAGTAGAGAAACCTGGGTGCACATATGCATGAGTCTTTGCAGGTGGCAGGACAAGTTAAGAAGGCTGTTAATTAAGTATATGGGATCCTTTGCTTTGCAAATAGAAGAATAACTGCAAGGAAGTTATGTTAAACCAATCTGGAGTATTGTGTCCAATTCTGGGGGGGGTCACTCCAGGGAGAGTGTCAAGATCTTAGAGAGGGTGCAATGGAGATTTGGCAGAAACAATACCAGGGATGAGAGATTTCAGTTTTGTGAAGAAACTAGAGAAACTGGGGTTGTTCTCAATAGAGCAGAGGTTAGGGAAGATTGACAGAGGTGGTCAGAATTATAAGGGATTTTGATATGAGATGGTAAATAAGATAAATTGTTTCCACTTGTAGGACGGTTGATAACCTTTTTTTTGCAAAAATATACTTTATTCATAAAATATCTTCAACAACATTCCAAACCATTTCAAAATCACCATCACAAAGGTACAATCAGGTTCAACTTTTACAACATGTATCACGAAATGTATCAATACAATAAATGAATATTACAATCATTTGCAGACATTCATTTTGAGCTGTACAGCCCGAGGGGCTCTCAACAGTTCCCAGTCCCTCGGTGCCCTGTGGCAGAAAGGTCTTAGACAGCGACCCTTCCCCATTGCGCCTTTGCGGCGGCTGCCCCAAGCTTTAGTGCGTCCCTCAGCACGTAGTCCTGGACTTTGGATTGTGCCAGTCTGCAACACTTGGTCGGGTACAGCACTTTGCGCTGGAAGACCAACAGGTTTCGGGCAGGCCAAACGGTAGATAACCAGACGACACAGGATCAAGGTGCTTGGCAAAAGAATGAAATTGGCAAGAGGAAAAATGTATTTATACAGCGAGCTTGTGTGAGCTGGGGTACACTGCCTGACAGGGCGATAGAAGCAGATTCAGTTGTAGCTTTCAAAGGGAAGTTGGATAAATACTGAATGGAAAATTTTGTAGAGCTTTTTGGAAAGAGCAGGAGGGTGGGATTAGTTGGATAGCTCGACCCAAGAGTTGGCACAGGTATGAAGGGACAAATGGCCTCCTTCTGTGTTGTATCTTTGGTCCTTACTTTTGACTCTGATATCTAAGTGTCAAAGTCAATAGACTTAAAATTACGCTAATATATTCAAAATAAATTATTTTCTTATTTTAGCAGAGATAACAACTTATATTTATATAGCGCCTTTAATGTAATGAAATATCCCAAGGCACTTCATAAGAGCATTATAAAACAAAGTATGAGACCGAGCCACATGAGGAGATTCTAGGTCAAATGACCAAAAGCCTGAACAAAGAGGTAGGTTTTAATAAGTGTTTTAAAGGAGGAAAGTGAGTAGGGAGGCGGAGAAGTGTAGGGAGGGAATTCCAGAGCGTGGGGCCTAGGCAACTGAAGGCACAACCACCAATTATAATAGGGAATGCTCAAGAGGACAGAATTAGAGGAGTGTAGATATCTGAGAGTTGCAGGCTGGAGGAGATTACAGAGATAGGGAGGGGTGAGGCCATAGAAGCATTTGCAAACCAGGATGAGAATTTTAAAACCAAGACAATACTTAATTGAGAGCCAGTGTAGATCAGAGAGCCCAGGGGTGATAGAGGAATGGGACTTGCTGTGAGTCAAGACATGAACAGCAGAGTTTTGGATGACCTTAAGTTTATGAAGGGTAGAATGTGGGAGACCAGCCGCGACTGTATTGAAATAGTTGAGTCTAGCAGTAACAAAGGCAACGGTGAGGATTTCAGCAGTAAATGAGCTGAAACTGGCAAATTCGAGCCTTTAGCTCATTTATATTAAACAGGATAGTGCCACCCTTAAAATAGCAGACCTTTCATCGAGTTATATAAAATGTTTCATTCATATCAGCACAATATAATTTCCAATGCCAATATGTGTCTTAGCTCTGAACGTAAATAATGTTCTAGTGCCAAATCTTTTTCTTCTCAATTGCAAATAGTGCTGTTAACTCTGTTCATAGCCTGTTTGGAGGTGGAATTGCTTGCCTCTTCCCAGAGGTTAAATCTGAACATGATCATTAAAACAGTATACTTCTCAAACAATTAAATTGGATTTTTTTTTAACGGCATCATTAGACTCCTGCTTCACCTCATACTGTACCTCATTTTAAAAACATTCCAATATGTTCCAGCCTGGCATTATGGTCTGCATGCTCAAATTGCCTCATGATATTTACAGATAAGCAGAGTGAGTGAGTACATAACCATGATAATTCTTTTAAGTATGTGCTGTGTGATTAAAGTTAAATCACCGTTATACAGATTTCATACATGAATACCTTTTTGCATTGGAAAACCTTGAGGCCCATAGGACACAGACTTTATCATAGTTGAAAGAAAAAAATCAGAGAGAAGCTGGGGGGAAATCAAGTAATGGTGATCAAGTGCTGCCAAGCTTGTGCGTTGAAAGCTGTGGTTTTCAGAGAAGCTAGGAGTTACAGAATCAGATTTTACTGTCCCTGAACATGAGTTTAATAAATGACTTGGGCACAACAGTTGAAGGAAAAATGGTCATCAAGGGTCAGGTATTGGTAAGGAGCCTGCCCGATCTTTCATCGATTTAAATGAAATGATTAAGCTCCCTTATGACCATGCAATCCTTACTGCCTGGTGTCAGCTGTGGCTCAGTTCATAGCACCCTCACCTTTGAGCCAGAAGGTTGTGGGTTCATGTCCCACTCCCGAAAACCAAGAACTGTGAATGTACTCGAAAGAGTTACATGCGATCTGTTGATAACTCGAAAGAGTTACTGCCTGACTCTCTGTACGCCCAGATGATCAAATATATCCAGGTACAGAAACAGGCAAATTGGCTCCACATAGCTCTGATGTCCAGGGGCAGATTGGGTTAGAGTATTTTTTTTTGTTCTTTAATGGGATGTGGGCATCGCTGGCTAGATCAGCATTTTTATTGCCCATCCCTAATTGCCCTTGAGATGTGGTGTCCAGCTGCCTTCTTCAGCCACTACAGTGTAGGTATGCCGACAGTGCTGTTAGGGAGGGAACTCCAGGATTTTGACCCAGCGACAGTGAAGGAATGGTAATATATTTCCAAGTCAGGTTGGATGGGGAGTTGTAAGTGGTGGTGTTCCAATGAGTCTGCTGCCCTTGTCCTTCAAAGTGGTGGGTTTGGAAGGTGTTGTTGAAGGGGCCTTGGTGAGTTGCAGCCGTGCATCTTGCAGATAGTACATACTGCTTCCACTCTGCCTCAGTGGTGGAGGGAGTGGATAGGGAAGGCAGTGGACAGGGAAGGCCAATCAAGTGAGCTGCTCTTTCCTGGATGCTGTCGAACTTCTTGAATGTTGTTGGAGTTGTACTCATCCAAGCAAGTGGGCAGTATTCCATTACAATCCTGACTTGTGCCTTGCAGATGGTGGACAGGCTTTGGGGAGTCAGGAGCTGAGTTATTCTACACATAATTCTCAGCCTCTGACCTGCCCCTGTAGCTATAGTATTTATATGGCTAGTCCAGTTCAGTTTCTGGTCAATGGTAACCCTCAGGATGTTGATAGTGGGGGAATTCAGTGATGGTAATGCTACTGAATGTCAAGGGACAACGATTAGATTCTCTTTTACTGGAGATGGCCATTGTCTGGCACTTGTGTCATGTGAACGTTACTTGCCACTTCTCAGCCCAAGCCTGGATATTGTCCAGATTTTCTGCATATGGGCATGGACTGCTTTAGTATCTGAGGAGTCGTGAATGGTGTTGAATATTATGCAATCATCAGCGAGCATCTCGACCTATGATCTTATGATGGAAGGAAGGTCACTGATGAAGCAACTGATGGTTGGGCCTAGACACTAACCTGAGAAACTCCTGCAGTGATGTCCTGGAGCTGAGATGATTGACCTCCAACAACCACAGCCATTTTCCTTACTGCTAGGTATGACTCCAACCGTCGAGAGTTTTCTCCCAGATTCCCATTGACTCCAGTTTTGCTATGACTCCATGATGCCACACTTGGTCAAATGCTGCCTTGATGTCTAGGGCAGTCACTCTCACCTCACCTCTTGAGTTCAGCTCTTTTGTCCACGTTTGGACTAAGGCTGTAATGAGGTCAGAAATTGAGTGGTCCTGGCGGAACCCAAACTGAGCGTCAGTGAGCAGCCTGTTGATGATTAAGTGCCGCTTGATAGCGCTGGCAACGATCCTTTCCATCACTTTACTGATGTTCGTGAGAAGTCTGATGGGGCGGTAAATGGCCGGTTTGGATTTCTCCTGCTTTTTGTGTACAGAACATACCTGGGCAATTTCCATATAGCCGGGTAGATGCCAGTGTTGTAGCTGTACCAGAACAGCTTGGCTAGGTGTGTGGCAAGTTCTGGAGCAAAAGTCGTCAGCACTATTGACGGAATGTTGTTAGGGCCCATAGCCTTTTAATATCCTGTGCCTTCAGCTGTTTCTTGATATCATGTGGAATGAATCGAACTGGCTGAGGACTGGCATCTATGATGCTGGGGACCGCAGGTGGAGGCTGAGATGCAACATCTAGCTAGCACTTCTTGCTTACGATTGTTGCAGTTGCTTCAGCCTTGTCTTTTGCACTGATGTGCTGGGCTCCCCCATCATTGGGAAAGGGGATATTCGTGGAGCTTCCTCCTCCAGTGAACTTTTTAATTGTCCACCATCATTCACAACAGCATGCGGCAGGACTGAAAAGCTCAGATCTGATCCATTTGTTGTGGGATCCCTTAGCTCTGTCAATTGTATGCTGTTTTCGCTATTTGGTATGTAAGTAATCCTGTGTTGTAGAGTTGGGGATATGCCGGGCCGTGAGGTTACAGATTGTGGTAGTATACAATTCTGCTGCTGCTGATGGCCCACAGCACCCATGGATGCTCAGTTTTGAGTTGCTAGATCTGTTTGAAATCTATCCCATTTAGCACAGGAGGGTAGTGACAGAAAACACGATGGAGGGTATCCTCAATGTGAAGACAGGACTTTGTCTCCACAAGGACTGTGCGCTGGTCAGTCCTACTGATACTGTCATGGACAGATGCATCTGCTACAGGCAGGCTGGTGAGGTCAAGGTCAAGTAAGTTTTTCCTTCTTGTTGGTTCCCTCACCATCTGCTGAAGATCCAGTCCAGTAATTATGTCCTTTAGGGCTTTGCTAGCTCGGTCAGTAGTGGTGCCACCGAGCCACTCTTGGTGATGGATATTGAAATCCCCCACCCAGAGTACATTCTGCTCCCTTGCCACTCTTGGTGCTTCTTCCAAGTGGTGTTCAACATGAAGGAGTGCTGATTCATCAGCTGAGGGGAGAGTGGTAGGTGGTAATCAGCAGGTGGTTTCCTCGCCCATGTTTGACCTGAGACTATGAGACTTCATGGGGTTCAGAGTCGATGTTGAGAACTCCCAAGGCAAAACTCCCTCCTGACTGTATACCACTGTGCCGCCACCTCTGGTGGGTCTGTCTTGCCGGTGGGACAGGACATACCTAAGGATTGAAATGGTGGTGGCTGGAACATAGTTACAGAATCATACCTAACAGACAATGACTAAGTCAGGCAGCTCTCCCAATTTTTGCACAAGCCCCCAGATGTTAGTAAGGAGGACTTTGCAGGGTTGACAGGGCTGGGTTTGCTATTGTTGTTTCTGGTACCTAGGTTGGTGCCGGGTGCTCCATCTGGATTCATTCCTTTTTGTAGGCTTTATAGTGGTTTGAAAGAACTGAATGGCTTGCTGGACCATTTAGGAGTCAACCAAATTGCTTTGGATCTGGAGTCACATTTAAGACAGACCAGGTAAGGACAGCAGATTTCCTTCCCTAAAGGACATTAGTGAACCAAATGGATTTTTACGACAATCAACAATGGTTTCATGGGCGCTATTACTGAGACTAGCTTTTAATTCCAGATCTATTAACTGGAATGTCCCAATGTCTCCTTTGTCCCCATAGCATTAGCTGGTGCCTCTGGATTATTAATCTAGTGACATTATTACTACGCCACAGCCTCTCCCTTGTGAAACATTACAGTGAGCCTAGATTGCAATAGAGTGAGGTTCACTGAAGGAGGGAAATGACAAATGGCACGTCTGAAGCTGATTCTTCTTGGAGCTTGTTCACACTTTTCGGGCAATGAATATGCTTGTATTTCTTTTATATCAGTTAGTGACTTTGTTAGAATAGAGGACATAAATTTACTACAAGTGCATTAATCATGGCACTAAAAATATCACACTGCAGAATTACAGCCCCCAAGGATGTTTGAAAAGTCTCTGTAGATCTGGTACTAAAGGAACAATGGATGGTAATGTTCTCAATGTTATGGGGGAGGGGGTTAAACGTGCAATAAAGTACACCAATTTGGTGAAATAACATTAACAGAGCAATTGTTAACTTCTCCCAAGCCTCCTAAAACTGTACAAAGGTTCTGCATTAACAGTGCTCTTACTCATTAAAGGCTGATCAAGGAGCGACTGAAGGTGTTCTTCAAAACTAGGGTTTGAATTTTAATGGAAAAACATAGGTGATATTTGCTCCGACCTGGCATTATAGCACTGGAAGGATCAGGGGCAGGTGCGTAAAGCGGAAGACATAGCCAGTATATGGAGCAGTGGGGAAGCTTAAATATATGCACAAAGTGAAACAGCAAGTGAACAAAAATCAGCAGGTGCTCTGATGAAATGTACTTCTCATGCTACAAGCAGATGCTGACAGCATGTGGTAACAATAATTCTGAAGACAGGGTTTATGTTTTTGTAACATAGTACATTGTTATGATCCGATTAAGGACCAGCAACTTTTGTTTAAAGTAGAAAAAATTTGAAATCCTAGTTTCCCACTAGGAGAATAAAGGCACAAGATTCCATAGTGTTAAATAAACAAAATAATCTTTACCATACAAAGTCATAAAGGTAAAACAATTTACAATATCTATCTTACACTCTAACATTCAGAAATCACATGAGATAAATATGAATTAGCAGGCATAGTGCAGCCGAACACACCACACTGCACGTTAAATGGCATGTTCAACCAAGACAGATCCCATGGATTTCTTAGCACCCCACACAGATATCAGTGGCCACTCCGAGTCACAAAATCTCAGTAAAACTCGGTCTCCGTCAGGAAGGATTACAACTCTTCACTTTTGAATATCTAGCCTCTGAATTCCCTCAAAAGCCATTCCAACTTGGATAGCCTTGGTGATTGCTCACCCCTAATGGTTCTATCTCTTCTCCTGAGAATGCATTCCACAGGATTCACAAAGCAGCAATCCCGCCCCTAAGTACCAGCTCACTTACAACTTTTTCTCAGGCTGCTAGTTTCACTAATCTGGCACTGTTCTTGGGTTTCTCTGAGATCCTGTCATTGAACCATAAATGACTCCCAAGGCTTCTCGCAGCCATAACTACCTGGCATGGAAGCAGTGACTTCTGCCATCTTCTTAGCTCTGCAGGACATCGCTGAGCCCTTGCTGCCTGAAGCCTGCAAACAGCCCCCAGGTCCTCTCTGTGAGCTGCAAACCATGAGATCCAAACTGCAACCAACTCTCTCTCCCAACACGCACAGATAAATTGAAACTTGAGAACCTGCTTAAGTTCCATCCATCTCCATGACTACATAGCTTTTCAGGGTTCACTGAATGTTTCTAAATGAATTCAGCTCTAACTCCCAAAACAAAACATCTTTCTGGACTGTACTTCTTTGCAAGCAGTGTAAACATCACTTCTCCATTTCTCCAGCTAAGTTAGCCCACCTGCTGCTTTATGCTCCTACCTTTCCAGCTTTTAACCCTTTAAGTCAACATAGCCCCAATCTTTAGGGTATAATAGAGTCCAAGCTGCTTTAGTTACATTTATCCCATTTTCTCCACAGAGGGCAGAATTTCCCATGCCCGCTGGCATCGGGCGTGCTCGGGAACGTGAGCAGACAATATGGCGAGAAGACCAAAAACCCGTTTCACAATTTTGTGAAACCAGTTTGCAATTGTCCGCTCTGCCCATCAATGACGGGCCATGTTTCCTGCCATTGGACATCAGGAACCTCATGCAACCATTTGCATCTCATTGTAAGCCCAGCCCGCCGGAGTAATCCCCTCAGGCTGGGTCGTCTGGGCATGTCGGCACGATTGCACACTAACGTGTTACACAACAGCATATATAAGGCATGCACTGGGCAGGCTGCACTTTGAGGGGAACTCGGAGGTGAGTGCACATTGTGCAGCACTCGCGAGGGTCACTTGTTGGGCTTCAAGGTTGAGGCGAGTTGGCTGGGTGGGGTAAGGGCTGGCCTGCCGGTGAGGTTACTTGGTCGGGGGGGGCAAGGGCTGCCCTGTGGTTGATGGTAGAGCATTGGCACGTGCAGGGTTGGAGGAGGGAAGCAGCCATACATTAGGGAAACCTTGTATAAAGAGACCATTCCTCCACAGCTGAGACAGTTCAGACGCGGCCAGATTAACATGCTTGGAGTTTGCCGTCTAGCTTATCTGCCTACTCAAGCAACGTAGAGGGATGAAAGTACCAACAAGTGCTCCAGAGCTTTGCACCCCTCAGGCACAGACTGTAAAATAATGACGTTTTAATGGACTGCAGAACAGTTGAATAATTGCGCGCATTAAACAATCTCCTTACGAAAGCTGGCCTTGGAGCAGACACTGGTGGAGGTGCTCGTCAGCCCCTTGCAAAGTCATCACTCTGGTTTGGACCAGTGTGTCCCATGGTTCAAGCTAGCAGTGCAGCCTTGCAGTGCGGGTTAGGAGAATGCCAGTGCATAAGCTGAGAGCACAGAGTCCAGTCCAATGAGAAAAGCTGCTGCCAATCGGTCGGGTGCAGTGAGGGGGACAAAGTTTGGCTTTTGGGCAGCCATGTAGCGCACTAAACTCTGGCCATCCAAGTGGTGGCCAGTGCTCTCCGGGATGTGTTAAGGAGCCTTCAGACTTAACCAAGAGAGGTTCTTAGAACACCCAAGCTGACCCACATGTCTCTGTCTTTCATCCTGCAGCAGCAGTACATCAGGAACATGGAGCCTGGTGAACTAGCTGTATGCCTCATGACGCACAGAGAGCGGCGATGAGGAGGAAGAGAACGAAGGAAGTGCTTGGCTGCGAAGAGGGAGGAGCAGAACACTCAGGGAAAAGGGGCGGCTGGGGCTCCCACACACTCTGCTGAAGAGCCACAGCGAGCCATCGCTGGTCAGGACCTAGATAGACCCAGGGTCTATAGATGCCGCCTTTCATTCCTGCAGATAACCGAGAACCAGTGCTGCCGAAGACCGCGCATGTCTAGGGAACTGGTTGATCACATCTGCCAGCTACTGCAGGGTTTGGCGCCACGGGGACATGGAGGGCAGTGGCTGTGAAAGTGACTGCAGCCAATTTTTACACTCCTTTCAGGGCTCCACAGGTGACCTCTGCGGGTTATCTCAAGCCTCCACCCACAAACGCATCCATGTGGTCACGGACTCCATCTTCGTGAGGGCACACAACTTTGTACATTTTGCCTGGGACTAGGAAAGCCAGGCGGCAAGAGCAATTTGATTTGCCAAGATCTCAGTTTTCCCACAAGTGCAGGGTGCCGTCGACTGCACTCATGTGGTGCTCAGATCTCCAGCGCAACAAGCAGTCAAATATGTCAGCTGCAAGGGCTTCCATTCACCGAATGTGCAGCTGGTGTGAAACCAACTCAAATGCATCCTGCAGCTCTGCACTCAATTTCCAGAGTCCTATATTCTCAGTTGGTCACAGATCCCTGACGTCTTCCAGGGTCCACAGAGGCTGCAGGCTTGGCTCCTCAGGGACAGAGCATGTGGCTGATGACACCCGTGAGGCGGCCTCAGACTGCAGCAGAGTGAAGGTAGAGCGAGGCTCATGCTGCAGCTCGCAACTTGGTGGAGCAAACAATTGAGATGCTGAAAATGAGGTTCCGGTGCCTGGACCAGTCTGGGGGAGACCTGCAATACAGTCCGCAGAGGGTGTCACACATCATCGTCGCCTGCTGCACCCTTTACAACCTGGCGCTGCAATTGGGTCAGGAGCTGGCTGAGGAGGAGATGGGGCTGCTGGAGGACTCCTTCGTTGAGGAGAATATCGACGAGGATTAGGGTGAGGGGGCCCTCGAAGGCGACAATGAAGGCGATGAGGTCTTTGTACCGGCCATACGAGTCATACGAGGCAGGCATGCTTGGGAGACCCTCATGGCTGCCAGATTTCTGTAAGATGATGACGTCATGCAGTGAGGAGATGCCATAGATTCTCACATTGCATCTGTGGACGTTCGGCTCCAGTCCGGCTACAGTGCACGTAGCCTCTGTGATAAACCCCTGTCATGGAGATGGAGCGGCGGCCCTCATAGTTACTTGGTTCCAGGAGGACGATGATGACACGCAGTGAGGCCACTCCATAGATATTCACGTAGCCCCTGTGAATGTCTGATTCCTGTCTGGCCAAGGGCAGCTCTCTTGCGCGTTGAGATCAGGGACATATCATGGAGACGCAGCTTTGAAACTTTAAATGACTCTTTGTCAGAGATGCTTATGAAATAGGTGCCAGCCCCAACTTAAAGGTGCTGAGAGCGCTCAGAGGGAATGTCGGAACTCGGTGACACCCACCCACGACATTCTAGCAGCAATGACAAGCACCATCAAATCGCTGAATTACAGAATTTTAAAAGCACCGAAAGAGGCCATTCGGCCCATCATGTCTGCACCAGCTCCCCAAATGAGCATTATGACCTAGTGCCATTGCCCTGTCTTTACCCTGTACCCTTCCATATTGTTTCTTTTCAAATAATTATCTAATGCCCTCTTGAATGCCTCGATTGAACCTGCCTCCACCACACTTCCAGGCAGTGCATTCCAGACTCGAGCCACTCATTGTGTAAAAAAGTTTTCTCATATCACATTTGCATCTTTTGCAAATTGTTTTAAATCTGTGCCCTCTCATTCTTGATCCTTTTACGAGCGAGAACAGCTTCTCCCTATCTACTCTGTCCAGCACCCCCATGATTTTGAACATCTCTATCAAATCTCCTCTTAGCCTTCTTCTCTCCTAGGAGAACAGCCCCAACCTCTCCAATCTATCTTTGTAACTGAAATTTCTCATCCCTGGAACCATTCTTGTAAACCTCTTCTGAACTTTCTCCAATGTGTTCACATCCTTCCTATAATGTGGCACCCAGAACTGTACACAGTGCTCCAGCTGAGGTTTAACGAGTGTCTTATATAAATTCAGCATAACCTCTCTGCTCTTGTACTCTATGCCCCTATTAATAAAGCCCAGGATACTATATGCTTTATTAACTGCTTTCTCTGCTGGTCCTGCCACCTTCAATGATCTATGCACATATACACCCAGGTCTTTCTGTTCCTGCACCCCTTTAAAATTTCACCCCTTATTCTATATTATCTGTCCATGTTCTTCCTACCAAAATTCACCACCTCACGCATCTCTGCATTGAACTTCATCTGCCACCTATCTGCCCACTCCACCAACTTGTCTATGTCCTTTTGAAGTTCCACACCGTCCTCCTCACAACTCACAACACCCCCAAGTTTCGTATCATCCACAAACTTTGAAATTGTCCCCTGCACACCAAGATCCAGATCATTAATAAATATCAGGAAAAGCAAAGGTCCCAATACTGACCCCTGGGGAACTCCACTACAAACCTTCCTCCAGCCCAAAAAATATCCATTGACCATTACTCTCTGCTTCCTATTTTTCAGCCAATTTTGTATCCACATTGCTACTGTCCCTTTTATTCCACGGGCAATAACTTTTCTCACAAGTCCGATGTGTGGCACTGTATCAAATGCCTTTTGAAAGTCCATGTACACCACATCAATTCTCTCATTGACTTTTTCTGTTATCTCTTCAAAAACTTCAAGTTAGTTAAACATGATATCCCCTTTTGAAATCTATGCTGGTTCTTCCTTATCAACCCATATTTTTCTATGTGAATACTAATTCTATCCCGAATAATTGTTTCTAGAATCTTGCCCACCACTGAAGTTAAACTGACTGGCCTGTAATTGCTGGGCTTATCATAACAGCCTCTTTTGAACAAAGGCATAATCTTTGCAATTCTCCAGTCCTCTGGCACCTTCCCTGAGTCTAGGGAAGACTGAAAAATTATAGCCAGTGCCTCTGTAATTTCTACTCTCACTTTCCCCAATATCCTATTAATAAAGCCCAGGATACTATATGCTTTATTAACTGCTCTCTCCACCTGTCCTGCCATCTTTAATGATCTATGCACATATACACCAAAGTCTTTCTGCTCCTGCAACCTCTTCAAAATTTCACCCTTTATTTTGTATTGTCTGTCCATGTTCTTCCTACCGAAATGCATCACCCTACACTTCTCCGCATTGAACTTCACCTGCCATCTATCTGCCCACTCCACCAACTTGTCTATGCATATTGTCCGATCCCAGTCTATTCAACACTTCCTCCTTATCAATTTTAAACCCTTCTAGTGACAGAGTTTCCTCGTCTGTCACCGTGGTCTGGGTAGCATCTACCTCCTTGGCAAAGACAGATGCAAAGTATTCATTTAATACCCCAGCCATGGCCCCTTTGTCCATGTGTAAATTCCTTTTTAGGTCCCCAATCGGCTCTACTCCTCCTTTTACCACCATTTTACTATTTATAGAAGACTTTGGAATTCCCCTTTATGTTGGCAGCCAGTCTTCTCTCATAGTCCCTCTTCGCTTCTCAAATACTGTTTTCACCTCCCCTCTGAACCTTCTGTATTCCTCTTGGTTCTCAATTGTATTTTCCAGCTGACACCTGTCATAAGCACACTTTTTCTTCTTTATCTTAATTTCTATCTCCTTTTTCTCTCCTGGCTCCCACAACCCTGTCAAGTTAATGTAAAGTCTTCCCAATAGCACTGGCAAAATGCCTTGCAAGGAACTCAGTCCCAGCTCTGTTCAGGAGCACCCATCCAGCTTGTACAGGTGTCATCTTCCCAGTGCCAGTCCCAGGAATCTAAAGCCCTCCCCCCTGCACCATCTTTCCAGCCATGCATTCATTTGGCTTATCCTCCTATTTCTGTACTCACTGGCACAAGGCACACTGGGAGTAATCCTGAGATTACTACATTTGAGGTCCTGCTTGCAAATGTTTTACCTAGCTCCCTAAATTCTGATTTCAGGACCACATCCCCCTTCCTACCTAAGTCACTGGTACCAATGTGGACCTTGACCTCTGACTGTTCACCCTCCCCCAGAAGAATGTCCTCCAGCCGCTTGGTGACATCCTTGACCCTGGCACCAGGGAGGCAACATACCACCCTGGAGTCATGTCTACTGCCACAGAAATGCCTGTCTGTTCCCCTAACCAATGAATCCCCTATCACTATTGCTCTTCCTTCTTCCACCCCTCCTGTACAACCGATCCATTCGTGGTGCCACAAACTTGACTGTGTCTGCACTCCTCTGAGGAACCAACACCCTCACCAGCTTCCAAAACAGAAAACTGATTGGTGAGCGGGACCCCAGGGGACTCCTGCACTACCTGCCTATTTCTCTTGGATTGCCCATTCCCTCTCTGTCTCCAGGCCCTTAAGTTGCGGTGTGACTACCTCACTTAAGGTGCTATCCACGTAGCTCTCAGCCTTGTGGATACGCCACAGTGACTCCAGCCACCGCTCAACTCTGAAACCCGGAGCTCAAGCTCCTGCAGCTGGCAGCAATTCCTGAACATGTGGTTGTCTAGGACACCAGTAGCGTCCATGACTTCACACATATTACAGGACACGCATTCCACTCGAGTGAGTTGCCCTGCCATGTGTTAACTCTACTTCCCTTACATTAACTTTATTCTACTTTGGATTATTTATATTACTTTATTATATTGGCCCTAAATTTCCTTATTCCTGATGCTTCTCAGTTAAATCCAAGTATAGCTATTTGTTTAAAAATATTACACTTTTCTAATTTATTCACCTCACCAGGTCCTACTTTCCAAGGCTGCTGCTCTTCTTTCTGAAGAAAGGTAGAAAAGGAAAGAGGACCTCCTCCCTCCTCGCCGAACTGCCTCAGTCACCTCTGCTCTTGAACTCCTGCCACTTCTCGCGCTGTTTTTATAGCTCCTCTGCTCTCCTTTAGGTCCTGCTAACTGCCTGTCCCAGAGAACTCCTCTCTCACTCTCCTCTAGGTGCTCCTGACTGCCTGTCCCAGGGTCCTCCTCGTCTGCTCTCCTTCAGGTGCAGGCATCAAATTGCAGGCATCAGTAATGTGTCCAGTAAGTGTGAGGCTGGACCATCACTTTGGTCTGAAGGCTGTACAAAGCACAGGGAAGAGGCCCTGGACTGAGACACCTGCCTTTATCTTGTACAGGAACCAAGGTTTCACATCTGAGTGACACGAACACTGCTCATCAGAAAAAGGAATCATAGGCAGGGAAACATTCTTAGGAATTTATTTTAAATAGTGAACATTATGTACAAGTGATTATCATCCATGCCCAGGCAGTGTCAGCTGTGGCTCAGTTCATAGCACCCTCGCCTTTGAATCAGAAGGTTGTGGGTTCATGTCCCACTCCCGGAAACCAAGAACTGTGAATGTACTCAAAAGAGTTGCAATCTGTGACTGTTGATAACTCGAAAGAGTTACACCTTCTTAAATGTTTGTAAGATTCCTTTAAAGTTTTTCCTTGATTTTACAGCTGACCTGAATTAGGGGCTGTGCTTGATTTCTCCCTTGTTATTGTTAATTTAGTTAATTGTTTTAACTCTACAAGAGTTACACCTTCTTAACGACCCCTTTAATCACATTTTGGTTTAATGTTTGTAAGTTTCCTTTAAACTTTGTCCTTGGTTTTGCAGCTGACCTAACTTAGGTGCTGTGCCTGATTTATCCCTTATTGTGTTAATTTAGTTTATTGTTTTAACTCTGAAAGAGTTACACCTTCTTAACAGTCCCTCATTTTGTTAATTTAGTTTAATTGTTTGACTCTGAAAGACTAAGACCTTCCTAACTGTCCCTCATTTTGTTAATTTAGTTTAATTGTTTGACTCAAAAGAGTTACATCTCCTTAACATTCCTAAGCCTACCGTTACGTCTTTGTGCTCCCTGGACCTCCACAGTGGAGGTGGAGGCAGCCTGTTGATGGCTAATCCCTGGCTGTGATGACCTTAGTGGGACAAAAACAGAAACAGAAATACCTGGAAAAACTCAGCAGGTCTGGCAGCATCGGCGGAGAAGAGCACAGTTGACGTTTCGAGTCCTCATGACCCTTCAACAGAACTAAGTAAAAATAGGAAAGGGGTGAAATATAAGCTGGTTTAAGGGGGGGGTGGGGGCGGGGCAATTTCACCCCTTTCCTATTTTTACTTAGTTCTGTTGAAGGGTCATGAGGACCCGAAACGTCGACTCTTTTCTTCTCCGCCGATGCTGCCAGACCTGCTGAGTTTTTCCAGGTATTTCTGTTTCTGTTTTTGTTTTGGATTTCCAGCATCCGCAGTTCTTTGCTTTTATGACCTTAGCGGGCATCCTTTGGAGGGCAGAGATTGGAGGGCCCCGGCTTGCTTTCAGTGTTCTGCTGTGTGACAGTGGCAGCCCCCTCAACCTGTGGAGCTGGAGTCACAGGAAGAGGGGATTCGAATGGGCCAGACACTCCCAGAGTCACCTGGGTGGTAGGCTGCAGGGTGTGTACCTGCTGATCCTCTTCCCTATGGGTACCTGAGGGACCCTGGCTGACTCCTTGAGAAGAAGGGGTAGATGGGGTCAGATCGAGCTGCCCCACAACCCTCACACATTGACACTGTTGGAGGCCAACTACGGTGTCAGTGATGGAGTTCATCCCGCACAGCAGTGCAGGACCGATGTCCTGGATCAAGGTCACCGTGGTGGCCACCATCCTACCAGTATTGACCTCAGTGCATTGCAATGCCGGCACTATCGCCTCAGTCTGAAGGTCGACGGACTCCTCCATCGTGCCTTGCAATCTGAGGATATCCCTTCCTGATGTTCCCGAGCTTTCCTTTGCAGGTCCAGTAACTGAGGTTATGACCAAATCCAGAGGCTCATCACCTGACTCAGACTTACAGATTTCTGGCCTCCAGCAGTCCTCCGAGTGCCGGGGACCTGGGAAGTCCCTGCCGCTGCCTGCTGTGGATCAGAAAGTATGATGTGCTCACAGATTGTTACCCCGAGGGTATTCTAAAGCTAGGTCCCACCGAGGCATTGACTCTTCGCTGGTGGAGGGTGTGGGTGAATGCTGTTATGGGTCTTCAATGAAGGTGCCTTCATATTCCTCTTCAGAGGTTTCTTCGAGGCTTGAGTCGAGGACCTGGGTCATGGATTCTGTTGGCTGTTTCTCAGATGTGTCTGCGAAAGCAAGGAGAGATAATTAGTGCATGGCATTGGCCTGTTAAAGAGGACACATCACTCACAACAGGATTGTCTGATGGATGTTACACTGCTGGATCCTCATTTGGTAGAGCAGTGCCAACCTCACCATCAGCACAGGACCGGTCCAGATCCTCGCCGGCCAGCTGGATGGCCCTATTTTCAAAGTCCATGAGGACCTTGATTTCAGGCATTCCTCCACCAGTCTGTGACTTCTGCCTCTTGTTGTGTGCCAGCTTGTCCTGCATGAATAGAGATGGAGACAGTGTAAGAAGGATGCCTGCCAGGCCAGATGATAAGTATGCCTGGCATGTGTAGCTGGAGAATGGTTCCACAGATGGGATGATGACAATGACAGTGAGTGTGAGAGTGTGAATGGTGATGTCCCTTGAACGGGCGGTGAATGAGGGCCCTATGGATGTGTGATGGGTTTGTGAGTGTGTGACTTGAGAGTGATGAGAAGAGTAATTTACCCTAGCAGAACGGAGATGATCATTTATCCTTTTCTGGTACTGGGTGGCTGTCTTTTTTTGCAGGGCATTGGCGCTGACCACCACTGCCACCACCTCCCATGCTAGATTATTGATGTTGCTGCCCCTCCTGCGGCCAGAGCGGGGGTAGAACACATCACGGCCTCCACTGCATCCAAAAGGCACACAAGGGACGCGTGATTAAAACAGGGGGCTGCAGTCTCCTTACCTTCCGGGGCCATGTCTCTCCTGCAGCAGTCCTGGGCTGGAAGCACTAAGAGGTGTGCGGGCAGATGCACTTTAAATATGAGGAAGCAGCGAGGCGATGTCGTGGCTGGGGGAACGAGAGCCCACCCACCATCAAAAAGGCGTATTTCCCAGCAATGCATAACTAATCCAGTGGGACTGGGACAATAGGGTGCGAGAAGCTGCCGTTGGGGCCGATGGGAAAAACGTATTTTTTTCTGCCTGCTATTGCACTTGGGGCAAATCTGGGATGATTCCGCCCTTAAACTTTAATCTTCCTAAAAGCAAAAACTACCCCTAAAATATCAACACGAACCATGAACTAGATATTCATCACAACATCAAAGAAAGAAAGGAACAAAGCCAATGAAGTACTTTTGAGATGTAGTTACTATTGTAGTGTTGAAATTGTAGCAGCCAACTTGCACACACCATAGCCCCACAAGCAGCAATGAGATAATACTCGAAGGAGGTAGAGCTAAACAGGAGAGTAACGCAATTCTGTTGAATTGTTGCTTCTGGACTGTGAAGTGCAGATCTAGAAATTTCTAACAGTGCTGCAAAAATGTCCTACACTTGCCAACATTCAACCTGCTATTCTCATGGCAGGGTTGCATTTTGATGCTTTACATGAGACAAGCATTTAAAATACGAATCAGAAAAGATGCCTGAGCGTGTTTTCCCAGTTGGAAAACTGACACTCTGAACTGAGCACAGGAGTGTGTTAATGCTGTTGCAAGGTCATGAATTTTTACATGCCTTCACACCTTTATGTTGCTGACAAACAATGCATTCACAAATATTATGGTTATGTATTCAAGTTGAAAACATGTCTAATATGGCAGGCGCTAAATAATTGCACAAGCTGTGAATGGAAGTAACATTTTACTCTTGTAATGATTACATCCCATTTTGGAATATTGCTAGTAAGTAAAAATATGCTTAGAATATGGCTAATGCTGTAAGTTCTGTTTTACTGAAAACTGTTTAATGTTTTAACAAGTGGAATGATTATTCTCAGATGATGACAACTGCAGCCAGCCTAAAATAAGGCCATGGCCAAATGAGGCCTCTACAAAAGCAGGAGAGAAATAGGTGGATATGTAAAATAAAAACATACTTCAAATCTGTGTTCAGATTTTCAGTTAACCCTGCCTATGTAAGAAGCTTGATAAAATTCAGAAGTTAATTAGTGTGTGGAAATAGGATAGGGGTTACGTTAGTGAATTACCCCATGATTCAATAGCGTGATAAAGAATTAGATTGGACAGCCATTGTGAACAGCTTACTAATAGGCATTATGAACATCTCTAAGCACAAACAACTGATAACAGGCAAATACAAACAATTAACCCCCAGAAATTAGTTTGAAGGCTGGAAGTGGTATTCACGGGATTGATCATGGGGAGGGGAAAAAAAAAGGAAAGCAATTCTGAGGACGCTGCACATGCAAAGGCTTTAGCAGGTCATGGAAGGTGGAAGGTAACTTAAGGGTTGGCTTTGGCTCCATGGTTTAAACAAAGAGCTTGAAACAACATTGGACACAATATATTAAGAAGAGCTTTTACAGCAAAATTAAACCCTGTCAATATAACACCTCGATCTACCCTGAGAAAAGGTATAAAAGGTAAGTTTTTAAAGGAAACTATTGCAATAGGTGTAGGAGAGAAACTGCTCTCTAGCGAATCCATGCTGACTTCAGTCTAACACTCTTGGATAGTTTCAGAAGTTATGAAGATGTGAGGCACCAAGAAAAGGAGGGGAACAAGAAGAAAAACAAGAGCTGTTCACACATGCCAGCTGCCTTGCCCGATCTGCATTGGCACTCGCTACTTGTCAAAGTTGG
This sequence comes from Cetorhinus maximus, assembly GCF_964194155.1. Lineage (NCBI taxonomy): Eukaryota > Metazoa > Chordata > Chondrichthyes > Lamniformes > Cetorhinidae > Cetorhinus > Cetorhinus maximus. The sequence goes on from NC_135895.1 coordinate 102,901,158, forward strand.
ATGTTTTTGCTCTATAACTAGCGTTTTATAGCAATCTTAAACTCAACATACCCACCATATTGTTTGCAGTTGATCCTGATTGATTGATTGGATTATTGACTGTAACAATAAATTGTGCTTAAATTTAAATAAAATAACAACCAATTGGCAACCTTAAAATCACTATAGCATGTAACTGGAGCTCATCCATAAATGACCATCCTATACCATAGTCAGTACATTTATATCTTTCAAATGATGAAAAGGTCAACAAGGAGCCTGAATAGTTTAACATAGGCTGCAATGTTTTAAATATTAAAAAGCAGAATGGTTGACATTAAAACTAAGTTAATGCAATGCCTTGGAGAACACCAAGTTCCCCACAAAAAAGCATACACACTACACAGTGCAGGATTATTAATTTTTCCCTGATTTCAGCTTATTAATTCAGTCCATTTAGCTGCTTAGCAAGTGGCTGAGCAGTATTATTGTAGGTTGATTTAATTGGTTCTTCAGTTGTCCACCACTTGAAATACATCCCATCGCACAGCACAGAGTAGAGTGGTGCTTTCCTGTGAATGGGCTTCCATGTGTAAAATCCATTCATGTCCCACTTAACAAGCTTCACTCATCTCTTATACCACCCTAGTTCACAAGCAAGGGGCAAAACTGCAAACTCAAACGTGGGTATTTTCAAGGTCATGTTAGTAAATCCATCTGGATTGCTGGATTATCTTCAAATTAAAACCTATTAATGCACATAAATTATTGGAAATCCATGTTCTTACAAGATGGAACAATATATTTGGAGATCATTAAAACGATAATAAGTTTAGTCAACAATGTCACATTGAAGGTTAATTCTTAATACTTGCTGTAAAGTGATGGAAATCAACTTTTGCGTAAACATTATGTGATATCTATAATGAAACAATTTCTTTGCATCCAGTTCTAATTGCACAATCAATAGCATTATCACAGTTCTAACTGAACCCAAAAGGAGCATGCCTGGAAGCAGGTATGCCATTAAATAGTCAGATATGACAGATTATTATGAAGTAAAAGGCATTAGTTATTAGATTAAATCTTTGGTTTTGTTCCACTAAACACATTTCCTCATGAAGGAGAGGCTGCATTGTTTTACTCTTGGCTGTATCTCTTGCGCATCACACAGATAGCTGTTCTTTCAGTTCATACCCACAAGAATGAGCATCCTCATAGCCATCATTGTAATGTGGATGTTCACTTAACTAAACTCTAGCAAATTTAAATCTTGACACTAAAATCCAGCAGCTGGGAAAGTGAGATTTTTAAATCAATTTATAGCCCAATCCTCAAAAAAAGAACAGTTTGCATTTATATCTTATTGCAGTATATTTTTTTTTAAAACCTTACATTTATAAAGCATCTTTCGTGACTTCAGCACATCCTTTACAACACTTTACAATTAAGTACTTTTGAAGTTACTGTTGTAATGCAGGAAACATAGCAACCAATTTACACAAAGCCAGGTCCCATAAACAGCAATCAAATAAAGACCAGATCATCTCTTTCAAGTGACGTTGGTTGAGGGATGTATTGACCAACACCAGGAAGAACTCCCTTGCTCTTCTTCAAAACAGTGGCATGGGGGTCAAGCGAGGACAAGGTGGGCAGCACAGCACTCCCCCAGTGTCTGGAGTGTCCCCCACTGCAGTGTCAGCTGAGATTAGGTGCTCAGGTTTCCTGAATGCATCTTAAACCCATAACCTTCTGGCTCAGAAGCAAAAGTGCTTCCACTGAACCATGGTTGACATCATGACACAGCAAGTCATTTTACCCAACTTGCCTGCAGATTTGTGGGAGGCCAGAGATCCTCAAATTAAAGTCACTATATTACTTTAAACTTCTGTGTGACAGGATCATTCCAGGAAGGAGCAGGTGCCATAGTGAACATCTCCAGGTAAACCATCCATTGCTGTATCCGGGAGGTAACAGGCCCTGAATGCACAGAGTGGTGATTTCATTATTTTCTCTGTAAGCAGAGAGAAGAGGATGAGCAAGTACATGGATTTTCCAATATAGTGGAATTCCCAATGGTGCAGGGAGCAGTGACTGTATGCATGTGGCTCCAGGGACCACACATGTCAATGCAGAGAACTAAAGGAAGCACAAAGGCTTATATTCCATCAATATGCAGTTGGTCTGTGGCAATGCACAAACCATTATGTTGGTGAATGGCCGCTCATTTAATCAGCAGCCATGGTGCCCTCACCTTGAGGTAGCCTGCCATTTCCACCATTTTCAGGAAGATCCAGAGGATGGCTGCTCAGATACAAGGGGCTGGCTGATGGCCCCTCTCCACTACCTGACCATGTAAGGACAACAGGCATACAAAGCCATGCAGACATCAGAAACATCGTGGAGCAGATGTTAAAGCAACATTTATGGTGCATGGGCTGTTTATGGGGAGTGCTACCATATTCTCCAGAGGTTGTATCAAAGTTTGCGGTGGTCTGCTGATTCCTGCACAACATCACCATTGCCTATGCTAGGCAGATGAAGGCCAGCTCAGAAGTAGGAGTAGGAAAGGGAGGATAAAGAGGTGGAAGCAGGGAGGAGGCATTCAGGTCCCCATTGCTCTGGGTAGATTAACCAGAAAAACATACTCAGTCTCTGGTTCACTTAGGAGATCATCCCTTCACAACCGTCACTCCAATATCCCCTATCTTCTGATCAATCTGGGACATCCCATCATATGGTCTCCTTGGTCAAGATCCTCTCATAAAATATACCAAGAAAAACCCTTCCGTAACATCTTTAACCAACAACAGATCCAATTCAATTAACGTAACTGAGCTATTTATCCTTGTGCGTGCCCTTAGTCCCTGTCTTGCTTATACCTTGGCTTGGCCTAGTGCTCCTACTCAATGCTGCCCCAATGACTACAGCGTGACAGGTGGAAAGCTGCTGAATTTTAGTGGCCTTTCACTTGTCAGCAGCCTTCCCAGAAGGAAAAAAACAATTTGAACCAGTACTCTTATTTCCCAGTTTTTACTGTTTTTTCCTTTTGGGTTCCACCTGCCATGTTGTAGTCATTGGAGTAGCATTGAGGGAGACTTCAGATGGCCCTTGTGGAAACCCTGATGCAGCTTAGGGCCTTAAGGGCTCAGCTTTGGGCTGCATCATCCTGACACGGGTGGCAGCAGTCTGGGCTGGCTGGCTGAGAGGCAATAGCAAGGGCACTGGCAGAGTGGCAGTGGATGGCGTGCAAGTCATCCTGAGAGAGGGCAGAAGGTTCATGCTCCACAGAGCCACTGCCAAACCAGGGGGGCAGCACCTCTGCAATCCTAGTAATCTGTTGGGGTACAGATTGCTGGACTGCCCTGAGAGCCTGCATCATCCTTTGAACACTGAGATCTGCAATCTGAGCCAGCAAGCATGGATCTCATGACCTCAGTGTCCGCAGCAGCACTGAGACAATGGGTAGCTTCTCCCTGGAGCAGATACAGAGACAGCAGCCACCAAATGCTGCATCATGGCTGGGTCCACAAGTGCTATCATGGAGTTGGCCATCACTTGCATGGCAGAAAGGGTGGGCTCCAAGCCCTGCTGATGCCCTGTGCCATACCCGATCTGGACTCCTCCATGCTCCTTGGCAGTGGCAACAGGCTGACTTGTAGGCCTGCCAATGCACCAAGCAGCTCTTGCGTACATGTTCATCAGCATTTACCTGTAGGTCGTCCCACCAAAGTCCTCATCGGAGTCCCGTGTGGCAGGGTAACTTTTGTGACCTTGCCCTCCTGTGAGCTGGCACATAAACTATTCTTCCTCCCTGGCCTGGCTACAGTCCACTCATGCCCAGAGACAACGTGCACACATCCAAACTTTAAACAACCCTCTGAAGTTTGCTCAGGGCCAGTATCTGAGATTGTCAGACCACGTGGCAGTGTTTCTCCAGTGCTGTGGTGTTGCTTTCACCCTTCCTCCTGGGGCTGCTGTTGCTAGGCAGTTCTTGGGTGTTTAAGTGCAGAAAAACAGAATAGGAGGGTTGGAGTAAAAGAATAAGGATTACATGAAAAGTGTAGTCATGGTCACACTGTCAGTAGTTTGCACTTCATTCCAGATAGCAGGAAGATGGAGAAGTAGGAGTTGAGAAGGAGCATAAGATAGGAACATACTGCCATTTGCTGCACCTGTAACGCTGAACGCAATGGGCTATTGCAGCCAATCCCATGATGCAAAGCACCATCTGCTCTGTAGGGCTCAAAAGATGCAGGTGCCTACCCACTGCTGGTTTTTCCCTGGTGCCTTGAGATTGAGAGAGACCTGGTCCTGCAATAGAGAGGGAAGAATAACAGTTATTGAGTTGTACTGTGTATTTGGATGATGTGCCTGCCATAGATGAATAGCTGGAAGTATATGAAGGCAATGAGAAGTGAGTGGGAGGCCTACATCACTGGAAGATGTGCAAGGGTGTGGTGGAGTCCCTGAATATTAAGCCTTAATCCTGACTGCTAGGTGCTGGGTCAGTAACAGTGTTGTGGTGCATTGACCAGCATTAGGGGTTGGTGGTCCAGTAGGTGTTGCCCTTTGAAGATGCATTCATTGACATTAACTACCTGTATGAAGTCATTGAACTTCTTGCAGCGCTGCTGTCATGTTCTGGAGGTGAAACTTCAGGGATAGACATTCCTTGCCACCTGCTCCCACTACCTTTGGAGGATGCTACTTGAGGGCCTCTTGAAACTCAGTAGAAGCCTGGCCTCTCTTCTCCTATTGATCTCAATTTTTAAGGCCTGCAATGCCACAGGCATGAACCTGGAAGGCCTCCCTTTAACCTGGTGCTCCATTTTTTCAGCTTTTCCTTGCAGCCTATTGCAGTACAAGCAGTCATCAGCAGCTTCCTTCAAAATTGAGTCCCCTTCCCCTTTAAGAGGGGCAGGTTGCCTTTAAGAGCTGCAGGCTAGCTGGAATACATGTTAGTGTGTCTGCTGCTAAGCCCCCTGTAGCGCATCAGCCAACCAGCAGCGCGGGCCATTCAGGCTGATCATTACAATCAGGCAAACGAGGAGGCAACACAAAGTTTGCATGCTGCCTGGCTCAATGGGGTCTGGACGTGGACAGGTCACAAATCATGACTACGTGCCTCAAAACGGAGACAGGTGAGACTTTAGCCCTTTAGTTAAACTTATGGAGAAAATCCAGCAGCTTTGAATAATCACAGCTGTAAGCATGATCAGTGTCTTATCAGTGCTTATTGAAAAGCATTGAGTTCAAGCTTCTGTGAAATTATGGCGATTTATCCTGCTTAATATTTCTTGGAGCTTATTGATTTTCTGACATAAATTTACCGACCTCCATTTATGTGCATTTTTCTCACAGGATAATTCACAGGCACGTCATCTTACTCATCATAGAAACACTGCAGGGCAGCCATATACATCTGTCCGTCAAAACACATCATACTCAAAAAGAAAGCATTGACAAAGAAGGTTGGTAATATTGAACAGATAATCATAACATGCGATTTTATTTTTCAAATCTTGCAGCTCTCTGCCCTCACCCGAAAAAGGATTGAAGTGAAAAAATTTCAAATCATTTGATAAAATGGACCTATTCTGCCATTTACCAATATCAAGGACATCTCAATCAATACCAATCAGCAAAAAAAATTAAAATAATATATGTTTACCGCTAATGAAAAAGCAAAGCCAAATATAGTGCACTGCTTTACAAGTTTCTGTGGTAAACCTGAATATGAATTCACCACACAAACAAAAAAACGGGGAATAGCCAAAAGGAATATAGTTTAGTGACCTTTTATAAATGTCATGTTAAAAATCACACTGCGAGAGGAATTTGCTTTCGGAGATTACATTCTGTTCAAACAGCGCTCAGCAACAAACAAATGTAAATATGCAACACCACTGAACAATGATGGAGCATGAAAAATGGTTATGTTTCTAGTCCTGGATTTTTTAAACTAATAATAAAGACAAATTTAAACAGCACACTGATAGTAAATAAGAACATCTTCGAAAGGATTAGATTGTGAAGGGGAAGCAGTCTATTTAGAAGAAAGATGTTTCTGCATCAGAATGTGATGTTCCTTTAATTTTGGGGCCTAGGTTTAAACTCAGCCCGCAGAAGGGTATAAAGGTCTTCTCTCGCCGAAAGCTGTAAAAAATCATAAGTAAAATTGGTTTGGGCAACCTTGGTCCAAGAGCATAAAATTGCCTTAAAACTGCAATAGCTGGTATTAATTCAGCAATATGTCAGCCAAGGTTTACTGCTGTTGGGACCGTCAAAATGTCATCTGTGGATTGTAACAAAGTAGCCTGCTATGCTAGATTGACATTTTTGAGTTTGCTAGATCACCATAGGGAGTCTGGAGAATATTTCACAAAGCCTCAACATCTTAGGATTTTTACCTGTGGTTAGTCACCTCCCTCAGGAGATTCAAATCTTTGACAGGCTCCTTGATTAAGCAAATGGTACGCAGCATGTAGATGCAAAGGGCTTAATAGACCAAAAGCTTTTATTGCGCCACATTTTTTTTTTACTTTCCAATCTACATATTTGCCTAGAGAATTTAAAACTTAATGCTCGTTTTGAGAGCTAGAAAAAGATATGATTTTCTAGAACCTGTCCATAATACATCAGCACTAGCAGTTGCTGTCCTAAAGTTTTCACATTTATGAAAACATTGTGGAATTAAATAGAGTTGAAATTAAGCTCTGAATAAATATTACAGATAAAGAATGCCTATGATAACATCTTAACCTAAGACACAGAAGTGCTTCTCGAACAGCAGGAAATATATATTTTTTTCTATTTGGTATTTAACGCACATTTTCTGAATGCCAATATGTTTGTTTTTTTAATTCATTCATGGGATGTGGACATTGCTGGCTATGCCAGCATTTATTGCCTGTCCACATTTAGAGGGCATTTTTAAGAGTCAACCACATTGCTGTGGATCCTGGAGTTACATGTAGGCCAGACCAGGTAAGGACGGCAGATTTCCTTCCTTAAAGGATACTAGTGAACCAGATGGGTTTTTACAACAATCAGCAATGGTTTCATGGTCATCATTAAACTTTTAATTCCAGATTTTTATTGAATTCAAATTTCACCATCTGCCGGGGTGGAATTCAAACCCAGGTCCCCAGAGCATTACCCTGGGTCTCTGGAATACTAGTGCAGCAACAATACTACTATGCCCCCGCCTCCCTGTATATATGGGACTAAATCACATCCCTTCTAAGATCTGGTCTTATGTAGCAGGTTATGAAAGGGATTGTGCAGGATTTAATTGTCCTTGTAAAACAGAAGATCTGGACTTTTGAGAAAGAATTAATTAGACGCCTAGCTGATGTTAAATGACTGACTTCCCTGCCCCTTTTCCTCAAGTAATATCCATGAACCATGACAAAGGTCAAGCAAAGGATCCACAGACCAGTTTCACCAACCACATGTCCCATTTCTCCCATGGAATTTCCAGGATGTCCTCAGGGGAGAAAGGGCAGAGTTAGGTCTGTGCCCTCAGAATGCAGAGGGCTATCACAAGCACTTAATTGAGATGGGATGAGGCATTTGAGACCTCCCACTTCATTTTCTTGCAGTGCCCTGAAACCTGGTACTGCATTTTACCCTTGGACTCCCAGCAGCTGAAACCTCTGCAGGTTATTCTGGGCACACGCTGAAGATGGACAGGTACAATTTGATTTTTTAGTATTAGATCCCAGTCAAATGTACATTCGTTTTCGAGACACAAGATCCAGAATTTTTGTCTAAGGCAAGACCATTTATTGGAGTCCTTACAGCACACACAGGGTTAAAATTGCTAACTTTTTCTACAAGCTGTGTAAAATATACATTAGTTTGCTACGCTGAACACACTGCTATGCATGGGTTGCCATTACCTTGAACTGAGACTATTCTTATAGATCACTCAAAATGCTTGGAAAAGATCAATAGGTTTCCTAGGAAGGATTGAACCTGAATCATTTAATTGCAAGAATTTGGTGAATGGTTAACCATTGCTAAGAGAAATATGTTTTATTTTTCTTTTGCTCTGGCTTTCCTTCAAAATAAAAGTTGGAACTCTCAGGCTGGTGTTGCACAACAGGAGCAGTCAGTCTGAAAACAAGATGAAGGAAGAGGCAGGTTATCAGCCCTGTATTACAGATAGCTGCTTAATTAATCATTCAATGGTTAATGTAATATTGAGAGTTAACACAATTTAGTAAAGCTTATTGTGCATATACCTTTTGTACTGAATATTGATCATTTACCTGTTCTATTTTTTTTTAGTGCCTCGTGACTTGAGCCATGATCTGAGTATATTCTTTCACCTACCAGAGATCACAATATGTTCCAGGTACAGTGATGAAATATCTTTGTTTTACCCTTGGTCGTGTTACATTTACCTGGATATTATGTAAATAAATGCACACTTGGGCTCATAAGAGAGGGAGGTTCACTGATGGCAATGGTCAGTGCCACTGAACCTAGTGTGGAAAGTCAAAAATGTAACATCCTGAATGACACCTGAAGCCTTTCACTTGACGCCTTTGATGTTAATCTTCAGGCGGCCACACAACATTAGAGCTGCTCCAGCGTCTAATAAAACAAAAGGACAGGTCAAAATTCAAAGGAAGACCAAGTAAAAAAGGAAAACATTTTCTTCTTAAGAACGAGATGGTATCAGCTTATTACAACCATTGATTTGTATACTATTGTCATGGCTAATCATGATGCTCTCTGTCGCTAAAAGCAACTCCTTCTCTCCTCTGCTCTAGATTGCTTGTACCGTTTGTTTAGATTTGGAATATAAATCCAGCTCAAAAGGCTGATGATTCCCTGTACATGAGAGGCTGCAGTAAAACATTAATTCATCTGCAAGTGACCTTCCAGAAAATTCCATTCCTTCAAGCTTTCGTAGAAGACATTGAAGAACTTTATTGACCTTTTGTTGATTACTCAAGGACAGGAAATACATGAACTCCAAACCTGGTGTGTTCATGTACCAAGATATCTTTAATTTGGATACTGAGGGAACTTTGTTGAGGTAAAGTAAATTCTCAGTTATGGAGAAATGTATGGACACCGGAACTTTATCAATTTGAAATGAAAAGGGTGTCGAGAATAATAATGTGGCAATCACAAGCTATAATTGAATAATCAATTCAAAAGCAGAAAACGCTCTCCTTATTAAGAGATTGAAAGCAAAACAATGGCAGAAAAAGAATGCGGACTTTAAATGGGGTCAGGGTCAGATTGGGGGATGATCATTTGGTTGTCAAAGTTAGAGGAAGGTAATGCCTGTGACTTTACCCTGATTGGATGCCAGGTCTGTTCCAACATGCAGGGAGAACATGTGAGTGGAAAAGAATGGAATGGTATCAGTGCAGGCACATTGGCACCTAAAAGATGTTCTGGGTGGTTGGATTTTCAGGGCAATGTAGAAGGGATTCTAAATTGCTTCTGACTTAGGCGATATCTAATCTTAGAACACTTGATGTTGTTGCTGTTCACAAAGTGAAAAAAAAAAGTTCTGTTCTCCAACAATGTCATCCATCACTTTGATGAGTACAAAAATTCACAAAGAGCAACAGTGGCAATTTTCAAAGACCAAGAATAATCTTGTTTGGGGTTTCCAAAAAAAGAAAGCTAACCAGATCATGTATTGTGAAAAAAACTTTTAGAAATAGTGTTTTGGTGTTTATTTCTTTTGAGTGTCATGATTTCAAAGCTCATTACCATCTTCCAAGGAAGCATATTTGTTTTAACCCACCTGTGGGGCTCTGCTTTTCTCAGCTTGTTTATTATTTCAAAGAAGAGCTGGGGAGTTATCTCCGGTGTCCTGGCCAATATTTATTCCTCAATCAACATCACTAATACAGATTGCCTGATCATTATCACATTTCTGTTTGTGGGACCTTGCTGTGTGCAATTTGGTTACTGCATTTCTTACATTATTAATAGAGCATAGAGCAAAATAGTACGATTGGCAAAAGAGTCCGTAATCGAAGGACATCGATTAATTTTTTTTATATTCACTTGAGTTGTTGTCATCGGCAATGCCCTGCCTGAAAAGGTTGTGGAAGAAAATTCAATAGTAACTTTTGAAAGGGAATTGGATGATCACTTAGAAAGGAAATATTTGCAGGGCTATTGAGAAAGAGCAAGAGATTGGGACGAATTAGAGTGTTCCTTCAGACGGTCAACATAGGCACAATGGAAAGAATGGTCTCCTTCTGTGTTGTATGATTAAGTTATTTTTCTCTGTTCAGCTGACGTTGGTACTTGTCTTATAATTGGTCGGGAACAGCCAAAATTTATCGCATATACTGTGAGAATGCTGCAGTAAGCTACACAAGAACTAAGACCAAGGCCTTTCTATGCTGTTACCAGACTGTGTAGTGTTATATATTCGCCAATTTGCTGTATATCTTATATATCTAATTTATCTCAGAACCACGCAGGAACATCTCTAGTTCTAAATCCAAACAGGTTTACTTACTGATCTTTAAAGCATCTCAGAGCTTACAGGATATTGTACACACAAATTGGGCAGGATTTTGCCCTCGTCTGATGGGCTCGGCGGGGCTGGCGGGAGTGGTCAGGAAGCCGGACCGCGATTTAATGCGGGCAGGCCAATGAAGGCCCGCCCAGCGTGAAACACAGCTCGTCATTGGCCGGAAGGGCTGAGCAGGGGCGGGGGCCTGTCGGCTGTTGGGTCCAATGGTGGCCCAGTGGCCTGTTTAAAAACGGCCCAGGCAGCCCCAGAAAGGCTGCCAGGGAAGGACGTCTGTCTGCCACTGCAAGGATGGAGTCCAGTGTCAGCAAATGCCAGGCAGGAGGGCAGGCCGGGTGGGCACTTGGCCCCTCGTTTTTCCGGCGAGTACCTTGCTGCCCTCCTGGAGGAGGTGGCTGCCAGAAGAGACACCCTTGTCCCCAGAGATGAGAGGAGGAGGCCACCGCACCTCACCAAGAGGGCATGGGAGGAGGTGGCATCCCGGGTGAGCAGCCAGGACGTGGTGCGGCACACGTGGGTGCAGTGCCAGAAGCGCTTCAATGACCTGCTGCAATCAGGAAGGGTGAGTACCATGTTGGCATGGGTCAGTGTGTTCAATTGTTTTGGGCTGATCAGCCCCCACCCCCACCCCTCCCCCCGTGGAGCTCAGGGGTGTTAGAGTCTGAGTGCCAACTGGCAATCACACTGAAGCTGGCCAAGGGGGTGAGCTCTGACTGCTTTGACTGAGGGCCTTGTGCCTCGAGGGCCACGACTTGGGTCTGCTCTGCAAGGTGTTCCTCAGCTGAGGTTGGCCAGGCTGCAATGGCGCTGCAGGTAGAGAGTGGACTAATCAATGCTCCTCTGTCCTTTCAGGAGAAGACATCCCATAACAATACTGAGAGGTTGTGGACTGGCGGAGGATCCCTACACCTCCTGATCCTTTCTTGCTATGAGCAGGAGACCTTGGAGCTCGGGAGGTACCATGCACCTCGGTCAAGCGGCCACAGTGAGGCTGGGGTGTCAGATGAAGGTGAGAGTGCAGTGCACTGAGGTGAGAATTTTGGCTTGTGCAACCATTCTAGTGCAGCCTCTTCATTGATCTGAGCCTCGAACCTGGAGTCCCCATTGATCATTGAAGGACGAGGGCACCATGATGCAGATCTCCATTGTCCCACCAGGGAGCCTGGCATGCACAGTGACAGTGTGATGATTTTAACTAATGACATGTCCTCCTTCTCCCTTTTGGGTTCACCAGCAGGCATTCGCTCTCTGGACCCTGAAGGGCCACCCCTGACACCGGAGGACCACCATGCTCCCCAAGCACCTGTGTCACATCCGCTCTCTGGGGCATACACCAATGCAGATACCAGCACCTCAGTGGGCATTAGTTTGGCAGGTAGTATCTAGGTGCACATTGGTGAGGGCACTTTGCACACGCTTGAGGTGCAAGCAGGGGCAGAGAGTGTCCAGGGTGCCAGCAGTCAGAGGGCTGCTAGGGACCAGGATGATGCTCAGTCGAAGGCAGATGATGAGCCTCTGGAGTCGTCCATTAGGCAGCAGATGCTGGATGTCCAGCGGGCTATGGGAGGATCTGGCAGAGACCGATGCATGCCATGTCCTCCATTGTGGAGGAGTCCCTGCGGAGTACTGCGTTGACCCTCATGGCCGAGCGCACTTCCTTCTCCACAGAAAGAGTGGCAACTCTCATGGAGAGGCTGCTCCAGGAACAGAATCAGGGGCTCCTGGGGTTGTGCTTGGACCTGCAAGCCCTCACTGACCTCAGCTGGTCAGCATCCATGTGTAAGATGGATGAAGCACCCAGTATCCCAGCTAGGTGCCTGTCCATCACTGGTGAGCAGGGATGTCCAGAGCGACCTCACATTGGCGCACGAGCTGCTTGTCGTCTCTACAGGCACCTCTCAGGGTGCTCTGGATGACGGCAGCCACTCCTCTGCCCCTCTGCCAGTGACCGTCGCATCTGATGAGGCTGTGATGACTGGGGAGATGACAGCCAAGGCACTAGCCGCTCCCTCCCAGGCGGGGCCAGCACAGGCTCCACTGACTAGAGAACGACCGCCAAGGTCATCCAGGCCAATGGGACAGCAGAGTCAGCAGCTGTCTCCATTGCCAGTGCCAGTGATGGGGGGCACCTAGATGTAGCACCTATAAACGTAAATTTAAAGCATCTTAAGCACAAGAGGGATTGCTCATGGGTAATCTTTCGCTCCCCCATTTTTTTTTGTTTTAATGGTTTGACTGTCAATGCCGGGTTCTTTCTATTCAGCACTAGGTGAGTTCAAACATACAATTACATTTGCTTTTGTGTTATTGGCCTGAGTATGCTTCAGTTATTTTGTAGGTGCAGGGTAGGCCATGTAGTGCTGGACGTAGGGGGCTCGAACCTTTATTGCACAGGCACCGAGTGTATATTGGGGGCCAAGGAAAGGGTCATTTCTGTGATCCAGGATGGAAGCAGCAGCCCTGGCATGAGGTGGTACTTCTCATTTGGCAGCCTAGCTGAAGGAGCGTTGGATCAAGGCATCCCTGGTGTCCCTGCCTCCCTGGAGGTTACCGAGGTCTGCCTCCATGCCCTCAGCGTTCTCCTCACCGTGCTCCTCTTCTGACTCACTACTGGATTCATCCTCTGTGGCCTGTGCAGCTGCCTCAAGATCTTCTTCCTCCAGTGGGTATCTCCCTTGCCAGTGCCAGATTGTGGAGAGCGCATCATGTAACCACTAACAGTGACACCCGCTCTGGGTCATTGTAGTGTGCCCCCTGAATGGTTCAGGCATTGGAAGTGCATCTTGGGAAGACCTATGGTTCTCTCTACCACCACCCTTGTGGAGGCCTGGTTCCTGTTGTACCGCTGCTCTGCCTCTGTTCTTTGGTGGCGGAGAGACGTCATGAGCCACCTTTTCAACGGATAGCCCTTGTCACCCAGCAGCCATCCATCCAGTCAAGCTGGAGCACTGAGAAGCCTTGGCACCTGGGAGTGTCTGAGGACGTAGGCGTCGTGGGAGCTGCCTGGGTACCTTGCACAGACTTGTAGAATCAGCATCCTGTGATCACACACTATCTGCACGTTCATGGAGTGGAAGCCCTTCCTGTTGACGAAGGCACCGGGCTCACCTGCTGGCGCCTTGATGGCCACATGTGTACAGTCTATTGCACCCTGGACACGGGGGAAGCCAGCAATCGCTGCAAAGCCTCTGGCTCGCTCAGCCTGGCTGGCCTCATCCGTACGGTAATGAATAAAAGTCATTACCCGCCTGAATAGAGCTTCTGTCATCAGCTCGACGCAACTATGGTCAGCTGATTGGGAGACTCCACACAGATCACCCACTGAGTCCTGGAAAGAGCCAGAGGCATAGAAGTTGAGAGCCACTGTGATCTTCAGTGCCACCGGCATGGGGTGTCCACCCACGTATTCGGAGCTGATCTCAGGACCAATCATCTGACAAATGGAGGTCACAGTCTCCCTTGAGAGGCGGAGCCTCCTTCATCATTGCACCTCAGACATATTGAGGTAGCTGCATCGCCGCCTGTAAACCCTGGCAGCAGGATAGTGGCATCTTCTGCAGCCCCTTCCACCTTGGACTTCCTGCTGGCCCTGCCCCCCTTGTGCCTGCGCCTCTCCTCCCACAGGTCCCTCCCCTGGAAGCTGCATAGGGAGACCTGGCCTCCTCTCCCTTCTGCCCCTCTCTTCCCCCTCAGAGGAGGTACCTCCAGTGGAGACCACAATCCCCATTCCCGGGGTAAGGGAAGGCTGTCTGATACCTGGAAGGGCCCACATGATCCAAATCCTCAGGGGGCCTGGAAGGCACCAATGAGTCCAGGGATGAAGCCTGGAAATGCTAAGAATGAAACCCCGATCAAAGAATAAGCTGCCAAGTCTCAATAAGCCGCCAGCAGCAAACTATCTCCAAAACTCCTCACTATTCACCTGACAATGCTGCTGACCCTTCTTATCCCGCCCATAGATGAGGTTTACAAATTGTGGCCTGCCCGCCTGTCTGTTTGACGAGCAAAAACTCACACAGGTAACGTTAAATCACCGTCAGTTTTCAATGCTTCCAAGTTTTGTATCATCCGCAAACTTTGAAATTGTTCCCTGCACACCAAGATCTAGATCATTAATATATATCAGAAAAAGCAAGGGTCCCAATAACAACCCTGGGAACTCTACTACAATTTTCCTCCAGCCCGAAAAATATCCATTAACTATTACTCGCTGTTTCCTATTATTTAGACAATTTTGTATCCATGTTGCTACTGTCCCTTTTATTCCATGAGCTATAAGTTTTCTCGCAAGTCTGTTTTGTGGCACTGTATCGAATGTCCTTTGGAAGTCCATGTACACCACATTCACCTCATCAGCCTCTCTATTACCTCTCAAAAATACTCCAGCAAGTTAGTTAAACATGATCTTCCCTTAAGAAATCCATGCTGGCTCTTCCTAATCAACCCATATTTTTTCCATATGACTATTCATTCTCTCCGGAATAGTTGTTTCTAGAATCTTGCCCACCACTGAAGTTAAACTGAATGGTCTGTAATTGCTGGGCTTATAAACCTTAGAAACTTTTTTGAACAAGGGCGTAATGTCTGCAATTCTCCAGTCCTCTGGCACCTCCCCTGAGTCTAGGGAAGACTGAAAGATTATGGCCAATGCCCCTGTAATTTCTACTCTCAATTCCTTCAATATCCTTGGATGCATCTCATCCAGTACGAGTGCCTTATCAACTTAAAGTTCTGCCAGTTTATCTAATACCTCCTCCTTATCAATTTTCAATCCTTCTAGTGCCAAATTTTCCTCCTCTCTCACTATGGCCTGGTTAGCATCTGCTTCTGTGGTAAAGACAGATGCAAAGTATTCAACACCTCAGCCATGGCCCCTGCCCGCATGTGTAAATCCCCTTTTTGGTCCCTAATCATACCTCCTCCTCCGTTCACCACCCTTTTTACTATTCATGTGCTTAAAGAAGACTTTGGGATTCCCCTTTATGTTGGCTGCCAGTCTTTTCTCATAATCCCCCTTTGCTCCTCTTATTTGCTTCTTCATCTTCCCTCTGAACCTTCTGTATGCAGCTGGGCTTTCAATTGTATTTTCCAACTGGCACCTGTCATAAGCGCACTTTTTCTTCTTCATCTTAATTTCCATCTCCTTTTTCATCCAGGGAGCTCTGGATGTGTTTGCCTTACCTTTCCCTTTTGAGGGAATATACCTTGACTGTGCCTGAACCATTTCTTTCTTGAAGGTCAGCCCATTGTTCAGTTTTTCCCATCAGCCTTTGGTTCCAGTCTGTCCGGCCCAGCTCTGTTCTTGCCCCATTGAAGTTGGCTCTCCCCCAGTTAATTATTCTTACTCTGGATTGCCCATTGTACTTTTCTACTGTCATCCTAAACCTTATGGTACAATGATCACTGTCTCCTAAATGTTCCCCCACTGACACTTGGGGTAGGATTTTCGGGTTGGCGGGCGACCGCGATTGGCGGGTTGGGGAACAGACCGCTGCCCACGATTGGCCTCCAGCTGCGATTTCACACTGGCTGACCAATCAACGGCCAGCCAGCGTGAAAGGTGTGCTGAAAGGCTGAGTGTTGCCGGGGTGAGGGGGGGCGGGAGGAGGGCGAGCGCTGAGGTCAGCGCGGGCACGGGGAGGACGGAGTGAAAGCTCCCTGAAGGCAGAGAGCTTGCCTCAGGGAGCTGAAGAATTCAAATTCAATAAAAACAGATTTTAAATTCCAGAAAAAAATGCCCACGCATCAGAATGAGTCACCTAAACGTATGGATGCTGAAATTTGTCTCCAAACATTTTTATCTTTTTTTAAATTACTCTCGGAGACCTCATCCCACCCTTGAATGAGGATTCCTGAAAAATGCAAAGGCCGCCTGGCTGATTTGCCCGCCCGCTGACTGTAATGTTGGATGGGCAGCGAAAAATCCCAGCTAATTGCACCAGTAAAAGCCCCTTAATTATCAGCAGTTGCGCTGCCGACTCTCGAGCATGCCCGCCGACCGAAATATTGTGCGAGTGCACGATGGCGTCGAGACACTCATAGGTCTGGTGGAGCCCTGCAATGTAGACCCACAGAGGGTGTCAGGCATCGTCATCACCTGCTGCACCCTTTACAGCCTGGTGCTGCCACAGGCAGAGGAACTGGCTGAGGAAGAGATGCAGGAGCTGGAGGTCTCCTCCGATGAGGAAGACGTTGACACTGATGAGAGTGAGGGGGTCCTCGAAGGTGACAATGACGGCGATGAGGCCCTCGCACTGGCCAGATGAGGCAGGTGCGCTTGGGAAGCCCTCATAGCTGCTAGATTTGTGGAGGATGATGACAATATGTAGTGAGGGTACACCATATCTCCTCACATTACAGCTATGAAAGTTTGACTCCAGTCTGGCTGACGGCAGTGCACATTCCCTCTGTGAGAACGCTCCTGTCATGGAGAAGCAGTGGAGGCCCTAATAGTCGCTCGATTACAGGAGGATGATGACGACATGCAGTGAGGACACTCCATAGATCTTCACATGGCCTCTGAGAATATCTGACTCTTGTCTGGCCAAGGGCAGCTCACTTGTGCTCTGTGATGAAAATCATAAAAATGCAGCCATGAAACTTTAAAAGCCTCTGATTCTTTGTCTACCTTAGCACTTGCCCTCTTCAGAAGCACAGGGTCACTGGTCACAGGTGCTTAATAGGTGAGGCCTGCCCCACCTTAAAGGTGCTGAGAGCACACAGAGAGAATGAGAGAACTCTGTGGCGCCTGCCCACTACATTCTGGCAGCAATGACCAGCACCGCCAAGGTGCAGACATCACTAATATAGCCAGGGAGTGTGAGGCTGGACCATCACTTTGGTTTGAAGGCTGCACAGACACAGGGAAGAGGCCCTGGACTGAGACACCTGCCTTTATCTTGTGCAGAAAGGTTTCACATCTGAGTGACAAGAACACTGCTCATCAGACCAAGGAGCCATAGGCAGGGAGACATACTTGGGAGTTTATTAACAATAGTGAAAAACAATTGATTAACACCCGTACTCAGGCTGTGAAACTAATTCTTCTTAACCTTCCTAACCCTGCTGCTACGCCTTTGTGCTCCCTGCACAGCCACAGCAGAGGTGGAGGCAGCTTGCAGACTGCTACACCCTGTCTGTGACGACCTTGGCAGGTATCCTCTGGAGGGCTGAGACCAGGAGGGCCCTGGCCTGCTTTTAGGGTCCAGCTGTGTCGCAGTGGCCCCCTCCTCGGGTTGTGGGGTTGGACCTACTGAGGTCACAGGAAGAGGGGATTCAGATGGGCCAGACATTCCCAGGGTCACCCGGATGGATGGCCTCGGGAGGTACACCTACTGCTCTTCCTCGCTATGGGTGCTGAGAGCCTCTGGCTGACTTCTTGAGGTGAAGGGTTAACTGGAGTGAGATCGAGCTGCTCTCACCACTCTCGTGTAAACACTGTTGGTGGCCAACTATGGCATCAGTGATGGAGTTCAGCCCGCGCAGCGACGCAGGAGCGACATCCTGTACCAACGTCTCCATGGCGGCCGCCATCCTACCAGTGGTGATCTCCTTGCATTGGCATGCCAGCGCTATCGCCTCAGCCTGAAGGCTGATGGACTTTCCCATCGTGCCTTGCAATCTGAGGAGTGCAGTGGACATCCCTTCCTGATGTTCCCGAGCTTGCATTTGCAGCTCCAGCAGCTGTGCCATGATCGGGTTCAGAGGCTCCTCATCTGACTCGGACTCAGCAAATTTCTGGCCTCCAGCAGTCCTTCGAATGCTGGACACCTGGGAAGTCCCTGCCTCCGCCTGCTGTGGATCAGACAGTGCGATGTGCTCACCAGATTGTGATCCCGAGGCTACTCTAAAGCTAGGTCCCACCGAGGTGTGTGTCTCTGCGCTGGTGGAGGGTGTGGGTGAGCGCTGTGATAGGACTTTATAGAGGGTTTCAGCGGATTCGTCTTCTTTGGGTTTGAGTTGAGGCCCTGGGTCATGGACTCTTTTGGCCGTTTCCCAGATGTGCCTGCAAAAGTAAGGAGAGATAATTAGCGCATGGCAGTGGCCTGTGAAACAGGACACATCAGTCACTGCATTGTGTCTGATGGATGTTGCGCTGCTGGATCCTCACTTGGTAGAGCAGCACTGACCTCACCATCAGCACAGGAACAGCCCAGATCCTCGCCGGCCAGCTGGATGACTCTGTTTTCAAAGTCCGTGAGGACCTTCATCTCAGGCATTCCTCTGGTCTGCAACCTCACCCTCTTGTGTACCAGCTTGTCCTGCATGAATAGAGTTGGAGAGAGTGTAAGCGGGATGCCTGTCAGGCCAGATGATAAGTAGGCCTGGCATGTGTGGGTAGTGAGTGGTCCCATGGACAGGATGAGGACAATGAAATTGTGTGTGAGAGTGAATGGTGATGTCCCTTGAACCAGCAGTGAGTGATGTGGGTGTGTGATGGGTTTGTGAGTGTGTGAGTTGAGAGTGATGAGAAGAGTGACTTCCCCTGATGGAACGGAGGAGATCATTCATCCTCTTGCATCATTGAGTGGCTGTCGTCTTTTGTAGGGCATTGGCGCTGACCACCACTGCCACTGCCTCCCAAGCCAGGTTAGTGAGGTTGTTGCCCATCCTGTGGCCAGAGTTGGGGTAGAGGATATCACAGTGGGCCATCACTGTGTCCAAAAGGTACTCGAGGGTCATGTCATTAAACCTGGGGGTTGCAGTCTTTTTGCCTTTCAGGGCCATGTGTTCCACGCAGCAGTTGTGGGCTGGAGGCACTGAGAGGTGTGTGCAGGGCTGCACTCTAAATATGGCGCTCGGCATGATGAAGCAGCGAGGTGATGGTGTGGTGGGCGAATGAGAGCCCACTCACCTTGGAAGCGGCGTGTTTCCACAGTGGGAATGCAGAATTAATGTGGCGGGTTTGGGATGATACAGCGGGAAACATCTGGGACGATTTTGCCCACTCTTTCAATATGTATGGAAACAATAGATAGAAGGTGTAGGTAATTTGCCAGAATACCAATAAGCAAACTATCCTTCATTCTTGACCTGTCTAAGCCTTTGATATGGTTGACCACACCAACTGCTCTAAGTCCTTTCCTTCATCACCCAGCTAGATGGGTCTGCATTCACCTGATTCTATTTTTATCTATCTAATCACAACCAGAGAATCACCTGGAATGGTTCCATTGGTGAGACCACATCTAGAGTCTTGTGTACAGTACTGGTTTCCTTATTTAAAGAAAAGTTTAAATGCATTAGAAGCCGTTCAGAGAAGGCTTACTAGACTAATACCAGGAATAGGCCGGTTGTCCTGTGAGGAAAGGCTGGACAGGTTAGGCTTGTATCCACAGGAATTTAGAAGAGTAAGAGTCAACTTAATTCAAACTTTTAAGATCCTAAGGGGTCTTGACAGGAAGGATGTGGAGAGGATGTTTCCTCTTGTGAGAGAATCTAGAACTAGGGGTCACCATTTAAAAATAAGGAGTAGCCCATTTAAGACAGAGATGAGAAGGATTTTTTTCTCTCAGAGGGTTGTGAGTCTTTGGAGCTCTTTTCCTCAAAAGGTGGTGGAAGCAGAGTCTTTGAACATTTTTAAGGCAGAGCTAGATAGATTCTTGATTAGCAAGGGGGTGAAAGGTTATTGGGGGTAGGCGGGAATGTGGGGTTGAGGTTACATTCTGATCAGCCATGATCTTTATGAATGGGGGAGCAGTTCCAAGTGGTCTACTCCTGCTCCTAGTTCATATGTTTGTATGTTCATCCTGCATCATTATCTTTGGTGTCCTCCAAGGCTCAATCCTTGGCTCCCTTCTATTTCACATCTACATGATGTGCCTCAGTCACATCAGCTGTAAACACAGAACCAGTTTGCACATGTACACATCTCTATCTCAACTCCTCCTACCTCAACTCCTCCAGTGCCTTTATATTGGCAGACTGCTTGTCTGACATCCTGTACTGGATGAACAGAAATTTCCTCCAAATAAATATTGGGAAGAGCAAAGTCATTGCCTTCTGTCCCCACCACAAATCCCTTTCCCTAGTCATTGACTCCATCTCTCTCTCTGCCACCTTTCTGAGGCTGAACGAGGCTGTCTGCAACTTTGATGTAATATTTGACCTCAGGATGTGCCTCTGGCCACATATCCACACCGTCACTAAGACCACCTTCTTCCACCTCCTTAACATCACCTGGATTTGCCCCTTCCTCAGCTCACCTGCTGCTGGAACCTTCATCCCTGCCTTTGTTTGAAAGGGATAATAATCCTAGCCCCTTTTTGGGACTATTCCGGATCAGGAGCAGAACTTTGTATTTATAGCTGCATTCTTTCACATCTTCTCTAGACTTGATGGTTGCACTCCTGGCTGGCTCTTCTACTCTGCGTAAACTTGAGGCAATTCAAGAACTCTGCTGATTGTGTCTTAACTCACACCAAGTCCAACTCCTCATCACCCTTGCTGCCACTGGTCTACATTAGTTCCTGGTTAAGTAACAATTTTAAAATTCTCATCCTTGCTTTCAATCCCCTCCATGACCTTGTTCCTCCCTATTTGCCGAACCTCCTTCAGACATATGACTTTCCAAGATATCTGCGCTCCCCTGATTCTGGTCCACTTGATCAGCCACAATTTTAATCGCACTGCTTTGGCGGCCATTCCTGTCAAAACTCGGAACTGTGCAATTTCTTCCCTAAAACCTCTCTGCCTTTTTACCTCTCTTTCCTTCTTTAAGATGCTCCTTAAAACCTACCTTTCTGACCTAGCTTTCAGTCACCTGCCCTAATAACTTGTTAAGCGGCTTGGTGTCAAAATTTGTTTGATATCATTCCTGTGAGACACCTTGGAATATTTTTCAAAGTGCTACACGAATGCAAGGTACGGTCGTTGTTTTCACAAGATATTTTGCGTGAGGCAGACAAAATAATTGTATGTATCCTATTCAGCTGAAACTTCACCGATGAAAAGAATATGGTAACCCTTTCACCCTTCTGTTAGAATATTGATTTTCTGTAGCTTAAATATGCAAAAAAAGCCTTACCACCAGCTGTGGAATACATGTGCTGGTGAACTATTTTCCATCAGCTCTAAGTCCTTAACATTGAGCCTGTCATATGTAACCCCTCCCTCCTTTTCATACGTTTGTAAATTGAGTCCTAACATATTATTCTCAGCACATTATATTCTCCTGAATAATAGCAACAGCAGAAAAAAAAATTAGCATTTGTATAGGACCTTTAACGTAGAAAATGTCCAAGGCACTTCCTAGATGCATAATCTGATAAAAATAAATGCAGAGATAAAGCAGGAGGTATTCGATAGGCCTCAGCAAAATCTAGATCGAACAGGAGCATCTCAGACTAGAAGAGGGAGGTGAAGAGACAGAGTGGTTTATGGAGAGAATTCCACAGCTTGGGACCTAGATGGCTGAAGGCCCGGCTACCAGAATCAGAGGAAGAAAGAGATCAGGGCGGTGGGATGAGCAGTTGTAGAGCTGAAGAAGGCTACAAATGGCGAGGGATTTAAACATGTTAGTATAATAATCTATTGTTCCTTTTTTATGTTTTAATTGTACCACATTTATGAAAAAATATATTTTTCAATTTCCAAATAATAAATTGCAAAGCTCAGCAATGTAATGCAGACAGACCATGCTAATTTCTTTTTCCCTGAAGCTATTTGTTCTTCCAAGGTATCCAATGCACAAAAAATGCATTGTTATCATCCATAATGGAATTGCTATACTACCAGAATATGCTACTCAGCCCCCTGAAGACTCTAACATCTCTCTTAACAATGCAGTGACTTGAGTGAATTCAACTCATTAAGTGTGAGAAGGAGCACTCAATACTGAATCATATCAATAGCATTGCAAGTTTTATTAATGACCAGCTTTGTTCATCAGTTTACTATTGCAACTTTAGAATAGCAATGAGTTGATACTGTAACTGATTTCTTCTCAAATACGGCTATTTAGGCAGAAGCTTGTGTTTCAATCATGTCCCATTTGAACATCATTCTCATTTTATGTCAAAACAAAGTTATTCCACAAGTACATCACCATGCATGGTGATAGCATTCCTACCTCTAAGTCATAAGCTTCTGAATACTGGGTTGACATTCAATAGGGACTGAAGGGAGGGGAGTGAATATGCCACCCGCCCAAAATAGCCCCAGCAAGTAGGAGAGTAGATCTTCGGCTTCAGAGCATGGCATTGATATCCAGCTGGGGCTCCCACCTGAGAGGAGTGGAGTGTTAGCCTCCTCATTGCATCTGGTTGGTTCTCTTCAGAGGGTGATCAGACTAGCAGCCCGTCCAAAAGTAGACAAAAGGGGAATTAGTCACAACCCAGAACATGATCTGCTAGACATGTAGAAAGGGAAAAATTGGGTTTCCTCAACTGGACACAGAAGAAAAGAAAATGTCATCATGTCTAGAGTGGTGACAAATGGTCTTTGTTAACCATACAGAAAATTAAAATGTGATTCATTACAGCTCATTTTAATTCTCTCAGAAAACGATAACTGAAGAATAAACAAAACAAGTAGTAAGGAACATCCACCAATATCAGGGCTTTCCGTTTCTTCATTCACACCAACAAAAGTAGTTTGAGCTCAAACATCTCAGATCAGGTTCTTGAATGCATACACATCAAAGTGTTTTCAATCAAGCATTTCAGACTATTCCTTCACCTCTTCAGTCAGACCGGGAGTGATGGAGCGATCTAGTGCTAAGGAAGCATTGAATTATTAGATGAGGTGTCAAATCTAATCTGCTTCATTCAGTGATTTAAGCTGGCAGCAAAGAAGGGCAAACAGTTTGTCAAAAGTCCTGGCCAACGTGCGTTCCTTGGCCAAAGTCACCAATAAAGGGACTAACTGGTCAGTCATCTGATTGCTGTTCGTGGGATGTTACAGGCAAAACAGTTACATAACAGTAACTGCCCTTCAAAAGCAATGTGCTGTTTGAAGAACATCGGGACATGATTATGATAAAGAGTTACATAAATTAAACAATTATACTTGCATTTCAAAGTCCTTGTTATGAACCTGTGCCTGATTATTTCATTTGTCTTGTTTGTTATTGGTGAGTCCTTCAAATGCTGCTTCTATTCTTATTTGAATCACAAAATGTCAAATTTATGAAATATTTAAGTATAAAAATGTAGCTGGCTTTGCAGATGCAGGTCAATGCTATTCAGAATGCCATCTATTAAAATCTAAATACGGTTCAACTTAAACATCCAATTTGCAATGCAATGCTGTTCCTCCCAGACATAAACTAATAGCATGCATGGTATCATATAACTGAATGGAACTTCTCCCAGTATTTTTGGCAATGTAGTTTTCACTCAACATTTGGCTTTACTCCAGAACCGATTCTATAGAACAAAATGAATAACTAATTTCAATTACAAGGCATTCATCAAATAAACTGATTCAGTTGATATCATGAACTAAATTAGTGAAGGCAAGTCTTCAATATTATTTCATTTTGAAACCCTGAAATTGGATAGGTGTCTTAAACTCACTGAGAAAATATCCATTGGTTTATAGATGGCTGTGCTTTTTTTGGTAATTTTAGTTCCATATTTCTCTTCCCTTTGAAGATGAAAGCAGGTGACATCGGACAAAGAGTAGTATTGATTTTATGGCACAGGATCTAATGACATAATGGAATTCTGATGTTCGACCTAAAGGTACATTAGATTTATGTGGCGAACTCTGCAATATTATCAGGCTTTTTCCTGATATGAAGTTACAGGAAAACTTTCAACATTGTACATGCAAAATCTAAACATAGGTATAAGGTATATCATTGGCAGTTCACTACTGGGTTTAGCACATAACGATGAGAAGTAAATAAATCTACTGAGTGAACTGGGGTGCTGCTACTTCTAGAAAATTCTTTTAATCCAATTTTCTTGACCATTATTCAATGTAACCTAAAATATAACAGAACAGTGAAAATGTAACTATTTAAACTATAGGTGAGGATGCTCTTCATGCGGCATGTATTCAAAGTATCATTTTAATTTTTAACACAGTAAATACAATTATTTCTCAGAGATTCAATTGAATATGAGTGAACAACAAGTATACTTGGCAGTTCAATAATGCTAGCAAATACAGAAAACAACAATGAAGAAATACAGCAGACACTAAACTAAGAATCCGCTGGCAGTTGCCAGAAGTAGCTCCATGGTGATGAACAAAATTCCTAGTGAGTATATCACACTTAGTTTTGAAGTCTCATCTTCTATGAGTTATTGCTTTGTTCAAATGAATCTTATATTTCTCAGCACTGTCATTCTTTGCATAAATGAAATAACAATCACTAGGGAAAACTGATGAACCTAATATCATTAAAAGCACGCATTCAATGCAAAATCATTTCGGTGATACTCCAGTAAGCAAAATAAATTCCATTTCCACTCATAGTTGCATAGTCTATGAGTGCTCAAAGCACTGCATATGTCCCTTTTTGACTCTGTGCAATAAAAATAATGGGCAGAATGGCTGGCGTGCGAGCGTCCCGACGTCAGCGCGCGGCATCGCGATATTTCGGTTGTGTGCGCCCGCCATTAATTAAAGGCCTCGTTAAGGCCCTTTACTTGCCAATTGTTGATGATTTTGAGGGGCCCATGTGAACTTCGGGTCGGCGCACGGGCCCAACGGGCAGGTGGGTAGGAGATTTTTTATTAAAACTCTTGCACTGACGGGATATGTGGATTCAGAGGGGTTGTTCATGTTTCCCATCAAGTATTTAATGCTGAAAGTGTTTAAAAGTTGCCTGTGTGATTGTTAGTAGTTCTCATCGATTTCCAATAGCTTCTTGTGTACTTTGAAACCAGTCCGCAGACAGTAATCTTTCTCGGGCCTGCAGCTTTCCGGAGGCCTCCATTTAGCCTGGGTATGGGTTCTGACATCTCCACTGGAGGCAGCTCCCCTGAGGAGGAGGGAGGGATAGAATAAGGAGGAGGCCAGGAGTGGACAATCAGCCTCCAGGGGAGCCACCTTTGGGAGGCCAGGCGCAGGCACAAGGGGCGCAGGGCCAAGAGGTTGTCCAAGGTGGAAGGGGCCACAGAAGATGCCACTATCCTGCTGCCAGGGTTTACAGGCGGTGAAGCAGCTACCTCAATATGACTGAGGTGCAGTGCCGAAGGAGGCTCTGACTGTCAAGGGAAACAGTCAACTACATCTGTCAGATGATTGGCCCTGAGATCTCTAACTGTGTGGGTGGACATCCCATGCCAACGACTCTGAAGGTCACAGTTTCCCTCCACTTCTATGCCTCTGGCTCCTTCCAGGGGTCAGTGGGTGATCTTTGCGGTGTCTCCCAATCAGCCGTGCACACTTGTGTCAAGCAGGCTACAAACGCTCTGTTCAGATGGGTATTGACCTTCATCCACTTCCGTTGCGACCAGGCCAGTCAGACACAGTGAGCCAGAGGCTTCGCAGCCATTGCTGGCTTCCCCCGTGTCCAGGGTGCTATAGACTGTACACATGTGGCCATCAAGGCGCCAGCAGGTGAGCCCGGTGCCTTCGTCAACAGGAAGGGCTTCCACTCCATGAACATGCAGGTAGTGTGTGATCACAGGATGCTGATTCTACAAGTCTGTGCAAGGTACCCAGGCAGCTCCCACGACGCCTACATCCTCAGACACTCCCAGGTGCCGGGGCTCTTCAGTGCTCCAGCCCGGCTGGATGGATGGCTGCTGGGTGACAAGGGCTATTCCCTCAGAAGGTGGCTCATGACGCCTCTCCGCCATCCAAGAACAGAAGCTGAGCAGCGGTACAATAGGAGCCACGGGACCACAAGGGCTGTGGTGGAGAGAACCATTGGTCTCCTCAAGATGCGCTTCTGATGCTTGGACCGCTCAGGGGGCGCACTCCAGTACCCCCAGACCGTGTCTCGGTGATAGTGGTAACATGCTGCGCTCTGCACAATATTGCGCTGGAAAGGGGGGATGCAGTTGACGATGAAGACCTTGACGCAGTGGGTGAGGCTGCACATGATGAATCCAGCAGTGGCTCAGAGGGTGAGGAAGCACAGGGCGATGATGAGGGGCAGCACACCGACCCACTACTACACCAAGGAGGCAGGGACACCCGGGACAATTTAAACCAAAGAACCTTCAGCTAGCTCCACACACATGGATCAGCAGGAACAGCATTACCTGGCACTTCCACACGTGGCACTTAGGTGCCACATCTTCCACCTGTTCAGCTGCAAATAAGGGCTTAGTACAGAAACATCAATGTCCACTCAAACACTCATGATAAATATGTGAAAAAGAAAAATGCACCACAAACAAAACACCCTCAGCCATGGTAACAAAGGCAGACTCTATTCTGCCAAAGGAAAAGCAAACAACACACCATTGCAATAAGAAAAATATGGGTCCCTATTCTAAGGCCAACACAAAATCACCAGTGACAAACCCATGGAGTGCCTAAGGTGCCTTATGCTTACGTTTACGGGTGCTACGTCTAGGTGCCACCCCATCGCTCGGAGTGGCTTGAGAGACAGCCTGCTGACTCTACTGCCCTATTGGCCTCGATAACCTTGGCGGGCGTCCTCTGGCCCGTGGAGCTTGTGATGGTCCCGCCTGGGAGGGAGTGGCCAGTTCCAGAACTGGCACCTCCCCAGTAATCGCAGCCTCAACGGAAGAAACGTTGACTGGCAGAGGGGCGGAGGAGCTGCTGCCCTCACCCGGAGCGCCCTGAGAGGAGCTCGCAATGACGACAGGCAGCTGCTGTGCCAACATGAGGACCCTTTCGACCTCCCTGCTCATCGCAGATGCATGGGCACCGAGTGCCGACGCTTGGTGCCCACAACATCTCCCACATTGGGAATGACCACCCATGGCCAGTACCGCTGTGAGGGCTTGCAGGTCAGAGCGTATCCCAATCATAAAATGTTCCATTCGATTGAAGCCCCTCTCTATGAGAATCGCCAATCTCTCATTGGAGGAAGCCTGAAGCTCTGCCCTGAGGTTCATGCCTTCACGTGCACTCTGCCTGGACTCCTCCATCACAGAGAGCAACTGAAGCATAATCTCATGCAACCCTGCCAGATGCAAATGCACTTCCTGCTGCCTATCCTGCAGCTGCTGCATTGGGGACAACTCCAGAGGCACATCATCAGTGCCGGACTCAGCATGTGCCTCATCCCCTGCAGCCCTCCGGCTGCTGGCGCCATCGGCACTCTCTGTCCCTACCATCTGCTCCAGCGATCGTGATGTGCCCTCTCCACTGTGACCCAGGACACTAGCCGACAGTAAAGTCCCCACCGAGGTGTGTGTATCTGTGCTGGTGCCTGACTGGCTGAAATGATGTGCCACAAGTTGCACTTGTTGGTCCTCAGGTGTGGAGGGGGGGCTGCGGGGTCGAGGTGTGGGTCGCTCTGGCGGTGATGCTGAAATTAACAACAAGGACAGTGCATCAGTTAGCGTTCAGTCAGTTCAACCTTTCACCCCTTTCCCCCCCAGCCTCATAAGTCGCTCACCCTTCAAGACCCTAAGGAGATGAACATTGGTGAGGTGCGAAAGAGTCAAGAGGAGCCCCAACCATGAAACGCACATGTAGACAGGCTGGTCAGATGGCCTCAGAAATGCCACATGGAATGTTATGTATCATAGGAGTGGGGAGAGTGCAGAGCTACCTGACCTGGATGCATTGTGGCCTGGATAGTTGCGGGGCTGAGGAAACATCGCAAACAGTAGCGACATTTGCCATGGATCACAGGAGATTGAGAGGTCACATTATTGGCCGTCATTCCGTTATGAGGGGCATAGACCGGGTGGGCAGAAGGCAACATTTCCCCTTGGCGCAGGGATGAGTAACGTGGTGGCATTTATCTAAGTTGAGTGCCATGAGGTTCACAGCTGAGGTGCTGAGGACCTTTTGGACAGAGTAATGTGGGGCGCACTGGCTGAAAAGGTGCAGGAGGTCCCAAACCCCCTCAGATGGAATAAGCCTTTGGCTGTGCAGCAGCGATCCAATGACATGTTAGACCATGGTGATAGTGGTCACAAATGGGATAAGGTGACTTTGGAAGGTGGTGGAGATGTGAATCCTCAAGGGGACGAGAGTCCCTTCAGTATGACCCACACATCACATTGTCTCAGTCTGTGAATGAACACTGTCTCAGCATTAACGATTGCAGCAACCATCAGTGCTTTGGATGGTGGGCAGACAGAGTGGATGGGACTGTGGACCTCAAATATCTGGCCGCTGGACCCCAGCCTTGCTGCCCCCGGCCGCCTTGGCCTCCTGCCTCCTGCCCAGCTCCATGGCCTGTTCTTCAAAAGGGGCGAGGCACTGCAGGAGGGTGCGCCCACCTCCAGTCTTCTGGCGCTCCTGGGCATTGTGGTGAGTTTTTGCCTGCAAAACAGAGAAGAGGATTAATTGGGGCTGATCACTCATGTACTCTGTACGTACACGCCGCACCCCAACCACAGTGGCCCATCTGAGGCCTCCAGTGGCTCCTGTCCACACCACTAGTGACCAGTCCCCAGAAGATAGTACGGCTGCTCCCAACCCCCTCCCCCAACGGACACCTTGGACACATTTAGCATCCATCTCTTTGAATAACACACAGGTCTTAGCGCCCATGGCAAGGAGGCGTAACTAGGTGTGGCGCCAAGGCCAGCAGATGGCTCTTGGCCACGACACCTTGAGGCTCCCCTTCCACCATCTCATCACCATCAATAGGACATGTGTTGGGGTTCTGAGTATGTGTCGAGCTGCATCCCCTTGCAGGTTGCCCCCAGGCTACTCAAATACCACAAACACCAACATATGCTGCGGGGAGAACCCATCTTCTCCTCAACCACTAAGGTTGATGTAAGCATGGTCAGTACCCATTTGCCCTCCCAGCTTGAGCGAGATGCCCTCTGCAGTAACGACTGCAAGACATGGTGGTGGGGGGGTGGGGGGGTCAAAGGCTAAGGCTGCCTTCTGGGTCAAATGGCAAAGACCAACATGGTCCTCACCCTTCCAGAGCGCAGCAAATCATTGAATTGTTTCCTGCACTGGGTGCCAGTGCACCGCACATCACCATGGGCGCTTACAGCGTCACCCACCTCCTCCCATGCCCGGCTGGTGACATGGGGGGCCCTTCTCCTCCCATTCTTTGGATACAGCACGTGCCAACGGATAGACACCTCTTGCAGGAGGACAGCAAGGCAGGCATTGGAGAATCGGGGGGCACAGTGGCCCTCCCGCTGGCCTCTCCTGCAGCCTGCCCCCCTCCTCCTGCTCATGCTGCTGTCCACTCACACCTCCCTCCCTCCTCGAGTGGCCATGGTTCACTGCCTTGAGTAGGCTGCCTGGCCACTCTTTATACAGACTGCAGCTCCCCATTGGAACCGGCAGTCTGAGGCCGCCCGCCCGCCCCCGCGACTATTTTCCCGTTCTCCACGGGAGTCGCTAACCCGCTGGGCGGGCCTTAATTGGCCCGCCCGCGGAAAATGGCAGCGCGGATCGTTTCGCCAGCGGCAATCGGCTGCCCGCCCGACACCGAGTCAATCAGGCCCCCCCGACAAACGGAAAATTCTGCCCAAAATCTTAGCAAAATTTAGTGAGCTTCCAGTATAACAGGCTGATATTAGGTCAGAAGACAGAATTGCCAGAAATTACAGGAAAACGAGCAAAATTTATTGGTTACATTTTTTTTTCTTGACCTAGGAGACTCTGTTAGCTTGAGGACTGTGAGTTGCCTAATTTTACTACCTTCTCATACTTAGAACTTCTTTCTAAGTGATACACTGACACGAACACTTGTAACAGTGTTCAATATTGTTTTTCTGCATCCATGAGTAATGGAAACAAAGACCTGCATTTATCTAGCAGCTTTCATGACCTCAGGATATCTCAAAGCAGTTTGCAGCCAGTTAAGTACTTTTGCAATAAAATCACCGTGATAATGTGGGAAACATTGTAGTGGTAATTTGTTATTTAACACTACTACAAATGAAAATGTTTTACTTTTGTACTACACAACATTGTGTGTTTTACTCCCATATAACAGTCACTAACCTTCCAGCGACATGGGGTAGTGGGGGGTGGGGGGGGAAGGGGGGTAATTTTATCTGGGTGACGATGAAGCTGGGCGATATCAGATCAGCGCCCCCTTATAGCTCTCCGGACTTATATTTCTACCGACTGGGAATCAAGAGAGGTGTGTAACTGTCAGTTGATCCAATTGTCTTACTCTATTGTCCAAAATCAAAATTGTCCCCCAAGGTATCAAAAGAAAGCTGCACTTTTATTTCATAATGTAGCAGGTTATGTTGGTATTTCATGACACTTATGCAACATTTTTCTACTATCTATCATTTCTTTGCTTTCTTAAAGGTGGCTTAATCATTTACTTTGCTTACTGCTGATCAGTCAAAGGTTTTTCTTGCATTAAAAAACAGCACTACTGAATAATTTAAATTAAGCACCATAACTAACATGGAAAAGTGGGAATTTACAGCAAAAAATATTGGAATTATAAGGTGATTGGAATTAAGTGGTTTTGAATTAAGAGTAGACCATACTTTGGAAAGCTATTTGATTAGGTATGAGAGGACTACTGTGGGATCCTGGTCACTAGTTTAGTTGCACCAATGGATCCGGGTTGCAAGCTTGTTTCAGGATGGCCCAGTTGGTGCCATAGACGGAGTAGATCAGCAGACAGTTCTCATGTAGAACACATTCTATTTATTTACAGAGGAACTCAGCAGCTACACTTGTGTGTTTACAACTCCAACCCTGTCTCTACTTTACAGACTCTCACTCTAGACTACTCACTACTGACCACTGACTGCTAAAGTAGCCTGCGTACCCTGCTATTGGATACTAAGATCATGTGATCTTCCATTATAACATTCTTCTTAAAGATATATTACACATCAGATTACCACATCCCTCCCCCTTTACTCAGAAATACATTTTACAGTTACAATTACAATTTTTCTCAAAATATCAAACTATTTACAAAGTTAAGTAATTTACAAATTCAGTCTTTCTGGGCGTTTCCTTACACATGTAGAATGTCTCAGCTCTACAGTTTCAGGTGTTTTGTCAGGAACCTCTTTTTCTGGTGTTGTCTGAACATCAGGTTGTACGGTGGGCATCTGCAAATCTGTTTCCTCAACTCTCGCAGGTACAGCCGACCCTTCAGACACACCTGTACTTGGTTGAATTCTTTCAACAGGAGATGTGATGTTGTTGTGAACACTGGAGGAACCATTTCCTGATCCTTTGTTTCTCTCCTCCTTATATGATCTATATGTCTCCCAATGGCTTGGTCTTCCACTTTCACCTGGTAGGAAAGAGGTCCAGTAACTGCACTTATATCACCTGATAACCACTTGGGTCCTTCTCCAAAATTTTTCACATATACCGTCTCTCCTATGGTAAACTTTCTGTCATGACTATGCCAGTCCTGGCATAGTTTTCTGACCTCCCTGACTCCTTTCAGATGAGGCAGTGTGGCAGACAAGGCCTAAAGCCCAATGTCATGCCCTCCCCTGTGGTGAGTTTGGTGGCGAGTGCATTTAATCAGGCAGGAGGGTGACGGATGGGTTCCTGCCATCTTCCTGCTTCCACCCCAATTATGCCTGCGGCAGGAAAGCCTGTGGATGGCTTTCCTTCCCTGCTGCCAATTGAGGCCTTAAGTGGCAACTTATCTCTGCTTTAGGTAAACGCCACTTGCTTCCTGGGCCACAATGAATAAATTTGAGGATTATTTTCCGTGTCTCCAAATGTGTCGATGGCCTTGCCCAACCCGTATTTTCCAATCCTATCTATGTCGGCACCCTGGCTCCCAATTAGTATTTGTTCCTTGAAGATAAATCATTTAGTCATTATAGATGTATCTTCAGAGTTCTCTTCTGCCATCTCTGACCCTTACTACTTTCTTCCTTGCCTTCAAAAGAATTTAAAAAAAAACTTTCTCTTCTACTGTTCCAATACTTATTCTCAAATTCTGCTTTCTTCTTTCAAGCAAATTGCTCAAAGTGTTGATTTTATTTAAGTGATGTTACATAAATATAAAATGTTGTTAACTAAAACCCAGGTAAGAAAAAGTGTCCAAAATCATAGCAAACATTAAGGTGCCTTACAACAATTCTTACTTGCTGTTTTCTTGTTGAGGAGCAGTTATTGAATGTCAGATCCATCTCACATCATTGCATCCTGGAGTTACATTTGCGCTTAACATAATGCAAATTCTTAGTATAGACTGCCTGCCTTAGTGAACACAAGCTATCATTTTGATATAACCTAGATGAAAATCAAGCACAAGAAAGTGGCAGCAGTGTGTACCATCTACAAGGTGCACTGCAGGAATTCACCAAGGTTCCTTCAACAGCACCTTCCAAACCCATGACCACTACCTCCTAGAAGGATGGGAACACCACCACCTGGAAGTTTCCATCCGAGCCACTCACCATCCTGACTTGGAAATATATCCCCGTTCCTTCAATGCCACTGGGTCAAAACCCTGGAACACTCTCCCTAACAGCACTGTGGGTGTACCTACACCACATGGACTGCAGCAGTTTAAGAAGGCAGCTCACCGCCACCTTCTCAAGGGCAATTAGGGATGGGCAATAAATGCTGGCCTAGCCAGCGATGCCCACATCCCATGAATGAATTTTTTATAAGTTTATAATCACTTATAACTATTAAGGTCAGTGCCTTTAATGAGCTTAATCCAATTCTCAGTGGGTGGGAACTTCATAACTGCTCACAATTCAAAGGCATTTTATACAAAATGGAGTAAACTTCATGGAGAATGAGAGTAAGTTATGCAAAGGGTGAAAATATCGCCAATGCACTTGGAAGATTGAGGTGTTGTAGTTCTCCAATCCTTCAGTACTCTTTCTTAATGTTTGGTTGATTACATTATTAAAGATACACAAGTGATGGACACTGTTTGGTTAAGGACCTAGAACACATCAAGAGAGTCAGCTCCTAGGCTGCCTGTATGTACTATG
This sequence comes from Cetorhinus maximus, assembly GCF_964194155.1. Taxonomy (NCBI): domain Eukaryota; kingdom Metazoa; phylum Chordata; class Chondrichthyes; order Lamniformes; family Cetorhinidae; genus Cetorhinus; species Cetorhinus maximus. Next base: position 102,934,644 of record NC_135895.1, read on the forward strand.
ACCTTGTGGAGTCTGTGTTTCCATGTATATATAGGTTTGTAGAGGTTGCAGGCCCTTTTGATTAACTGTAGTGGCTGCTCCTTACATTTTGCCCCACACTCCTGATCGTTGGCCACCCGATGTTGAGGGGGGTGGGCAGATCAGAGGACCTCCTTGTGGGTCTGCTCCTGAACTTGACCAAAGTGGCTGTTAACAGACCCTGGCAGCAGGCCATGGAGGGGCTTGTTAGACCTGACTGTCTGCCTCTATTCCACGGCTATGTTCACGCCTGGGTGTCCCTGGAGAGAGAGCATGCCGTGTCCACTGATAGGCTTGAGGCCTTCTGTGACCAGTGGGTGTACGTGAGCTGGAGTGCATCATCATCCCCAGGGATACCATTTTAATTTGAGTTGCTAAGTTTCCTTTCAAAGTTTTGCCCTTTATTATAGTGCCCCTTTAAGGGGCTGTCACATTGTTAATTGTTAATTAGTTAATTTGATTGTATTTTTTTGTTTATTTCAAAGAGCATATAAAGAGAGTCAGGTATGCTTGGGGTTTTCCAAGCTGGTGGGCTCCGCAGGGGCTGGACTGCATCATCTGCCCCAAGAACATTATTTCGATTTAATTTGAAAGTTTCCTTTAAAGTTTTGTCTTTTTGTTACAATGCTCCTTTAAGGGGCTGCTAACAAATTTACTAATAAACAAGTTAAGTGGTTTATTTTTATTGGTACTCAAAAGAGTATAAAGTGACTCTTGAGGCCTTCCATGACTGGTGAGCCCCGCAGGGGTTGGAGTGCATCATCTCTACCCATAACGATGTTTTAGTTAAATTTATAAAGTTTCCGTTGAATTTTTGTTTTGTTACATTATCCCTTTAAGGGCTGGTTCCTCAATTAAATAGTTAATTTTATTCATTCGGTACTTAAAAGAGTATAAAGAGGGTCAGCTGGAACACTGGGTTAGAAGTTAGAAGGCAGAGATCTGTAATGCTGCATCCTGTGAATAAACCTATCAAGGAAAAGATCTGTGTCCTGTTTTGTACTTCACCATCTGGCTTGAATCCATCTAATACTCTAATACTCTTAACTAACTGTACTGGAGCTGCAATGATCAACCATAAGTACTCAAAGGGGCAGAGGTTCAATTTCCCTGCACTGAAACTGATAGTCTCCAAAACACTTAAACCCAAGATACCACCCCAGGCATAACAAGGGATCAATTCGAAAACACTAGCTGAAATAATTAAGAAGATTTATATATGCATTGATTAGTTGTAACAATGCTATACCTATCTTGATCTGCAACAGTGAAAATAAAAATTGCATATGTGAAAGTATCACTCACTGTCCTTACCAGAAATTACCAGATACTGCCATCCTTAAAAACACCACATACGTAAAAAAAAAACATTGGCTTGAAATTTTAGCCCTGCCGTGGCCAGGAATGGTGGGTTGGCAGACAGGTTCAGAGCTTTGTGGTACCAGCATATGTGTTGGTTCCTTGGCTTCATCCCACCCCTGGACTATTTTATTGGTGGGGAGGCAACTAAAGGCCTATTAATGAATGCCAACTGGGATTTTCCAGTCAGTCTCCTTTAAATGCCAGGAGGCTTAGGCTGGGGAACCAGAGCTTCCTACCTGTCTGGGTGTAGCAGCAGCTGGGGGGGTGCTGGCCTATGGAAGGGACTCCTCCAACCCCACCCAAATCCCCACCCTGCCGTCCCCCCTCACAAATTTAAAATGTTGGTGAGAGGGCACCTCCATTTTAAAGCACCCTCCAGCTCACTTATCTGCCATGGCATCCTGCAGCTGTGGCTTTCAAACTGTAAAGTCTCTGATTGGCCCGACAACTTCGATAGCCTGCTGCCACTGGAATATAAAGCTAATGTCAGTAATGGCAACCATGACAACTATCACTGATTGTTGCAAAAACCCATCTGCTTCACTAATGTCCTTTAGGGAAGGAAATCTGCCATCCTTACCCGGTCTGGCCTACATGCGACTTCAGACCCACACCAATGCGGTTGACGATTAACTGCCCTCTGTAATGATCTAGCAAGCCACACAGTTCAAGGGCAATTAGGTATGGACAATAAATGCTGGCCTTATCAGCAATGCTCACATACCATGAAAGAATAAAGAAAACAAAATGACTGTTCCCCACACAGTGTGGGTTTCTGATCCCCATTTGATCCTGACGACAGGATTCAGAAGCCCGCAAGGAAATCCTGCCTGCAATATCATGAGACCTATAATCTAACACAGGCTCCTCAGTTTACTCTCTGCCTATTTTTCCATTATGTTTTTATTCACTTTAGAGAAGTTCTTTCCATTTTGTCAGATTGACAGGGCCTGAGTCCACAAAGTAGGCCTTCCTGTCTCCTGAAACAATTGACTATGCCAACAAAACGCATTGATTTCCTAAGCACATTGACTGCTTCTTCCTAAATGTTTCAGAGGGCGCACATTCATCTGCCAACATTGTTAATTCTGAATGGTTGAGAGCTCAGATGATGAACAAAGCTGTCCAAATGAAGCCTATGTCCCAGCCAATTTAGCAAGCATCTTTTCCTCCCATGGCTTATTTTCTGTATTAGATTCCTCAGCAGGTTTGCAGTTTTTTTCTCGGTTAGAACAGATTCAATCCAAAGACCACTAGCAACTGTCAAAAAACTGATGACTAGATCTTTCACCTTTTTTAGCAGATCTCAGATAAGGGATTCCAATGCCATAGAACTTTGCAATTTCCTTCCCAATTCCTGAACTTCTTTTCACACATTCTATCATCCTTCCGAACTAGAACCTCAGTTGATACATGTCCAATTCTGACAATCCGAATCCATCCATTCATTGGAATTAAAACAACAACAGGAATTTCATCAGAATTCCAACATAATTAGCTTGGGCCATTTGCAACAAATAAGGTGCCATAAGCTCATTAAATATTTAAAGACTTCTGTCTTGCACAAAAATAATAAGACTTTTGTAAATCCCCTGTGGACGGAAAGACAGTTAACTCTTTATTGGCATTATTTAATAAGCTGTTTGGTTCTTAGTGGTATATTAGCAATATACATAGAGGGCAGAATTTTTCTCTCATTGGTTGGGCACACGCCCGACCCGAATGAGAATAAAATAGTGCGCAATGACGTCAGGCGCACTCTCACTATATTTTGCTCGGCTAGAGGTGGCAGCGCGCCTGCCGACAATTAAGAGGCTTATTGAGGCCCTAAATCCATGAATTAAATCGGATTTTTCGCTGCCCGTCCAACCGTTCAGTTGGTGGGTGAAAAGTATCCTTTGGACTTTTTATGAAACCTCATCCACGGGTGGGATGAGGTTTCCAACAGGAATTAAAAATAAAATAAAAATGTTTAAATCTCATTTATAACGTGTCCCTGCTCATGTGACAGTCACACGATGGGACATGTTATTAACGTTTTAAAATTCTTTATTTATGCTTTTAAAGTTCTTCAACTCCCTGAGGCAGCTCTGTGCCTTCAGGGAGCTTTCAGGGCGCGCGCTTGGCTCATGCGCAAACATCCGCGCTCGCCCTCCTCCCGCCCCCCCCACTCCGGCGGCGCTCAGCGTTGCAGCGCGTGATTCACGCCAGCTGGCTGTTAATTGGCCAGCCAGCGTAAAATCGCGGTCAGGGCCCAATCGCGGGCGGCGGTCAGTTTCGCAACCGCTCCTGGGCCCACCGGCTGCGCTCGCCCATCAAGGTGAAAACCCTGCCCATATTATCTTCTTTGAGTACCATCTTCAATTTTTCAAGATCTATCATGCCACCTTACTTAATAACGTCAATACCATCACAAAAGAGAAATTAGACTTCCCTACCTCATCCTGAATGAGTGGGGAAGAGGTTAACAGTGACCATGGACCATAATGGATGGATGGGTATAGGATTTGGCATTTCATTCTTAAGTTTCCAGTGAATTTTAGGACCAAATTCAAACTTTTCCAACTCACTCTGCACTTGCAAAGGCCTTCTCCATTTATCATGATGGCCAGCAGTTGCTTTTGCCCCCATTTCATCTCCCCTTTCGTCCCACCACCCCCCTACTTTTTAGCAAGGCTTGCGGTGGGACCATGCAATTGCACGGGACCTTGAACCTTTAGGGGTCCTGAGTGGATCCAGTGATAAGTTTGTTTAGTAACATTTAGTAAAATATAGGGGAACCCAAACCAAACCTTTGCAGAGAGCCCTGCAAGGCAAGCAACTGCTTTTTAGAATATGCAATGAGATTATAATTTCAAATCCTCCACTTCCATATGAAGTATTCCAAGATTACGTTTCTCCTTATCTCTCAGTTGTAAAAACTCAATCCCTTTAAACAAAATACCATTTCAACTCTATCCTTCTCCATCTCTCAATTAAGTATAAGTAGTGCTTGATAATATTATGCAAATATTCAAATAATACCTTTCACCTCCATCAATATCTTATAATTTCTCTTTGAAATTCCTTTTGATTAACTAATGCTTCAGACTGACCGGACCAGAATGGTAAACACAGGCCCCCACACCAATCACCGATACCAATAGCGATATGGATATGCATACAATGATCATTTTCAGTTTCCAATATGAACTTGCCCTCATGGTTGAGGGAGGGCTGTAGAGATTGCAATGTGGAAACCTCACCTCTACAAGCGCTGGTTGATATCAAGGGAAAAAAATGGCAATCAGTCCTTTACACTCGTCACCAACAGCCCTGTTGCCTCCTAGAGAATCTTGTTTCTTAGATCCTTCTTTGCCAGGACTGCTTCCCCATACTACACCCCATTTCTGACACGGCCAGAGCCAAACATGAAGTTGGTGGTAGTGCTGCAAATTAAAGGCGGGCAGGGAAGGTGAATATTTTACAAATATGCAAAGTAATGCTGGGTGTGTGTGACCCAATATTTTCCTCCATCTCCTTTTTGTACCATTGTGCTTTGCTAACTATTCAGATGATTGTTACGTAGCATCATTTACTCACAATCTTATGATAACCTGTAGAAAGTATGGCTAATGTTCTCATTTGTTACTGGGTCAGAGATAACTTAAAGAAGCTAAAAAAATAATTAAAGCACTTCAACTTATAACCCCAAGCATTCTGATATGGTGGTGGGTAAGACAGAGCATATTATTACTTAGAAAAGGATACGTCATTTTTTTCCAAAAGAAGAAAACGGATTAAACAAATTTGGAAAATTAGAACATATTCTATCATAATAATACAACTTTCTAATGGTATTTAGATATTTTTTCAAAAGGAGGAAGAATCGACATCATTTAACAATTCCCTAGAAGTCAACATTATGATGTTTAGACTACTTTTTAGGGATATTTACTCAAATCTTTATATAATTGTTATTTTCAGCATGTATAAAATTACAAAGCTATTCATCATCATAAGGTCTTGTACCACTGCCAACAATTAAATACCTTATTAGTCACATCATTTACTGACACTCCTATGATAATATTGAGACTGAACGATGGACAAGGTACAGCTAACATTTACATCTGTGCTGGGTCAGGTCTGGCTTATGAAACCAAAAAAAATACAGCAACTGATATCCTTGAGCATTTCTGAACTGAAAATATTGGAACTACTCAGCAGCTTAGGCAGCATCTGAGGAGAGAGAAACAGAGTTAATGGGCTGGATTTACATCCTCAAGGCGCTTAAACTGAGTCAGGAAAATTCCCTGCTTGTCCCGCCTGCCTAGGGAGAAAATTCCCCTAAGGACAACATATTGATTTTGGGGGAGGTCAGCGTGGGCTGCAGTTGGGCCAGCCAACCCAGGAAAATGTCAGAGGCAGACAAAGGGGCTGCCAGGTGCTGAGGTGGGCTGTTTAAAAAGCCAATCTTGGTCCTGTGGGAATTTGTCCCAATTATAATAAAAACAGAAAGGCTATTGATACTTTAAAGGGCCTGGATGATTGACACTTATATTGGACTATAGCAAGAAGAAGTTTTATTTTAAGAATGTGGAAAGCTATCAAGGAATGAGTTTTTTAAACAGTTTTTTTTATACATCCTACTTTCACTATAGCATCCATTGCTTCTATACAATGTATAGTGAATGGGCATGGAAGTGCTATAGCTTGGCTAAGGGGGCATAAGGGGTTATTGGGGTTGTTTGGGGGCCATACCATGGCATGGGTGGCATGAATGACCATAGGGGGCAGGGGAGCATAGCTTGCCATGAGGGGCATGAGTGGCCACTGGGGTTGTTTGGAGGGGCATACATTGGCATGGGGGGAAATGATAGGGCCATAGGGGTTGTTTGGGGGGGAATGTCTTGTTTTGGGGTCATAAGGGGGACTTTTTGAACTTACCTCTAACTGCTGTGAATCACAAGCCTTTGAAAAGCTGGCCCTTTGCACAGGACTAGGACATGCCTATTCCTGTAATGGAGCCAGTCAGGCTGGAAATACAGGGTGTGGGCTTGAGAACCAAACCAGGTTGCACCCTTAAAGGGCACTTCCCAAAAACGGAAATCCTGGGAATGAGGTTGGGGATCCCAGAATTGGTACCTGCCCAACATTTTTAAAGGGCTCCCAAGTCATTCCAACTTGGTGAAAATCCAGCCCAATGTTTCAGACCAATGAGCTATTATCAGATTCTGCATTTTTTAGCGTGATTATTGTTTGTCTGTGACCCTGTTCGGTTTCACGTTGTTTCCCTTCTTGTGTTCATTAAAATCTCTTTAGCTACCAAATCTCTTTTCTCTGAACATATTTTCAACTTGTTTGGAACAGTTTAAGAGATTTTAAATAAATTTGGGAAGGTGCTAATTGACCCTCAATTTGATTCTCAGCTGCCATATACCATTTCCATTTTCTTTCCAATCAACCTTATGTTTGCTTAGAATGAGACTGTCAGACCTTGACAAAACAGCTTTGATTATCTGAAACTGAATTCAGTCACAGCCGGGTGGGTACTGACCAAACACATTTCAATTTGGACTTTTACACTATGGGAATGGGCAATATTGTTTTATAATCTAGGCTGAATGCAAACTTGGGTACCTGAGATGTAAATACAAGAGCCAACCAAAATAGGTGATAATATGTTATTTTTTAAAGTAAGAATATGTAAACTCTCTTCTTTTTCATTAATCAAGCCATTTCAAAGACCTCTGCAGCTGAGTAATTACTTTTGCACATTAGGAAAAGACACTGCCCAGTATTTATGCTACATAATTTGTCTCTTGTTTGAGGACCTCATAATCCTGTCATTTAAGGTGAGGTGAGAGTGACTGCCCTTGACATCAAGGCAGCATTTGACCAAGTGGAATTAAAGAGCCCGACCAAAACTGAAGGCAATGGAAATCGGGGGAAACCTCTCCACTGGTTGGAGTCATACCTAGCACAAAGGAATATGGTTGTGGTTGTTGATGGTCAATTGTCTCAGTCCCAGGGCATCACTGGGAGCTCCTCAGGGTAGTGTCCTTGGCCCAGCCATCTTCAGCTCCTTCATCAATGGCCCTCCTCGTAAGGACAGAAGTGGGGATCTTCATTAATGATTGCACAGCGTTCAGTACCATTCATGATTCCTCAAATACTGAAGCAGTCCATGCCCATATGCAGCAAGACCTCAACAACATTCAGGCTTGGGCTGAAAAGTGTCAAGTAACATCCACACAACGCAAATGGCAGACAATAACCATCTTTAATAAGACAGAATCTATCCATCTCCCCATGACATTCAATGGCATTACCATCGCTGAATCCCACACCATCAACATCCTGGGAGTTACCATTGACAAGAAACTGAACTTGACCAGCCATATAAATGTAGTGGCTACAAGAGCAGGTCAGAGATGGATTTCTGCAGTGAGTAACTCACCTCCTGAATTCCAAACGTCTGTCCACTATTTACAATGTTCAAGTCAGGACTGTGATGGAATACTCTTCACTTGCCTGAATGAGTGCAGTTCCAGCAATACTCAAGAAGCTGGACACCATCCAGGGCAAAGCTGGCCATTTGCTGGCACCCGATCCACCACCTTAAACATTCAATCCTTCCATCACCGACACACAATGGTAGCAGTGTGTACCATCTACAAGATGCACTGCAGCAACTCACCAAGGCTCTTTTGACAGTACCTTCTAAACCCACAACCTCTACCATCCAGAAGGAGAAGGATAGAAAATGCATCAGAACATCACCACCTGCAAGCTCCTCTCCAAACCTTATAACATCCTGACTTGGAACTTAATCACCATTCCTTTACTGCAAGTGGGCCAGAATCTTGGAACTCTCTCCCTAACAGCACTGTGGGTATTCCTAAAATACATGGACTGCAGCAGTTCAAGAAGGAAGCTTACCACCACCTTCCACAAGAACAATTAGGGATGGGCAACAAATGCTGTCTTTGCCCTTGATGCTCACATCCTGTAGAAGAATAAATAAAAATATAAAGTAATCGCTATTGCAACATGCCTTTAAGGGTTAGCAGCATGACATCACTAGAAGGGAAGTGTGCCATTCGATCCAGTTTTAGTTTCATATTGGCTTGTAGGTAGAGCACATGGCACACAACTCTGCTGCTGATATCTTCAAGCTTTCTATTCATGTATATATGTTCTCATGTGCCTAGTTTAAACAAATGAACCCACAATGTGTTTACACAATCCCTTATGAGTGATTGGTACCTTTTATATCATTATATAAACACCACATGGTGTTCACTGGTGGTAAAACAGCGTGGCAGCAAGATTAAGTACAGGTACGACATGGTGAACTGCCTTAGATTGTGCTACATGGCATGAAACGACCCTTGATGTTTTGGTCAGTGCGCAACAGGTTTGTAGTGTTGAGAGTGTTGAAAGCACAGCGTGCTGACTGCAGTGAAAAGCTTGGAAGACAAAGTGATATAGTGCTCAAGTAAAGAGCTGGTAAACAGACAGATCCCTCGTGGTGAGATTGCAGCACATAACCTGTCAGTTCTGAGAGTGGGGCAGCTCATCGAGAGGACTAGCATCAGGTTAGTTCAGTCAGGAAAGGTGAGTGACCAGGCTACGGACCTGATCGATAACAAGAAAGGGAGAGTTAAAACAAACAAACAAACCATCATAAAAACTGGCCACAGCAGATTGCGATTAGAAATGGTGGAGGTTTGGAAAAGAGCGTGGGAACAGCTACAGTGACACTCATCCCAGGTACTATAGGAGAAGGAAGGTCAAAGGGACATTGTCAAAATGTCCACAAAACTCCCCAGTTTGAATTGGGAAGCAGCTGACCTACTATCCGAATTCAAAATATTTAAACAGTGTACAGAGTTATCGTTTCTTGATTCAGGTGTGTCTGAATCAGACAATGAAGCCATCAAAATTTGCCTTGTGATTGGGAATGAATCTCTCAACAGGCTGAACACGTCAGGATTAACAGCAGAAGAAATAAAGGATTCCCTAAAAGATATGGACGACATTGGAAGACCAGTTCAGAATCAGGTTAAACTTCCATATTCATCGACTAGATTTCATATCATTTCGACAACAGTCTACAGAATCCATTGACCACTTAATCAGCAAAAGCAGAGAAAAGGCTAAATGCTGTGATTTTTCAAACACAGAGCAAGCAGACAGGATTGTTGAGGTGGTGATCACATCCACTCCCATGGAAATGATCCAGCAAGATCTGCTGGACAAGCCCAAAATGTATTGCATCAAAGAACTACAAAGATCGATATAAGTACGAAGCAATCCTCGCAGGACAACACATCCTAAGAACAACTGAGATCTAAGAACCCTTACAGGTCTGATTGTTGATGTAATCACTAGCACACACAAAGCTAGCAAGCCATGTGGGATGTGTGGTCTTCTGCATACACCAAGGAAATGCCCAGCTTTCCAACAATTCTGCAAGGCATGTGGCAGAAAGGGCCACTGGCAGCGACAGTGCACAAGAGCAAAGGCTGATGCGGCGACAAAGGGCCGTTCACTGATCCAAACAGTGAACACAATGGGTACCTTCAAGCAATAAGAATGGGCATCTGCTATCCCATTAGAAACACATAGTTGATGAACAAGTCAGAAAATGTCGATAATGTGCACAATGAGACGAAGAGCAGTAAACACAGGTTTCATTCTGTCAATCTCGTGGACAACATAGATAACATCACATCACCAGATGTGTTTGCCAAGAATCGGATTATCTGCCCTAAGAAAGCTCTTAACTACTCATTATTGGCCAAGACTGACATAGGGCCAAGTGCCAACATCCTAACTCTGTGAATTTTAAAAGGTATGTATCCACAATCATAAGACGCTATGGCGAAACTTACTACTGCACAACTTTCAACGTTCAACGGTTCAGCAATTCCATGTGCACAGTCCATTGTCCTGGGTGCAATCCTCCTGGGTGCCACAGATGTTCTACATTGTAGAGGCTAAAGGTCCAGTGATTGTAGGTCTACCGGCATGTCACAACCTCACACTAGTAATTAGTCAGACATCACAGGACAGATCAACCTCAGAAACTATTCCTATCACCTCAGTTCATGACCTAAGACCCAAATATCCAGTATGTTTCAACAAAATTGGCAGCTTGAAATGGGGTGCAAAGTTCTGCTTACAGGAGAATGCACGTCTATCAACTGACCTGGTACATTTTGCAAAAAATGAATTCCAGCAGTTACAAGGAGAAACACCAAAAGATTTCACACTACAGAAACTGTGGGAAACCATCATCGAAGGATGACCAGATTCAATTCAGCATGTCCACAAACACGTGAGACCATTTTGGCCTTCTTGGGATGAGCTAGGCATCTTGAGGGGAGTCATTTTTAAAGGCAGGCATGTCGCAGTTATGGCACAGTAGTTGGTAAAGCTAAGCTATTTAAAAATCCTAGAGGAGAGCTTTAAGCAACTTAGCTTTACCAACTACTGTGTCATAACAACTGGGGGCTCTAGCGGGATAAAAATATTTCTAATTCCTTAATTGGTTTGGAATTGGTGAATCTTGAGATTATGAGTATGAGAAGCACTTTGAATTCAGGAGCTGGTGATATATTTTAGAAGTGGTGAGATTGCAAGATGGCTTTGGCAATTGCTAAGACTTGTCTGGGAGTAGAAGATATTACTCTGATTGGATTGTAGAAAATAACCAAAAGTAAGTTAACAGCGTTGGCAGATAAGTTAAAATTGGGGTTACCTGAGGGGGCTAGGAAATCAGATATAGTTAAAAGCATACTCCAGCATCTACAGTTGGAAGTGAAACCTGACACTAGTAGGTCACAGCTGGAGAGAGTGAGACTTCAGTTTCAAATGAAGATGCTTGAATTTGAACAAGTAAAGGAACTGAAAAAGCTTGAATTAGAAGCAAAGGACAGAGAAATGGCTTTTAAAAGGGGATTAGAAATTGTGAAGATTGAGATGGAGGAAAGAAAAAAAGAGAGAATTCCAACTGAAAATGTTGGCAGTTAAAAAAGAGATGTCAGGAGGTGAGGAAGGACTTATCTCCAGAGTAGAACCCAGTGGGGAGATATTTAAATTTGTACAAACTCCTCCAAAGTTTGAGGAAAAATATATTGAAGCATTCTTTATTTCATTTGAGAAGTTAGCTAAACAGATGATTGGCCACAGGAACACTGGATGTTATTATTATAGTCTAAGTTGATGGGGAGGGCACATGAGGTATTTGCTTCACTATCAGAAGAAATGTCGGTGAATTATGATGTGGTGAAAAAGGCTATTTTGAGTGCATATGAGTTGGTTGCTGAAGCGTACAGGAAGAAATTTAAGGATATGGGAAAACAGCCTGGGCAAATTTATATTGAGTGTAAAAGAGTAAAACAAAGTAATTTTGACCAGTGGATACGGGCGTTAAAGATAGTGACAATGTATGCAGCTCTTAGGGAAGTAATTCTTTTGGAAGAATTTAAAGATTCAATCCCTTCGGTAGTGATAACTCACGTGGAGGAACAGGGGGTTGATTCTGTAAGACAAGCAGCAGCTGGAAGTTCCCAGGAAGATTTTTCTCACAATAAAAAGGAAGGTGCTGAAGGTAGAAGTGACATTTGAAAATTGAGGTATTTTCATTGTAATAAAATGGGGCACATGAAGTCAGTGTGTTGGAAATCGTAGGAAAAATCTGTGGGAATTGTTGGGGTACAGAAAAGCTTTGGACGTAAAAGTACTGTGGGTTCTGAGGTTCAGGCACAGGAGAAACCAATCGTTTGTGTACAGGTAAAACAGGGAGAATCAGTGCTGGGTGAAGAAGTGGGAATGTGTTCACAGTTTACTCAAGAAAATTCTGAGGAACAGGTTGCAGAAATGTTTAAAGATTTTGTGTGTGAAGGGAAAGTTTTTCCATATGTATGGAGCGGAGTAGGTAAAGATGTTAAAATTTTAAGAGACATAGGGGCTAGTCAATCCTTAATGTTGTGGGATAGTGATATTTGTTGTTCAAAGGGAGTATTGCAGGAGCAGGTAATAATAAGTGGGGTTCATGGAGATGCTAAATCTATTCCATTGTGGGAGGTAAATTTAAAGAGCAAATGGATTTCTTGAAATGTGTACAGGAGAACATTTTAGGTCAATATGTAGAGGGTCCAAAAAGGGACGGCGCAGAGCTGGACATAATTCTGGGGAATGAAGCCGGACAGGTGGCTGAGCTGGTGGTGGGGGAGCATTTTAGTGATGGCGACCACAACATGGTACAATTTAAGCTTGTTATGGACAAAGAAATAGGCAAGTTGCAAAAAAATGTTTTGGATTGGGGGAGAGCGGATTTTAGTAAAATAAGGCAGGATCTGGCCGAGGTAGACTGGGAACAGCTACTTGTGGGGAAATCTGCAGAAGAGCAGTGGGAGGGTGTTCAAAAAGGAAAGGGGGAGGGTACAAGCTCAACATGTTCCCTCTAGGGTGATAGGAAGGGGTAACAAGCCCAGAGAACCATGGATGACCAGAAATATTCAGGATACGTTGAGAAGGAAAAGAGAGGCTTTTAGCAAGTACAAGGGGAGCAAATCAGCGGAGGCATTAGTGGAGTACAGACAGTGCAGGGTGGAGCTTAAGAAAGCAATTAGGAGAGCAAAGAGGGGATATGAGAAAGCTCTGGCTGGTAAAAGTAGGGAAAATCCCAAGATATTCTATAAGTATATCAATGGGAAGAGGCTAACCAGGGAAAGAGTAGGGCCCATTAGGGACCAAGGGGGCAATCTATGGGTGGAGCCAGAGGACATCGGTAGAGTGTTGAATGAATACTTCACATCCTTCTTCACCCAAGAGAATGAGGATGAAGGTTTGGAACTCGGGGAGAGAGACGGCAAGGTTCTTGAGCAAATTGATATAGGGAGTGACAAGGTATTGGAGGTGTTGACAGGCTTAAAAGTGGACAAATCTCCAGGTCTGGATGATTTGTGTCCCAGACTGCTGAGGGAGGCAAGGGAGGAGATCGCAGGGGCTCTAACCCAAATTTTTAATTCCTCTCTGGCCACGAGGCAGGTGCCAGAGGATTTGGGAACAGCTAATGTGGTTCTGCTATTTAAGAAGGGCTGTAGAGATATTCCAGGGTATTACAGACCAGTGACTCGCACGTCAGTGGTAGGGAAGCTTTTGGAGAAAATTCTGAAGGAGAGAATCTATATCCACTTGGAGAGGCAAGGTTTGATCCGGGATATTCAGCATGGCTTTGTCAGAGGGAGCTCATGCCTAACAAATTTGATTGAATTTTTTGAGGAGGTGTGTAGATGAGGGTAGTGCAGTTGATGTAGTTTATATGGATTTCAGCAAAGCCTTTGACAAGGTCCCACATGGGAGACTTATAAAGAAGACAAATGCACATGGGATACAGGGTAATTTGATAAGGTGGATTCAAAATTAGCTTAGTTGTAGGAGACAGAGAGTGATGACAGAAGGCTGCTTCAGTGACTGGAAGCCAGTGTCCAGTGGCGTACCACAGGGATCTGTGCTGGGTCCCCTATTATTCGTCATTTATATAAACGACATAGATGACTATATGGGGGTAGGATTAGTAAGTTTGCGGATGACATAAAGATTGGCTGGGTGGTTAACAGTGAGGTTGAGTGTCTTGAGCTACAGGAAGATATAGACGGGATGGTCAAATGGGCTGATAAGTGGCAGATGGAATTTAACCCTGAAAAGTGTGTGGTGATACACTTTGGAAGGAGTAATTTGACAAGGAAGTATTCAATGAACGGCATGACACTAGGAAGTTCTGAGGAACAAAGGGACCTTGGCGTGTGTGTCCATAGGTCTCTGAAGGCGGTGGGGCATGTTAGTGGGGTGGTGAAAAAGGCATATTGGACACTTGCCTTTATCAATCGAGGCAAAGATTACAAAAGCAGGGAGATCATGTTGGAGTTGTATAGAACCTTGGTGAGACCACAGCTGGAGTACTGTATGCAGTTCTGGTCGCCACATTATTGGAAGGATGTGATTGTGCTGGAGAGGGTGCAGAGGAGATTCACCAGGATGTTGCCTGGGATGAAACATTTAAATTGTGAAGAGAGGTTGGATAGACTTGGGTTGTTTTTGTTGGAGCAGAGAAGACTGTGAAGCGACCTGATCGAAGTGTACAAGATTATGAGAGGCATGGACAGGGTGGATAGGGAGCAGCTGTTCCCCTTAGTTCAAGGGTCAGTCACGAGGGGACTCAAGTTCAAGGTGAGGGGCAGGAGGTTTAGGGGGGATGTGAAGAAAAACTTTTTTACCCAGAGGGTGGTGACGGTCTGGAATGCGCTGCCTGGGAGGGTGGTGGTGGCGGGTTGCCTCACATCCTTTAAAAAGTACCTGAAAGAGCACTTGGCACTTCATAACATTCAAGGCTATGGGCCAAGTGCTGGTAAATGGGATTAGGTAGGTAGGTCAGGTGTTTCTCACGTGTCGGTGCAGATGCGATGGGCCGAAGGGCCTCTTCTGCACTGTGATTCTGTGATTCTGGAAGCCAGGTGAAGTTATAGTTGGAGTGGTGGAAAAATTGCCCATTGCAGGGGTTCAATTTATTCTGGGTGGTGACATAGCTGGATCGCAAATGTGGGTGATGCCTATGGTAGTTGAGCAGCCTGTAGAAATGTTTTCAACAGAGATTTTAGAGAAGGAACATCCCGGATTGTTTCCCGGTTGTGTTGTAATGAGATCAAAGGCTCAGAGGGAAGAACAAGAAAATGGGAGAAAGGCAGGCAGTTCAAAGGCAAGAAGAAGGTGCTGAAATCCAATTAACTGGCACTGTGCTTGATAACATTGTTCAGGAGGAAAGAATACAGGACAATTCAGCTGAAGTGTTTAACTCAAGGAGGTTAGTCGAGTTACAGAAAAATGATTTGCAATTTAAACAGTTATATCAAAAAGCTTATTCAGAAACAGAAGCAAAATGTATTCCAGTATGTTATTATCTTCAGGCAGATATTTTAATGAGAAAGTGGAGGTCAGATCATGTCTCAGCAAATGAAAGTTGGAGGGAAGTGCATCAGGTTGTCATCCAATTAAGCTATAGAAATGAGGTCCTGAGGATTGCTCATGAAATTCCAATGGGGGGACTTTTAGGAATTAGGAAAACACAGGAAAAAATATAGAGGTATTTCTTTTGGCCAGGATTGCATAGGAATATAGTCAAATTCTGTGGAACCTGTCATACATGTCAAATAGCAGGAAAACCACAAGCAGTGATTAAGTCGGCGCCTTTAAACCCAATACCAGCATTTGAAGAACCTTTTACCAGGGTCATGATTGATTGTGCAGGACCCCTCCCTAAGACTAAAAGTGGAAATCAATATTTACTGACAATAATGAATGTATCTACCAGGTTTCCTGAAGCGATACCTTTAAAAAATATTACAACTAAGAAGATTTTGGAGGAGTTAATTAACTTTTTTACAAGATATGGTTTACCTAAAGAAATACAATCAGGGTCAAATTTCATGTTGCAGCCGTTTAAGGAAGTAATGAACTGTTTGGAGATAAAACAGTTTAAGTCAACAGCTATCACCAGAGTCACAAGGAGCTTTGGAAAGATGGTGTCAAACTTTAAAAACTGTTGGGATTATATGTCAGGATTATGCACAGGATTGGGATACAGGAATTCTACTTTGGTTATTTGCTATTAGAGACGCTCCTAATGGATTGACTGGTTTTAGCACTTTTGAACTAGTTTATGGTCATGAGGTAAGAGGACCACTGAAATTGAAATTGATTCATGAGAAATTGGTGGGTCAAAATTCAGAAATTATTCTCCTGGATTAAGTATCAAATTTCAGGGAAAGATTGAACAGAGCATGTGAGTTGGCTAGGGGGCATTTAAAGATATCAGAGCAAGTATGAAAGTGAAAGCAGATAAGAAAGCTAAAACTCACAGTTTTGTTTCTGGAGAGAAAACACTAGTCTTGTTACCAGTACTAGGTGATTCATTGAATTCAAGATTTAATGGGCCTTACAAGATTGAAAAGAAATTGAGTGAAGTAAATTATTTAATAAATACTCCAGATAGAAGAAAGAAGCAGAGGGTGTGTCACGTAAATAAGCTTAAAAAGTACTTTGACAGGGAGGAGGAACAAAAAGAGGTATTAGTGATGATGGATGATGAGAAAGGGGTAGAAGTACAGGACTTTGAAACTAATTTTCTCCTAATCAAATTAAATAATGAGGGAGTGCTTGAAAGTTTAAATGAAATATTGAGTTACTTTCGAAGCAAGTGTCAAAGTCATTTGGAAAGCTATTGCAGTTACGCAAATCTATTTGTGGAAGTAAGGTGGGAAAGACACATTTAGCTTTACATGATGTATGTATTGAAATTTCATCTTCAATAAGCCAACATCCTTATAGATTAAATCTGGCAAAGTTAAAACAAGTACAAAAAGAAATTGATTTCATGCTTTAAAATGATATCATTGAATCTAGTTGCAATAACTGGAGTTCGTCTATTATACTGGTACTAAAATCAGATGGAACACAAAGACTGCGTTTGGACTATCGAAAAGTGAATGCGGCGACAAAAGCAGATTCATATCCCATACCATGGTTGGAAGATTGCATTGAGAAAGTGGGACACCGAAATTTATCACAAAGATTGACTTGCTAAAAGGATATTGGCTGGTACCATTGGCTGGAGAGAGAGCAAAGGAGATATCAGCTTTTGTAATGCCAAGTGAACTATATCAGTTTAAAGTCATGCTATTTGGTATGAAGAATGCACCTGTGACATTTCAAAGATTGACAAACAAAGTAATTGCAGGAGTAAGCAATTGTGCTGTTTATATTGATGATCTAATCGTTTTACTTAGACGTGGGAGGAGCTTTGCAGCATCTGGAACAATTATTTACTCAACTACAAGAATTTGGTGATTAATTTGGTAAAAAGTGAACTTGCAAAAGCGCAAGTTATGTATCTAGGTCATACCAGTGGACATGGTAAGGTAGCTCCGAGAGATGCGAAAGTCAACTCTATCGTGGATTTCCCAGTGCCTACAACAAATTGAGAAGTTTTGAGATTTCTGGGCATGAGTGGATTTTACGAAAATTAGTACCAAATTTTAGCCAAGTGGTTGCTCCACTGGCTGAACTATTAAAAATGAACAAGAAGTTTCAATGGACACTGGAGTGTCAGAAGTCATTCGATCGTTTGAAAACTGTATTAACTACGACACCAGTTTTGGCAGTACCCAATTATGTCAAGCAATTGAAGTTGGCCATTGACGCAAGCGATATAGGCACTGGGGCTGTACTGTTACAAGAAGATGACACTGGAATTGAAAAACTGATCGGGTATTTTTCACGGAAGCTGAATGTACAACAGAGAAAATATTCAACGATCGAAAAAGAGACTTTGAGTTTGGTGTTAACATTGCAGCATTTTGAAATTTATGTTGCAAACAATTCATCAGAAACAATTGTTTATACAGGGCATAATCCTTTAAAGTTTTGGGTCAAATTTCGAGACAACAGTACAAGGCTTTTCAGATGGAGTCTATTATTACAACCATTTAATCTACATATCACACATATTGCTGGAAGAGAAAATCTGTTCGCAGATGCGTTATCAAGAGTTTGAAGCTTATGGGAAAATTGGACATTTTTTAAAAATCCTGGACACTGAACTGGAGTGATTGCTGTTGATACCAAGGACATGTGTATATATATTGTTATGTTAATACATGCATCTGGTAATGTAATAGAGTAATAAGTATAGGCAATAGTGTAAGATAGCTTATTAAAAATGAAGCCGTCTTTTAGAATTATGATGGTTCAATTTTCGATAGGGAGGGGGATGTCATGAAGCTACTAATGTACATAATATTGTTGTAAATTATTTTTTTAAATAGAGGGTTAGTCTTTGGGTGTGCCTTAACTGGATTAAAGCCAGCTAATCTGGGTGCTTTGATGTATACTAATTTGAGATGTAAGAGAGATAGAGGGAAGAGTGAATTTGCATTTTGTTGTATAGAGCATTCAAGAAGTGGAGTGAAATCTGCTGCCTAGCTAGCAGAGACCAAGCAATGCTTATATTACTAATAAACTTAGTACTATGAAAGGGGTTTTATTGTTAGAAGAGGTGGAGTTCAAAAGGGCTGGTGATACAATGAGAATTTACATTCAAAGAGATGTGCTGGGTATAGCAGACAGCAGTGTTGTGTGTGCAAAATAGAGGCATGTAACATCAAAGCCTGTAAGCCTACCACTGTGTCTGTAAAGGAACCAAAGTAAAAGGAACCTCATTTTGAATTAGTAAGTTGAAAATGCTTTGCCTGGTGTCTGCTTAAAGTCTATGGGCAGAACCTTTGGCTCGGCGATCGGGGGTGGGGCCCACTCACCAAGGCGTAAAATGACACGTGGTGATGTTGGGTGTGCGTCCCGACGTCACCGCGCGTCACTCAGATTTTCAGTTTGGGGGGGCGCGCACCAGAGTCGGCTGTGTGCCTGCCAAACAATCAAAGGCCTATTAAAGCCAGTTAACTATGAATTAAAACAATAAATTGAGCCGCCCGTCCAACCTTAAGGTTGTCGGGCAGGTGAAGAGCTCTGGCAGCCTTCGCATTTTTCATGGGACCTCATCCACGGGCGGGAAGAGGTTCCGTGGAGGTTTTTAAAGGTTTGAAAAATTTTTAATAGAATTCATAGACATGTTGCAGCTCATGTGACAGTTTCACATGAGCAGACATGTCCTAAAATTTTTTTTTCCCTTTATTAAAATTTTTTAAACTTAAACTAATCTCCCCGAGGCAGCTCTGTGCCTCCGGGAGATTTTTGCATTCTTTCGCATGCATGTGTGTGAAAGAGTGCAGGCCCCGACTCAGGCAAACCCCCCGCCTGCACAGGGAGCGCTCAGCGCCCCCAGGCACACGTCACACTGGGTGGGCCTTATTTGGCCCGCCCATGTAAAATGGCGGTGCGCAGCCGCTCGCAGGCCGCAATCGGCTACGCGCACGCCCACTCCTGCACAACCCCCCACCGACAGGGAGTCAATTCTCCCCTATGGGTTGCTGTTGCCTTAATGGAGATTAGTTTGGGAATTTTTAAAAAGTTATGATAGTAATTTGTAGCCATGTGTATATATTTAACTTGTGTAAATTAATAAATGTCTCATGTAGTTTGAATTAAAACCTCTCGAGAGCTGATGGTCTGATTCCTGAATTTAGAGCTACCTCCTCAACATACCACTTGAAAATATAGGTTATGACAGTTGTTTAAAGTTGGGATTTTTGAAGAACTTTACCAACTGCTGTGTCATAACAATCAACATACAGCGTCTTTGCAACAGGATATTCTTCAACAACTTCATCACTCACACATTGGCATAAATTGGATGAGAAGTCTTGCAAGAGAGACAGTCTATTGGTCGGGTATGCACAATGACATTGAAATCATCGTCAAGAAGTTTGAGGCATGTCAAGAGCATATGCCAAATCAGCACAAAGAACCACTGATTCCACATGAGGTTCCCACCCACCCTTAGTCCAAAATCACATCCAACCTCTCTCATGTCCATGGCACTGACTTCATTTCGTGGCATCAGTATTGGAACAGGAGGGATCTGTACCATTGGGACGGTCTCCACCTGAACCGATCTGGGAACAATGTTCTAGCGTAAAGGGTAAATAGGATGGTCAACAGGACTTTAAGCTAAAAAGTGGGGGGGGTGGAGGGAAAGGTAAAACTCCAAGAAGTATGACTAATGGGAAACAAAGCGGCAGGTTAGCGTGTGGGGGGTGGATTCAACTTCATGGAAAATTATGAAAAAACTGAAAAGAAAGGAGAGCCCAGGAGAGGCTATTAAACTCTCCAGAACACAAAATAGGACAGAGTGTTTGGAAAGGGCTAGGAATCTAACTTCAAGCACATCAGATAAAGGGACGACAATGAGAAACGGGACGGGAAATACAGGACTGAAGCTGTTGTATCTGAATGCACGCAGTATACGAAATAAGGTAAATGAGCTTGTGGCGCAGATTGAAATTGGCAGGTATGATGTGGTGGGCATCATGGAGACATGGCTGCAAGGGGATCAGGACTGGGAGCTAAATATCCAAGGAGATACATCCTATCGAAAAGATAGGCAGGTTGGCAGAGGGGGTGGGGTTGCTTTGTTAGTAAGAAATGAAATTAAATCGATAGCAAGAAATGACGTAGGGTCAGATGATGTAGAATCTGTGTGGGTAGAGTTGAGGAACCGCAAAGGTAAAAAAACCATAATGGGAGTTATGTACAGGCCTCCGAGCAGTAGTCAGGATGTGGGGCACAAGATACACCAGGAGATAGAAAAGGCATGTAAGAAAGGCAAGGTTACAGTGATCATGGGGGATTTCAATATGCAGGTATACTGGGAAAATCAGGTTGGTAGTGGATCCCAAGAAAAGGAATTTGTGGAATGTCTACGAGATGGCTTTTTGGAGCAGCTTGTGGTGGAGCCCACTAGGGAACAGGCAATTCTAGATTTAGTGATGTGTAATGAGGCAGATTTAATAAGGGAGCTTAAGGTGAAGGAACCCTTAGGAGGAAGTGACCATAATATGATAGAATTTACCCTGCAATTTGAGAGGAAAAAGCTGGAATCAGATGTAACGGTATTACAGTTGAATAAAGGCAACTACAGAGGCATGAGGGAGGAGCTGGCCAGAATTGACTGGGAGATGAGCCTAGCAGGAAAGACAGTGGAACAGCAATGGCAGGAGTTTCTGGGAGTAGTTTGGGAGACACAGCAAAAATTCATCCCTAGGAAGAAGAAGCATACTAAAGGGAGGACGAGGCAACCATGGCTGACAAGGGAAGTCAGGGACAGCATAAAAGCTAAAGAGAAAGCATACAATGCGGCGAAGAGCAGTGGGAAACCAGGGGATTGGGAAGCCTATAAAGACCAACAGAGGACAACTAAAAAAGAAGTAAGGAGGGAAAAAATTAAATATGAGGTTAAACTAGCCAGTAATATAAAAGAAGATTGCAAGAGTTTTTTTTAGAAATATAAAGGGTAAGAGAGAGGCAAAAGTGGACGTTGGGCCGCTGGAAAATGACACTGGAGAAGTAGTAGTGAGGAACAAAGAAATGGCGGAGGAACTGAATAGGTACTTTGCGTCAGTCTTCACAGTGGAAGACACAAGTAACATCCCCAAAGTTCAAGAGAGTTGGGGGGCAGAGGTGAGTATAGTGGCCATTACCAAGGAGAAGGTGCTAGGAAAACTGAAAGGTCTGAAGGTGGATAAATCACGTGGACCAGATGGATTACACCCCAGAGTTCTGAAGGAGATAGCTGAAGAGATAGTGGAGGCATTAGTGGTGATCTTTCAGGAAACACTGGAGTCAGGGAGGGTCCCAGAGGACTGGAAAATCGCTAATGTAACTGCCCTGTTTAAGAAGGGACTGAGGCAAAAGACGGGAAATTACAGGCCGATTAGCCTGACCTTGGTTGTTGGTAAGATTTTAGAGTCCATTATTAAGGATGAGATTTCAGAATACTTGGAAGTGCATGGTAAAATCGGGCAAAGTCAGCATGGTTTCATCAAGGGGAGGTCATGCCTGACAAATCTGTTAGCATTCTTTGAGGAGGTAATGAGTAGGTTAGACATTGGAGAGCCAATGGATGTTATCTACTTGGACTTCCAGAAGGCCTTTGAAAAGGTGCCGCACAGGAGGCTGCTCAGAAAGATAAGAGCCCATGGTGTTAGAGGCAAGGTACTAGCATGGATAGAAGATTGGCTGTCTGGCAGGAGGCAGAGTGGGGATAAGGGGGTCCTTCTCAGGATGGCGGCCGGTGACTAATGGAGTTCCGCAGGGGTCAGCGTTGGGACCACAACTTTTCACTTTATACATTAACGATCTAAATGAAGGAACTGAGGGCATCCTGGCTAAGTTTGCAGATGATACAAAGATAGGTGGAGGGACAGGTAGTATTGAGGAGGCGGGGAGGCTGCAGAAGGATTTGGACAGGTTAGGAGAATGGGCAAAGAAGTGGCAGATGGAATACAACGTGGGCAAGTGTGAGGTCATGCACTTTGGTAGGAAGAATAGAGGCATAGACTATTTTCTAAATGGGGAGAGAATTCAGAACTCTGGAGTGCAAGGGACTTGGGAGTCCTAGTCCAGGATTCTCTTAAGGTTAACTTGCAGGTTGAGTCGGTAGTTAGGAAGGCAAATGCAATGTTGGCATTTATTTCGAGAGGACTAGAATATAAAAGCAGGGATGTGCTGCTGAGGCTTTATAAGGCTCTGGTCAGACCACATTTAGAATATTGTGAGCAATTTTTCACCCTGTATCTCAGGAAGGATGTTCTGGCCCTGAAGAGGGTCCAGAGGAGGTTCACGAGAACGATCCCAGGAATGAAAGGCTTAACATATGAGGAACGTTTGAGGACTCTGGGTCTATACTCAATGGAGATTAAAAGGATGAGGGGGGATCTGCTTGAAACTTACAGAATATTGAAAGGCCTGGATAGAGTGGATGTGGGGAAGATGTTTCCATTAGTAGGAGAGACTAGGACCCGAGGGCACAGCCTCAGAGTAAAGGGAAGACCTTTTAGAACAGAGATGAGGAGAAACTTCTTTAGCTAGAGAGTGGTGAATCTATGGAATTCATTGCCACAGAAGGCTGTGGAGGCCAGGTCATTGAGTGTATTTAAGACGGTGATAGATAGGTTCTTGATTGGTAAGGGGATCAAAGGTTACGGGGAGAAGGCGGGAGAATAGGGTTGAGAAACTTATCAGCCATGATTGAATGGCGGAGCAGACTCGATGGGCTGAATGGCCTAATTTTTACTCCTATGTCTTATGGTCTTATTGTCATTGTTGACTACTTTACCAAGTACGCTATTATTCGACAATTGAACAATATATCAAGCACAATTTTAGCACACATTCTAAGTGTTATCTTCAGTTTAGTTGGCGCACTTAGAGAGATCATTACAAATAATGGGTAATTTACTGGTAAGCCAGTTCAGTGTATGCGAGAAATGGAATATTGATCACACTACTTCTTCTCCTCATTACCAAAGATCTAAAGCCTTGTTAAACAAATAACTCACATGGTGAAATCCCTAATTCTCAAATGTAGACAGGACAAGCAAAATCTACACATTTCAATGTTACGTCTGAGGGCTTCACCTTGAAGTGCAACTATTTCATCACTACCAGAGCTCATGTTTGGCAGACCAGTGCGTACCAATTTACCTAATCTTACCCATTCTATGCTCTCAGACACTACATAGCAACTTTTAAAACTGCAAGAAAAGATGACCAACATGCGCAATAAGAATGCACATACAGAATTGCCAAGTTTAAAGTTGGGACAACAAATTCACATCAAGGATCCCACAGAAGGTATGTGGCAACCAGCCGAAGTGACAGGATTTGTTTGGAACCAAGGTCCTATGAAGTCAATACATCAAAGATGCAATGGTAAGGCGTAACCAAGGACAAATCAAATCCATTCCAGCTTCTCAGTCACAGTACAGTCTTATTGCATCCAGGAACAACATCGAAGAATGAAAATGCCAGAGATCACTGTGAGCAAATAAAGAAACCTCCGGACAAGGTTATCATTACAAGATCTGGGCGTACCAGCAGATTACCTCCACACTTTAGAGACTCATAGATTCACCAGTCCTATACACTTATGTAATGGTAACTAAACATTAACATGTATTGTAAATAGTTCTGCTTCTTTGGAAGGTGTAAAAGTATCTTTAAAAAGAAAGAGGGATGTTGTAATATGCCTTTAAGGGATATCTACATGACATCACTATAAGGACAGTGTGTCATGTGATCCAGTTTTAGTTTCACGTTGGCCTGTGAGCAGAGCACATGGCACACAGCTCTGTTGCTGATGTCTTCAAGCTTTCTATCTATGTATATATATTCTCATGCGCTTAGTTTAAGTAAATGAACCCACAACGTGTTTACACAATACCTTATGAGAGATTGGTACCTCTATAACCTTTATAAAAACATATTGAGATGGACTATCATGTTCTAACTTGTATTGCTCAGTATCATGCAGGTAGATTTGGTCTTCTCCCTGCTATTGTGCATAGATATCAGTCTCTGCAAATAATCCCCTTTCCTAAATACCATTTGTGAAACATATGCAATTAATCTGTAAGTGTTTCCATTTAGCCTCCCCATTTATAATTTTGTCCATTATCTATAGAACTGTGATACTGTTCATTTATCTGGGTAGGTTTTGTGTAACCCTTGTGGCCAGTACTCTGTTATTCTTGATGCTGTGAAAGTACTTAAGAGAAACCTATAGTAAGTAATACTGGCTTACCCTGTGTAGTGATATAAGTACCACGCAGGAACTTAAGGCTGACATTTCTTTCACTGCTGACTCACAGTTTGACTTTAGGGGATAATTACCAACAAGGCAAAATTATTTTGGAACAGTTAGGACAACATGTGCAATGTTTTAATTTGTACCAAGCCCAAATTGTGATTTCATAAAACCCATTATCCCACATAATGAACATTTTAAAATCATCTCATCTTCATTCTACTGAAGGACACCTCTTAATGACTCAAAGTATTGACTACCATTTTGTCTACTTAAAGGCAATAAAGCCCTGCTCATTTACGAGCAGTTAGTTCTGGTCGCTTGTAAGGACAAACACAATTACTAATGGATGAGAGTTACACTAAGCTTTCCGAGAGAAACCTAATTAATAGAGACTACTCCTCTACCCTCATACAGTCCTATAGTAAAAGCAAAATAAAATGCCTGAGCCGCCAAAAACGTTTGGTGAGCTGAAGAAGAGCACAATAGAAGGACAGTGCAAGTGACCTGTCTGTATTTCAACATAATGAGGCTGTTATAAAACATGTACAACAGGGATAGGCCAGCCAGTCCCTGGAGCCTACTCTGTCATTCAATTAAACAATTAGACCATGACTGATCTATATTTTAACACCATTTAACTGGGTTTGCTCAACATCCTTCAATGTCCTACCCCAACAAAAATCTATACATTTTGGTCTTGAAAGTTGCAATTGTTCCAGAATCCACAGCCTTTAGGGCACGTTTCCATTAACTTGTGTGTAAAAAAGAGTTCCCTGATTTGCCTTCCAAATGGCCTAGCTCGAATTTTAAGATTATGCCCCCTCCTTCTTGATTTTCCAACCAGGAAATGGTTTCTCTGTATCTACCGAGTCAAATCGTTTTAACATTTTAAACAGCTCAATCAGATCACCCCTCAATCTCCCATACACAAGGGAATAGAAGCCAAGAATGCACATTGCATGGCACTACTACCTTTACCAAGACAATAACTGACACAATCGTAATGAACGACTGTTGAATAATTATAAGTTTTTGCTGATACTAAATCACAAATGCCTCTTCTTAGCATAGTAAAATGGAGTTCAAAATAGGATGAAACAGGGTGAATGTACAGGCGGAAGACTTGCAAACAAGTCTACAACTTCATTACACATTGCCTGCAGGGAAAATACCCCTCAGTGACCATATATGTAGTATGTGTAAACTTGCAACACGTTAACACATGCATGTGTTTTTTTTTAAAGGGATGGTCTGCTTTAATCTCTACGCCAGTACAATTGCAAAGAATGGAGATCTAGTGAATGTATGTTCTGTTTAAATCATTAAAAAGGACAAGAGACGGACTGGAGACAGATATGTTTTGCAGCACCTCACTCAAATTTTATATTCCAAATTTTAGTAAAACCCCAAAATATTGAAAGGTCAATTTCATCAATTAGAAATAGAGCTTTTAACAGCTTACAATCACCTACTCAGGACAGTTCTGAGCATAAAACATCCAGAAACCACATATTTCAAGTTGCTTCAGAAAACAAAATGTATCACTATCTACTGATAAATTGCTGGCATTTATATTTATAGAGTAATTAATGGCTGCTCTCAGTGAGTGGACATGCTCACTCCAGCAGAAGGGGTTTCCTTTCTGCATTAGAGTGATACTGGAATGGCATTAGAATTGAGGGGCTTTGATTAGGTCGAGAGACCATAAGAGTTAGGATAGTTCTCCTTAGAATGAAGAAGAGTAGTAAGGGTAGTGAGGTCTAAAATAATGAGAGGTTTGGATAGATGAGATAGAGTGAAACTGCTTTCAATGGCAGGAGGTTTGATAACCAGGGAATACTGACTTCTGATAGTTGACAAAAGGACCAGGGGCGGAACTTAATGCCACTCCAGAGACAAATTCATTGGTATGGGGGTACCATTTGATCAGGCAGACGGGTGCGGGGTGGGGTGGGGACCCTGCCACCTTCTCAACTCCCCCGATCAAGCTCCAGGCAAGAAGTGTGGAGGGCAGTCTTCCCATCCAGAGGCCAATTCAAGGCCCTTAAATAACCACTTCAGGGCCATATAAGAGCCTCACCCCACTGCCGCTGGTATTCAACCAGTGGAGGGCAGGGTGCTCACCATCCAGGTAGGCTATCCAGCAAACTCAGTTAGGTTTGCCCACGACCTATCAGGCGGGAAGGGCAGGGGACACTTTCCTCATCCACTCTGTGCCTGAACTAGAGATCCAGCAATGGGATAGGAGCATCCACAGGAAGTCACATGCTGCCCTTACCTCTGACCCCCTTGCCCGACTGGCTGGCAGCCCCATGCCACCCACACTCACCTCAGTCTGAAGATCCATGGCCGATCCCTCCTGCAGGCTCACATACAATACCGTGTCAAGAAATCCCAACATACCTGATTCTGGAGCTGGGAACTACAAACCCCAGAATGCCCTGGAGTTTCCATCCATGCGTGGACTGAGAGCGAGCATTGTGTGCACAGTCCAGCATTTGTAGTTCTTCAGGCTGAAAACAAAGGCCCAGTGTGCCTGTTTCAAGAGGATAGAAACAAAACAGTGTGAAAACCCCAATCATGTGACTGGCAGCAGAGGACCATAATGAAAGAAGAATCCCAAACAAGGGACAGGGAGAGGGGACAGGAAGAGACCCCAAAAGAAGAGTCCCAGACAGAAGGCAGGGAAAGGAGACAGGGAGGGGTTCCAATTAAGAAAAAAAGGGGAGAAGAGCAGGGAAAGAGGCTAGAAGCAGAAAAAGGACCCTGGTTGACAGACTTTAAGTAATGGGGGCTCAGGAAAAGCCCTGAAGATCTAAGAAGGCAGCAGAAAGCTGATGACTCCATGCTGTGACCATTGGGGTGAAGGTACCCCTTTGGAGCAGTTGTATTCTGTTCAGTGTAGCCAAGGAGCTGAAGTTGTGCTTGTGAGTTGGTACTGGAATGCAGATCGGGAATCCAGGGGAACAGAGTCTCAGGAGACATGATTGAAATGCTGCAAAGTGGGCCCTCATTGAGGCTGTCTGAGTTGGAGTGCCTTTTGGTGAGAATTCCCAGGCAAATTCTTCAAAGATGAAGACTGGAACCCCTCACGAGGGAGACAATGGGATTGGTTGACTAACTGTGTTTACTGATGTTGGGGTGTATTGTTGAGAAATCTGTGGAATCTGTCTTTGTAGCATCTGCCATTTATTGCAGAGTGTGTCGTGTTCGACCACAGTTTGGCTATTAATTCACGCATACTTAGAGTCTAAGGTAAATATTTTAATTTAGTTTATCTTTCTGACCTTGTATAGTAAAGTTTATTTTGTGCATTCAAAAACCCATGTATCTTGTGGCTTTATTCTCTTAGCAAGTGTCTTGGATCTCAAACTTTATAGACTTTAAACAAAAAGTTATTGGTCTCTAACTGGATTGTACCAAAAACCTGAGGGTCCGGCCCTGGATCATAACATAAATTTGGGGCTCTTGTGGGATTTTGGATCCACAGATAAATACCAGTGCTGGTACTTGCTGAGGTTAAGGTTGATAAGCTTTCCACTGGGAATTTTACTATACTGATTGAAAAGAAGAGTGACCTTTTTCAATTGCAAGGGCTCTTCTGGAGGGGAAAGACTTATTCCTGAATGATTTGTAATGTTAACCAAGGCTAGGTTAGTCGCATTAGCAGAAGAGTTGAAGTTAGAGTTAAAAAGAGGGGCTAAGGAAGCATGCATAATTGAGGTAATAGCACAGCATTTGGAATTAAAAGAAGAATAGTTTGACACAGATAGAATCCAGCTTGAGTTGGCTAGAATCCAGTTACAGTTGAACTCCAGGTGAAGTTAGAACAAACTTTTGAGAATGTGAGAGAGCTGGTAATACTGGAAGAATTTCAAAACAGCATCGCAATAGCTATTAGGCCACACCTAGAAGACCATAAGGTTTTTAAAGTATGGGTTTCTTTGAGTTGAGTTGAAAAAGCTCAAACTGGAAAAAAAGCAGAAGAAAAGGAAATATAGAAGCTTGAGATGACCTCCAGGGAGAGAAAGAAATCAGGCAGCATGAGCTAGCTGGAGAAAAGTTTAGGTTACGGGATGAGAGAGAGCCTATAGTTCAGATGAGGAACCGAGTTCCACACCGAGCTTTGACATAAAGACTCTTCATCTGATGCCTAAATTGAGTGAAGATGGAGTTGAGAGATATTTTACTTTTTTGAAAACATGTCAACAAAGCTCAAGTGACCAAAGGACAGATGGACTCTCATTTTGCAAAGCGTTTTGATCGGGAAGGTATGAGGAACCCATTTTTTGAAAATTTGAAGGATATTGAATTTTGGACATTGTCCCTCCTGAATTATTTTTACAAGTTTGCAAGATTAATCTGGGTCTGTGAATATGCTGTTCTTCAAGAAACCACAGGTCAATATAGATGTCCAGCAGAGAACATGAGAGGGAAGAGGTACTTTATATATTTTAGTTAACAAAGAACTGCTGTTGCCAGGCTAAAGACTCTTGCTGATTGGTTAAAAACACCTGACCTAAAAGAAGTATTCTTTGAACATCTTAGTCTTTAAAACTCTGAGAGAGAGAAAAAAGCTGCAAGGAAAAGATTCGCTCCCTCTGTCTCTGGCCTACCTTTGTGTTAAACTTTCCTCAGAAACACCTCATCAGGATAACTCAACTGTTTTATTTTGAAAGTCTGCAAAGTTGCGATAAGTAAGAGTCATCAAGGACAGTTTCACCAACAAATCCATCTGAAAGAACTTTCGGATCTATTGTGACCAGAATTCTGTTAGATCAACAGTGTTGAGATCTTTTTGAATGTTATCCATTTAAAAATAAACTTTCCCGTACTCCAGCCTCTGCAGGGGACTGTGTTTGTTTAGTCTAGTTATGTGTTTGTGTGTGGGGAAAATTGTTATACTTTGAAACTACAACTTGTATGTTAATCAGTTTATTAACTAGTTTTTAAAAGTAGTTTGTTTTATAATAGATCAATATTTTTTGTGTTTACTGAAAGAAGCCTGGTTAGAGTATTTTTATGCTGGGAATAACAATATCAAAGGGTAACAATTAGCCAGTTTAGTGGGTGGAATAAACATTTAAACTACTGCTGCAACCTGTGGAGAAGTGGGGCTAGAATCAGCTGCCCACTCCTGCCATCACAGTCTGTAACAAATGCTATGGATGTGTATTCTAGCCTTTCAGGCAAACAATCCTCAGATTATAAGGCAGTTAAAACTAGGGTACTTAATGCATACAAGCTTGTCTCTGAAGCATATCAATTGAAATTTCAAACTTAAAAAAAAAAGACCAAATGAAACATTTGTAGAATTTTCTAGGGAGAAAGAAATGTTGTTTGACAGATGGTTTTGATCAATGAAGTTAGAGTAATCTTTTGAGAATGTGAGAGAGCTAGTAATACTGGAAGAATTGCGAAACAGCATCCCAATAGCTATTAGGTTATGCCTGGAAGACTGTAAGGTTTGTAAGGTACTGGAAGCAGCAGTTCTGGCAGATGGGTATGATATATCACATAGGTGGCTAGGGAGCAGTAGATCTCCATTTGTATACCCACAGGGAAGCTGGAGGAACAGAAAAGTGCCTAGCTTTTGGAAGAAAGCAGAAGCTAATTCCAGTCTATAAAAATTATAATGTAGAGGACAAGTGATGTAAAGAAACCAATCTGTTTTTATTGCCATAAGACAGCGCATCTCAAAGCAAATTGTTGGAAGCTGAACACTAAATTGGTGTCAGTAACAAGGATGCTTAAGGAATCTTTGGAAAAGGCTGCACTAGTAAAGGAAGCTGGTGGTAAAACCATAGCAGTGGTGCCATTGAAAAATGTTCCCTCAGAACCTACTAGAAAGAGGGACATGGCTCAGGGTAGTCAAGGGAATTTTTCCTTGAATATTGCTAAAGCGAGGCAGGTTGCTGGAAGTTACAGAGGTTTTGTCTCTATGCGAGAAGTGTTCTGTTATTCCTCCAACAAAACAAGAAAACAAATTAATATTATTGAGAGCTATTGGAGCTAATCAGTCATTGATGGTGGCTGATGATACGATTTTTGTCCCAGATGGTTTGATGAAAGAAAAAGTATTAATAGGGGGCTTTTGTGGAACTTATTATCCTGTTCCCTTGTGTAAAGTCAATTTACGAAGTGACTTAGTAAACAGAATTATTCTGGTGGGAATTGTTCCTAGTTTACCTGTGGAAGAGATAGATTTTATACTGGGTAATGATTTGGCCAGTGTAGCTTGGTAATGACTGTGTTGCAGTAGTTGCTTAATTATACTGGTCTTCTCAAACTCTCCAAAATTACTGTGGCCAAACACAAGAAGATTATTGTCAAAAATGAGCAATTGAAGAAAAGACTTGTCAGTGTAGAGAACCAACTTTCACGCATGAAAGATGAGTTTGCCAATGAAAAACAAAAGCTGGTGAGAACATTGGAGTGTCGATCACAGCAAGTAGAATGCTTGAATGAGGACTTGAAATGTGTAAAGCATAAACCTGTGGAAGAAAATTCAACAAAGATAAATCTTCAAATAAAATTTGGTGTACTTCAAGTATCAGAAGTTTCTATTAATTATTGTGAAAAACACTTTGAATGGGATGAGGAATTGTTGATCCATCAGAACAATTGGTTGAATGCCAAATTAAAAATCAGGATTGACGAACTGTTGGAACTTAATCATGAAAAGAGCAATGAAATTCTTGTTAACTCCGATGCATTCTGTAGAACAAAAAGAATGAAATGTACAGTATGGAAGAACAGATTTACATTTTAAAAGCAGATGAGGGAGATGAAAATGAAGAAACAGATTGAGGATCTAATGAGTAAATTGAAAGAGTCTCAGTAGCAGTCAGCAGTTATGGAGGAAAGATTCCTAAATGAACTCGGGGGGGCGGGGGGGGCGGGGGGGAAACTCTCCACTGGTTAGAATCATATCTAGCACAAAGGAAGATGGTTGTGGTGGTTGGAGGTCAGTTATCTCAGCTCCAGGACATCACTGCAGGAGTTATTCAGGGTAGTCTCCTTGGCCCAAACATCTTCAGCCTCTTCATCAATGACCTTCCTTCCATCAAAAGGTCAGAAGTGGGGATGTTCGCTGATGATTGCATAATGTACAGCACCATTCGTGACTCCTCAGATACTGAAGCAGTCCATGTCCAAATGCAGCTTGGCCAGAACAATATCCAGGCTTGGGCTGACAAGTGGCAAGGAACACACACCACACAAGTGCCAGGCAAGACCATCTCCACCAAGAGAGAATCTAACCATCACCCCTTGATGGCATTACCATCACTGAATTCCCCACTATCCACATCCTGGGGGTCACCATTGACCAGAAACTGAACTGGACTAGTGCAGTTGATGTAATTTATATGGATTTCAGCAAAGCCTTTGACAAGGTCCCACATGGGAGACTTATAAAGAAGACAAATGCACATGGGATACAGGGTAATTTGATAAAGTGGATTCAAAATTGGCTTAGTTGTAGGAGACAGAGGGTGATGACAGAAGGATCCTTTAGTAACTGGAAGCCAGTATCCAGTGGTGTACCACAGGGATCTGTGCTGGGTCCCCTATTATTCGTCATTTATATAAACGACATAGGTGACTATATGGGGTAGGATTAGTAAGTTTGTGGATGACACAAAGATTTGCTGGGTGGTTAACAGTGAGGTTGAGTGTCTTGGGCTACAGGAAGGAAAATATAGACGGGATGGTCAAATGGGCTGATAAGTGGCAGATGGAATTTAACCCTGAAAAGTGTGCGGTGATACACTTTGGAAGGAGTAATTTGACAAGGAAGTATTCAATGAACGGCATGACACTAGGAAGTTCTGAGGAACAAAGGGACCTTGGTGTGTGTCCATAGATCTCTGAAGGCAGGGGGGCATGTTAGTGGGGTGGTGAAAAAGGCATATTGGACACTTGCCTTTATCAATCGAGGCAAAGATTACAAAAGCAAGGAGATCATGTTGGAGTTGTATAGAACCTTGGTGAAGCCACAGCTGGAGTACTGTGTGCAGTTCTGGTCGCCACATTATAGGAAGGATGTGATTGCACTGGAGGGGGTGCAGAGGAGATTCACCAGGATGTTGTCTGGGATGAAACATTTAAATTATGAAGAGAGGTTGGATAGACTTGGGTTGTTTTCATTGGAGCAGAGAAGACTGAGAGGCGACCTGATCAAGGTGTACAAGATTATGAGGGGCATTGGCAGGGTGGATAGGGAGCAGCTGTTCCCCTTAGTTGAAGGGTCAGTCACGAGGGGACATAAATTCAAGGTGAGGGGCAGGAAGTTTAGGGGGGATGTGAGGAAAAACATTTTTAACCAGAGAGTGGTGACGGTCTGGAATGCGCTGCCTGGGAGGGTGGTGGAGGCGGGTTACCTCACATCCTTTAAAAAGTACCTGGATGAGCACTTGGCACATCATAACATTCAAGGTTTTGGGCCAAGTGCTGGTAAATGGGATTAGGTAGGTAGGTCAGGTGTTTCTCACGTGTCGGTGAGGACTCGATGGGCCGAAGGGCCTCTTCTGCACTGTATGATTCTGTGATATTAATAATAATGCAGCTAAAAGAGCAGGTCAGGGGCTAGGAATCCTGCGCCAAGTAACTCACCCCCTGACTCCCCAAAGCCTGTCCACCATCTACAAGGCACAAGTCAGGAGTGTGATGGAATACTCTCCACTTGCCTGGATGAATGCAGGTCTCACAATGCCCAAGAAGCTTGACACCATCCAGGACAAAGCAGCCCGCTTCATTGGCACCACATCCACAAACATTCACTCCCTCCACCACTGATGCACAGTGGCAGCAGTGTGTACCATCTACAAGATGCACTGTAGGAATTCACCAAGGCTCCTTAGATAGCACCTTCCAAACCCATGACCACTACCATCTAGAAGGACAAGGGCAGCAGATAGATGGGAACATCACCACCTGGAAGTTCCCCTCCAAGTAACTCACCATCCTGGCTTGGAAATATATCGCCGTTCCTTCACTGTCACTGGGCTAAAATCCTGGAACTCCCTCCCTAACAGCACTGTGGGCGTACCCACAACACATGGACTGCAGCGGTTCAAGAAGGCAGCTCACCACCACCTTCTCAAGGGCAATTAGGGATGGGCAATAAATGCTGGCCCGGCCAGCGAAGCTCACATCCTGTGAAAGGATAAAAAAAATGGAATGCCCATGAGATGCTTGTATAAGGCTTCTGCAGGTGACTCTGAAACAAGGACAACTGAATTCACCAGAGCAGTTGCTGAACTGAATGAAAAGATTAACAAGTTTGTGAAAGAATTGGAAAATAGGAGATTAAACAAATATTTGGATGAAATTGTGAAAGGAGCAGAGATGAGGGTTCCATTTCTCAAGTGTCAGTGAAACATTATGAATGTGTGCAGAAGGCTGTGGCACATCTCTTGGATAAGCTGGAAAATGACTTGAATAAAGGGGGGAAAACTCTCTTGGAGCAGGTTT
Organism: Cetorhinus maximus; assembly: GCF_964194155.1. Taxonomy (NCBI): domain Eukaryota; kingdom Metazoa; phylum Chordata; class Chondrichthyes; order Lamniformes; family Cetorhinidae; genus Cetorhinus; species Cetorhinus maximus. The sequence goes on from NC_135895.1 coordinate 102,968,815, forward strand.
CTTCATCTGATGTTGATCAAAACCATGAAAGGGCAAAATTTGTCATGGAGGAAGTGAGTGAAGAAAATAATTTTGAAGCTGGTTGTCAATCAGACCTACAGTTTCTATAGCAACTCAAAGGGCCCATTGAAAGTATGTTCATAGATGTATTGTAAGGATTTATGGTGTCTCCTCACTGCATATCGTCATCATCCTCCATAAATATAGCAGCTATGAGGACCTCCTGCGTGTGCCTGCCTTGTCTGGCCAGTGCGATGGCCTCATTGCCTTCACCGTTGCCTTTGAAGGCCTCCTAACGCTTGTCGACGTCCTCCTCATCGGAGGAGATGTGCAGCTCCTCCATCTCCTACTCAGGCAGCTCCTCACCCCATTACAGCACCAGGTTGTAAAGGGCGCAGGTGGCGATGATGCATGACACCCTCCGTGGTCTGTATTGCAGGGCTCCACCAGACCATTCCAGGCACCGGAACCTCATTTTCAGCATCCCAATGATTTGCTCCACCAGGGTGTGAGTTGTAGCACAAGCCTCGCTTAACCTTCACTCTGCTGCAGCCTGAGGCCGCCGCACAGATGTCATCAGCCACATCCTTTGTGGGTAACCCTTGTCCACAAGAAGCCATCCCTGCAGCCTCTGTGGACCCTGGAAGATGTCAGGGATCTGAGACTTCCTAAGGATGTAGGAGTCGTGGACACTCCCTGGAAACTGTGCGCAGACCTACAGGATACGTTTCTGGTGGTCGCACACCAGCTGAACATTCAGTGAGTGGAAGCCCCTGAAGTTGACATAGTTGACCACTTGTTACCACGGAGATCCGAGCGCCACGTCAGTAGATTGCACCCTGCACCTGTGGGAAGCCTGAGATCTGGGCAAATCCAATCGCTCTTTAATCCTGGCTGTCCCAGTCCCAGGCGAAATGCACAAAGTTGTGTGCACTCGCGAAGATGGCGTCCGTGACCTCATGGATGCATTTGTGGGTGGAGGCAGAGGGCACCTGTGGAGTCCTGAAAGGAGCCAATGGTGTATAAATTGAGCGCTATGGTCACTTTCACGGCCACTGGCAGTGGATGCCCTCCATGTTCCCGTGGCGCCAACTCTTGCAGCAGCTGGCAGAGTGATCGACCAGCTTCCTAGACATATGCAGTCTTTGGCCACACTGGTCCTCGTTCATCTGCAGGAATGAAATACTGTGTCTATAGACCTTGGGTCTAGTCAGGCACTGACCAGCAACAGCTCGGTGTGGCTCTTCAGTGATGTATGTGGGAGCCCCAGCTGCCCCTTCTTCCAGAGGGTGCTGCTCCACCCTCTGCCCAGCCAGGCACCTCCATCCCACTCTTCTCCTTCATCTCCACTGTTTGTATGCCACAAGGCATACAGTAAGTTCACCAGGGTCCATGTTCCTGATGTACTCCTCCTGCAGGATGAAAGAGAGAGAGACGCGTGGGTTAGCTTGGGTGTACTAAGAACCTCTCTTGGTTAAGTCTGAAGCCTCCTTAACGCATGTCGCAGAGTGCTGGCCACCACTTGGATGGCCAGAGTTTAATGCGCTACATGGCTGCTCAAAACCCCACCCCTGTCCACCTGACTGATTGGTGGCCGCTTTACCCATTGGGCTGCAGGCTGTGCTCTCAGCTCAGGCTCAGGCATTCTCGTAACCCACACTGCAAGGCTGCACTGTTAGCTTAACCCATGGGGGAGACTGGTTCAAACCGGAATGATGATATTGTAAGAGGCAGTGAGCAGGGGACTGCTCCATGGTCAGTTTTAGCAAGGAGAGTGTACAACGTGCCAGTAATTCAACTGTTTTGCAGTCCACTAAAATGCTCATTAGTTTGCAATCTGTGCCTGAGGGGTGAAAATTTCAGCAGCATTTGATGGCACTTCCATGCCTCTGCATTGTTTGAGTGGGCAGATAAGCTAGAAGCTCGACTCCAAGCATGTTAATGTGGCTGCATCCGAACTGTCTCAGCTGTGGAGGAATGGTCACTTTATACAAGGTTTCCCTAATGCGCGGCTGCTTCCCTACCCCCTCCAGCTTGCACATGCTTATGCACTACCATCAAATGCAGTGCAGCCCTTGCACCCTCCTCAACTCACGTGAACTGGAGTGCAGCCCTTGACACCTCAAACATGCCTCGACCACAATGCAGCCCTTCCCCCACCAAGTTGCCTCAACCTTGAAGGCCAACAGGTGACCCTGGATAGCGCTGCACAACCTTACTGTGCACTCAACTCTGAGTTCCCCTCAAAGTGCAGCCCGCCTAGTGCACACCTTATATATGCTGTTGTGAAACACATCAGCAATCATGCTGAAGTGCTCGGATGATCCAGCGTGGTTTGGCAGGGTCTGAGCTTATAATGACATGCAGGTGTAATACAATGAGGTTCCCAATGTCCGAAAATGTTGCTCACCATTGACAGGCGAAGTGGATGATTGCGAACTGGTTTCACGATGGTATAAAACAGATTTTTGGCCTTCTCACCATATTGTCCACTCACGCCTCCGAACACACTCGAGCAGCGGGCATGGAAAATTCTGCCCTTTGTTGATACAAGATGTGTAATTGTGAAAAATGAAAATGTTGCCTGTACACGGTATGGAATAAACTATTTGCTCGAAGTTTATGATGTCAAGTACTTCTTGTAAAGAAATTGTAAAGCCATTGTAACGAAACATTCACTATGGCGAAGATTTCTTTCTTCCAAGGGAAAGGCGTCAAGAATTCCCGACTTACCTGACACCAGAGCGGAGGTTGATAAATACAAATCCCAGCATTCCCCAGGAGTTTCCTTGAATGTGTGGACTGGGACCGGGTGGCATATGTGCAGCCTGGCGTTTGTAGTTCTTCAGGTCGAGGGCAAGGGCCCAATGTGCCTGTGTGAAGGGTAAAAAAAGATAACGGCACAAAAACCCAAATCTTGTGACCAGGAGCGGAGTGTCATAATAAAAGAGAGTCCCAGACAGTGAACAGTGAGAGAGGATAGGGAGGGGTCCCGAAAGAAGGGTCCCGGACAGGGAGCAGGGAGAGGGGTCAGGGAGAGTTTCCAGTTAAGAATAAAGAGAGGGGAGCAGAGAAAGAGCTGTGGTTAGCAGACTTTAAGTAATGGGGACTCAGGAGGAGCCCTGAACATCTGAGAAGGCAGCAGAAGGCTGGTCACTCCATGTTGCAGGCAGTTGGGGCTAAAGTACCCCTTTGGAGCAGTAGAATTCTGCTCGGTGTGACCTAAAAGCTGAAGTTGCGCTTGTGAGCGCAGACTTGCACATTCAAGGGAACAGAGTCTCAGGAGATGAGATTGAAATGCTGCGAGGTGGGCCGTCATTGAGGCTCTCCAAGTTGGAGCAACATTTGGAGAGAATTCCAAGGCAAGGCCTTCAAAGGCAAAGCCTGGAATCTCTCATGAGGGAGACAGAGTTTCAATGAGATTGGTTGACTCACTGTGCTTACTGATGTCTGGGTGGGTTGTTCAGAAATCTTTGTAATCATTCTTGGTCACGTCAGCCATTTATTTTACATCAGTAAACACAGTGACTCCACCAATCTCATTGAAACTCTGTCTCCCTCATGAGGGATTCCAGGCTTTGCCTTTGAAGGCCTTGCCTTGGAATTCTCTCCAAAAGTTGCTTTTTGTGTTGAACCACAGTTTGCCTGTTAATTCATACATTACCTCATATTAACCCTGAATGTTAGAATATAAGAAAGATATTGTACATAATTTTATCTTTCTGACCTTGTGCAGTAAAGTTTATTTTGTTTGTTGAAAAACGTGGAACGTTGTGGCTTTATTCTCTTAGCAAGTGTCTTGGATCTCAAACTTTGTCCACTTTAAACAAAAAGTTATTGGTCTCTAACTGGAGTCTACCAAAAAATTGGGGGTCTAGTCCAGAATCATAACAATTGGCAGTGGCCACTCCTGCTGGTCGCACTGCTGGTATTGCAGAGCTGCCGGCCTCTGATTGGTCGGCAGCTCTCAGGAAACAAGATTTCCACCTGACTGGGGCCTTAATTTAGTTGGAAGCCTGACGCTGTCCAGGTAAGTGCCTGCTTACCTGGTAATTGCATCAGACCTCCTGGAGAGAAGCGATGTTGGGTTCCCACCGGTTCGCCAACCAGTGGGCAACACCCCTGTCGCAATCTTTAAATTCTGCCTTGATGGTGAGAATAGGATCATTTTTTTACGTGTTGAGTGATTATAATCTGGAAAGTACCAATTAAATGTAAGTTTCAAAATGAAATCAGATAAATACTTGAAATGAAATACTTTCCGGGGTTTGGGGAAGGAACGAGGGAATGGGCACAATTGGATAACTCTTTCAAAATGTCATTTCAGGCATGATTTGCCAATTGGCTTCCTTTTGTGGTGTAAAATTCTGTGAGTCTATATTAAAAAACTTTGATTTTTTAAGTCAACTGTCAGCATAGCATTGCCTAACCATGGTGAAGTCAAACCAAACTCAGATTGCTGATTCTTCAAAATCTGAGGTGCACTTGCCAGTGCCTATGGGTCACTGGTAGTCCTGGTCAGTTAACTCGATAATACTCCCTGGTAGCAGAGCCAATTATAACCTTCCCTTGGTTAGACAGTCCTTTTGTGTGATAAAATATGTTAATGAATGCTTCCCATAGGCAAATCATTTCACACAATAGTTTCCATTCATTCACGCTGGGTTTTTTTTGGTGTAATTCGCCCAAGATTGGCCTAACCTGTGCAAAAAAAAGCCGCAGGATTTTAAGCACAAGTTACTTCAAGGGCAACTGTGATGTTTTGTGCAACATTTTAGAAACTGTCTTAGAAACTGGACAGATCCCCAAGACTGGCCACACCCCCATGGTAAATTAATTGTCATGGCAAGTTTCACTTGTTCACAGACCATGGAAAAGGCTTTTAAAGTTAAGATGGAACTTTTGGATGCTAGGGCATTAATACATGTGACTTAAAAGCAATTGAATGCACTTTTTAAATGTATTGAGAAACTGACTACTGTACTCCAATGGAACTGGTAAACAGTTCTGTATATTTTTAAAAGTCATTTACAGTCATTTCAAATTGAATTACTCACAGGTGATGGATTGACGCTGATTAAAAATGCTTAATTTTTTGTGTGAGGAAACATTTTCAGCTGGTATCAATCAAACCGCAGCAAATTACACTCTTAAATATATCAAGTACTACTTTTCAAACAATTTTTTTAAAAAATGGCATTTAAAAATGTTGCCTCAATGCGCTGGTTCAAGGCAGATTTTGCATTCAGTGGTATGCAAATGAGTTTGAGCAGAAACTCAAGAAAAAGAAACATTTCTCAAAACTAGTGCAATTTTGGGTGCTATTTTTGTCTGAATTGCTAATTGCACCCAAAGCAGAAACTCGACCTCAATTTGTGAACTTTTTAATTGTTCATTCCAACCCTTCTTTCCTTTCTATGTTTTGAGAAAATTATACGATGAGGAATAAAATTTGTCTTTGTGTCACCTCCAGCTGTCACCTGAATAATGAAACACTTCTAGTTTTACCTCCGGGTGTTTAATTTAAAATAGTAATAGGCTACACTGCCCTTCAATGGCTAATGGTCTTGGTTAACCACTTCAGAAAGTCATCAGGTTGACCCTTCTATTTGTTTGGGTGTCCATCAATCCGGCAGGTAGAAATGAATAAATGATGCCCTTTCCAAGAATTTAGTTGGCTTTAACTTATTGGAACATGGGTCTTCTCCTTGACAGGTATCTGTGTACAAATGTGGAACTAAGCACCTAGAGTTCCTTCATTTTCATATAGCCAGGAATTCCAGGGTGATTCTCACACTTGCATCCCCATGAAGTCTGGGCTGCTTAGGCATCAAGGCATTTTCCATTAAGAACTATAAACACATAAACCAACTGTAGATGCACTAGATATCAATGATTTCAATATTCATTAACTTTTGACCATTCAGATAGTTCAGGGTTAATTGGTTGATTGCCACAGACATTGATCTCTTTCATCCTTTCCAACAAGCTCCTACAAGGTTCATAGTTTCTAATCAATCATCATTTCCCTATATGTCAGACATCCTTTTGGCCTTATATCTAGCAGTGTGATTTACTTATTAACAAATCCAATCACAAAGTTTCCTTGACAAGATCTCACACCTCGCCCTAGATAAACCTTCAATGTTCATTTGAAAAATGTGGAGTGCTGGACCATCTTGGTTGATTCTTGGTTGTCATATTCGATCTTTCATGCTTCTCAGGGTGGGTGACCACTTTTGAGACTTCTTGATGACATTAGCCTGCAGGTTTTTGATGAACTCGCATACACAGGGAGACCGCATGTAAGTTTTTATCAATTCTCCATGGAGTGGATAGCCAAACTAATTAGCCCATTATAAACTTTTCCTGTTATACGACAACAGTAATGGTAATCTTCACAAAATGAGATCTATTTGATCTGACACAGCAGGAAATGTCACAGGCAGCAAATAAATATTCCTTTCCTATGTTATAATATTTTTTCTGGTTCATTCCTCGTATTAGTGCCTTCTTTGAGGTAATGAACCAACTTTTCAAAGCTTTGTACTACATATGGCTGATAATATGCAAGGTGAAATGGGGATCTGGGGGATTTCCTTATATTTGGGAAAGATTCCTCTATTTCTCCAGACCTGTCATTGTACTCACCCTCTGCAACAGTCTCTGTTGAATCATGTTGATTCATTTCAACAGACCAATACTTGATACACGGGAAACAAACTCACTGTGTAACCATGAGCAGAGAGTTTTACTTCTACTTAGAATAAAATCTTATTCAAAGGAATCTTCAGAATTAGCTTCGGAGTCAGGGTTTCACCAATAATCTTTAGTCCTGCTCACTGGATAAGCAGCTTCTTTAGGCGACCCCAGCCCCTTGAATTAATACTTGAGCGTGAATTTTCATTTGGACGGAAAGGGTCTCCAGCTTAGCCAGAATAGTGCCAGAGTCCTGATTCTGGAAGTTCCACTCCTGAATCCGGCGCCCATCATTTTGCCAGGTGGGGAATGCAGGCTGCTTTCAAACAATCCAATTTTCATCAGTAGGATGTCCAAACCACAACTTGTGGGCTTTACACTTTTCAGGAGAAGGTCCAAACTTACCAGAGTTATTTGGAGATATACGGTACCCTTTTGGATACATCCAGGGACACCTTGGGAAAGGTAAGGTGCTCTTTGCGAGAGGTCAGGTGCCATTTAGGAGATGTCTAATGCCTTTTGTGATTGTTAAACGAATGTGTGTAGAAAATGGATAAACTCATTGGAAGTTTCAAGCTGTCAAGGCATTTAAATATCATTGCCCTTTAAATAAAAAAAACAGTCTGCAGTTTTAATAACCCAGTACTTTGCTATTTCACTCTATCTGTTGGCATAAGCCTGAGGGTGTTCATTATAGGATTTGTGCTGCATGATTGATTTCACAACCTATCATTGTCACAGTGGTAGGCCTGACAATTCAAAGTTAGCTTGACAGCTCCATGTGGTTATAAAGTATTTGATGCATTGCTATGAATACAAATGCTAGTTCCCCTCCAAACCACACACCTTCCCAATTTGGAAATGTGTCGCCGTTCCTTCACTGTCGCTGGGACAAAACCCTGGAACTCCCTCCCTAACAGCACTGGGGGAGTGCCTACACCACATGGACTGCAGTGGCTCACCACCACCTTCTTAAGGGGGATTATAAATGCTGGCCTAGCCAGCGATGTCCACATCCTGTGAAAGAATAAATAAAACCTATGTATATCATCTTTAGTGACCAAAGGAGATCCCAAATGCCTTACAACAGTGTTGTGAAAATCTGGTTCATAATTCATTTGTTTTAGAATATAACTTGCAATTTCATGAATATGAGTTTTAGGTTGGAGCTTAAAATGTTAGATGTAAGATAAGTGAACATCTGTTTGAGGAACTGAGAATAAATGATGTAAATGCAATGCAAACAAGCCTGGGTTTATTACACTGAAAAATTAACTTGTGTTGATCTTACAAGGTCAGAGTTGATAGTCAAAAAAAAGCTTAAACAATGGGTGCCTCATTGCAGGACCTCTTGCTAGAGCCAGGCTATCTGTCATTATCTCCATAAAAGAAGCTAAGTCCTAGCAATTCTGAGAAAGAGGGTCATAAAACTCTATTAGAGATAGAAATTATTCATATGGGTTATAGAATCAAAGAGTTGTGTTGAAGGTAAATAATGTGTTTACATTTCTGCTTGAACCATCCCAGGGCATGCCACATCACCATAGAAATAGTGATTTAGGGTGGAGCCTTGGTTGGAGGGTTTTTTTTGTTTAATTTATCTGTGTGCGTTCGCTAACAGAAGTAAACAGTTCAGTTTGGGAAACAGACAGGGGCATTTGCAGCTCTACATAAGAACATAAGAAATAGGCACAGGAGTATACCATTCGGCCCCTCGAGCTTGCTCTGCCATTCAATAAGATCATAGCTAATCTTGTGTTTCGAATTCCACATTCCCATCTAACCCCGATAACCTTTGATTCCGTTGCCTAACAAGAGTCTATCTACCTCTGCCTTAAAAATGTTCAATGACCTCGCTTCCACCACCTTCTGAGGCAGAGTTCCAAAGTCGCACAAACCTCTGTGAGAAAAAAATTCTGCTCATCTCTGTCCTAAAAGGGCGACTCCTAATTTTAAAATAGTGCCCCCTAGTTCTGGACTCACCCATGAGAGGAAACATCCTTTCGACATCTTCCTTGTTAAGGCCATTCAGGATCTTATATACTTCAATTAAATCACCCTCACTCTTCCAAACTCCAGTGGAAACAAGCCCAGTCTGTCCAACCTTTCCTCACAAGACAACCCACTCATTCCAGGTATCAATCTAGTAAATCTCCTTTGAACTGCCTCCAATGCATTTATATTCTTCCTTAAATAAGGAGACCAAAACTACATACAGTATTCGAGGTGCGGTCTTTTATGTTCAATCCCTCTCGAAATAAAGGATAGCATTCCATTAGCCTTCTTAATTACTTGCTGTACCTGCATACTAACTTCTTGTGACTCATGTAGTAGAGTAACTAGATCCCTCTGCACCACATAATTATGCAGCCGTTCTCCATTTAAGTAACAATATGTTTTTTTGTTCTTCTTGCCAAAGTGAACAGCTTCACATTTTCCCACATTAAACTCCATTTGCCAGATCTTTGCTCACTCACTCAAGTTATCTATATCCATTTGCAATCTTCCCATATTCTCTTCACAACATGCTTTCCTACCTATCTTTGTGTCACCTACAAATTTGGCTACCATGTCTTCACTCCCCTTATCTAAGTCATTGATGTAAACCATAAAAAGTTGCTTTGCAGTAGACTGCATCTCATTGGATTAAGAGAGCCAATGGGAGCTGATAGTCAGTTAGGCCTGAATTTGAAGCAGAGAAAAAATTAACTTCATCATTCACCACATGGAATGCAGGTGGGGCTCTATCTCAGTTTGCATTTTGTGAGGGAAAAGTAGTTGGAAGATTTGCTCTAGCTTGCAGCTAGTGGAAGAAATCTACAGTGGTCCACACAGAGCCTTGTGGCAGATAGCAGTCAGCAAAGTTAGCTCGAAAAGCTGTGGGAAGGCAGTTAGGTATCTGCCGGCAACCAGAACAAGGAGCTGAGGCATCCACAGTATTGAGGCCTGTAAAGAAAGGGTGAAGGGTAGCGTAGCCAAAAAGTTAATGGAAGGCCCCCCAATAGAACCTTACCTCAGAGAGTAGCTGGAACAATGAGGAGAATTAAATTGACTCGGGAGGGCTGTGGCATACCTTTGGTTGGTCCCAAAAGAATTGAATGAATCTTTAAGATTTTGTAAGGGCACTTTTGGGGAAAAGTAACAGGTAAAACTAAGTTTATTGCATGAATCTTTATAAACTATAATGTTAAGATAGCGATGCTTGCTTTTTAAAATGTCTTTTTGTATACAGGAAAGTTTGTTTTTGTTTTGGCTATCAGATCGTTGCTGGGTGTTTGTCAAGGTAAGTTGGTCTCACTTTGCCATATAGTTCACAAAATGCTTTATATCTTTAACTTTAAGCTTAATATCGCCTCAGAGAGCCCAGCACCCTGGCAACTGTCCACACACTTTCCTTGTACCCATGTTTCTCCAGGGAACACTGCATTGCTGGTATATGAATGTATTTGCATTGTCACCCATGAATCCTGCAAAGTAGGAATGCAAAGCTTATTCCTAACACAAGCTACTTGTATGCTAGATGTCCTTGGACTAATGTGATGATGGAAGACTGGGCATATGGGTGACTCCGTCTCTGTCTGATCTTGATTTCTAGCGCATACCCATTTTGTATCTACCTACAGGGAGAAACCAGCACAGCAAATAGGAACAGATATATACCAGAGCGGGACTTCCCCCTCAGTTCGCATTAACTCTGGGAGATGACCTTCAAAATTGTGGGCCTGATGATAATGGGGGCAGTGAAAGAAGATGAGGTTGGAAGTTGGAGGATAGAACAAATAGTTTTACATCCCACTCAATATTACTTCCCATTGGTTTCAACACAGAGTAATATCAGGCAAGGTGTAAAATAAGCATTGCACCCAATCCTATCAATTTCCAAAGGTTGGACATTCCTAATTATGACAAACGTTTCACATGCCCTCCTCAAAGTATAGTGACTACTTTTTTAAAAAAATAATTTTCCGATTTAGCCTGAGAAAGTATATACTGTTTGTCACAGAATAGTCTGTGCGTGCTTTATTCACCTTACCACAGGCCTTCTGCTTGACTGCTGAGAAGCATTTGAATTGGAAGGAAGTATCATGTGGTACTGTCTTTATCCCCACTTGCAGTATAGCTTTTCAAACAGCAGAAAGTTGATAGAAGTGACAGAAACAAAGGAGCTTCCAAATTCATGTTTTCCCTGTACTTGTCAGTGAGATCCAAGGCGTGAGGCAGAGAATCGGTGAGCCCAACATGCTGAAGCTGCTTCATTAGAAACTTGCTGGGTTATCGAGTCTATTCCGTTTCTGAGGTGTGTGTGCATTACCGAGGTGTCAGAATCATTTCATAGCTTTGCTCTTTCAAGTTGCAAACTTGAAATTCTACTGCTGAAGTGCAAGATCTCACAGAACAGGAGTGGCTAGCATCTTCCATTTAACATACAAATCAACAAACTGGACCTGAAACAATGGCCGCAATATTAACTGAGCTGCGCCTTTGGAGCAGGGTGGGGTGGGCGGAGAAGTTACGAATGGAATATCTGATGGTACAGATTTTCCAAATATCCTGCAGCTTTTATAATTGTTTTTCCAGGTTTCTGCCCCAGCAAGCAGACAGATTGACAGCTGGCTACCCAGGAGGCAGGAAAGCCTTTAACAGGAGGATGCAGTGAAGGAGTAGGTAAGGAGAGATCACCACTGGAGGGTTTTATCATGTGGTGTATAGAGACCGTAGAGGCACTGAATGGGGTGTAGAGCATAGTTGGGAAGGCGGTGTGAACAAAATTATGGGTGGCTTTACAGGTTAGTTTGCTAGGCCTGGACATAACATTCGTGCTCCTCTACGCCCACAAGCAGTGCTGTAAAGGCACTTACCTTATGGATCCAGCACCTTTTGCCTCAAGGTGATAGAAACCCAGCTAATATGAGTCACAAATAAATAACTATTAAAACAGGGATGCACAAACTCCAGAAAAATTTTAGGTAGGCCTACCTGCCTCTATTAAATTCAGAAGTGGGAAGGTTGGAATCACACTTCCAATGTTTAAATTTATAACTTCTTACCTGACCCAAACCCCTCTACGTTTGGGGGAGACAAGTAGCCCCATTAGGAATATCCTAAAGGTAATAGTGGATTAGGATGACCATTCAAGCCATCTTAGTTCACCCATGCAGGACAACACTACAGTCTCTCCCCAAACCCCCATCGCTGCATCCCCCGGTTTCCTTTTATTCATTCATGGGATGTGGGTGTCACTGGCTGGGCCAACATTTATTGCCCATCGTAACTGCCCTTGAGAAGGTGGTGATGTGCTGCATTCTTGAGCTGCTGCAGTCCATGTGGTGTAGGTACACCCACAGTGCTGTTAGGGAAGGAATTCCAGTGACAGTGAAGGAACAGCGATATATTTCCAAGTCAGGATGGAAAGTGGCTTGGAGGATAACCTCCAGGTAGTGATGTTCCCACCTATCTGCTGCCCTGTCCTTCTAGATGGTAGTGGTCATGGATTTGGAAGGTGCTGTCTAGGGAACCTTGATGAGTTCCAGCAATGCATCTTGTTGATGGTACACACTGCTGCTACTGTGCGTCGGTGGTGAAAGGAGTGAATGTTTGAGGATGGGGTGCCAGTCAAGTGGGCTATTTTGGCCTGGATGATGTCAAGCTTCTTAAATGTTGTTGGAACTGCACTCATCCAGGCAAGTGGAGAGTATTCCATCATACTCATGATTGTGCCTTGTAGATGGTGCACAGTCTTTGAGGAGACAGGAGGTGAGTTACTCACGACAGGATTTTTAAAATTCAGTAATGAGATGTGAGCATCATTGGCCAATCCAGCATATATTGCCCATCCCTAATTGCCCTTGAGAAGGTGGTGGTGAGCTGCCTTCTTGAACTGCTGCAGTCCATGTGATGTAGGCACACCCACAGTGCTGTTAGGGAGGGAGCTTCAGGATTTTGACCCAGTGACGGTGAAAAAACAGCGATATACTTCCAAGTCAGGATGGTGATGGAGGGAACTTCCAGGTGGTGGGGTTCCCATCTATGGCTGATCTTGTCCTTCTAGATGGCAGCAGGCGTGAATTTGGAAGGTGTTGTCTAAGGAGCTTTGGTGAGTTCATGCAGTGCATCTTGTAGATGGTACAAACTGCTGTCACTGTGCGTCGGCGGTGGAGGGAGTGAGTGTTTGTGGATGTGGTGCCAATCAAACAGGCTGCTTTATCCTGGATGATGTCAAGCTTCTTGAATGCTGTTGGAGTTGCACTCATCCAGGCAAGTGGAGAGTATCCCATTATAATCCTGACTTGTGCCTTGTAGATGGTGGACAGGCTTTGGGGAGTCAGGAGGTGAGTTAATCACTTCAGGATTCCTAGCCTCTGACCTGCTCTTGTAGCCACAGTATTTATATGGCTAGTCCAGTTAGGTTCCTGGTCAATGGTGACCCCCAGGATGTTGATAGTGGGGGATTCAGCGATGGTAATGCTATTGAATGTCAAACGCTGATGGCTAGAGTCTCTCTTGTTGATGATGGTCATTGCCTGACACTTGTCCGGTGCAAATGTTACTTGCCACTTGCCAATCCAAACCTGGATGTTATCCAGGTCTTGCTGCATTTGGACATGGACTGCTTCAGTATCTGAGGAGTCGCGAATGGTGCTGAACATTGTGCAATCATCAGCGAACATTTCCACTTCTGACCTTATGATGGAAGGAAGGTCATTGATGAAGCAACCGAAGATGGTTGGGCCGAGGACATTACCCTGGGGAGTTCCTGCAGTGATGTCCTGGAACTGAGATGATTGACCTCCAACAATCACAACCATCTTCCTTTGTGCTAGCTGTGACTCCAACCAGTGGAGAGTTTTCACTCTAATTCCCATTGACTCCAGTTTTTCTAGGGCTTCTTGATGCCACACTCAGTCAAGTACGGTCTTGATGTCAAGGGCAGTCACTCTGACCTCACCTCGGGAGTTCAGCTCTTTTGTCCATTTTTGAACCAAGGCTGTAATGAGGTCAGGAGCTGAGTGGCCCTGGCAGAACCCAAAATGAGTGTCAGTGAGCAGGTTACTGTGCTAAACAAGTGCCACTTGATAGCACTGTTGATGACCCCTTCTATCACTTTATTGATGATCGAGAGTAGACTGATAGGGCGGTAATTGGCCGGGTTGGATTTGTCCTGCTTTTTGTGTACAGGACATACCTGGGCAATTTTCCACATTGCCGGATAGATGCCAGTGTTGTAGCTGTACTAGATCAGCTTGACTAGAGGTGTGGCAAGTTCAGGAGCACAAATTTTCAGTACTATTGTCGGAATATTGTCAGAACCCACAGCCTTTACAGTACCCAGTGCCTTCAGCCATTCTTGATGTCATGTGGAGTTAATCGAATTGGCTGAAGACTGTAGCAAATCCTGCAGCTTTATCTTCTGCACTGATATGCTGGACTCCCCCATCATTGAGGATGGGGATATTTGTGGGGCCTCCTCCTCCAGTGAGTTGTTTAATTGGCCACCACCATTCACGACCGGATGTGGCAGGACTGCAGAGCTTAGATCTGATCTATTAGTTATCGAATCGCTTAGTTCTGTCTATCACTTGCTGCTTATGCTGTTTGGCACGCAAGTAGTCCTGTGTTATAGCTTCACCAGGTTGATTTTTCATTTTTAAGTATGCCTGGTACTGCTCCTGTCATGCCCTCCTGCACTTTTCATTGAACCAGGGTTGATCCCTTGGCTTGATGGTAATGGTAGAGTGGGGGATATGCCGGGCCATGAGGTTACAAATTGTGATTGAGTGTGATTCTTGCTGCTGATGATGGCCCACAGCGCCTCATGTTGCCCAGTCTTGAGTTGCTAGATCTGTTCGAAATCTTTTCCACTTAGCAGGGTGGCAGTTTTTTTATATTATTTGTTCATGGGATGTGGGCATCACTGGCTAGGCCAGCATTTATTGCCCATCCCTAATTGCCCTTGTTCAGAAGACATTTTCTGGAGTCACATGTGGGCCAGACCAGGTAAGGACAGCAGATTTCCTTCCCTAAAGGACATTAGTGAACCAGATGGGTTTTTACGACAATCGACAATGGTTTCATGGTTATCATTAGGCTTTCAATTCCAGATTTTTTAAAAATTCAAATTCCACCATCTGCCATGGTGGGATTCAAACCCAGGTCCCCAGAGCTTTACCCTGGGTCTCTAGATTGCCAGTCCAGTAACAATACCACTATGCCACCGCCTCCCTAACAGTGCCACTTGATAGCGCTGTCAACGACCCCTTCTATCACTTTACTGATGATGGAGAGTAGACTGATGGGGCTGTAATTGGCCGGGTTGGATTTTTCCTGCTTTTTGTGTACAGGACATACCTGGGCAATCTTTCACATGGCCGGATAGATGCCACACAACACAATGGGGGGCATCCTCAACGTGATGACAGGGCTTGTCTCCACAAGGACTATACAGTGGTCACTCCTACCGATACTGTCATGGACAGATGCATCTGTGGCAGCCAGTTTGGTGAGGATGAGGTCACGTATGTTTTTCTCTCTTGTTGGTTTGCTCACCACCTGCCACAGACCCAGTCTAGTAGCTATGTCTTTAGGACTCAGCCAGCTCAGTTTATAGTGGTGCTACCGAGCCATTCTTGGTGATGGACATTGAAGTCCCCCACCCAGAGTACATTCTGCACCCTTGCCACCCTCAGTGCTTCCTCCAAGTGATGTTCAACATGGAGGAGACTGATTCATCAGCTGAAAGGGGGAGGAGGTAGCATGTGGTAATCAGCAGGAGGTTTCCTTGTCCATGTTTAACCTGATATCATGAGACTTCATGGGGTCCCGAGTCGATGTTGAGGACTCCCAGGGCAACTCCCTCCTGATTGTTTACCACTGTATTGCCACCTATGCTGGACCTGACCTGCCAGTGGGACTGGACATACCCAGGGATGGTGATGGTGGTGTCTGGGACATTATCTGTAAGGTACGATTCCGTGAGTATGACTATGTCAGGCTGGTACTTGACTAGTCTGTGAAACAGCTGTCCCAGTCTTGGCACTAGCCCCCAGATGTTAGTAAGGAGGACTTCGCAGGTTCGACAGGGCTGAGTTTGCCATTGTCATTTCCGGTGTCTAGGTCATGCAGTGACCTATCCCACATAGAGGCCAAAACTGGGAGTTATGGAAGAAACACTCCTTCTGGTCTCTTAAGTCATTCCAGGGTTTTTGTCTCCATCAGGAAGTCCATGTCATGTGTTAATCACTGTGGCCATACAATTTTTTGTTCTTCTGGGATGTGAGCAGTGTTAGTAAGGCAAGCTTTGTTGCTGATCCCTAATTGCTCTTGAGAAGGTGGTGGTGAGACACCTTCTTCAAACGCTGCAGTCCATCTAGTGTAGGTCCACCTACCCTGCTGTTAGGGAAAGAGTTCCAGCATTTTGACCCAGCGACCGTGAAGGAATGGTAATATAGTTCCAAGTCAGATATGTGGCTCGGAGGATAACTTGTAGATGGTGATGTTCCCATGTGTCTACTGCCCTTGTTTTAGGTCGTGGTTTTGGAAGATGCTGTTGAAGGAGCTTTGGCAAGTTGCTGCAGTGCATCTTGTATTTAAGTACACATTGTTTCCACTGTGCATCGATGGTGGAGGAAGTGAATTTTTAAGGTGGTACCTACTCTGTAACTTATCTTATATATAGCGTTGATAAACCAGTTTGAAGTAATTACCAGAGTCAGACTACAGTTTCTCCAGATAAGAGAGGCCACGTAGCCAGCATACAAAACATGGTAGCCGCAGTGGTGACACCAATCTAAGGAAGGGTTGACACCATCGACAGAACACCTACAATGTGAAACTGGAAGGAAACCTGATCTAAGTTAGAATCTGCAAATGTTCCTAAGGAGCAGGCAAACTGGAAAGCAGCAATGATGTCAGTACCCGGCGAGAAGTCACTGCCCTACCCTGCCATTCGAAAGTCTTGAGGGCCAGCAGAGAGGCCAAAAGGGGGAGTTATGGAAGAAACACTTCCTCCGGTATCAAGCAGCATCAAGACTCCATGCTAAAGAGCAGAAGTACCAGGTTAGTTTACTCCTTTGCGACGTAGGATTAGTCACTGACGATATCCTCTTAAGACAGTGGCTGGAAGAGACCTTCAAGATTGGCCCAAAAGTGCTTGACACATATTTTAGCCTGAAATGAAACCTCATGATTGAGTGAACACGCTTTGATCAAAAATCCCAAAGAGCAAAGGAATCGATTGAATTATTCCTTACTGACCTATATCACCATATTGAAAAATGAATTTATTTGCCACCGCATTTTCATTGTAGTCTGTAATGAGAAGCTTTCAGATTTTTTACAGACCAAAGACAACCTCACTCTCGTTCAAGTGGTTCAGTACACGAGGCAGTCCAAACTCAGAGAGATAACTTGGGCTATACTCCATTGCGACACCGCCGCCACTAGATGACTCAGTTAGCTGGGTAGGCCCAAGAGCAGCAGCCCAACCCACTCAAAAGCCCGTCAAAATGGGCAATAAGGCTGGAAAGCCCACAGCAGCCATCTTGATGTGCTTACGCTGTGGCACAAAGAAAGGGCACAGAGACCAAGAGTGCCCAGCAAGGGATACAGAGTTTTCCAGTGCAGGAAGACTGGACACTTCAAGCGCTTCTGTAAATCCAACATCTTTAATAGAGGCAGGAGGCAAGAGAATATTTATGAACTGCACACTATTCAAGAAATTGGAAATAATGACAGAGACAAAATTTTCAGAGTTCTTAGGGGAAGTAAATGGTCTTGATCAGTTACAGTGAAAGTTAAAGGCTTTGACGCTAACTTTAAAATTGACATTGGAGCTGGTGTTACAATATTAGCTGATCATCTGGACTGGCTCCAGTCAATACCCCTCCATCCATCAGACATTCAGACATTAAATTGCAAGGTCCAGATGGCACAAACCTTCCAATAAAAGGTCAGCTAATTACCACTCTTCACTACAAGGAATGACAGATCATTGATTCCCTATATGTTGTCTGCAATCCACGTGAATCTTTAATGAGTGGAGATGTCAGTATACTTCTGAGCGTTTTGGAAAAAGTGGATGTCAACCTGCAATTGGACAACTGGGTGCCTTTCATGGAAGAATTTCCAAAGTCACGTGTAGAACCAGTGGATTTTAATCCTGCAGCAGCTAGCTTGCCTTATCCCTCAAGCAGTGGTTCACTCCCCATCACAGAGGCACCATCCACTAGACCTTGGGCAGATATTGAGATTGTGGATCTCTCAGTTCTTTTCGATGCTAGACCAGAGGATGTGGATACAGAAGGCACTGCAGCAGATAGTGGCCATCTGCAAGACCATTTTTTGGACCTGGATTGGTTCTTTCCTGAAGAAGATAACAAGAAAGAAGCCATTGTAGCACTGAGTGATCCGTTGGAAGATGAGGTCCTACAGCTTGGTACACTATTCGAATCTACAGCTGAACCATATGAAGCCTCTGGTTTCTTTTTTGAGAAGTCGGCTGTGTTTGCTGCAGAACAGCAACATTCAAATCTTTGTCCCGCTGAAGCCACCAGTGCAATGCCTTGTATATTGCTGGTTGACCATGAAGAGTTGTCCAGGGAGAACAAAATGCTTGATTCCATAGTGGACCACACTGCCATAGTGTTGGTAAAGCCTATTAGCTTGGGTGAAAGTAAATTGATGCCCAAGATTCAGTCTCATCTGAAAATCTTCTTCCCATTAAAGCTGTTCTTCAGCACAGAAGCTGAGGCCAAATCTTCAGAGGTTCCACAGCTTCAGAATCCTGTACAGGAATTTTGCTTTCATATTGTTTTAGAGATTCTTCCCATTGTTGAAAATGGTATTGTCTTATCTTCATATCCTCACAAAGTCTTCCCATTGCCCACGATGGAGCAGCCATTCACAGAGGAAAGTGTGACAATCTTACCACTATCTACAGAAAGTGAACCTTCTTTCTGAAATATTATCGGGAAATCATATCTTTTTTGTTTCCTGCTAAGTCTACATGAATTTTGTCATTCTTCTTCTCGTCTACCAGGCTCGTTCAAATCTCAGGTCTTCAATGCCTCTTCCATCCTCAATGTGGTGGTGAAAGATGCGGCTGTGAAAATCTTTGTTGGAGTAGAAGATCCTTCAACTTCTCAGATTTTTCCCCAGTGTGTTTCGAGGGAGCAGAAGATCTCTGAGCAAGTCCTGATTCTTCTCTTCCAGTTCAAGAGAGTTCAGGTGTTGAATACATTTAGTCTTCTCTCTTGGATCAGTCTTTCTTGGAAAAGGTTCCACGATCCTTACAGTTCAGTGGTCCTGAAGTTCACACCTCGATTGCCAGAAACCCTGAAAGGCTGCTGTCCCATGGCTCCGGTGATGTGTCCTCCAGGTAGAAGAGGAAAAGAGGGGTACCCAGAGAGCCGAGAACACTGCGGGAGATTGAATGCCTTATGGCAGTGAGTTGACGGGGGGAGGGGTTTGCTGTTTGTTAGGGGGAGAAGTAGGAGTACGAGTTGGATAGAATCTGTAACAGTAAAAAGAAGTTCCAGAAATGCAATGTAGTTTAAAAAATAGTTTAACATCGTTATTAAAGAATTTGATAGCATACTTGGGGAAGGTTTAGTATAATGGGTTAATAGAATAGCTCTGGTAACGAGTGATATAGATCATGAGGTAACAGTGACATCAGCAGTCATGTGCTAGAGACTCTGGAGAAAGGATGGAACAGTCTGTACTCATGACAGACCTACCTACACTGTAACCTACCTTATATATAATGTTAATAAACCAGCTTGAAGTAATTATCAGAGTCAGACTACAGTTTGCTTCAGATAAGATGAGCCATGCAACCAGCATACAAAATGACCACCTTCTTGAAATGCTGCAGTCCACGAGGTGTAGCACTTGCTGTTAGGGAGGGAGTTTAGAAAAAAAGTTCTTTGTCGACACTCACAGGGACTGAGTTTGTTCCAACACTTTGCTGCAAGTTTCTGCTGTGTAACACACAGTGGAATCACATTAATAAAATGCAGTTACACTGGAGCAGTGAGCTTAAAGCCTGCTGAAGTCAAGTCAGATTAATTTTGCAGAATTTCCCAAGATTAATTCATTAGTCTGTGTTGTTCCTACCTGTGGGAGCCGAACGTCAGGAGGGGGATGAAAAATACACACAGCTGCATTTACTTGAACACTGCAGCTGATGTTTGAAGAGGTTTGCTCTGTTGTTGGGCTTGAGAAGGTGAAAGGCACAGATCACATTCAGTTTTGAAATATATTTGGAAATGACTGGGGGTATAGCAAAGGAAATTTCTCCTGTCTGGCAATCCCTAGCACCTTCCTCATGAAAGAAATATCCAGGCCACTTAGCAAAAGATGGATACCAGAGGTAATGGCATTTGAAATATCCAGAGGTCACGGGGAAACAAAGGGAGAAGTTTCAAAACCCTGGGTAGGTCAGCAAAAGTAAGGCTGGAGAGTATTGCATTAGATCAAGTGGTTTGCTAAAAAATACAGACTGGCAACTGTCTCCACTTATCCTGGGACATGCTCAGGCAACATGCAGAGCTCTTAACAGCTCTTTCCCAGTTTCCCATGCATAACCATACTGTAGCCAGGCAGAAATTATCACGCCACCTGAGCCATTGTCTGTCACATCTCCATATGTTTTCAACTCATTCTCAGCACGTGGGCATTGATTGCAAGACTGGCAGTCAGTGTCTTCCCCCGGGTGTCCTGAGAACATAGTGATATAACTGAGGGCAGTTAAAACTCACAATGGGAAAAGAACCGCACAAAGCAAACTTAGCACATAACTAACCTGCATAAAATGGCAAACTGGGATGAAAAATAGCCATTTGCTTGTCACTCATCTATGTGGCACCTTCCAATATCGCAGCACTATTTCTCTGCTTGCAGAACTAAATGGAGGGGGGCGGAGAGCAGAAGGACCCTCCCCTTATTTTAGATCACCTGTTCAATGTAAGCATGCTGTGTCTGAATATGACGAGGCTGGAGAGCATAGAGTGGACCATAATAAAGCTTGAGGCACCACCAAAGCTGAATGTCAGGACATTTTTTTTCTCATTACTCTTCCTGTCTCCACACACACATCCCCATGCATACATTACTACAAAGCATCAGAACAGAAGGGGTTTTTTATCTCAGTTAACACTCTAATATATATTCTAACATACTACCCTTTCGGAGAGAGCAAATGAGATCTGCTCACTTTGTCACAGCCTCAGTGACATCGACTGATCACTTAATGTCATTCACTGGATCCATTAAGCATCAGCACAGGTGTACCCAGGCCAGGGTAGTGTAGTCAGATTATAAAGGCAACTCTGGTTGAATCACGGAGCTAGAGTGAGCAGAGAAAGTGGTTGGAAGCAAGTGAAGAGCAGAAATTTTGTGGTTAGAGGGTTGGCTCATGTCCTTCTTTAACTGTGGCAGTCTGAGATCCAGACATCATAAGACCAGCATTTAAAGAATGCTATCTGAAGAGCACCACTTTCTGGGGCTGAATTTTGACCCCCGTCGGGGGGGGTTGTGCAGGGGGTGGGCGGGAGCGAGAGCAAACCCGATTGGCACCCCCAGTTGGGTGTACGACGCCATTTTACGTGGGCAGGCCAATTAAGGCCCGCCCCGTGTGACGTGCACCCGGAAACGCTGAGCGCTCCCTGTGCGGGCGGGGTGGGGGCAACTCCCTGAGTCAGGACCAGTGCACTTTCACACGTGCGCCTGAAAGAGCGCAGAAATCTCCCCGAGGTGCCTCAGGGAGATTTGTTTCAGTTTAAAATTTCTGAATAAAGTATTTGAAAACTTTTAAAACATGTCCCGTCATGTGACAGTGTCACATGAGCTGGGACATAGCAATGATTTTTT
Source organism: Cetorhinus maximus (assembly GCF_964194155.1). NCBI lineage: Eukaryota > Metazoa > Chordata > Chondrichthyes > Lamniformes > Cetorhinidae > Cetorhinus > Cetorhinus maximus. The sequence continues at coordinate 102,990,382 of NC_135895.1, forward strand.
AAAGAATTTTTAAACCCTTCATGAAACCTCATCCCACCCGTGGATGAGGTTCTATGAAAAATGTGAAGGCCGCCTGGGCTCTTCGCCTGCCCCCGCGCCAACCTTAAAGTTGGACGGGCAGCTCATTTAATTGTTTAAATTAGTTTTTAACAGGCCTTAATAGGCCTTTGATAGTTCGGCGGGCATGCAGCCAAGTTGGCTGCGCGCCTGCCAAACTGAAAATCTAAATGACGCGCGATGACTTTGGGACGCCCGCCCGATGTCACTGCGCGTCATTTTACGCGAGAGCGAGCGGGCCCCACGCCTCCCGGGCCCCTCCCCGCTCGCCGACCAGAGAATTCAATCCCCTGGAATCAAACACTCTAGTCTGAAAACAAATATAGCGGAATCTGCTACCCACATAGCAGCAATTATCAATGGCTACTTTTCAGAACTGCAGTCTACCAACAATATCAGCTTTCATTCACAAAACAACTTTCACAGTATCACAGAATCACAGAATTTTAACAGCACATAAGGAGGCCATTTAGCCCATCATGTCTGCAATGGCTCTCCAAAGGAGCACTATGAGAGCCATTGCCCTGTCTTTTCCCTGTACCCCTGCACATTGTTTCTATTTAAATAATCACCTAATGCCCTCTTGAATGCCTCGATTGAACCTGCCTCCACCACACTCCCAGGCAGTGCATTCCAGACCCGAACCACTTGTTGTGTGAAAAAGGTTTCTCATGTTGCATTTGCTTCTTTTGCAAATCACTTTATATCTGTGCCCTCTCGAACTTGATCCCTTTATGAGCAGGAACAGCTTCTCCCTATCTACTCTGTCCAGGCCCCTCATGATTTTGAATATCTCTATTAAATCTCCCCTTAGCCTTTTTCTCATCAAGGGGAACAGTCCCAACCTCTCCAATCGATCCTCATAGCTGAAGTTTCTTGTCCCTGGAAGCATTCTTGAAAATTCCTTCTGCACTCTCTCCAATGTGTTCACACCCTCCCTATAGTGTGGTGCCCAGTACTGTACACAATACTCCAGCTGAGGTCTGACAAGTATCTTATATAAATTCAGCATAACCTTCTTGCTCTTGTACTCTATGCCCCTATTAATAAAGCCCAGGATACTATATGCTTTATAACTGCTCTCTCCATCTGTCCTGCCACCTTCAATGACCTATGCACATAAACACCCAAGTCTTTCTGCTCTTGCACTCCCTTCAAAATGTCATTGCTTATTTTATGCTGTCTGTCCATGTCCTTCCTACCAAAATGCATCACCTCACACTTCTACGCATTGAACTTCATCTGCCACCTATCTGTCCAGTCCACCAACTTGTCTAAGTCCTTTTGAAGTTCCAAAACCTCCTCCTTGCAGTTCACAACACTCCCAATCTTCGAATCATCCATAAACTTTGAAATTGTCCCCTGCACACCAAGATCTAAATCATTAATATACATCAGGAAATGCAAGGGTCCCAATACCGACCCCTTGGGAACTCCACTACAAAACTTCCTCCAGCCCAAAAAATATCCATTGACCATTAATCTCTGCTTCCTATTTTTCAGCCAATTTTATATCCACATTGCTACTGTCCCTTTTATGAACAATAACTTTTCTCAAGAGTCTGTGGTGTGGCACTGTACCAAAGGCCTTTTGAAAGTCCATGTACACCACATCAACAGCATTACCCTCATCAACCTTTCTGTTACCTCTTCAAAAAACTCCAGCAATTTAGTTAAACATGATTTCCAGCATTAGAAATCCATGCTGGCTCTTCCTTATCAGCCCATATTTTTCCATGTGACTACTGATTCTATCCCGAATAATTGTTTCTAGAATCTCGCCCACAACTGAAGTTAAACTGACTGCTCTGTAATTGCTGGGCTTATCCTTACAACCTTTTTTGAACAAGGGCGTAATGTCTGCAATTCTCCAGCCCTCTGGCACCACCCCTGAGTCTAGGGTAGACTGAAAGATTATGGCCAGTACCTCTGCAATTTCTACTCTCACTTCCTTCAATATCCTTGGATGTATCTCATCCGGTCCTGTTGCCTTGTCAACTTCAAGGACCGACAGTCTATTCAACATTTCCTCCTTATCAATTTCGAACCCTTCTAGTGACAGAGTTTCCTCGTCTGTCACCATGGCCTGGGTAGCATCTACCTCCTTGATAAAGAAAGATGCAAAGTATTCAGTAAATAGCTCAGCCATGGCCCCTTCGTCCCTAATCAGCCCTACTCCTCCTTTTACCGCCTTTTTACCATTTATATGCCTCTAGAAGACTTTGGGATTCCCCTTTATGTTGATTGCCAGTCTTTTTTCATAATTTCTCTTCGCTTCTCTAATATGCTTTTTCACCTCCCTTCTGAACCTTCTGTATTCCTCTTTGTTCTCAATTGTATTTTCTACCTGACACCTGTCATAAGCGCACTTTTTCTTCTTTACCTTAATTTCTATCTCCTTTTTCATACAGAGAGCTCTGGATTTGTTTGCCCTACCCTTCCCTTATGATGGGATATACCTTGACGGTGCCTAAACCAATTCTTTTTTGAAGGTAGCCCATTGTTCAGCTAGTTTTTCCTGCCAATCTTTCATTCCAGTCTATCTGTCCCAGCCTCATTCTTATCCCATTGAATTTGGTTTTCGGCAAGTTAATTATCTTACTCTGGATTTCCTATCGTCCTTTTCCATCATCATCCTAAAACATACAATACGTATAATGATCCCTGTCTCCTAAATAGTCCCCCACTGACACTTGATCTACTTGGCCCATCTCATTTCCAAGAACCAGGTCTATCAGCGTGTCTTTTCTTGTTGGATTGGGCACATACTACTGTAGAAAACTCTCCTGAGTGCAATCTCGGAACTTTTGCCCCTCTCTACCTTTTACACTACCACTGTCTTAAAGTCTGATGACTTTAGCAGAAAGAAATGTGGGAACTCCACAGTGAGATGCTAAGCTTAGTTGCAGCATCTCTGCTCAGACAGCTGTGATACAGGCTGTTGTTTCCAATCAACAGCATGCTCTCTTCTTGGCTCCAACAGGCTGACAGAACTCTGAGGCACAGCTTCATTGGTTTCACTGCTGGTTAAAGCTATGCAAATCAGTAGGTATTGTACAACAATGCCCAGCAGCAGAGGAAGGATTCAGGGAGGCACAGATGAGACTGCTGTCTGTTTAGGGATGTGCCATTCCTGCCCCCTCCAGCAACCCCGCTCAAATAAATGTGACAATAAATGACTAGGACCACTATACTACCAGATATAACCAAGCAAGTCACACAATCATCTCTTGACTCATTGCAAGGAGTGGAGAACCACGTTAATCTGAAGAGACTCACAATGGCATGTGTCTGCCAGCCATCTCACCCTGCCACAGAGAAGCACCAAAAAGATGCACCAAATTGAATGCCAAGCACAAAAAATATATACTGTTGCAAGAGGAAGCACACGTGATTGTTGTAAAAATCCAACTGGTTCACGAATGTCTTTCAGGTAAGGAAACCTGCCATCCTTACCTACTCTGGCCTATGTGTAACACTAGTCTGCACCAGGATGGTTGACTCTTAACCGTCCTTTGAAGTGGTCTTGCAAACCAATCAGTTGTATTAAAAATAACATCATGAATGCAGTGGTTCAAGAAGGCAATCCAACACTTCCTTTACAAGGGCAACTAAGGATGGGCAATAAATATTGGCCTGGCCAGTGACACCCACATCACAAGAATGAAAAAAAATTCTCAGAAATTCTACAATTCTAACACCACTTACTTAATAAATCAGAACTGTTCCCAGCAAGATCTCCTCATGTCTGACTGGATACGAGCTCAAAAGCCAGATCATGGAGTCTGCCAGGATTGAGTGCAGATGGGGGAAGTGATCTGCCAGGGTTAAGGTCAGATATGGGAGGAGATCTGCCAGGATTGAGGTCAGATGGGGGAAGTGATCTGCTGGGATCAAGGTCAGATGGCAGAGGAGATCTGCTAGGGTTGATCTCCAGCTGGTTTTGCAACCCACACTTGATGCCTGTCTCACTCTGACATTATCAGCAATGATGGGCTGATAATTCACCTGTAGAATTCCAAAAGCAATTAAAGTCCTTGGCCACAAAGCTGGACAAGACCGTAAATAGGCGAGGGGGTTGTGCTGCGTGATTAACACGCAAACCCTGTGCACTCTACTCATTTCAATGATTTCTGTATGCAGCCTGCACTAAACGTGCTGTTGTGTGGCCACAGGCCCAAACTGGCAGCACAAAATCGTGAAGCCTAACATGAGTGCAATCTACCCTTCACTACTTAATCTACCCTTCACTGCTTAAAGCCAGCCTGCTCCTCTTAAAGGGATGTACATTTTTACTGGAACAGGCACTGGAAGATACTCTAATAATGAAATTGGCCTAGCGAATGCTCAATAATAGCATAACACAGCAAAGTGCGGCCTCCAAGGTTCTCCACCGCAGCACTGGAGACCTTGAGCCAGGAGGTGGACAGGAGGGGAGAGACCCACAGGGCATCAGGATACCCTCCAGATAGATTCCGCAAAGGCGGTAGGAGCAGAAAGCCATCAAGCACAGTACCAGTAGTGTAGCCCCAAGGACCTGGATACAATTCCGCAGACATCTTTAATGGCTTCACTTTAGTGGTCAAGGTCAGCCAATGAATCTTCAAATGCCATATCCTACCAACTATAGCCTCACACTCTGTTCAATGCACCACACTCCATCCATTCAACCATTAAAATTCTCTCATACCACCCTCACTTAGCTCAATCTCTGGCAATCTCTATCAACCATTTGTCGTATTTCACATCCATAGTTTCAGATCACCCTCAGACACAGCTCCAGGCCTCACACTCACAACTTGCACATTGTGCCAACTATTCACTCATGACAACCACATCATCCATACGCATTACATCAAACTCACTGGCACACTTCCTTCTCCCATGCAAGAAAAGATGATTCACGATTGCAGGCAGCAGGATACTAACTGGCAAGGGAGAGGCATGGCTGCTCACCCCATTGGAGGATATTGTCTTCACCACCCCTGGCGCGGCCAGTGCTTAGGCCGTAGCCAGTGGCAGGGCTGAAACCATCGAAGATGGTGCTGTGCTCATAACTAATCCTCCTTTTCACATCCCAATTTCCCATTATCCCACAATCCCTTCAGATTTAGAAGCTGTAGATGGGTTAAAGAGCCAATTCTACCCCCTCCCCACACCGCAATCCTGCCCTTGTACCTTTCTCCATTCAGATATTCAAGAACTGCCACCTATCCAGGCAGTTGGACAGGAGCACGAAATGGTGGAGGAAGAAGAGATTGACAAAGAGACCCAGCATATACAACAGTGGAAGGAGAATGGCGAGATGTTGGAGCTGTCGCCTGGAAGGAGCACAACATGTTCACTCTCACTCTCACAGCCACCAGCTCAGCATGTACTTTAGAGGATAGCACAGGGGTGGGACCTGCATGAGGTGGGGCACCAAACATGGGTAGGCTGCCACCAGGGCAAGGTCAAAGGTTATGCAATGCCAGCTTGCAGAGGATGAAGTCGCACGTAAGTTCCACTGCAGAGGATTCGGATGAGGAATTTGATGACATGAAGTACAGGGAAAGGCTGATGGGTATGCACACTGAAGATCTTGATGTAGTGCAGGCCTACCACAAAGCCTATAGCCACTATGAAGGAGCTTTTCACCAACCAACACAGGGCTTTGTGCAGAGCTCGGTATACATCCTTTCCAGAATGGAACTGGTGGCTAACTCCATGAAGACACTTGCAGACCTAACCATGACGCAGTGCCTGATGATCAATGCCTCAGTTTTCATTGCAGCACAAGCAGAAGTCCCTCAACATCTAAGGGCTGCAGTGGGAGCTCCGACTGAAGTTATTCAAGTTCAGTTTGCTGCCATGCACACTTAGGCCAGAGTTTTACCTTTGGCGTGCAGGCGTGTGCCCAACATGGCGAAACGTAAAATGATGCGCGATGATGTTGGGCGTGCAATATTTTGTTTGTTGGGCATGCGCCGGAGCCAATAATTGAAAGGCCTATTAAGGCCATTAACAAGGTAATTAAGTTGAATTTTACGCTGTCCACCCATCCTTATGGTTGACGGAAGGCGAAAAAGCCAAGCCGCCTTTACATTTTTTAGGAAACCTCATCGACAAGCGGGGTAAGGTTTCCTAAAGCTAATACAAATTAAATAAAAACTTTCTTTTGCCATTAAAAACATGTCCCATCTCATGTGACACAGCCACATGACGGGACATGTTTTATTAAATTTTTAATGCCATTATTAATTTTTTAAAAAGCGCTTCAATCTCCCTGAGGCAGCTCTGTGCCCCATGGAGATTGAAGCACTCTTTCGCATGCATGCGCAAACCGCGCTTGACCCGACTCTCCCTCCTCCGCCTGCACAGGCAGCACTCAGTGCTACCGCTTGCAATCCATTGAGGGCAGGTCTTAATTGGCCTGCCCATGTGAAATCGCGGTGCGGAGCTGATCGCCTGCTCCCACCGAGCCCATCCGATGTAAGAAAAATTTAGGCCTCAGACTGTCACCATCATGGCCATGGATAGCAACACAAAGGGGCTTACAGGTTCTCACTGCAAACCAGCAATCTGTGCTTCGGTGGATAACTAGGATTGTTGAGGCACCCACTTGCCCACCCCAGGAAGAGGCAGTGGCACCATGGAGCATGGGACCTGCTGTCCTCTCTCAGGATAACAACAATCATCCTCCCATCTTTGCTACTCCACTGGTGATCTTGCTATTGCCTGTCGGCCAACCAGCCAAGACTGCAGCTGCCCATTCCAAGATGATGCGGTCTGAAGCCAGGCCTTCTAGTGACAGAGCTACATCAGGTCATCCTCATGAGCAGATGTAAGGCCATCTGCTGTCTTCGCCAACTAAAGTCATCTGCTTCCACCAATCACCTTGCAGCAACTGGGGTAAGACTGCTTAGGAGCACTAAGACAGGAAAAGGCGCATGGAAGACAGTTACTGAAGGAATACATAACGGTAACTAGTTGGCTTTTGTGAAGCTGGTTTAAAATGTTTGTTTTGTGGTGGCTTTTATTTCAGCCTTGAGACCAAAAGGACACGGTGATGGTTAATGTCCGAGGGAAGGTGTGCTACTGCTGTTGAATAGGGAATTGGGGTTGTGTCACTTATACCACAGTCAGATGAGCCAATCATGGATAGCCTCACCAGATAGGGGATGTCTTGGTTGCCTCTTCCCTTCCTCCTCCTTATTTTCCTCCTCCACATCCTCAGCTACTCACCCTATACCTGGTGGCAAGAGCTGTGCCCTTATGATGGCAATGCTGTGCAACATGCAACAACACAACAAATCATGACACATGCTCTGGAGAGTACTGAAGACCTCCTCCAATTTTCTCTAGGCAATGGAAGCATTGCTACAGCACCTCAACTCAATGACATTTCCTGCAGCAGCATGGCTCTCATTGTTGTGATATCACTTTAAGAGAGAATGCCTTAATGAGTAAGTAGCTAAGATGTAAATCATGACCAGCCAACATTGTTCAGAGGAGCTTTCAGTTTAGCTAGCAGCATGTGGTGTGAAGAAATTGCTGTTGTACTTTCCTGTTAACAATAGCTGTTGAATCTTTATAGTAAATCTGTACGTTGAGCAATCCTGTACTGTATCTTCAAATAAACCAAACCTAGGTTTAGTTTACCAGTCCTGTTTGAGATTAGTAAGTTTGTATTAAGCAAAAATAGAAGCACAGCACATTTTACATGCATGATGCCCATGTGTGCGTGGCTTGTACAGTGGAGTCACATCAGGTAGTCAGCAGATAGCCCCCTGGTTTGATGCTGTGGCCCAAATACTGATGGTACAGTGGACTTATGGAAAATAAATGCATTATGACCACTACCAGGATAAGAGGCATTTTTAAGCATGATATGCTGAGTATGTTCACAAACCAGCTGCACAATGATGGAGTGGAACCCTTTGCAGTTGTAGGACATCTCTGAATTTACATGCAGGGTGTGCTAATGCTCAGTTACTGACACCCCTGCACCGTGGGAAAGACTATCCTGGTGAAGCCACTACTATGCTTTGCCTGCTTCTCTCTGGAAAGAGAGCATTCAATATATTTCCTTCTCTTTGCACACAGTATGTCAGGCACTTCCCTTATATAATGGTGGATGGAGAATGGCGATATGTTGGAGATGTTGCCTACTGCAGCTTGGAAGGAGCACAACATGTAGAAGTTTATCGTTACAGTCACCTTTGCAACCACTGGCACTGCCATCCTCACCCTTCTCTGTGGCTGCAGGTCTGCCAGTAACAGGTGGCAGATTTTGGGGACCGTCAGTGGAACAAAATTGTCACACACACTGTGGTTGAAATTGGAAAATTGCTCCATGAAGATCCTGGATGGATATGGCCTCCTGCTGAGAGCCTTCTCCGCCTCTTCCTCCTCCAGCAACATGTCCTCCTCCTTTGTATCACGTCTGCTCACTCACTCTGTCATGCTGCAGGCCAAGGGAAATAGAAACAACAGTATCCAAGACTGGGAGCAATGATCTGAATACATCCCTTGAAGTGAAAACCAAGGCCTTCACCAAGTGCCACACCACCCTCTGCAGGCTTCATCAATTTTTAAGGAGTGATACAAGATTCCAAGCCTTTCTACTCCCTTAGCAACAGCCAGTAGAAATCTGTGGACTTGTTTTTTAGCACTAACCACTACCATTAACACTCCCTTTGTCCTTGAGTGCATGACATCCTTGTCAATCCCTCCTTTGCCCCCACCTATCGCTGGCCTTCTATCCAGCTCCACCTGCTCCACCCCCCTTAAACAGTACAAATTTCATCACATTTCCAATTCTCTTCAGCTCTGAAGAAGAATCATATGGACTCGAAACATTAACTCTGTTTCTCTCTCCACAGATGCTGCCAGACCTGCTAAGTTTTTCCAGCACTTACTGTTTTCGTTCCATTTCAATGCATCTGGGTGATGGGTTTGGCGGGGAAGAAATATTTGATCATTTGATCAGGATGCTGTTGACCTTCTTGAGTATTAGTGGAGCAACTATCATCCAAGCAAGATGAAGGTATTACATTGCACTCCTGACTTGAGCCTTATAGGTGGCATTCAAACTTTGGGGAGTCAGGAGCTAAGTCATTTATTGCAAAACACCCAACTTCCGATCTGCTCTTGTAGCCACAGTATTTGTGGCTGGTCCAGTTAAGTTTCTGGTCAATACTGACTACCAGGAGATTGGTGGTGGGGGATTCAGTGATGGTAACGCTGGTTGAAATTCATGGGTTGGTGGTTAGATTCTCTCTTGTTGGAGATGATCATTGCCTGATAGTTGTATGCTGCGAGTGTTACTTTTGTTGCTTACCAGCCCAAAGTTGAATTCTTGTTATGGTCTTGCTGCATGGGAACATGGACAGCTTAATTGTCAGAGGGATTATGAATGGAACTGAACATTATGCAATCATCAGCGAACATCCTCATTTCTGACCTTATGATGGAGGGAGGGTCATTGATGAAGCTGCTGAAGATGGTTGGGCCGAGGACACTACCCTGAGGAACTCCTGCAGTGAAATATTAACACACAATTGGATCTAGCTTGTCCCAGATCTGGTGGAGTTCTCACAGCTAAAACTATGACCTCAGGGGCTTCACACTTATGCATTTATGGGGCAAAAAAACTGCTTGACTCAAATAACCATTGACCATTTAAAGTACCAATCAAATATCTGACTGACTAATCATGAATGGATCAAGATACTAGTGAGCAATGAGTTACCAGCAGAAAAGCAATGTTGCAGACATCACAAACAGACCAAATCACTCAAATAATTTCTGAATATTGTTTTCAACCTCCTTCCTTCATGCTATACAGTTAAAAAATAACAACATAGAAATTACACAATTCTAATTAGAAATCACTAAAATTCACTCATGAAATTGTTTTTTAAGGCTGAATTTTATGAAGAGTTTCAGAACCCCAACGTCAGGAGGAAATGTAGGTCCTGATGCCACACTTGCTCGCAGTGGGACCTGCGCGCCAATTTTACTGGAGGAGGCCTCCTAATGGCTGTCTGTGGGCCCACTATCCAGCTAAGGATGGCAGGCAGGCTCCTAATGCAGCTGGCCCATCACAGGTCCGGCAGCTCTGAGGCAGTGCCACCAGGAGAGGTGGTTGCTGCTGAGATAGATTTGCCTCTTTAGGAAAGTCGGTAAAGAATAAAACTTTCAGGGGAATGAGTGCTGGAGGGGAAACCTCTCCAGGGAGATCACTGGTGCCATGAGGGTTACCTTCCCTGTCCATCACCTCCTCTGTGGAACAATGGAGTCTCTGGCTCTGATGGACCCCATCAGCTGCTGCAGGAAGGCCACCTCCATGAATCTGACTACTCCCCGTGCGGCCGGAGCTACCCTGCCATTGGTCAAATGCTGCTGGCTCCAGAAAATAGGCCCTTAAGAAGACCTTTAGTTATGCAAACCACTGCCCATTTCTTTGGATTGGGCTGCCAATCTACCTTGTAGTCTGTCGCTGGGAAACTTGCCTGATGGGGTTAGATTGCATCAGGGAGCCCTCTTGATGCAGCTCCCCAATTTCTTACCACCTCCCATGCCCTCCCTCTCCGCCTCTGTTCATGCCAGCTCAGAGCTGGCAAGGTTCTGCCCTTAATGCCGTGAGTCTTTATCCTCACATGAAGCCACCTCCTGGCTGAAAGCCTGAGATTTGAGCTGGGAATTTCCAACAGCTAGTGGACAAATTCTGGATGTGAGAAAGAGAAAGGGGCATGAGGAATATTATTATTCTTTTACCCTGCTTTTATGTGTCTGTAACATCTAAACTGCACCATTACCATGAGGAAAAGAATTAGGAATAGGTACAAATGTCAGCTTTTCCCACCTTCCGAGAATCAATATATATGTATTAAAAATATCGCAGCCTTCACCCAAGTTGGGAGTAAAGAATGATACTTCAACCTCAAATGGACAGGTACATTTACCACCGCTGGATGAACAACACCCCAACCCCTTCTGAAGCAATGTTGCCTGCTCTTCCTTGTGGAAGTTAATTGTTATGGCATTTTCCAATCCATGAACTGTTGCAGTAACTTGCTTTTTACCTTGTGTTGTGGAGTATCTAAAGACACTTGACACAAGTTAACTGTGAAGTGAATCAGGCAGCAGTTTATTTAGTGTAAGTGTGCATACAGGGGAGAGCACCCACAGATTGCTCTAAGGGGCTACTCACAGTTGCATAGTTCCCCTCATGTATTTATACCATTCTTGTCTGATACGACCAGTCTGGTAGTCCGGTAATGGCGAAACTTTGATGTGGCCTGTCAATTGTAGCAGAAGATGTTGGTGGCTTTCCCTCATATGTCCATCCATTTTGAATGAACATCAACAATAAGGAGAAACATTTTTCCCATAAAAAGTCCCACATAGTCAATATGCAATCACACCCCTGGACTTCCTTGCCACTCCCACGGGGTGTAACGGAGCTGTTGGAGGTGACCTTTGCACTTGCTGACTCTGCAGACAACTTCTCACTAAGCTCTCTCTTTCTCCATCCATTCCAGGCCACCATAGATAGCTGCATTCGGGAAATACCTGGATGTGCACTATGTAATTCAGTTAACGAAGGCTCTCGTTCTTTTGGAGGGACAATCACTCGAGATCCCCACAAGAAGTTACCACCCTGGCTGGTTACCTCATATCGCCTGTGAAAATACGGTTTCATTTTGTCAGATTCCTGTCCTTGTGACTAACGGGAAGAACTTGTTCTCGCACTTTGGATAAGACTGGGTCTCGACTTGTTCAATCTCTAAATGATGAATCTAAGAAGTTCAGTAATAAACGAATCCTTGAGGAACTGGAACATGCTCATCGTTTTCCTTCAAAGGAAAACGACTAGGTGCAATCTGATTTCCAGGCCTGTGGATGAAAGTATACTCATACGCTGCCAGAATCAACACCCATCTCTGTCTTCTTGCTGAGGCTATGGGTGGTATAGCCTTGTCCTCGCTGAACAATCCTAGCAAAAGCTTGTGGTCAGAAATGGTAGTTAAATGTCGGCCGTGTACATACTGGTGAAATTTCTTGATACCAAAGATGATTGACAAGCCTTCTTTTTCTATCTGTGAGTATCCCTTTTCCGCTGTGTTGAGTGTTTTGGATTCATATCCAGTAGGTCATTTTGAGCCATCGTCCATTCGATGGGAGAGCATTGCTCCCACTCCATAAGGGAGATGTGTCACATGTCAGAACTAACTCTTCTCTTTGGTCAAAATGTACTAATAGGACGGATGAGTGCAACAGCTGTTTCACTTTTGTGAAAGCTTCTTTCTGTGGTGTTTGCCAAGACCAACATTGGTTTTTCTTGAGTAGGCAATACAAGGGTGCCAGTTCTGTTGACAAATTAGGCAAAGAGCATCCAGAGTAATTGATCATTCCCAAGAATGATTTGAGCTCGGAAGTGTTCCTTGGTGCTCTCTAATGGCTCTCACTTTTTATTCAACTGGATGGAGGCCCTGTGAATCTACCTTGTGACCTAAATAGACTACCTCTTTCATTTGGAATGTGCACTCATCTTTTTTTAAACACATTCCCACCCGTGAAAAACACTTCAAAGCTTCTTCCAAGTTTGCCAAATGCTCCTTTTCCGTGAGTCCTGTCACTAGAACATCATCTAAGTAAACTACAACATGAGGCAATCCCTGCAGTAAATTTTCCATTGTCCTCTGGAATATGGTACAATACACCCCAAAAGGCAAATGGGTATATTGGTACAACCCTTTGTGTGTATTAACTGTGACAAAATTTGGGGAGGCCTTCTGTAAGTCCAATGTTGATATTCATGGCTCATATCATGTTTCATGTAGGCGGTCCTACCTGCCAACTTAGCATACAGGTTTTCAATTTTTGGTCTGGGTGTCTGTCCAATTTAGCCACTTTATTGACAGTCAATTTGTAGCCTCCACAAATTCGAACACTTTGGTCAGGCTTAACTACAGGGACTATTGGTGCTGCCCATTACGAGAACTGCACAGTTCACATCACTCCCGCTTTCTCTAATTGGCATCTAATTTTTCCCGCATTGCGTAAGGTACTGGTCTTGCCTTCATAAGTCGGTGGTTAGAGTCTGGATCAACATGAATTTTTGCTCGTAGCCCTTGGATCTTCCAGGGTTCATTTTGGGGCATATTTCTGTAGTAGCTCAGGTAGCCCTGGTTCTCAGCTTGAAGATCTCAGTCCAGTTCAATTTAATTTCTTTCAGCCAGTTTGGTCCAAAGAGACTTGGCCCCTCACCTGCTACCGCCATCAATGCTAATTTCACTGAATGACTTCCGTACAGTACAATAGCCCTGCTTTTGCCTTTGATTTTGATGTCTTCTCCCATGTAAGTTTTCAATTTGGCATCAGTTCCTTCCAAATTTAATTTACATTCCCCATAATTCAGGTATTTAAAAGTATGCTCACCCATCACCGTAAGGGAAGCCCCTGTATCCACCTCCATTCTAATAGGCCTATTATTCATCCTCACTGTTACATAGATTGGTTCTGTTCTTCCTACCTTTAAAATATACGGTGAATAAATATCTGAATCTGTTACTTCAGGTTCTTCTATGTTATGAATCTCACAGGGTCTTTTCTTTTGATTGAAAGTCTGCCTGGTTCCATCCTTGTAATGTCTCATGAGGCGTCCATTTCGATGACAGTAAAAACTTGCAATATTCCCCCTGCCATTCTAGTTTAAACCCCCCTCGACCGCACTAGCAAACACCCCCCAAGGACTCTGGTCTCGGTCCTGCCCAGGTGTAACCCATCCGGTTTGTACTGGTCCCACCTTCCCCAGAACCAGTCCCAATGTCCCAGGAATTTGAATCCCTCCCCCCTACACCATTTCTTCAGGCACATATTCATCTGATATATCCTGTTATTTCTACTCTCGCTGGCACATGGCACTGGTAGTAATCCTGAGATTACTATCTTTGAGATCCTACTTTTTAATTTACATCCTAACTCCCTATATTCAGCTTGTAGGACCTCATCTCTTTTTTTACCTCTGTTGTTGGTACCAATATGTATCACGATCACTGGCTGTTCACCCTCCCCCTTCAGAATGCCCTGCAGGCTCTCTGAGACATCCTTGACCCTGGCACCAGGGAGGCAACATACCATCCTGGAGTCTCTTCTGCAGCTGCAGAAACACCTGTCTGCTCCCCTTACTATTAAATCCCCTATCACTATAGCCCTGCCACTCTTCATCCTCCCCTCTTGTGCAGCAGAGCCACCCGTGGCGCCATGGACTTGGCTCCTGCTGCTTTCCCCTGAGAAGTCATCTCCCCCCAACAGTATCCAAAACGGTGTATCTGTTAGAGAGGGGGACGGCCACAGGGGACTCTGTACTACCTGCCTTCCTCTGCTCTGCCTGTTGGTCACCCATCCCTTTTCTGCCTGTTCAGTCTTTACCTGCGATGTGACAACCTCACTGAATGTGCTGTCCACGATAATCTCAGGATTGCGGATACTCCACAGTGAATCCACCCACAGCTCCAGCTCCGAAATGCGGTTAGCCAGGAGAGTCCATGACTTCCCACATAGTGCAGGAGGGTGAGAGTTCTGCTGCCCTGACTTCCCTTTAGATTAAGCTCATTAGTTACTCCCTTTAGAGAATATTAATTATGCTAGGGGTCTTATTCCACTACTAACACTCCCAATACAGTCCAAAGTCCTCACCTTATTTTGTTGAAGCTAATGGACTGCAGCGGTTTAATTAGTAGAAAAAGTAGAAGTAGAAGTACTCGCCTGACCATACTTACCAACCAGCTGCCTCCCCTGCATCGCTTCACTTATTGAATCGCGATGACCTGACACCGCTTTCAGCCCCAAGTCTCCCTAGAACTCTCGCTCTGTCCTCGCGCTACATTCAGCCCCGAGTCCAGCTCCCGTCTTTTTAAATCTCCGCTCTGACTCTCAGCTCCAGCTCTTTTTAAATCTCCGCTCTGACTCTCAGCTCCCGCTCTTTTTAAATCTCCGCTCTGACTCTCAGCTCCCGCTCTTTTTAAATCTCCGCTCTGACTCTCAGCTCCCGCTCTTTTTAAATCTCCGCTCTGACTCTCAGCTCCCGCTCTTTTTAAATCTCCGCTCTGACTCTCAGCTCCCGCTCTTTTTAAATCTCCGCTCTGACTCTCAGCTCCCGCTCTTTTTAAATTTTACCAAGGCCACCGCTCCTCTTGCGCTGCCTCCAAGTTCCGCTCTAGGGAACCACCAGCTGTTTTATCTGCTCTGCCGCTCTCGCACTGTTTTAGTTTTAGTGGTATTAGTTCATGGCAGTGGCCTGTGAAACAGGACACATCACTCACAGCATGGTTGTCTGATGGATGTTGCACTGTTGGATCCTCACTTGGTAGAGCAGCGCCGACCTCACCGTCAGCACAGGACCGGTCCCGATCATCGCCGGCCAACTGGATGGCTCTGTTTTCCAATTCTGTCAGAACTTTGATCTCCGGCAGACCCCACCTGACTATGACCTTTCCTTCCTGTTGTGAGCCAATTTGTCCTGCATGGATAGAGATGAGGAGAGTGTATCAGGATGCCTGCTGGGCCAGATGATAAATGTGCCTGGCCTGTGCAGGTGGTGAGTGGTCCCATGGATGGGATGAGGACAATGATGATGTGTGTGAAAGAGTGCATGGTGATGTTCCTTGCACTGGCAGTGAGTGAGGGCCCTGTGGATGTGTGATGGGTTTTTGAGTGTGTGAGTTGGGAGTGATGAAAAGGGTGACTTACTCTGGCAGAACGGAAGAGATCATTCATGCTTTTACGTCACTGGGTGGCTGTCCTCCTCTGCAGGGCATTGGCACTGACCACCACTGCCACTGCCTCCCAAGCCGGGTTGGTGACTTTGCTGTTTATAATGCAGCTAGAGCGTGGGTAGAGCACATCCCGGTGGGCCTCCACGTATCCAGCAGTTGCTTGAGGGACTCATTGATGATGCGGGGGGGCTGCAATCTTTTTTCCTTTGCTGGCCATGTCTCCCAGGCAGCGGTGAAGAGTTGGTGGCGATGAGCGCTTTGCTGGTGGCTGCCTTTTAAAAATAGCGGCCAGCACGATGCAACAGCGGGGTGATGGCTGGCAGGCAAATGGGAGCCCGCTCGCCAGGGAAATGGCGTGTTTCGCGGGAGTGAATAAATAATGAGGCAGGCTCAGGACGACACGGTGCGAAAACCCGACATTTTCGTCGGTGGTTAAGACTCCCTATTACACACCCGCTACCGCACTTAGTGCAATTCTGGGAAAATTCCGCCCTCTTACTCTAGACTACTAACTATAGACTATTAAGGTAGCTCGCACCACTCTATCATTGGGTAAAAGGGTCATGTGGTCTTCTATTATAACATTCTTCTTAAAGGTATATTACACATCAGATTACCACAGCTCTCAATCGCCATCCACCTTTCAGCTACAACACAAGTGCACTGTGGGGTAGCTCGAATTTGAGAATGGGTGCTGACATATTTTGTTAAGGCAAAAAAAAAGTATTATCTTTGCCTACACATAACCCGATCCCTCGAAACCTTCGCAGATCCCCGGGCTGATAAACCCTGTGTTACACAATGTTGTAATGTTAAGTTTCTGTTTTAGTTTTGAGCCACATTTGTTTTCACCACATTCCCTTGTTCCCCAGTTTGGGTGGTCGACCTGAACCTTTAATTCCGTTTCTCTCTACGTGTTGCTGTGAGATCTACTGAGTATTTCTAGCATTTTCTGATTTTATTTAATCTAGAGATAGTATGAGATTAAAGGAAGAGGATTATAATGTTGCCAGACTGAGGATTGGAAGGATTTTAGAATTCAGCAAAAGAACGTCTATGGGATTGAAAAAGTAAATATGAGTAAACTAGTAAGAAACATAAAAACAGTTTATAAAATCTTCTATAGGTATGTAAAAAAGAAAAGATTGTCAAAAGTAAACATGGGTTTCTTAGAGGCCGAGAAAGGAGGAATTATAATGAGGAATAAGGAAAATCGCAGGGATATTAAACAAATACTTTGAATCTGCCTTGAGGGGAGCCAAGAGTCTAGCGAGAATCGAGAATTGAAAGAAATGGTATCAGTAAAGAAACAGTTCTGGGGAAATTAATGGGACTAAAAGCCAACAAATCCCCTGGACCTGCTGGTCTGCATCTTATAGATTGTGAACGAGGTGGCTACGAAGATAATGGATGCATTGTTTTGTATCATCCAGCATTTTTAGAACAATCCCCATGGACTGGGAGGTAACTAATGTAACACTACTATTCAACAAAGCAGGCAGAGGGAAAACAAAAAAATAGGCTAGTTAACCTGACATCAGTAGTCAGGAAAATGCCAGGATTTATTATCATTGTTGTCAGCATCCTTCCATCTATGGAAGATGACGGACATGCAGCAAACAATCAGCTTCATGTGGGCTGTCTTTCTATGGCGCACTTTTGCTGATGGCTGAAGTCCAAGCCGAAAGGTTATCTTTCTTTCTTTGCTGCGCAGCCTAGGTATGGATTTAGGTGGTGCTGACCTGGCTGGCACCTGTACCCCTTCTTGACCTTATAGGTTAGTATCCAGAGGAAAGACAAAAACCATATGTCTGGGGCCTAGTCAATTGAATGAGTTTCTGGAAGCTACTAACTTGAGGGAATCACAAACCACCCAATGGGAATCCACTTTGTGTTGGGTCTATTCCCTTAGCGTTGTTGTCATTGTTTCCACTCTTGTCGTCGTTGTCAATGTTGAAAGGCGCTGTCTGGCCAGGCCCACTTCACCCCAGGAAAAGAAGTGATCGTGCCCTCCAGGTGTACCGTTCCCTGTCCCCCTCAGGACAGCCAGCCCCGCACCTCTGGTACCTGCTGACAAAATCCTCCTCGATAGAGTCCCACCTTGGCAAATTAAGTTAAATTAAACACAGTCACTGCAACACCGCCTCAGCAATGTTGTGTTATTACGATTTAACACCTTGGATTATTTACTGTACAAGATGCAAGGATTGGGAAAAGGATTGGTTGTGGGTTCATTTATTAAGATTAGGCACATGAAAACAGTTATACAAAGGTATAAAGCTTGAAGACATCAGAGCTGTGTGTGTGTGTGTGTGTGTGTGCTCAAAACCATTGACCAGTGCACTGCCAAGATTACAACATCTCTTGATAAAGATTCAAAGTTGTGATTGTGAGATTAGGTATAAGCCAGGTAGTTTGGTAGTTCTCCAAATTGATTTGGTACATTTTGCACAACACAAATGCCAGCAGCTACAAGAAGAAACAATGAAAGATTCTTCACTCCAGAAACTATGGAATCATTGCAAAGTGGCCTGATTCAATTCAGCATGTCCACAAACACGTGAGTTTCTTTTGGCCTTATCGGGACAAGATAGGCATCTCCCGGGGAATCATTTTTAAAGGCAGGCAGATCATCATAGCGTAATCATTCGACCTGAAATTCTTCAACAACTTCATCACTCACACATGGGAATAGATTGGATGAGAAGATACAAAAGAGAGACACTCTATTGGCCAAGTGTGTACAATGACATTGAAGTTGTCATTAAGAAGTGTGAAGCATGTCAAGAGCATATGCCAAGTCAGTACAAAGCACCATCGATTCCATCTGAAGTCCCTAACTATCCTTGGTCCAAAATTGCATCCAACCTCTTCAATGTCCATGGTGCTGACTTTATCGTCACCATCGACCACTTTACCAAGCACCCCAGTATTTGACAATTGCACAATATGTCAAACACAACTGTTGCACACACTCTAAGTGCTATTTTCAGTTTATTTGGTGTGCCTAGAGATATCATTATGGATAATGGTCCACAATTTATTGTTAAGTCATTTCAGGATATGTGTGAGAAGTGGGACAGTAATCCTTTTTCTCATTACCTGGGTCTAATGGCTTAGCTGAGCAAATGATTCGCACAGTAAAATCCCTAATTCCCAAATATACACAAATCAAGAAAGATTTACAGATTGCCGTGTTACATTGAGAGCGACACCTTTAAGTACAACTATTCCACTGCCAGCCTGGCATACCAGTGTGTATCAGTTTACCTACTCTTACCCATTTAACTCTCAGAAACTACAGAGCAACTGTTAAATCTACAAGAGAAGATGACCAACATGCATGATAGAAATGCAGGTGCAGAATTGCCAAGTTTACAGTTGAGGCTACAAGTTCCCATCCAGTATCCCACTGGAGGTACGTGGCAACCATTCAAGGTGACAAGGATTTATTCTGAACCAAGGTCCTATGATGTCGTTATACACAAAGGTGCGATGGTGAGGCGTAACCGAGGACAAATCAGATCCTTCTAGCTCCTCAACCAACATACAGTCCTATTGCATCCAGGGCAAAATCCCAAATGCAACAAGGAATAACATCCAAGAATGACAATCCCACAGCTCACTGTGAACAATTAAAGAACCCTCCAGGCAAGGTTACCATCGCAAGATCTGGGCGTACCAGCAGAGTCCCTAAGCTTTTGAGACTCATAGATTCATCAGTACTATGCACTATGCAATGGTAACTAAACATGAACATGTATTGTAAATAGTCATACTTCTTTGGAAGGTGAGATAACTATCTTTAAAAAGAAAGGGGCATGTTGTAATATGCCTTTCAGGGATATCTGCGTGACATCACTAGAAGGGAAATGTGTCATGTGATCCAGTCTTAGTTTCACTTTTGCTTTGAGCAGAGCACACACAAATAGTTACCAACTTTCTTAGGACAGATCATTTGAACCTTGGCAAACACTTTGGGCGGTTTGATGGCATCTACGTTTTCCAGAGGTTGACGGTGTGACACATGTGTTCACTGCTCTTCATGTTCTGGTTTGATGGGACACCGAATGGTCATTCTTATTGCTTGAAGGTGCCCATTGTGTACGGTCCATTTGGATCAGTGCACATCTCTTTCTAGCTGCATCAGTCTTTGCTGTAGTGCACTGCCACTGCCATTACCCATTCTGCCACATGCAATGCAGATTGATGAAAAGCTGGGTATTTCCTTGGTGCATGCAGTAGTCCCATCTTTCACATGTCTTGCTAGGTTTGGATGTTCTAGTGAGCACGTCAACAATTAAGGTGGTACTTAGGGCCTGTGAGCATTGTCAACCTGCGAGGCTCACTTCATATTTAGTCAATCCTTCAGTAGCTCTTCATTGCTATATGTTTCCGGCTCGCCTAGCAGATCTTTCTGGAACACTTCCATGGGAATGGATACAATCACCAACTCGACAGCTCTGTCTGCTTTGCATTTGAAAAATCACAGTACGTATCCCCTTCTCTGCGTCTGCTGACGTTTATAGACGGTCTATGGATTCTGTAGGCTGTTGTCGAAATGATATGCGCTCTAGCCAACGAATACGGAAGTTTAACCTGATTTTGAACTGGTCTTCCAATGTAATCCATATCTTTTGGGGATCCGTTAGTTCTTCCTATGTTAATCCTGGTGTGTTCAGACTGTGGAGACCTTCATTCCCAATTGCCAGGCGAATTTTTATGGCTTGCTTGTCTGTATCAGATGTATCAGTATCAAGAAACGATGGCACCGTACGCTGTTTAAACAGTTTGAATCCAGATAGTTGGTCAGCTTCATCCCAATTCAAACTGGGAATCTTGTGGACATTCTGACATTATCCCTTTGACCTTCCTTCTTCTGTAGTATCTAGGATGAGTGCCGCTGTAGTCGCTTTTGCAGTCTTATCCAAAGCTCCACCCATGAAGGCATGTTGTGGTGGGAACGCACCACAGATTAGTGATGTTGCTTTTTATTCAGTTTATTCTTCAGCAACTCCCGAAGCCACCCCATTATAATCGCAACCTTCTCTGGCCCGATTTTTATGATACTTTTTTTTTGTTTGACTCCCTCGCTCGCTATTGATCCGGCTCTCAGCCTGGACACGCACCTTTCCCAACTGAGCTAACCCGGTGCTTGTCCTCTCAGCACACTGTCCCACTCACTGACTGACAGGCTAACTGCTGCACTCTCACTACGAGGGATCCATCTGCTTACCAACACTTTACTTGAGCACTATCTCGGTGCCGTGTCTTCAAAGTGTTTCTTCGCAGTCTGACCAAAATGACATGCAGCCTCTGGTTAATGAGTGAGGCCTCCCCCAGATACACAAGGCCTCAAGGCAGCAGCAGGAGAGCAGTCCTCTGGGTTATTGGAGCGCTGGAGGGAAGGGCCCCTCCCCCCAGCTGGCCAATCCAACCAGCCACTCCCCATTCCAGCCCACCCCATGCTCAGGCCGCACATCATTCCAGGCCCCACCTCCGCCCTGGAAAAACCCCACTTAAAAGCAGCCCTTCCACCCACTTGCCAAACTTCTCACTCACTGCCTCCCTCCCGCTTGCCACTTCCCTTCCCAGGCCTCAGATTCACTGCCGATTATTAGGGAAATGGTATTCGATAAATCTATTAGAATTTGTTGAGGATGTAACTAGTTGGTTAGATAATGGGGAAATAATGGATGTATTGCATTTGGATTTTCAAAGTGAATTTGATAAGGTTACTGCATAAAATTAAGGCTCATTAGATCGGGGATAATATATTAGCATGGATTGAAGATTGGCTAATGGAAAGGCCCTCCACCCGCTTTTTGAATGTGTGCAAATAACCTAACCCTCTGAGTTCATCCAATCTGGAGTTCGCTGTAGGGTTGTTAACAGAAAATTGGATCACACTAAAATTAAGAGGTTGGGAAATACGGCAACACATATAAAGGGGGAAGCAAATAAAAAAAAACACCTTTCTGCTTATGGACGGGTGGCGAGAGGAGAATTATTGCTGTTTAAATTAATGAGCCCCCCTCCCCCCATCTACCAGCAAAATCCTACAAACAACAAAGGTCAATGGACAGCTATTCTGTGATTAGTGGTGTCGGTTGGGGAAGAAATGGTAGCCAGGGCAACTGGAGAACTCTATGTTCTTCTTTGCAATGTTAGCAAAAATTTTTCCCATGGGTCTTCAAAGAAATTCTTCAGAAAATAAAGGCTAATCAATAGTTACAGCTTCACAATCATATTAATATTAGCAATGACAATAGATTGAAGTTGCATACAGAAGGGTGGACTAGATTTCTATCAATGTTAGATAGTGCTAAATCAATGAACTGTTTTAAAAAAGGAGGCAGTAATTATCTAGCTAGAAATAGGATTGATGTTTATAATGATAAATTTAGCTATGGATGGTTCAATCGTTTGAGGCAAGCTATTCGGAATAGGGCAATACTATCAGGTGGAATTGGACAGTGTTAGCATCTTACCTGATTAATTGCCTGTCTCTGGAGATTTAAACAAGTTAAAAAGAGGACATAAAAATGCAGATGGTACATGACACATTGAAGGAAATAGGCTGAATGTGGCAAATGACTTTTCCCAATCATCACTTTCTTATTACTTTATACTCTTTAAACAGGTCCAGGTAGGCAATTATGACAATATTTGGAGTAAATGACTGGCAGATTTGAAACTAAATGCAGTCATCTATATCCCTTACTTTGGCAGAGGGCACAGAGTTTTGAGATTGTATCGTTTCAGCTGATCAATTTGCTGTCTGCTACTCATTTCTCTTGTTGATGACTTGCCTGCTATTAATTTTAAACTTGCAGTTTAATTGTGTCAGGTTAGCACCCATAAGTAAGAGATATTTCTTTATGACCTAAATGCTGTCCTTGCCACTGGATGAACAAAGCAGGAATTCCTGTGGGGCTCATACCACACATCACCACATCTCTGCCATTACAATTTGTAAGGAAAATGGAAGAGAGTGATTATTGTAACATTATGGAATTTCCTAATGACCATAAGCCATGTGGCCATATGACAAATAAAAAGACAGATAGCATTCAAAGAACCAGTTAAACGGATGAGTTAAGGGATGGCAGATGGATACATATTAGAAGAGGAAATATCAACTGGGCCTCTGACAAAAATGCCCTTCAGCAAAGGTGGAAAAGTAAAAAGTGGCTCTAACTCTTGAATACACTCTGAACATTTCCAATCAGTCAGGAATAAGATAAACAAATCTTTGACCACACCTTGAGGCATTTGACTATTTGAACACCCATGCACCATTGTGCTCCTACTATTTCTTGATCTTCTTAACCCTGCCACTACATCTTGGTGCTTCTCTGACATCCACAGTGGAGGTGGGGGTAGCCTGCTGACTTCTACGCCTTGTTGTCTGTGATGACTTTGGTGGGTGTCCTCTGGAGGGCTGAGACTTGGATGGCTCCTGCCTGCTTTGTGTCTCCTGCTGTGGGGCAGGTGCACCCTTCTCGGCCCGGAGCTGGAGGTGACAGGGTCACAGGCAGAGGGGATTGAGATCGGCTGGACATTCCCGCAGTCACCTGGGCGGATGGCCCCGGCATGTCCAGCTGTTGGTCCTTGTTCCTACAGCTGCCTGAGGACCCTCAGCTGACTGCTTGAGGAGAAGGAGCACCTGGAGTGAGATCAAGGCGTCCTAGCCCCCTCTCGCATAGCCACTGATTGGTTCCACCAATGCCTACAGCAATGCAGTGCAGCTTCTGGCACAGTGCAGGACCTAAATCTTGGACCAAGGTCGCCATGGCAGCTGCCATCCTATCTGTGTTGACATCCATGCCCTGGTATGCCGGCACTGTTACCTCAGACTGAACATGGAGGGACTCCTCCATCATACGTTGCAATCTGTGGAATGCAGCTGAAACAACTCTGTCTGATATTCCAGTGACTATCACTGCAGCTCCAACATCTGCGTTAAGACTGAGTCCACAGGCTTGTCATCTGACTTGGACTCAGCAGAATCCTGGCCTCCATCAGTCTTCCAAGAGCAGGTGACCTTGTATGTCCCTGCCTCCGCCTGCTGTGGACCAGAATCCATGCTATGCTCACCAAATTGTGGCCCCAAGCCTGCTCTAGATCTAAGTCCTACTGAGTTGTGTCTCTGCACTGGTGGAGGGTGTGGGTGAGCACTGTGACGGGTCTTCCATTGTTGTGCTCAGGAGATCCTCATTCAAAGTGTCGAGGAGGCTGGAGAGGAGGGGTTGGCTCTTAGAGGCCTTGCGTCGTCTGGCAGAGGTGTCCATGAAAAAGATTAAAGATAGTTAGTGCGCGCCAGCAAAGTACAAACCATTACATTGCACTCAATTTCGCTGTCTGAAGGATCAGCTGGTGCAGGGTTCTCGCTTAGGTGTGTGCCGCTGGTCTCACCATTGCCACAGGAACAGCCACGGTCCTCTATGGCCAAGTGTACTGCTTGTCCCTCATGCTAGGTGAGGGCCCTGATCTTTGGCATGCCCCCACCGGTCCAGGACCTCTCCCTTTCATTATGAACGAGCTTGGCCTGCATGAAGACAAATGGAGAGAGTGTCAGCAGGAAGCATGCCAAGCCAGGTGTTAAGGATGCCTGCCTTGCGTGTGTGTGCTGAGTGGAACTGTGCACTGTTTGCATGGGATATGAGCCCAGATGGAGCTGTCAATGTATGTGTTGGAGAGTGAATGGTAATGTCCCTTGTGCTGGTAGTGCTTGAGATCACTGTGGAGTGTAACCCTGCAAATGTCCGAGGGGCTTGTGAGAATGTGAAGTGAGAGTGATATAAAGTTGACTTACCCTGGCGGTGCAGATGAGATCATTCATCAGTTTTTGGCACTGGGTTTCTATTCTCCTCTGGGCAGAGTTGGCGCTCACTGCCACAGACACCTCCTCCCAGGCTGGGTTGGTGACCTTGGTGGACCTCCTCCAGTCATCATGAGGGTAGAGAAGGTCACGGCAGTCCTCAACAGCGTCCAGGATGTGATCCAGTGATGTGTCACTAGACTTGGGGGCTGCATGCTTCTTTGATTTGGGGGCCATCTCTCACCCGGAGCAGTCCTGAGCTGCACACATTGAGAAGGTTGTGTGCAGATATGGTTTAAATATGGCATTCGGAATGAGGTTCCACTGAGATCACAGCGGGATGGGCAAATCAGAGGCTGCCTGCCAGTGATACAACGTGCTTCCTGCTGATACATATTTAATGAGGCAAGATACGGACAATCGGGCGCAAAAAAGCGCCATTGCTGTTGGTGGAGAGAACGCAGCTTTTCCCACCCACCACCGCACTTTGCCCATGGAGGAGAAAATCCCACCCTGACAATTCTGTGGAGAATAACTCACCTCCTGACTCCCCAAGGCATGTCCAAGGCTCAAGTCAAGAGTGTGATGGAATACTCTCCACTTGCCTGGATGAGTGCAGATCCAATAACGCGTAAGAAGCTTGACACCATCCGGGACAAAGCAGCCCATTTATTGGTACCTCAACCACCATCTTCAATATTCACTCCATCCATCACCGATGCACAGTGGCAGCAGTGAGTACCATCTACAAGGTGTACTGCAGGAATTCACCAAGGCTCCTTCGACAGCGCCTTCCATTATTGCAACCTCTATCATCTAGCAGGACAAGGGCAGCAGATGCATGGGAACACCACCACCTGCAAGTTCCCCTCCAAGCCACATACTATTCCGACTCGGAACTATATCGCCATTCCTTCACTGTCACTGGGTAAAAATATTGGAACTCCCTCCCCAACAGCACCGTGGCTGTACCTACACCACATGGACTTACTTCAGCAGACTGAGAAGATGGCTCACCACCACCTTCTCAAGGGCAGGTAAGGATGGGCAATAAAAATGTTGGCCTGGCCAGTGATGCCCACATACCATGAAAGAGTAAAAAGAAGTTCATAATAGGGCAGCTTGTATGCAACCTATGGAAGAAATAGTTTAAGTTCTCAAAATTCTTGACTCAGTCCAAGCTTATTTGTTTGTGTTTTTTAAACTGTGAATTGAACTCCAAACTATTAATGCGTTATAAATAACTTTAAATCAAAACCTGAAAATGTAAACAACTCACTTGTGGCCATTATACCATCCCTTTTTCTTCCAACTTGGTCCTTTTTCAACTTAACTCTACTTCAACTATTTTTGTAATTAATACCTTATTTAACATTCACTTCATAACTTTTCCACATTTATAATCCTTGAATTATCATTTTTTTCTGCTGCTTGAGATATCACATACACACTCACCTAATCCCTCTGTCAAGTAATGTTGCATGTTACAGAGGTACTTAACCAGGTAGAAGAAAACACATCATAAAGTGAGGTAAATAAATGTGTAAGGTTTTTAAGATCTTGACACTCTGAAACCCAATAGGTGCAGACAATAGATGCTTTGACTATCAAAACAAGTTTATTGAGTTCAATTAATATGCCCAAAATTGATACTTAACAGATGGCAATAGTCAATCAGCAACCTCTGGTTCTTCCTTCCCAAAGTCACTTGGGTGCTATGTTCTTCTGGGTATATCCTCTCATCTCGCCCTGTCCCACGACTCTTTTTCAAACTTCACCAAAAATATCCAAGATTTTCCCTCTGTCATCCCTCTCGAGGGGGCAAACACAAGGTTAACAATGACAATAGCACAAGGTCAAACTGGTTTTCAGGTAACACAGGTCTCACACTGATCTCATCATTAGCCCAAAGTTTATTAACAGTTCAGCACATAAGCCTGGCAGATGTTTCTTGCTTTTC
Organism: Cetorhinus maximus; assembly: GCF_964194155.1. Classification (NCBI taxonomy): domain Eukaryota; kingdom Metazoa; phylum Chordata; class Chondrichthyes; order Lamniformes; family Cetorhinidae; genus Cetorhinus; species Cetorhinus maximus. The sequence goes on from NC_135895.1 coordinate 103,016,990, forward strand.
ATATTAGCTACAAACTCAGAGCCTGCAATTTTTTTTTCTTTCTCGGGATGTGGGCGTCGCTGGCTGGGCCAGCATTTATTGCCCATCCCTAATTGCCCTTGAGAAGGTGGTGGTGAACTGCCTTCTTGAACCGCTGCAGTCCATGTGGTGTAAGTACACCCATAGTGCTGTTAGGAAGGGAGTTCCACGACTTTGGCCCAGCGACAGTAAAGGAACAGAGATATAGGGTGGAATTTTACGACAACAGGATTTTATGGTCCTGCTGAAGTCAGTGGAGTTTAGAAAAGCTCGCCGCATTTTATGGCCCTGTCCCCGCCACAGCAGGACTGTAAAATTCCAGCCATACTTCCAAGTCAGGATGGTGTGTGGCTTGGAGGGAAACATGCAGGTGGTGCTGTTCCCATGTATCTGCTTCCCTTGTTCTTCTAGATGGTAAAGGACACAGGTTTTGAAGGTGCTGTTGAAGGATCCTTGCTGAGTCACTGCAGTGTATCTTGTAGATGGTACACACTGCTGCTAATGTGCATCGATTGTGGAGGGAGTGAATGTTGAAGGTGGTGGATGGGGTGCCAATCAAGTGAGTTGCTTTGTCCTGGATGGTATCCAGCCTCTTGAGTGTTGTTGGAGCTGCACTCATCCAGGCAAGTGGAGAGTATTCCATCACATTTCTGATTCATTCCTTGTAGACAGTGGACAGGCTTTGGGGAGTCAGGAGGTAAGTTACACACTTCAGAATTCCAAGCCTGTGACCTGGTCTTGTAGCCACAGTATATGGCTGGTCCAGTTCAGCTTCTGGTCGATGGTAACTCCGAGGATGATGATAGTGGAGGGTTCAGCGATGGTAATCCTATTGAATGTCAAGGGGAGACAGCTGGATTCTCTCTTGTTGGAGATGGTCGTTGCCTGGTACTTGTATAGTACAAATGTACTTGCCACTTGTCAGCCCAAACTTGAATGTTGTCCAGGTCTTGCTGCATTTGGACATGGACTGCTTCAGTATCTGAGGAGTCGTGAATTGTGCTGAAAGTTGTGCAATCATCAGCGAACATCCCCACTTCTGACCTTATGATGGAAGGGAGGTCATTGATGAAGCAGCTGAAGATGGTTGGGCTGAGGACACTACCCTGGGGAACTCCCCTCCATCTTGACCTAGATCATCTGATCTTTACTTACATTGTAACTTCATAACCTTTGAGTAACAAAAACATGTTTTATGGTTACAAAGCCACTGCATATGACAAAGTTTTATAAAAAGGTTCATAACAAAATATTACAGAAAGTCGTGTCAAAATGCTTAATTCACTGTATTTCAAGAGCTTATTTCCTTAAATAATAAAATAAGGTAAGAAAACATTCCTGACAACTTATTGCTTTCTGAAAGCTTATTTCATCAGGCCCTACAAATAGCTCATCTGTTTGAAATATTCCAAGTGATTATATATTCATTGTTAAAGCTGCCATAAATGAAGCTTATAGTTAATCCAAGAGAAGTAGTGGGTTTGAAAGATTTGAGAGGACAAGTAGTGCAAAGTTCTTCCCTGTAATCCTAAAATCAGTAACAAGTGCACATAATCTCACTATCAGTACTAAAGCCTGAAGGGGAAGTTTAAAAGAAACCACCTTACACAAATGGCTGGGTAATATATGGAACATCTCACCACAATTGGACTTGCATACCGATAGCAATGCTGTGTCCATTGCTCATTTGACATTGTTAGTCTATTCACCAATGTTCCACTTAAGGAAGCCATAGATATTTGTGCTGCAGCACTATATCATGGCGGTCCAGAGTCCCCACCATTGCGTGAATCAGTATTCATTGAACTTATGAACTCAGCAACCTGCACAGTTGAGTTCAGTCTTAATGACACCATGCATGCCCAAATAGATAGTGTTGCCATGGGATCTCTTCTAGGCCCAGCTCTCGCAAACATCTTTGTTGGGTTTCATGAGAAATGTGTCTTCGATGGAATGATACCTAACCATATTTCTGATATGTGGATGATACGTTCGCTATATTTAAATCCGCAGCTGCATGTAACAATTGCCTTTCATGTCTTAATGGGCTCCATCCTGCGCTCAAATTCACCTTTGAAATGGAGCAGTCAAATGAACTCCCGTTCCTTAACTTACTAGTTGAGAAATCTGCCAGGGGATTCTCCAATACGGTCTACCACAAGCCTTCCTTCATTGGTCAATATACACGTTTGGATTCTGACAGTTCCACATGCTATAAGATTGGCCTTATCGGCAACCTTGTAAATAGGGCCTGAGCCATTTGCTCACCATGCAAACTTGATGCTGAAATAGGGCACATCAAAGACATCCTGCAGGATAATGGCTACCCTGATCAGATCATTCTGTGCTGTATACCACACAAACTCATGAACAGGCCTAAGGCTGTCACTTTTGGCCCTGAAAAGTGCCCAGTCTACCTCAGAGTACCTGGAAGGGAAGGTATCTCAAAAATTTGAGTAACAGGTGAAGTTTGCTGTTTCACACTGCTACTATGCAGCAGCAACACGAGTAGTATTTGCCACTATCTAGATGCTGCCATCAAGCCAGAAAGACATTCTGCCTATCCCACAAATGAGTAATATGGTGTATGAGTTTCAGTGCCATTGTGATACTAGGTAAATAGGCCATATGTCCCAAAGACTGGTCGATCATGTCAAACAGTGTGTCCCAGCCTCTGTTCGCAATGGACAGGGTACAGACCGCACCCAATCAGCCCATGCTTGCAAAACTCAAAACAGAGTGTTCAACATTAGATGTGATTCCATGATTGGACAACATTTGCTAAATAATCCTCAGTGTGCTAAGAATTACGCTGACAGCCAATTTAAGGTTGTGAGTCGGGCTTGCAATGTGGCACATTTGCATGTACTGGAAGCTACATAAACTCAGTTAATAAATCTGGAATAGAATTTCTAGTTTCATTGATCATGAAAATACTGGATTGTTGTAAGAACCCTACTGGTTCACGAATGTCCTTCAAGGAGCGGATCTTCTGAACTTACTTGGTCAGGCATATATATGACTCCAGATCTACAGCAATGTGGTTGACTTTTAACTACCATCTAAAATGGTGTAGCAAAGCATTCAGTTGCATCAAACCATTTAGAAAGCACTGTGGATGTGCATGTAATAAAGGGCTTATAAAAGTTGTACCAAAAACAAAAACAAAAACCGTTGGAAAAACTCAGCAGGTCTGACAGCATCTGTGGAGAGAAAGACAGAGTTAGCATTTTGAGTCTGTATGACTCTCCTTCAGAGCTAAAGGGAAGTAGAAATGTGGTGAAATATATACTGTTTAAGGGGGGAGCGGAACAGATGAAGCTGAATAGAAGGCCAGCAATAGGTGGTGGCAAGGAGAGATTGCGAAAGATGTCATAAACAAAAGGATAAAGGGTTGTTAATAGTGGCGATACTGGCTAAAGGAGGTGCTAATGGTGACATTCAGAGTGGAAAGCAGAACGTGATTTTGGCAGGACCAGGGTAAGCACTTTGGAAGGTAACAGATGGCCCTATTGAGGCTGGGGTGGGGGGAGGGGACAGTGGTGGGAAAAAAAGATCAAAAAGGCTAAAAGCTGGGAATAAAACAATGAATAAAAATGGAAATAAATTTTTAAAGTAGTAATAGTAAAAATAAGTCGGGAAAAAAGTAATAAATAAATAAAAATTTAAAATTAAAAATGATGAAGAAGTAAGGGGGGATCAAAAAGGGGCTGGGGATGGAGGGGCGAGTTCATGGTCTGAAGCTGTTGAACACAATGTTAAGCCCAGAAGGCTGTAAAGTGCCTAATCAGAAGATGAGGTGCTGTTCCTTATAAAAGTTGTGTTGTACTGTATTGGGGTAAAACAGATTTTTATTTTAATCTTCTGGGACAGTATAATAACATACTTATTTAAACTCATTTAACCAGCTAAATACATGACATGAAAGAGTTAATTTCACGACAATGCTTCTTCAGGAAACCTTGGCTGTCATGAATGAATATTGGAAATTGAAGATATATGGCGCAAGGTTTTGCAACATTGACTGAATAACTGGCCTAGATTTGAAGGAGCCTTGCACATTTTCTCAGCGCTAAACAGGTGTCTGTGCCTCCAATATTAAAGACAAGAAGTGCTCTCTCATTGTGGGCCATATGCACCATCTGGACAAAAAAAAAATGCCTGGGACCTGCACTTAAAACAAACACTTGCATTGATAAATAAAGAGCCTAACTGCCTGTTTGAGGCTCTCTCTGTAATGTTTTTTTCTGAGAGGCAACCAGCATGGATGTCAACTGCATTCAGGAAAACATGTCTACATGCAGTCTAACAATGGGCCCTTAAAGACTGCAATCAATAAGGTAAGCCTATTCAAAATTCTTACCTGAATGTGGATGTAGAATGCAAAAAAAAAGCCTCACCCAGGTTTAGACCAGGCAGATATATTAATGCTTGTTTTGATTTGAAAACCTTCAGGAAGCACAATCCCAGATCTCCCAGCTGCCCCTGCCCTCTAACTGCAACCCAAGCCCTCTGCTTGTGACCCTTGATGACTGTCCATCACCCTTCGATTGCAACTGTCCTTATGTAATCTCAGTAAAAAATTAATATGGGTAAAACTTGAAGTGAAAAATAAAAAAATAGAGAAGGAACATTAGGAAAATAAGAGACAAATGTGACTCATGGAGGAAAAATAACAAAGTTCCTAAAATATGACCAGATCAGAATTAAAAGAAAAGCACTCAAATGTTATTGGTACTTATGCACTATTGCATCCATGAGGATAATTTTAGGTTCAAACATCCCAACTTTAGGTGTAAAGAGATATTACTGTGTTATGTCAAAATAAGGTTGGTTGTTGGTAATAGTGATGTTTTGTGACATTGTACTATATTAAATAATAACAGATTCCAGAAATCAGGAGAAAAAGGTTTTCTATATTAAAAATGGAATGAGAGCAAGCATTTCTCCCTACCATAATTTTATCTTTAAATGCAAACACAGTATTTGGTATTAGGAGAAGGTGACTCTAAACAAGGGCTATCTGAAAATGCATGTAATGCATAAATCAACTGAAGAATGGCATGACAACATCACAAAATGTGCACGGTAATGAGGGAGCCAATAAATATAAATCTGACTGGGAGATATTCCACTGATGACATCCATCCTGTCATCTGAAGAAACGTCCATGACTTTTCCATCTGTCTAGTTCATACCTGGTACAGATTTCCTTTTTATTTATGCATTAGAAATTTCTCTGCATGTTCACAAATGAGCACAATCTATCGAGTACAAGAGCCTCCATCTGGCAGCATTCATGCATGGCCCATCTAGCGAAAGCAAACTTTTTTTTTATATTTTGCAATTACAGTATACAGAACAGAAAGACCAAATGATCTGCTGTTGTTATGCAGGCCGGTTTATAAAACTCCTTTGGGGGTTTTGGGCACCATGGAAATGTTGCCAATGACTTGGGTGAATTTTCATGCAAATCAAAAAAAAAGACTTTCAGAAAATCCCAGATTATGCTGTCAAAACAACAGTGAGGCAAATGACGCTCACTGTTATTTATGCACAAATGCAATAACAACTTCAGACAAGTGGCAGATACGTGATTAAATTCAAAATCCAAATGTTGTCGTCTAAGAGCTTTACCACCTTGCTGCTAGCTTTGCAAAAGCTGCATTTCACTGTCTGCCTCATCATTGAAACACATTGAATGGTGTGAAGTTTGTATATTTGTGCAATCTCAATTTGTCATAGATAGTTAAGTCAACTCATTTCGAGTACATCTCTAACTACATAATACATGTCAACTATTGCCAATCAATCTCTTGGGCACTGAAAACTATTTATCAGTTCAGAGTCTGCTTACTTCAGTTTTTAATTGTTAATGAATATTAAAAACCTACAGCATGGGGGTCATGATTCGCTACCTGTTTACTCTAAACTCACAAATCACAAGCCCATCGCACATTCACTGGCATCTCACTCACTGCCAGCTCAAGAGACATCACCACTCATTCTCTCACATACATCCTCACATCTCCATCTGGACTCGTTTCCTCTTGGGACTGCCTCCTCAGCCTTCACCCTCTTGAGGCCACTTGCACAGATCAACATGTTGTGCCCACACACACACACCCTGGGATACTCCCCCTTCCCCAGTAATATCCTAGCCCTGCAGTCTCTTCTCTTGCCTGAGGCCACTTCTTCCCCCTTCCCCAAGCAAGCCATAGCCCTGCAGCTTTTCAAAAGCCACCCCTGCCTTACGGCTGGTCTCGTAGGTAGAGACCTGAACCATGATCCCTCCTAAAAGTGATGTGGTGCTGCTTGCGAAGCCTGGCGCTGATGACCATCAGTGCTGCCCGAAGCAAGGTAGGCAAAGAAGCCTCAAAGTCCTGAGCGAAGTGCAGCCCGCCAGGTGCATGATGCTTTTATTAAGTTGTAAAACACGATGTGCAATCACACCGACATGCCCGGACAATCCAGTGTAGGGGGATGATTCTTCCGAGCAGGGCTTATGCAGATGTATTACGATGAAGTTCCCGACATGCAGCGGTGGGAAACATGGCCCACCATTGACGGGCAGATCGGATGATTGCAAACTGCTTTCACGACATTGTGAAGCCGATTTTTGGCCTACCCACCATATTGTCCACTCATGCCCATTATGACGCTCGACGCCAGCGGGCACAGAAAATTCCATCCCATAGTTCTGCAGAGTGATAGGAGGCTCCCAGTGACATCTCTTAGAAGGAATTGGAAGGAAGTGGCTAGGGAGATCAGTCCTTGGCATCAGTGCCACAAGAAGCCTAATATCCTCACTGGTCAAGGTCAGTGAAGGTATCTCCTACCCACTGCTCAACCAGACTCTCATGCTGTTAATGCAACACATTCCTGTCGCTCACCACCACAAGTCCCTTGTAATCAGGACTCACACATAACAACCAGATACATCTCATCTGTGCAAATCTACCAAGGCTATTAGCCTCACACCCACATCTTGCTGCCTCCACATACCTCCAGCTATTCAGCTATGGCTGGCACACCACCAAAACACCTTGCATCATAATTGCTGACATTCTTCCCTTTCTCCTTCACAAACTGGTATTCAATAGAACAGAGAAGATGAGAGACATCAAGAGGACAAGGGCACCTGCATCTCCTAAGCCCTATGGAGGAGATGGTCACCATGACATCCTGTTTTCCACCCAACCCATAGAACCATAGAACACTACAGCACAGAAAACAGGCCATTCAGCCCTTCTAGTCTGTGCCGAAATATTATTCCGCTAGTCCCATTGATCTGCACCTAGTCCATAACCTTCCAGACCTCTCCCATCCATGTATCTATCTAATTTATTCTTAAAACTTAAGAGTGAGCCCGCACTTACCACGTCAGATGTTAGCTCGTTCCACACTCTCACCACTCTCTGAGTGAAGAAGTTCCCCCTAATGTTCCCCCTAAACCTTTCCCCTTTCACCCTAAAGCCATTTCCTCTCGTGTTTATTTCTCCTAATCTAAGTGGAAAGAGCCTACTCGCATTTACTCTGTCTATACCCCTCACAATTTTGTAAACTTCTATCAAATCTCCCCTCATTCTTCTACGCTCCAAGGAATAAAGTCCTAACCTGTTTAATCTTTCCCTGTAACTCAACTCCTTAAGACCCGGCAACATCCTAGTAAATCTTCTCTGCACTCTCTCAATCTTACTGATATCCTTCCTGTAGTTAGTCGACCAGAACTGCACACAATACTCCAAAGTTGGCCTCTCCAATGTCTTATACAATCTCACCATAACATCCCAACTCCTATACTCAATACTTTGATTTATGAAGGCCAGTATGCCAAAAGCTTTCTTTACAACCTTGTCTACCTGTGACGCCACTTTCAGGGAATTATGTATCTGAACTCCCAGATCCCTTTGTTCCTCCGCACTCCTCAGTGCCCTACCATTTACTGTGTATGTCCTACCTTGGTTTGACCTTCCAAAATGTAACACCTCACACTTTTCCACATTAAATTCCATCTGCCATTTTCTGGCCCATTTTTCCAGTTGGTCCAGATCTCTCTGCAAGCTTTGAAAGCCTTCCTCGCTGTCCACAACGCCTCCAATCTTAGTGTCATCAGCAAACTTGCTGATCCAATTCACCACATTATCATCCAAATCATTGATATAGACAACAAACAACAACGGTCCCAGTATAGATCCCTGAGGCACACCACTAGTCACAGACCTCCAATCTGAGAAGCAATCATCCACTACCACTCTCTGTTTTCTCCCACACAGCCAATTTCGAATCCAGTTTACAACCTCTCCATGGATACCAAGTGTCTGAACCTTCTGAACTAACCTCCCATGTGGGACCTTGTCAAAGGCCTTACTAAAGTCCATGTAGACAACATCCACAGCCTTTCCTTCATCTACTTTCTTGGTAACCTCCTCGAAAAACTCTATAAGGTTCGTTAAACACGACCTACCACGCACAAAGCCATGCTGACTATCCTTAATCAGCCCTTGGCTGTCCAAATAATTATATATCCAATCTCTTAGAACATCTTCCAATAATTTACCTACTACTGACGTCAGGCTCACTGGCCTGTAATTACCTGATTTACTTTTGGAGCCTTTTTTAAACAACGGAACAACATGAGCTACCCTCCAATCCTCCGGCATCTCACCCGTGGCTAAGTACATTTTAAATATTTCTGCCAGGGCCCCTGCAATTTCTACACTAGTCTCCCTCAAGGTCTGAGGGAATATCATGTCAGGCCCGGGGGATTTATCTACCTTTATTCGCTGTAAGGCAGCAAGCACCTCCTCTTTAATCTCTATATGTTCCATGAAACTACTGCTTGTTTCCCTTCCTTCCTTATACACTATGCCAGTTTCCTGAGTAAATACTGATGCAAAAAAACTGTTTAAGATCTCCCTCATCTCGTGAGGCTCCACACATAGACGAACACTCTGATCTTCAAGGGGACCAATTGTGTCCCTTACTATCCTTTTACTCTTAATATATTTGTAGAAATCCTTCGGGTTTACCTTCACATTATCTGCCAAAGCAATCTCATGTCTTCTTTTTGCCTTCCTGATTTCCTTTTTTAGTATTTTCTTACATTTTCTATACTCTACAAGAAACCCTCCCCTTTTTTTTCTGCTATCAGAGCCAAGAACTGCTGCCTGCCCAGCTACAGGAATCCCAGGAGGAGGAGAGAGAACAACAACCCAGCACTAATGAAGCGGCCCTGTCACTTGACATAACATTCACATCCACCAGCTCAGACACTGGCACTGCCTGCTCCTTATAGGGTGGCATCGAATTGGGAATCTGCATGTGGTAATTCGCACAGTTGCATTGCTATTATTGCAGGGAATCCATCTTTATGTATAACTTGTAGATTCCCTCATACCATGATTTCTGGCTTAGGAATTGAAAGAACATTTTCTTCAAGCACAAATATATTTTTTCTTCATGACACTGATATTCCAAATATATCTATCAGTCTCTGGGTTAGAGAGATTTTGAATTTGGACAGTGGGTTACATTGGCACTAGCTGGAGGAATACTAGCTAAGAGTAAGTTCAAATGAGCAGTAAATGCATGATTACCCACGCAAGGTTTTTACTAATTCTATGATGTTGCACCATTATGTTGTTTAATGAAATATTGGGATACGTACTGCACCTGTACAGTTTTTCATTTCTCATTCAATGTTTATCACTTCTGTTGCATACATATATTTACTTCCTGTGAGAGACCAGCACTTAGAGTTTAGTAACATTGCATAAATGTAGGTTGAGGGTACAGGCCAGTACTGAGCTGTCTTTTGGATGAGACATTAAACTGAGGCCCCGTCTGCCCTCTGACTTGGATGTAAATGATCACACAGCACAATTCGATGGAGAGAAGGGGAGCTCCTTCCAGCCTTCCTGGCCAACATTTATCCATCAACCAACTACTAAAATGGGTTATCCAAAACAAGCTACATTTTTAAGCTGCCAGGTAAACATCTTCTCACACTGTGCACGTTTTACAATTTATTTATCTTTCCCTAAGGCCATCCATTTTTTAAATTAAATCACCTCAGTATCTCTTGCATTTGATTTGAAGCCTTAAGGCTTGACTTCAACATTCTTCCTCAACACAATTATAGCTGTTTCTGCACTTCTTTGCAGTCCTGTGATAATGTGTAAATTTTAGAAATCTTATACCTTTTTATAAAGGGATCATGGCCTGCATGTATATTCTTTTCTCTTACAATGATTTAACTATATTTTCAATGTAGAGACTGCTCATAGGGCTTTGTCCTTAAAATGTAAGTAGCCATTAAATCAACCAGCATTTTGTAAGTGTTCACATGTATTAGAGTACTGTATCTAGTGGATGAAATATTTTTCTGCATTCAAGAGTATTGAAATTCTGATTTAAATGGGTCACCTGGGTACTGTGGTTTGTGTATTACCATGACTTAATGTCAAGAGATATTTTCAGACTTTGAGAAAAAAAAACTGAACGTTACCAGATTTTTCCGGTTGAAACTCCATTGAGCCTTTGAAAGAAAAAGGAACAGATGACTGGACATCTGGTCAAGCAACTTTGAAGACTATTTTATTGAGCTCTATAGGGTCTGTTTATTCAGCTGTATAATGTAATCACCTGATGAATTCATGGCTGAGCTCCAGATACCACTCACAGGTTTAGATCAGCAAGAGTTGTTGACACAGTTGTGAGGGGGCTAGGTGCTTTGTTTTATTGACTGTTTATGAACATATAACAGGATTAAATGTTTTCAGAGCTTTTTGAATGACTTTATTTATTTTGACTGACTAATGTGCACTTGAGATAAGTGAGTATTTGTTCAAGGGAATTCCAATGGCTATGTGTTTGATTGACAGTATTATGAGCTTCTAAGAGGGACATTTTTCAGGAGGAGTTTGAATGAGTGATTGTCCTTTTTTAAATTCTCTGAGCATTCCAAAGACTTCCCAGTGTTTTCATATGGCTCAAAAGTTTTGTACGTAGTAGGTACTGGGTGAGTGGGCATGAAGGGGGCAAAGGAGCATTGGAAGATATGAGGGGTTATGGAGGGGACATGGGCGATATGAGGGTATAAGGAGGAGCATGGAGGTGGGTGGGGGGTGAGGGGTTAGGGATAGGGGACCTAAACGCTATCTGGAGAACAGGGCTGCTGTCCCAGTGGACGGAGGCAGGCCTTTAAACTTGCCAGTCTCAGCATTTACCTGACTCCATTCCCAACGCAGGTCTGCATCAGGAGGTGGTGGCCACGTCTCCAGCCCGCATCTGACTCTTGGAAATTCAAATTCTGGGTGAAAGGTTCGACTCTCTGAAGGCGGGAATGCAACACTGGGAAACCGCCTGACTCGTGCTTCCCAAACCAAAGTCAAAAACTCAGCCCAGGTTGTCTAGTTCAGATCACGGATTTGAAAACTAACCTCTGAATGAGTCCCTTAATTTACCACCAGTGTTAAATTAAGTATAGAAATTTATAACTGTTGCACTTTGATGATGAGTGCAAGCAGAGATCTTTAAAGTTCTTGAATATCCACAAGTTGCAATATTACCTCCCTTTAAGTCTTCTTATTCAATATTTTATGGTTTCTGTATTTTATATCGCTCACATAATTCATTCCCAACTCACCATAGCTTTAAAAATTGACAGCTAGATAAGCCTTCAGTTAAGTGTCCAGGATAGATAATAAAATAAACTTCTCTAATAATTGTTTCAGTTATGAAATTACGAACCTACGACCATATATATGAACATATGAAATAGGAGCAAAAGTAGGCCATTCGGCCCCTTGAACCTGCTCCACCATTCAGTAAGATCATGGCTGATGTGTTTGTGTTTCAAATTCTACATTCCCATTTACCCCCCGATAACCCTTGATTCCCTTGCCTAACAAAAATCTATCTACCTCTGCCTTAAAAATATTCAATGACCCCGCCTCCACCGCCTTCTGAGGCAGAGAGTTCCAAAGTCGCACAACCCTCGGAGAGAAAAAACTTCTCCTCATCTCTGTCCTAAAAGGACAATCCCAAATGTTAAAACAGTGCCCCCTAGTTCTGGACTCACCCACCAGAGGAAACATCGTTTTCATGTCCACCTTGTCAAGACCATTCAGGACCTTATATACTTCAGTGAAGTTACCCCTCACTCTTCTAAACTCCAGTGAAAAGAAGCCCAGCCTGTAAAACCTATCCTCATAAGACAACCCGTTCATTCCAGGTATCAGTTTAGTAAACCTCCTCGGAACCACCCCCAACACATTTACATCCTTCTTTAAATAAGGAAACCAAAACTGCACATATTATTTGAGATGTGGACTCACCAACTGAATAACTGTATAACTGAAGCATAACATCCTTACTTTTATGTTCAATTCCTCTCGTAATAAAGGATAGCATTCCAGTAACTTTCTTAATTATTGGTGGTACCTGCAAACTAACTTTGTGTGACTCATGCACTAGAACACCTGGATCCCTCTGCACCTCGGAATTCTGCAGCCGTTCTCCGTTTAAGTAATATTCTGCTTTTTTATTCTCCCTGCCAAAGTGAACAACTTCACATTTTCCTACATTATACCCCATCTGCCAGATTTTTGCCCCCACACTCAACCTATCTATATCCGTCTGCAGCCTCCTTATTGCCTCTTCACAACATACTTCCCTACCTATCTTTGTGTCATCTGCAAATTTAGCTACTATGCCTTCACTCCCTTCATCCAAGTCATTGATACAAATTGTAAAAAGTTGAGGGCCCAGCACAAACCCCTGTGGGACTCCACTTGTCACATCCTGCCAATCAGAAAAAGACCCATTTATGCATACTCTTTGTTTTCTGCCAGCCAGCCAATCTTCTATCCATGCTAATATGTTACCCCCTACACCATGAGCTTTTATTTTCCACAATAACATTTGATGTGGCACCTTATCAAATGCCTTCTGGAAATCCAAGTACAGTATGTCTACAGGCTCCGCTTTATCCACAGCACATGTTACTCCATCAAAGATCTCTAATAAATTGGTTAAACATGATTTCCCTTTCACCAAACCATGTTGACTCTTCCTGCTTACCTTGAGTTTCTCTAAGTGCCCAGCTATAACCTTCAATTCTTCCCCAGAACACCTTCCCCAGAACAGACTTCAAGCTAACTGGCCAATAGTTTCCTGTTTTCTGCCTCCCTCCCTTCTTGAATAGCGAGGTTATAGTTGCAACTTTCCAGTCTAATAGAACCTTTCCAGAATCTAACAAATTTTGGAAAATTAACACCAATGCATCTACTACCTCATTAGATGCCTCTTTTAAGACCCTAAGATGAAATCCATCAGGACCCGGAGACTTGTCAGCCCGCAACTCCATCAATTTGCTCAGTACTGCTTCCCTAGTGATTGTACTGTCACCAAGTTCCCCTCTTCCTTTCAACCTCCTGATTTATAGCTATTACTGGAATGTTTTTATATCCTCTATAGTGAAAACAGAAGCAAAATATTCGTTCAATTCATCCACCATTTCCTTATTATCTACTGGGCAGAATTTTACATTCCGTGGGTGGGCGTGTGCCCAACCCGATCGGGTGTAAAATCACGCGAGATGACGTCAGGCGAGCGTCCTGATGTCATCGCGCACTCGTGCGATATTTCACTCGGCAGGCACGTGCTGAAATCAGAAGCCTGCCTGCCAATAATTAATCGATAATTAAGCTCATTAATGGCGCAATTGTCTGCGAATTTTTGTAGCCAGTCCAACATTATGTTTGGCAGAAGGGTGAATTGGCCAGGCAGCCTTTACATTTTCCATGAAACCTCATCCAAGGGTGGGATGAAATCTCGGTTGGGCAATAATGGAGATATAATGAAGGCATAATCAGAGTGGCGGTGGTGGCATGGTTGTATTGTCACTGGACTAGTATTGCAGAAGACCCAGGGTAATTCGCTGGGGAGCCAGTTTCGAATCCCACCACGGCAGCTGGTGAAATTTGAGTTTAGTAAAAATCTGGAATTAAAAGTCTGATGATGACCATGAAGCCAATGCTGATAGCTGTAACAAACCCATCTGGTTCACTGATGTCCTATAGGGGAGGAGATCTGCTGCCCTTACCTGGTCTGGCCTACATGTGACTCCAGACCCACAGCAAAGTAGTTGACTCTTAAATGCCCTCTGAACAGGGCAGTCAGGGATGGGCAATAAATGCTGGCCTAGCCAGCGACGCCCGCATCCCATGAATGAATAAATAAAATAAAAAGAAATATCTGATGACAGCATTTTTATGAGGTATACTTTCGGGTGCATGGACATTTTTTTGCAGCTTTTTGCTTTATTTTATTATTTGCAGGTCTGCAGCTTCCTGAGGCAGCCGTCTGCCTTCAGGGAACTCTCTCGCAGCGCTCGCCCGCACTCCCAGTGACGTCGTCGCCAGCCCTCACCCCAGCCCCGCTCCGGCAGCGCTGAACTTTTCAGCGCACGTTTCGTGCTGGCTGGCTGTTAATTGGTCAAGGTCAGGGGTCAATCATGGTCGACAGTCTGTTTCCCAGCTCCTCCCAGGCCCACCAATCGTGCACCTGACAAGGGAAAAATTCAGGCCACTATTAACTCCCAAATATTACCCTCTAGAGGCCCAACCCTCACTTTACTTACTCTTTTCCTTTTTAAATACCTTTAGAAACGCTTGCTATACATTTTTAGATTTCTTGCTAGCTCCTTCTCATACTCTTGTTTCTTTCTCCGGATTAACCTTTTAGTCATTCTCTGCCATTTTTTATATTCTGACCAATTATCTGGCCTGCCACTCATCTTTGCGCAGTTATATGTTTTTTCCTGAAGTTTAGTTTCTTTAATGAACCATGGTTGGTGGGTCCTCCCATTAGAAATTTTCTTTATAGTAGGAATATCTTATTCTGAGTATTCTGAAATATCCCATTAAATGTCTGCCACTGCTTCTCTATAGATCTGTCCCCTAGACTAATATCCCAATTCACTTCAGCTAGTTCAGCTTTCATACCCACATAGTTGCCCTTATTTAAGTTTAAAATACTAGGCTTAGACCCACTCTTCCCTTTTTCAAATTGGATGTAAAATTCAATCATATTGTGGTCGCTGCTGCCTACGGGTGCCTTCACTCTGAGGTCATTAATTAATCCTGTCAAATTACACAATACCAAGCCTAATATAACCTGCTCTCTGGCTGGTTTCAGAATGTACTGCTCTAAAAAAACTATCTTGAAACCAATTTCTGAACTCTTCATCCAGTCTATTGCTGCCAGACTGATTTTACCAATTTATATGTAGATTAAAAATATCCATGATTATTGCTGTCCCTTTAGCACAAGCACCAAATATTTCTTCTTGTATACTTTATCCTACTGTTAGGGAGCCTATAGACCACTCCCACTAGTGACTTCTTTCCCCTACTATTCATCTCCACCCAAACCGATTCTACACCCTGATCTCCTGAACCAAGTCCATCTCTAACTATTGCACCAGTACCATTCTTGATCAACAGTGCTCTCCTTCCACCTTTACCGAGCTTCCTAACTTTCTTGACTATCACAAATTCCTCAATGTTCAGGACCTAATCCTTATCACCCTGCAGCCACATTTCCACAATGGCAATTGGATCATATTTATTTACTTCAATGCGCACTATCAGTTCATTTACTTTGTTACGAATACTACGTGCATTCAGGTACAGAACCTTTAGTTTTGTCTTTTTGTTTTCTTTGTAATATCTAATCTTGACTATCGTTGTACTCTTAGGTTTTATCTCTCTGTCCCTTCCTGCAATTCTATGAACCTCATTTCCCTATTATTATTATGGTCTCCTGCTTTAAATCTACCCCTTGATTTGCCACATCTACCCAAGCTTGATCCCTCATGCCCTTGTTTATTAACAAGAGCCTCCTATTTGATAACAAATTTTTAAATAATTGATTGAGCATCTCAAAATCCAACTTTGTTTAGATCTAAATTATCAAATTAATTTATTGAGTACAAGATGAACAAACAAACAAATAATATTATTTATACCTATATTGTCAGCTCACTCTTGATTTGAGGATGACATCTACTAAGTGTTGCAACTACCTGCCATGGGTCTTCAAATGACTGAACAGGCTGATTCACAATCCACATATCGTTAGGCACATGGGGCTGGATGCCCCACTAGGTAGTGGGGTCCAGAGTGCAGGATTTGCTTCCTTTTCTTTCCTTCTCTGCCACCACTCTGCCTCATCATTAAGACTTTGTGACTCAAAGTGTGATGCAGCTTAATGGACAAGTTGTTGTAATTCTGAACCATTGTTAGCAAACTCCTTCCAGTCATTAATGTCAATGCTGTCTTGCTTCGAGAGAGCTTCAGGGTGCCTTTGAAGCATTTTCTTTGTCCTTCCTTGGATCATTGGCCATTTGAGAGTGAGAAAACAGGACCTGGCGGGGGAGTTGTTTTCAGCCAACCGTACACAATGTCCAGTCAATCAAAGTTGGTTCTGTAGGGGTTTTGCCGGAATGTTTGCAGAGTTGGATTCAAGATGGACACTAGCATGTGTTCGATGATACTCCCATTATATCTGAAGGAATTGATGGAGGCATTGCTGATGGGGTTTCTCTAGCTCTGTAAAGTGTCACAAATACACAGTCCAGGTCACGCTCCAGAACAGGAGTCTGGTGATGCCAACTGCTCTGTGCACTAGGAGTCTTGTTGACTTGTGGAGGTCTTTGTTGTCAAGCACTTGCTGCCGTGGTTTGTAGAAGGCTGAGCTGGTGTTGGATCTCCTTGTCAATGATAGCCTTTTGAGAGAGGCGGCCTGTCAAGGTATAGGAAGTGTTCAACAAATTCCATAGTCACTACTTCAACATATATGGGAGGTGGGATATTTGGCGGACAAGCTGTGGGTTGATATTTGAGTTTTCGTTATTGTTCAGAAAGCTGTGATGAGTTATGTACACATACATGTATATTTATTGCACACACATGCATATATCCTCGCACACATAGGGAAAAATTTTCCCCCCAGTGGGGAGGACATGCGGGAGTGGGCGTGGGCGGGTGCACCTCCGATCGGCACCCCCAATTGGGGGCATGCCGCAATTTTACATGGGCAGGCCAATTAAGGCCCGCCCAGCGTGATGTCCGCTCGGAAGCGCTGTGCGCTCCCTGTGCGGGCGGGGGGGATTCCCTCAGCCAGGAGTGTGCTCTTTCGCGCATGTGCGCTAAAGAGTGCACAGATCTCCCTGAGGCTAAGTGCTGTCTCAGGGAGATCGGCTAAGGTTTAAAATTTGTAATACAATTGATTAAAAAATTTTCCTGACATGTCCCCTAATGTGACACTATCACATGAGTTGGGACATGCCCATAACTTTTAATGAAACCTTTATTAAAAATTTAAATACCCTCATGAAACCTCATCCAGCCCATGGATGAGGTTTGATGCTTTTTCTGAAGCCCGCCCAGGCTCCCAGCCTGCCCATCAACCTTGAGGTTGGACAGGCAGGTCCATTAACAACCTTGATTAGTTTTTCAATGGCCGCAATGGGCCGTTGACAGGTCAGCGGGTGGCAACTGACTCGGCTGTGCCCCCGCCAACCTGAAAATGGAAATGACGCAGGGTGGCGTTGGGAGTTCCATCCGACGTCATCCTGCATCATTTTACACATCGGTGAGCGGGCCCCGCCCCCGCTCGCTGACCAGGAGATCCTGCCCATGCAAATACTCAAGCACACACAAATACCCATACTCACATGTGTGTATATTTACATACATTTATATTGATGACATATATGCATTCATTTCTCTAAAGGAAAGTAATAAAAGAACAATCTCTGCACTAAATAACTATTCATTTGGGTTTCTATTTAATTGACATGGCAATTCTTTCTTCGTCTATTTCTCTACATTACAAAAGCTATATTAGTTTGATTTAACGCTTGGAGGTACCGAGCAGATTCTTGCAACTCCATTACACTCAGCTCAGTCACCTATAAATTCTGCCACTCGATGTGGATTTGAATAACTGATAGCCAGATTCTCAAATAACTGCCACTCACACACAAATTGCGTTGTATGTGTTGCCCTGAATGCGTTTCAGCTGCTCCCCGGGTTAAGTAGTGTTTTTATTCCAGTAAGGTGGGGTAGGGTATCTAGAAGGAGGTAGGGGTGGTGGGGGATGGAGTTGGGGGAGTGGTGCAACTGGCAACATTTGGCTAATTTTCTAGCCTCTCGAAGGTAGGCAGGCCCCCTAGTTGCTCCATTATGGTCCAAGCACCTAGAAACATTTAAATGTTGGCATTTATATTGGGATGCGCAACCCCGCCTTTGGAGTTTGAGCCCTTCAGCATTTTAGTTGTTATGTTAGGCACACTGATTCAAAGTTATAACTGGAAAACCTCAGAATTACCAGAGTACTTTTAAGCTATATGAAACTATATTGCCCATATTACTTGATCACAGCTTTCTGGGCAATAATGATTTTTTTTTTGTAAAGATTGAATAGAAAAATATGTTTTTAGAAACCAGCGGCTCTCATTTCTGCTAATGAGTGGCTTGTAAGTGCTCATTTACATATTTTATTAAAATGCAGCTCACATGAGAGTGACATGTGAACTTATGTAGCCTGTAAGTTAGAATTACAAAAAATAAATATCAGCCATTGACTAGCGGCAGATAATTGTCTTCTGGGCTGCGTAATGAAGACAAGATACAGCTGCATGCAAATAAGCAAGAAGTGGTGATGTGTGACTTTCCATTTTGAATTACAAATTTTAATGCAAATCAAGATGGTTTCATTCTAATGCTGAGTGCCAGCTTTTCCTCCGTGGAATTTATTTCCCAAATTTTTGCCCAGAAACAGATGTAATCTCTAATTGATAATTTAAATTGAATTTATAAGGAGGGACCTTTGGTACATAGATCATTCTCTATTAGCAAGTGAATTTCCTTGCAACAAATAAATGATAACATAAAAAAGGCAAACAGCAGGAAACATGAAATAATGGAAGACCATTGCACCATCAAGGCTAATGTTTTAATTGAAACTCTATTATAGGCCCCGTCATGAACATGACTCCAGTAATGGTTTTAGTACTATTATCATCTCATAGAATGATACAGAGTAGAAAGAGTCCATTCAACCCATCATGGCTATGCCAGCTCTTTGAACGGGTTATCTAATTATCTTACTCCCTTGCTCTTTCTCATAGCCCTGCACTAATATTTTCCTTCAAATATTTATCCAATTCCTCTGAATTTTATTAGTTCATCTGTTTACACCACCCGCTCAGGCAGTGCATTCCAAATCATCATAACTTGCTGCATGAAAAAATTCTCATCTTGTCTCTGGTTCTTTTGTCAATTATTTTAAATCTTCTGGTTACTGACCTTTCTGCCACTGGAAACGGCTTTTTCAACCCCCAAAAATGATTTTGTGAAGCTCCATTTACATCATGACAAATTAATAACTACTGTTCCATCTCAATCTTACATTGAATATATCTAACTTGAGTGGAGAAAGATTGTGTACCATCTGTTAAGTAGCTACTTCTGGAAATCACATTAACCAATAAGTGCTAGTTTGGTTCCTGGAAATTGCAACCTATCATATATCTTCTCAAATTCACTGAAAGCATTTATTCAACTGCAGATAAGGATTTCAGAAAAGACTAATGCTGTGATTCTGAACTTAAAAGGCTTAATGTGTTGGAAACCATTCTGTCTTGATCATGAATTTTGCAACAATGGCTTTAGTGATGAAAAATTCAACTGATTTTCTTCTTATTGGTCTCATTGATATGAGAATAATGTTTTTCAGGATAATAAATGGGACCTACATGTATCTCTAGATATTTCTCAAAGCTTTGACCTTGACTCATTTCTTCACTCACCATAATCTCATTGCTCACACAAAAGTTGAGATTTGATGTATTTAAACAGCACTGTTCTACTCCACTGCCTCATTTGTGTCTGACATCTTTTCAACTGGCAAGCCCTTAGCTTCTCAGTGGCCACCCAGCAGTGTCTTACCACTAACCCCAGCAAAGGTAATTCTCTTCCATTTGCGCATGAAATTGTACATTCGTGAAACACAATTTCCAAGCTTTTCATTATAGTTATGATATAAGTACTAAAAAAACTACAAGAAGTTATTTAACACAAACATCTTTCTGCACTCCCTAATTGTTCCGTACTGATTCTGAACTAACTCTTATTTCATTAATGTACTGCCTGTATCATGTATTGTTAAAGCAATATTAGAATGATGGAGTTAGATAACTGTGAACCATTGTCCTTTATAATTAAGTTGAAAATGGTTTCGCCTGGTAGAAAAGTGTTACTTTCACCTTGCAATTAATTTTTTTAATGCTTTCAACCTGTTGTACCAATTATTTTACCAATTGTGCAACATGATTTGATTGACCTAATTAGTGGTCAAGAGCCTCAATCCCAGATATTCATATTAGTGTTATTTTTAACTCCAATAGTAACCCATTTCTTTATGACTAAATAAAATGCCAGGCAAAGGTAAAGAATCAAGAGTCCTGACTGTAATCAATGGCTTAATTGTCTTTTGCCTGGCTGGCTTATAGAATCATGACATGATTCCTCATGTCATTCCTGGTTCTTCTATCATCACCTTAAATCTGTCTCCTCTGATGACAGGCCATTCTGCCACCTCAAGCCATACCTCCTATTTCTATTTACTCCATTAAAACCATTTATGATTTTGAATACCTCTATCAAATCTCCCGTAAACCTTGCTCCTGTAAAGGGAACAACCCCAGCTTCTTCAGCTTCTCCGCATAACTGGAGTTAGACAATGATCATCTCTAACAAGAGAGAATCCAAACATTGCCCCTTGACATTCAATGGCATTACCATCACTCAGACCCCACTATCAATATCCTGGGAGTTACCATTGACCAGAAACTGGGCTAGCCATATAAATACTATGGCTACAAGAGCAGGTCAGGGGCTAGGGATCCTGCAGCGAGTCATTCACCTCTTGACTCCTCTAAGCCTGTCCACCATCTACAAGGAACAAGTCAGGAGTGTGATGGAATACTTCCCACTTGCCTGGATGAGTGCAGCTCCAACAGTACTCAAGAAACTTGACACCATCCAGAACAAACAGCCTACATGATTGGCACCACATCCACAAACATTCACTCCCTCCACCACCAACACACAGTAGCAGCAGTGTGCACCATCTATAAGATGCAATGCAAGAACTCACCAAGGTTCCTTAGACAGCATCTTCCGAATTCCACAACCGCTACCATCTAGAAGGACAAGGGCAGCAGATGCATGGGAACACCACCACGTAGAAGTTCCCCTCCGAGTCACTCACCATCCTGACATGGAAATAAATTGCTGTTCCTTCACTGCTGCTGGGTCAAAATCCTGGAACTCCCTCCCTACCAGCACTGTGAGTGTGCCTATAACCACATGGACTGCTACGGTTCAAGCAGGCAGCTCACCATCACCTTCTCAAGGGCAATTAGGGATGGGCAATAAATGCTGGCTTAGCCACTGATGCCTACATCCCACGAATGATTTAATAAGAAATTCCTCATCTCTGGTAACACTCTAGTAAATCTCTTCTGCACTCTCTCCAAGGCCCAAGGCCTTGATATCTTTCCTCAAGTGCAGTGCCCAGAACTGAACACAATATACCAGCTGAAGTCTAATTAGTGTTTTATGAAGATTTAGCTTAACTTCCTTGATTTAGTACTGTCATGCCCAGTACAGGCATGTCAGATTATGATCTTTCAGTCAATACTTATAAAAATTGGACCCAACCAGCTCTTAAGATGGATGCTAAAAATCATGTGACTTTTGGCATTTGGATTACAGACAATATCAAGTCTCCAGTGAATACCTAATTACGTATGGACATAGCCATTTGTGGAATTCACACATTTCATTGTTTAAGGATGGCCAACACCTAAAGACTGTGGAGCTCCCTGACTGCCTGTCTCTAAGGGCAGAATCTTCTGTGCCTGCTGGCGTCGGGTGTGATCGATGGTGTGAGCAGACAATATGACGTGATCGGTTTTACAACAGTGGGAAACCATTTCGTGATCGTCCGCTCAGCCAACTGATGGCGGACAGTGTTTCCCACCATCGGGCATCGTCAAGCTCATTGTAATACATTAGCATATCATCATCCGGCCAGCCCGCCGGAATCATTCCTCACCAACCCCCACCCCCGCTGGATTGTCCATCTACGTCAGAGGGAAAGCACACCGGCGTGTTTCACAACTGCACATAAGTTACGTGCACTTGGCGGCCTGTGCTTTGAGGGGAACTCAGAGTGAGTACACAGTAACATTGTCCAGTACTCGCCAGGGCTGTCTTTAGGACTTCAAGCTTCAGGAGTGTCGGAGGATCGGGGTTAAGGGCAGCCCTGCTATCGAAGCGGCTCCTGGCAGAGGGGGTTAAGGGCAGCTTTTCCGTTGAGGTGATTCATGGCAGGGAGGGTTTAAGGGCAGCGTTGCTGTTGAATATAGCGCACAAGCATTCAGGGTGGAGGGTTGGGTGCACGAGGGAAGTGGCCACACATTCGGGAAACCTGTAGAAAGTGACCATTGCTCTGCAACTGAGACAGTTCAGGCGCAGCCACATTGATATGGTTGGGATCGGGCTCCTAGGTTATCTGCCCAATCAAGCAACACAGAGGCATCAAAGTGCCACCAAGTGCTCCAGAGCTTCCCCCTGCCACAACCCCTACCCTGGCACAGACTACAAATCCACGAGCACTTTAGTGGACTGCAGAGCAGTTGGGTCACTGCACACGTTGTACAATCTCCTCGCTAGAGCTGACCATGGAGCAGTCACTGCTGGAGGCGCCGGTTTGGACTAATCTCCCCCATGGTTCAAACTAACAGTGCAGCCATGCAGCGCACTAATCTCTGGCCATCCAAGTGGTGGCCAGCACTCTCCGGGAAGCGTTAAGAGACCATCACACTTAATAAGGAACATTCTTAGTACATCCAAGCTAACCACGTGTCTCTCTATTTCATTCTACAGGAAGAGTACATCAGGATCATGGAGCCTGGTGAACTAGCTGAATACCTGATGGCCTACAGAGCGTGAAGATGACGGAGGAGAGGGCAACTGAGGCTCCTGGCTGTGCAGAGACAGGAAGAGCAACCACAGGAGGAAGGGGCAGCTGCGGCTCCTGTACACATGCCCAAGAGCCGCAGTGAGCCATCATAGGCTGGTGCCTAACGACACCCAGTGTCTATAGACGACGCCTTTCATTCCATCAGAACTAGCATCGCTGAAGACTGCACATTTCTAGTGAACTGGTCAGTCACATCTGCCAGCTGCTGCAGGATTTGGCGCCACGAGGACATGGAGGGCATCCACCGCCAGTGGCCGTGAAAGTGACAGCGGTGCTCAATTTCTATGCCAGTGGCTCCTTTCAGGGCTCCATAGGTGCCCTCTGTGGGATATCACAATCCGCCACCCTCAAATCCATCCATGAGGCCACAGATGCCATCTTTGTGAGGGCACACAACTTTGTACATTTTACCCGGGACCAGGACAGTCAGGATGCAAGAGCGATTGGATTCACACAGACCCCAGGTTTCCCACAGGTGCAGGGTGTGATTGACTGCACTCATGTGACGCTTAGATCTCCGTCACAACACATGGCAGACTACGTCAAATGCAAGGGCTTCCATTCGCTGAATGTGCAGCTGGTATGCAACCACCAGAAACACATCCTGCAGGTCTGCGCACGGTTTCCAGGGAGTGTGCATGACTCCTACATCCTCAGTCGGCCACAGATCACTGATATCTTCCAGGGTCCACAGATGCTGCAGGGATGCCTCCTTGAGGACAAGGGCTACCCGCAGAGACCGAGGCTGATGACACCCGTGTGGCAGCCTCAGACTGCAGCAGTATGACGCTATAATGAGGCTCATGCTGCAGCTCACAAGGAGCAGACCATCGGGATGCTGAAGATGAGGTTCCTGTGTCTGGACTGGTCTGGGGGAGCCCTGCAATACAGTCCGCAGAGGGTGTCACACATCATCATCATCGCCTGCTGCACTGTTTACAACCTGGCGCTGCAAAGGGAAGACGAGCTGCTCTGAGGAAGAGATGGAGGAGCTGGAGATCTCCTCCAATGAGGAGGATGCTGACATGGATGAGGGTGAGGGGGTCCTCGGAGGAGACGATGACAGGGATGAGGCCCTCGCACTGGCTAGATGAGGCATGTGCACGCGAGAGGCCCTCATAGCTGCTAGATTTATGGACTATGATGACGATATCCAATGAGATATCCCCATAAATCCTCACATTGCATCTTGCGCTCTATGATCAGGATCTTATCATAGAGTTGCAGCCATGAAACATTAGAAGTAACTGATGCCCACCTTCAGCGCATGAGCCCTCTAGGAACACAGCATCACTGGTCACAGATGCTGAAGAGATGGGGGCCAGCCCCACCTTAAAGGTGCTGAGAGCACACAGAGAGAATGAGAGAACTCTGTGGCACCTGCCCACTACATTCTGGCAGCAATGACCAGCACCGCCGAGGTGCAGGTATCAGTAATGTTTCCAGGGAGTGTGAGGCTGGACCATCACTGTGGTCTGAAGGCTACACAAAGCACAGGGAAGAGGCCCTGGACTGAGACACCTGCCTTTATCTTGTGTAGAAAGGTTTCACATCTGAGTGACACGGACACTGCTTATCAGAACAAGGAGCCATAGACAGGGAGACATTCTTGGGAGTTCATTGACAATAGTGAACAGTATGTACAAGTGATTAACACGCATGCCCAGGCAATGCAAATAATTCTCCTTAACTTTCCTAACCCTGCCGCTATGCCTTGGTGCTCCCCGGACATGCACAGCAGAGGTGGAGGCAGCCTGCTGACTGCAATGCCCCATCTGTGATGACCTTGACGGGTGCCCTCTGGAGGGCAGAGGCTTGGAGGGCCCTGGTCTGCTTTCAGGGTTCTGTTGTGTGACAGTGGCACCCTCCTTGGCCTGTGGAGCTGGAACTGCTGAGGTCACAGGAAGAGGGGAGTCGGATGGGCCGGTCACTCCCGGAGTCACCTGGGTGGATGGGCCTGGAGTGTGCACCAGCGAACCTTCCTCCCTATGGGAGCCCGGGGGCCCCAGGCTGACTCCTTGAGGAGAAGGGATAGCTGCAGTGAGACTGAGCTACCCTGCACCCCTCTCAAGTACACACTGTTGGAGGCCAACTATGGCGTCAGTGATGGAGTTGAGCCTGCGCAGCAGTGCAGGAGCAAAGTCCTGGTCCAAATCTCCATGGCGTCCGCTATCCTACCATTGGTGACCAGTGTGTTGGCATGCCAGCGCTATCACCTCACAGTGAAGGACGGACTCCACCATTGTGCCTTGCAATCTGAGGAGTGCAGCAGACATCCCTTCCTGATGTTCCCGAGATTGTCTTTGCAGCTCCAGCAGCTGTGACATGACCAAGTCCAGAGGCTCATCATCTGACTCGGACTCAGCAAACCAGACTGGTTGGGTTCAGATGTGTTAACCCAGTAGTCATGTGGCAGAAACTGGATTCCGGGACTGCACCCCTATTACCCCAGGAACCAGCAGATCCATTAGAACAGTAATCAAGCAGCCAAAGTGCTTAACCAGTTCCAGTTTCAAAGTTCACCTGAAAACCAAACTCCTGGACATTTGACTGCAAGAAATCTCGCAACCTGCTGTGAACTCGCTGCTTTCCAAAATGCTCACTTCCACTTTAAATCATTGAATCAATTCAAGAAACCACAGGCCTGCCAGATGGGATTTACCTGTATCCAACCTTTGTGTGTATGTGTGTGTGTGTGTGTGTGTGTCTGCCTGTCTGTGTCTGTCTGTCTGTATCTGTGTGTGTGCGACTGAGTATGTGACTTAGACTTAGTTTAAGGTCAGTGTGCAAGAATAAATAGCTGCTTTATTTTAAACTCACAAAAGCTTGCTGATGAATTATTTAATTGGAATTCACACTCCGCTGGTAAGAAAAGACATACCTCTTTCCACACAGAACATACTGTTTATGGGCAGTAAGAGTGCAGATACATTTTGTCTATGACAGTATACTACTCTCCTGTTTAATGCCTTAGCCAAGCCATTTGCCTCCACAAGATGATCTCTTTACCCACCCATAATAAATCTCACATTTCCTTTGATTACCATTTTACTCTTTATGTCTTTTGGGTTCCCTTTTATGTTAGCTGCTAATCTCTCCTCATATGCTCTTTTTGATCCTTTTATTCCCATTGTTAGATCTCCTTGGTACTTTCTAAATACAACTTAGTCTCTACTGTATTATGAATGTTATCATAAGCCTCTTTTCTCGGTCTTATTTTCACTTCTATATCTTCAGTTATCCCAGCGACTCCAGCTTTGGATGTCCTTCCTGTCCTTTTCATGGCAATGTGTCTACTCTGTGCCTAAACCATTTTTCCTGTGAAAGCCTCCCATTGTTGAATTGCGGTTTCAGCTACCAATTTCTGTTTCCAATCCTAGGCCAGGTCCCTTTTCAACTCATTGAAGTTAGCTTTCCTCTAGTTAAATATTTTTACATTAGGTTGTGCCTTGGCCTTTCCATAACAATTCCAAATCTGATGATATTATGATCATTATTCCCCAAATGCTCTGCAACTGAAACATACTCCACTTGTAGAATCATTGACCTACAGACCTACAGTGCTGCAATTTCCCAGAAGGAGAGACCAGTTGATGGGGTTACGGGTGGGAGTTGGTAATCCCCAACACACACCCTGGGGGGATTGCGGGGTGGGGGGCAGGAGGTGGGCATGGTTTTTCGTCTTTTCCTAAAACAAAAGAAAGAACATAAGAAGTAGTGCAAGGGAGTGGCCTTTGATTTGACACACAATATTACAAGCACAGTAAACAACTAATCAGATACAATGCGAGGAATATTACGCTCCTGTTGGTGACAGGCATCATGGTGGGTGTGAGTGAACAATATGTTGGGAAGGTAAAAAAATTGGTTTCACGACGTTGTGAAACCAGTTTGCGATCGTCCAATCTACCCATCAATGGCCGGCTGCATTTCCCACGGCCAGTCACCGGGAACTTTGTCTTAATACATGAACATATCATTATAGGCCCTGCTCGCTAGAATCATCCCCCCACGGTAGATCATCTGGGCAAGTCAGCGTGATTACACACTGACGTGTTTCACTAAGCACGTAAGCGACGTGTACCTGGTGAGCTGCACTTCACTTGGGACTTCGAGGTTTGTTTCCCTACCTCGCTTCGGTCAGCACTCCCAGTCATCAGCCCCAGGCTTCACAGACAGCACCACATCACTTTTAGGGGGCTTGCAGGCAGATCTCTATCAGACCAGCCATAAGGCGGGAGTGGCTTTTCAATGGCTGCAGGGCTAGGGCTTGCTTGGGGAAGAGGGAGAAGGGGCCTCGGGCAAGGGAAGAGGCTTCAGGGTGAGGGCTGTATTAAGGAAGGGGGTATCCTAGGCTGTGTGTGGGGCACAAATTGATCTGTGCAAGTGGCCTCAAGATGGTGAGGGCTGAGAAGACAGTCTCCAGGGGAGATGAGGCCAGATGGAGATGTGAGGGTGTGTGTGAGAGAGTGAGTGGTGATGTCCCTTCAGCTGGCAGTGAGTGAGATGCCAGTGAATATGTGATGGCCTTGTGAGTGTGTGAGCTTAGAGTGATAAGATGGTTGCTTTACCCTGGTGGCATGGATGAGATCATTCATCCGTTTATGGACTGGATGGCCGACCACTTGTGTGCAGCATTGGCACTGACCACCTTTGCCACTGTCTCCCAAGCCGGAGTGGCAAGACTCAAGGGCCTCCTGCGGCCAGAGCGGGGGTAGAGGACATCGTGGCAGGCCTCCATAGTGCCCAGAAGACATCCCAGGGGCGCGTCACTGAATCAGGGAGCTGCACTCTTCTTGGCTTTTGGGGCCATGTCTTCACCGGTGCCCTCCTGGGCTGTAAGCATTGGGAAGTGTGGACGCAGCTGCAGCTTAAATATGTCATCCTGCGTGAGGAAGTGGCAAGGTAACGGCGTGGTGGGAAAATCGGAGGACGCCCAGCAAGACGGCATGTTTCCTGTGGCTGCATAATCAATGAGGTGGAAAGTGGATGATACAGTGCGAAAAGCCTCCATTGCAGCCAGCAGGTAAAACATCCTTTTTCCCGCCTACTATTGCACTTAGTGCAAATCTGGGACAATTCTACCCAACAATACAAACTCATTGCAGTGTTATGATTTTACACATCTCTCCAATGAGTCAAACAATCCAGGCTCCAATAGTAAGCCTAGCTCCTTATAATCTAATGAGTAGAAAGTTTTGCAAATGATGTGAATCATAAGTTAACATCTGTCCAGAACATAAAAACATAATCAAACTTACACCTTGAGTAAAAATTTTGTTTACTTGGTTCTAACATACAACAATTTATAAATAGAAATATCTCACCTTATCTAAAACAAGAGAAATAATAGGAGCCACGTGTGTAGTATAAAGTAGTATTAAGGAGTGGCACGATGGCCATTTCAGAGCACAGTATCTCTGCTCCAGAACAGACTTGTCCTTTGTCTCTACAGCATTGTTTGGTTATAATTTGGTCCATTGGCTCTATAGGGGTGTTTTGTTGTGAATTGACTTTTAAGGGAAAAAACTAACATAAGGTATGTTTGCAATCAATTACATATTAAACACAGAGTGTTGAATAAACAATGTGATATATACGGAAACATTAAAAAAATGGATGTGGTGATTTCTTCGGGGTTTCACAATGTTCCGATCCCAGCTGATGTTAACATCGGACAAGTCAGGTCTCAGAGCAAAGCTTGGCTTGATAGATCCTTTTTTTTCAGGAATGTGGCAGTAAGTTACTGAACAAATTCACAGGAGTCTGCTGATGAAGTTTTAATACAAAGAATCAAATATTTATTAAAACAAGAAAAGTGAACTATATTACACCAGCTAAAAAGGTTGGAAAAATCTCAATACAAACACGAGAAGATATTTCAAATCCCCACTATTCCTTTACCCCAGCAATATCTTTACAGGTACATAAACCAGTGAAGAGTTACCACTAGCTTGATGCAAAGGCTTCTCGCCTTTGGGACTAGCACAGTTGCAAATGGTTTTCTTCCGGTGAATTCCTGAACATTCACTTGGTGCTTCTCGCACAACTCATATCTCTCCCTGAGACACTTAAAAAGCCACTCTAAACTCACCGTTTCTTCAACTGGAGAGCAAACAAATGAATTCCCTAAACTCAGTCTTCCCATAGCACCTCTGCTTTACCGAGTCCTGGAACTGATTATTCAGTTAACTACTGTCCCACTAGCCTTGCAGTTTTTCTTCTCAAAGAGCTTCAAATCCCTCCCTTCTCTCTCTGACACACTGAAATCTCCCTCTCTCAACTCTTGTCTTTTTTTCCCTGTCTCTGTGTCACTGGATAAGACCATAAGACATAGGAGCAGAAATTAGGCCATTCAGCCCATCGAGTCTGCTCCGCCATTCAATCATGGCTGATAAGTTTCTCAACCCCATTCTCCCGCCTTCTCCCCATAACCTTTGATCCTCTTACCAATCAAGAACCTATCTATCTCCGTCTTAAATACACTCAATGACCTGGCCTCCACAGCCTTCTGTGGCAATGAATTCCATAGATTCATCACTCTCTGGCTAAAGAAGTTTCTCCTCATCTCTGTTCTAAA
This sequence comes from Cetorhinus maximus, assembly GCF_964194155.1. Taxonomy (NCBI): domain Eukaryota; kingdom Metazoa; phylum Chordata; class Chondrichthyes; order Lamniformes; family Cetorhinidae; genus Cetorhinus; species Cetorhinus maximus. The sequence continues at coordinate 103,046,715 of NC_135895.1, forward strand.
AGGTCTTCCCTTTACTCTGAGGCTGTGCCCTTGGGTCCTAGTCTCTCCTACTAATGGAAACATCTTCCCCACGTCCACTCTACCCAGGCCATTCAGTATTCTGTAAGTTTCAATCAGATCCCCCCTCATCCTTCTAAACTCCACTGAGTATAGACCCAGAGTCCTGAAACATTCCTCATATGTTAAGCCTTTCATTCCTGGGATCGTTCTCGTGAACCTCCTCTGGACCCTCTCCAGGGCCAGAACATCCTTCCTGAGATAGGGGGCCCAAAATTGCTCACAATATTCTAAATGTGGTCTGACCAGAGCCTTATAAAGCCTCAGCAGCACATCCCTGCTTTTATATTCTAGTCCTCTCGAAATAAATGCCAACATTGCATTTGCCTTCCTAACTACCGACTCAACCTGCAAGTTAACCTTAAGAGAATCCTGGACTAGGACTCCCAAGTCCCTTTGCACTCCAGATTTCTGAATTCTCTCCCCATTTAGAAAATAGTCTATGCCTCTATTCTTCCTACCAAAGTGCATGACCTCACACTTCCCCACATTGTATTCCATCTGCCACTTCTTTGCCCATTCTCCTAACTTGTCCAAATCCTTCTGCAGCCTCCCCGCCTCCTCAATACTACCTGTCCCTCCACCTATCTTTGTATCATCTGCAAACTTAGCCAGGATGCCCTCAGTTCCTTCATCTAGATATTAATGTATAAAGTGAAAAGTTGTGGCCCCAACACTGACCCCTGCGGAACTCGACTAGTCACCGGCCGCCATCCTGAGAAGGACCCCCTTATCCCCACTCTCTGCCTCCTGCCAGACAGCCAATCTTCTATCCATGCTAATACCTTGCCTCTAACACCATGGGCTCTTATCTTAGTGAGCAGCCTCCTGTGCGGCACCTTGTCAAAGGCCTTCTGGAAGTCCAAGTAGATAACATCCATTGGCTCTCCTTTGTCTAACCTACTCGTTACCTCCTCAAGGAATTCCATCAGATTTGTCAGGCATGACCTCCTCTTGATGAAACCATGCCGACTTTGCCCTATTTTACCATGCACTTCCAAGTATTCTGAAATCTCATCCTTAATAATAGACTCTAAAATCTTACTAACGACCGAGGTCAGGCTAATCGGCCTGTAATTTCCCGGCTTTTGCCTCACTCCCTTCTTAAACAGGGGGGTTACTTTAGCAATTTTCCAGTCCTCTGGGACCCTCCCTGACTCGAGTGATTCCTGAAGGATCACCACTAACGCCTCCACTATCTCTTCAGCTATCTCCTTCAGAACTCTGGGGTGTAATCTATCTGGTCCTGGTGATTTATCCACCTTCAGACCTTTCAGTTTTCCTAGCACCTTCTTCTTGGTAATGGCCCCCATACTCACCTCTGCTCCCGACTCTCTTGAACTTTGGGGTTGTTACTCGTGTCTTCCACTGTGAAGACTGACGCAAAGTACCTATTCAGTTCCTCCGCCATTTCTTTGTTCCCCACTACTACTTCTCCAGTGTCATTTTCCAGTGGCCCAATGTCCACTTTTGCCTCTCTCTTACCCTTTATATATCTAAAAACACTCTTGCAATCTTCTTTTATATTACTGGCTAGTTTACCCTCATATTTAATCTTCCCCCTCCTTATTTCTTTTTTAGTTGTCCTCTGTTGGTCTTTGTAGACTTCCCAATCCCCTGGTTTCCCATTGCTCTTCGCCACATTGTATGCTTTCTCTTTAGTTTTTATGCTGTCCCTGACTTCCCTTGTCAGCCATGGTTGCCTCGTCCTCCCTTTAGTATGCTTCTTCTTCCTAGGGATGAATTTTTGCTGTGTCTCCCAAATTAATCCCAGAAACTCCTGCCATTGCTGTTCCACTGTCTTTCCTGCTAGGCTCATCTCCCAGTCAATTCTGGCCAGCTCCTCCCTCATGCCTCTGTAGTTGCCTTTATTCAACTGTAATACCGTTACATCTGATTCCAGCTTTTTCCTCTCAAATTGCAGGGTAAATTCTATCATATTATGGTCACTTCCTCCTTATGGTTCATTCACCTTAAGCTCCCATATCAAATCTGCCTCATTACACATCACTAAATCTAGAATTGCCTGTTCCCTAGTGGGCTCCACCACAAGCTGCTCCAAAAAGCCATTTCGTAGTCATTCCACAAATTCCTTTTCTTGGGATCCACTACCAACCTGATTTTCCCAATCTACCTGCATATTGAAATCCCCCATGATCACTGTAACCTTGCCTTTCTTACACGCCTTTTCTATCTCCTGGTGTATCTTGTGCCCCACATCCTGACTACTGTTCGGAGGCCTGTACATAACTCCCATTATGGTTTTTTAACCTTTGCGGTTCCTCAACTCTACCCACACAGATTCTACATCATCTGACCCTACGTCATTTCTTGCTATTGATTTAATTTCATTTCTTACTAACAAAGCAACCCCACCCCCTTTGCCAAACTGCCTATCTTTTCGATATGCTTTATATCCTTGGATATTTAGCTCCCAGTCCTGATCCCCTTGCAGCCATGTCTCCGTGATGCCCACCACATCATACCTGCCAATTTTAATCTGCACCACAAGCTCATTTACCTTATTTCGTATACTGCGTGCATTCAGATACAATACCTTCAGTTCTGTATTTCCCGTCCCCTTTCTCATTGTCGTCCCTTTATCTGATGTGCTTGAAGTTAGATTCCTCGCCCTTTCCAAACACTCTGTCCTATTTTGTGTTCTGGGGACTTTAATAGCCTCTCCTGGGCTCTCCTTTCTTTTCAGTTTTTTCATAATTTTCCATGAAGTTGAATCCACCCCCCAAAATGCTAACCTGCTGTTTTGTTTCCCATTAGTCATACTTCTTGGAGTTTTACCCTTCTCTCCCCCCTCCTCCACTTTCTAGTTTAAAGTCCTGTTGACCACCCTATTTACCCTTTTCGCTAGAACATTGGTCCCAGATCGGTTCAGTTGGAGACAATCCCAATGGTACAGATCCCTCCTGTTCCAATACTGATGCCAGTGCCCCAGGAAATGGAACCCCTCTTTCCCGCACCACTCCTTTAGCCACGTGTTTACTTCCCTTATTCTCATGTCCCTATGCCAATTTGCACGTGGCTCGGGTAGTAATCCGGAGATTGTAACCCTTGAGGACCTGTTCTTTAATTTAGTTCCTAGTTCCCAATAATCCCCAAACAGGTCCTCTTTCCTAGTCTTACCTATGTTATTTGTCCCGACGTGGACCACAACAACTGGATCCTCCCCCTCCCTCTCCAATATCCTTTCAAGCCGGTCAGAGATGTCCCTCACCCTGGCACCGGGCAGGCAACATGACATGTGGGACTCTCGATCCTGCTTACAAAGGATGCTATCAATTCCCCTAATTATAGAATCCCCTACATCTACCACTTGTCTCTTTGCTCCCCCCTCTTGAATAGCCTCCTGTGCCACGGTGCCGTGGTCAGCTGGCTCATCCTCCCTACAGCCCTGTTCCTCATCCACACAGGGAGCAAGTACCTCATACCTGTTGGACAAGGTCAAGAGCTGAGGCTCCTCTGTTCCTGAACACAGGATCCCTCTACCTGCCTCACTTGCAGTCATACCCTGCTGACCCTGACCACTGACCGAACTTGAGGTACTTAATTCCATTCTTTGACAGTGGGTCCTCCTCAATTCCCTCCTGAGTCGCAGTGTCTGCGGTGACTTGTCCCAGAATGCTTCAGTCACTTCTCACCAGCGCCCTCTGTTGGATGCTCTTCCTCCTGTTGAGTGCAAGAGTCCTTCTCCTCAATTACCTCCTGAGCCGCAGTGGCTGTGGTGACTTGTCCCAGAATGCTTCAGTCACTTCTCACCAGCGCCCTCTGTTGGATTGATCATTGTCGCTAGGCAACATAAAGCTTTTCTTTTTTGTGTTTTAGTTTTAGAACCACTGAACCTCTTTTAACCCATCTCTTTAACTTCAGGGATTGTAACACATCATTAAGAATGTATATAGGCAAACAAACCCAAAAGACCTGAAACCTCTTAATCACAATCCAAACTCCCAGGCATCAAAGTTCATAAACAAAACTTAAATGAAACTGAAACCATTTTACCTATGTATATATATAATTCAACTTAAAAATTAAACATTGTTAATAGCAACAACAGTATACAATCAATACTTAATAGCTCCTCTATATCTTTCAGTTTCTACCTTGGATGTACGGTCTGTACATGGAACATTAACCTGTTTATTTTCCCTTGTTTGGATCCTAATGAACTTGACTGGTATTTTCAGCATTTTTGTTTTTATTTCAGATTGCCCGCACTTCCACCTCCTTTCTTTTCCCTGTATTTGTGCTATATACCTTGGTCTGTACACAAGTTTATGTTAACACTGTCAATTCTTTTCCTCTAGCTTGTAATCCTGGAAGAAATAAGCTTTCATTTGTAAAGAAAAGTTGTAATTTTAGCTGGTTTATTAATTTTATTTTCATGATCCATTGGTATTCAGACGACAATTTATTGTAGATGTGCCTGATTTTGTTTAGATGATTATTGATCTTGCCCATCCTCAAAGTGCCAACATGACCACATTATGAACTAAATGTTTGCAGCTAAATTGATCTTGCATAATAATTTCAAAACAAATCTGCTCCTAAATAGTAAATCATAAAGATGACAGTGCACTGATTCCAAGTCTCCAGTTTGCCAGCATTGGTTTTCTACTTTAATATACTTATTAGCTTGGTTTGACGATGTTCAAAAGATTCTGTGTTATGTCTTGCTACGTTTTGTGACATCAACCCTACCCCTTCATTTGCCTAGGTTATCCCATTTATAAATATCATGGGTAGGGACTCAAATATCTGGCTGAAGGGCTGCCAATTGCATCATTGGACCATCCAGCTAGATTTGATGACAGAAAGCTTGCCCTCAAAGTGGAATGACTTCTTATATTTGATGTACAAAACCAAACATTTGAGCTGCAGATTACATGGTTAAAAGGGTAACATAAGCAAAAGGGTGCAAAGCATTATGGAAGCCTTGGATGTTCTGCTGCAGGAGCTGCAACAAAGCAGGTTGGCACTTTTTTAGAACCCTCCCACCCAAATTCCTCTCCAGCCTGAGGAGATGTCCTCAACCCAGGCACCGGGCAGGCAACACAGCCTTCGAGGCTCACACTGTTGGCTGCTGAGAAAAGTGTCTGTCCCCCTGATGATGTTGTCCCCTTCTACAACTACATTTCTTCTTGCTCCCCCACTTGAATGGCCCCTGCACTATGGTACTGTGGTCAGTTTGCTCATCATCCCTGCTCTCAGCCACACAAGCTGCAAGAACATCAAACCTATTGGACAATTGCAAAGGCTGAGGCTCCTCCATTGCTACTGTCTGGATCCCTACACCTGCCTCACTTGCAGTCACACCCTCCTGTCCCTGACTGCATATCAAATCTGAAGTACCTAGTCTAAGCGGTGTAACTGCATCCTGGAACAAATGTCCAGGTAACTTTCCTCTCCCTGATGCATCGCAGTGTCTGAAGCTTGGACTCCAGCTCATCAACCAGTAGCCAAAGTTCCTTGAGCTGCAGACGCTTACAGCAAATGTGTTTGCCATAGATCACACAGGTGTCCACCAGCTACTACATGCTACCGCTGAATTACATCACCTGCCCTGCCATCCTAGTTGTATTTTATTTGACTAATTAGGTTTCAAGTTCAGAAATGTAACTCAATGTTATATCTGTCGTTATGTTATGGAATTTAGCTAGTTACACTATAAATTTAATGCAGGGCTTATATCTCACCAGTGCTGGTTTCAACTACTGCCCCAATTTAGAGAGAAAAAAAACTTAAAACTCACCAATCACTCATCAGCTCATCTAATTAATGCCTCTGGGCTTCAGGTCTCAGGATTCACTATCTTCCGTTCCTCTCTTGGATCACTCCATTTTTGTGAAAAGGACAGACCACCTCCTCTCTCAATACACAAAATTCCCTCGCTTACCAAATTCCCAGAGTTAAGCATTCAGCCTCACTGCATTCAGTCTCAAGCTGCAACCTTTGTGTTACTTACTTCATGCACTTGCTAAACCTCCTGTATTTGTACTAACTGAGTGTCATGAAGAGATATTAATGTCTCTAATATTATTGGAAATTATTTTTAAAATGGAATTGTAGTGGGGACTGTGTCTATGTGTTTGACTCTATGTGTCTTAATTGGATTAAAGCTTTGCTGTATAGTAGTTTTGAGACGTTAATTAGATAAACATAAGGAGGGTAGGCAGCCAAGTGTAAATTTGCATTTGTTGAATAAAGCATTCAAGGCTGGGAATAAAATCTTGCACCTAGCTAGAAGACGCCAAGCAATATGTTCATTTTTTTACAGCTTACTAATAAAATTAGTGGGATGAAAGGATATTATTGTTAGAAGTTATGATGTTAAAAGCCTAGTGATACAATGGAAAATTTACATTCAAAGGAAAAGCTAGGTATAAACAGAAAGGAGTTTGCATGTGTAAGTCAGAGGCAGTTAAGATCTAACCAGCCTATAAGCCTCCCACTGCTTCTGCATTGGAACCTGATTTTGAATTCATAAGGACAAATGTGCTTTGCTTGGTATCTGTTTAATGTCTATGGGTTATTGTTGCCTTGGTGAAGATTTACCTGGGAGTGATTAATTTGGGGATTTATTTAAAAGTTATTATTGTAGTAATTTGTGGACATGTGTATGTGTTTAATTTGTTGTTAAATTACTAAATCTTTAATTAGTTTTATATTTAAAAAAAACCTCTTGAGTCTCGGTGGTCTTATTCCTGAATTCAGAGCTGCATCTCAAACATACCAATTGAAAATATAGGTTATGACAGTTGTTCAAGGCTTCCTCTGGGGTTTAACCAACTCAGCCTTCACCAACTGCTGTGTCATAACACTGAGATTCCAGTGACCTGTGTCAGCTATTGCTAGCTGGGGAGAACCTGCTCTAACTAGCTATTTAATTAACGAACTCTGCAACAGCTTCTCAGCTGAAAATTGTTTATCATTGACTAAAACTGAAAGAACCACAATTTACAACTACAGTTAAGTTAAAAGCTAAATGCAAACTTCACACAATTTTAGAAAGACATCAACCCTTAGAATTCCACCAGTTACCAAATTCCCAAAATTAAACACTTGGCCTCACTGCACTTAGACAAAGCTGCACCTTTGTGCTACTGACATCTGCTCCCACTCCCTTCTCAGGGTTGCTCTGGAAGGCTTCCTCCCAGGCTTCAGCCTCCGGACAGAGCGTGTCCAGGCAGCGTTGCTGACTCTAGGTGCCCCCTTCTTCCTTTGGTGTGACATGCCTTCTCCGTCAGTGACCCAAAGCAAATATCCAGCAGCCAACAGATATTGTTGCAACTTCCTTTTTGTAGGAATGTCCCTTTAAATAGGGAAGGCTGCCTGAAAAATGTGCTTTCTACATAACACTTTTGACTCCTGGAGCATACTGAGGATGTCAGCACGCCAGTAGAGACTGGGGCTGCATGCAGGCCACATTTTTCCACAACAGAATCATGTAAATGAGATGGGTTGATGAATTTTATGGGCAGAATATTGCCGTCAGTGTGTCGGGTCCGCCCCTGCACACCAGCGCATAAAATGACACGAGTTGATGTCGGACGTGCGTCCCGATGTCATTGCGCGTCATTTCAATGTTGCGTTTGGTGGACGTGTACCGGAGGCGGCTGCGTGCCCGCCAAACTGTCAACAGCCTATTAAGGCGATTAAGACAGCAACTTATCCTATTAACTATTAATAACGCTGCCCGTCCAACATTAAGGTTGGCGGGCAGGTGAAGAGCCCAAGCGGCCTTCGCGTTTTCCGGGAAACCTCATCCACGGGCGGGATGAGGTTTCCTGAAGGTTTTATAAAATGAATAAATAAATTTTGCCAACTTCACAAACATATCCCAGCTCATGAGACATTGTCACAAGAGGGGACATGTTTAAATAATTTTTTACTTTATTTTTTAAAAACTTATTACCTTGAACCAGCCCCGTTCCTCAGGGAGATTGCTGCGTCCTTTCGCGTGCATGCAGGAAAGAGCGCAGGCCCTGACTCTCCCTCCTCTCCTGCCCACACAGGTAGCAATGAGCGCTACCGGCCGCGCGCTACGTTGGGCAGGCCTTAATTGGTCCGCCCGTGTAAAATGGCGGCACGCAGCCAATCGCGGGTGGTGATCGGCTCCATGCCTGCCCCTGCCTGGCTGCCAAAGGTAAGATTCTACCCTATGTCTTACCCATCCCTTTTCCAAATGGATCCAGATGCTTGAAATTCATGCCTTAAGGGTCTCAACATGGGAGGAGATGGCACTCACTCTACTTGATCGTGAAGTTTTTGAGGTATGGTGCTATCAATATACAGTGGGACAAATTGCATAACCCCTGAAAATGAGTATGGGCGTGTATGGTTCACCAGCACCAATTTTGCTGGTCATTGCCTACATGCATCAGCAATGGGACATAAATCCTGGGCAGACGGTGGTGTCGTGTAATGTCACGGGACTAATAATCTAGTGGCCCAGACTAGCCCTCTGGGGACATGGGTTCAAATCCCACCATGGCAGCTGGTGGAATTTAAACTCAATTAATAAAGCTAGTCTCAGTAATGATAACCATGATTACTGTTGTTGATTGTTGTAAAATCCCATCTAGTTCACTAATGTCCTTTAGGGAAGGAAATCTGCCATCCTTACCCGGTCTGGCCTACATGTGACTCCAGACCCACAGGAATGTGGTTGACTCTTGATCTCTGAAATGGAATTGCAAAACACTCAGTGCAAGAGCAACAAATACTGGCCTTGCCAGCGATGCCCACACCCCATGAAATCATTTAAAAATTGCAACTGCCCTGCACCACGTAAAGCAAGCCTGCACTTTATAAAATGGAGGTGGGTTCTGGCTGTAGCAGGTGTTGGCAGTCATGCCAGAAGTAAATCCAACCTGGGAAACAGTGAAAAATGGGAGGGGGCAGACTCCAAGGTTTTCCAATGCTGGCTTTTAGTGGAGGAGATGGGAAGCTGGGAGAGATGTCCCGCTTTCGCAGGGGGGAGCTAAAAGGCCCTCCACTTCTGTGAATAAGCAATGGGGGCAGGTAGGTGTGGTGGTCAATGCCAAGAGGCTGACCCTGAGGACCTGGATACAGTGCCGCGAAAAGTTCAACGTCCCTTGATTTTAAGCTTCTATCTATACTGCTTACCATGCCGACTATCTTAATGTCTCAAAAAAATACCATTATCAGGCAACTTTTGGGGGCACAGAGCATCTTGGACAACAACTTCCTGCGTTCCACATTTAGCTGTGCACGTGCAGTTGCTGCCTGAAAATAATATTGAACGTTGTTAGGCTCACCATTATTCCTACCATAAAATCCAACCCATTTTCAATGCCTCCAACAAAAAGCCTTTTAAAGCAAACCTGAATCAAGAATTTAAATCACTAGGATAAACAGCACTAAAAGCATCCTAGTCCCCAGGCTTCAGTTCCAACTGAATACCAGCAAGTATTTGCCATGACTCACAGTTAATGTTTTTGAGTATGCTTTTGACAAATCACACTTGCCACTGGATCTGAGAATGCAAAGTCATATATTTACACCATGTTAAAGGCGAGCACTACCCTTTTCAAATTTAAAGACGTTAGAACTGATGTTGATCTACTCCCAAGCTTTGCTTTGTGCTGTTTCGGTTGGTTTTCATGTCTGCATAATTCTTGAACATGAGGAAACTAGCTGGGGGGGGATTACTGACCCAAACAGTTCCGCAAAAGCTGAAATATCATCAATAGGTCGCTAATAACCCAGAATTTGGCAGTGATTTTGATATTTGAATTGCATTTATTAATCCTGCTCTTAAGATAAATAGAGTAACCCTTTCTCGGCAATTAAACTAAAATACTTTTTAAGAGAAATAACCAAAGAAAGCAATAGAATTTATATTAAAAGGCTAATATTAAGATTCTCTCTTTAAGAGAAAAGCAATGGAACACAGAGAACATATATGAAATTTGCTCCATTTATCTGCTATAGTATTTTCTTCAAGCAAAGAAAAAATGCTTGCAAATGGAGAAAAAGCGGGTCAAATTCCAGGTCAAAGCGAAATTAAATTCTTGCTATTTTTTAAAACTCGTCTTCACGAGGGAGTACGAAATGATCTCTGTTGCATAAAGCTCGACCTTCTTAACTAGTAATGTGCGCACTATATCTTTCAACTGAATTCCCATAAAGAATACCAGGCTGAATAACTTGACTTATCACATTTCTAAAGAACCATCCCTGTGCACAATCTCTAATTCTAAAACATATGACAGAGATAATGATACAAGTCTTGAGTTACAGAAAATATCCTTAGCAGTACTGTATTATATTATTGCATTCTGTGAAGAATGAACCCACTTCACCTCCTGATAATACTCCTGCTATAAAACTGTATTTTCCAAGCACACAGCAACGAATGACGGATAGCATCCCACACATTGAAAATGGTTAGTTCTCTGGAACATCCTCTATGTTCCAAGCCTTGTTGAATTAGAATAGCCTAAATGCATTGTAAGTCTTAGGAATCTATCTAAAATGCTGCAGCTTGTGGAGGTTAATAGTTTACTCTCCAAATGGTGGAGAATGTGCTGTGAATCATAATACTTCACGTATCTGAACCCCGGATCATCAGCCCTGAAATCAAAATGCCAAGACCTTAACCCAAATAGATGTTAACATTCACCAAACGATTTCTTACTTTTCCTGAACTGAAATAATTCAGTTTTGTAATTTATTTGCCCGCTCACATGTGTAAGCTGGAACTGAACTCCTCGCCATCTCTGTCTAACATCTGTCTGGCTTTGTTTTCAATCCCACCCCCCACCCCCCCACCCCCCCCCCCCCCCGCCCCCCCCACCCCCCCCACCCCCCCCTTATCACTGCTTGATGAACCTTTCTTCTTTTGTTTTCTTCATGGTGCCCTTCTGATTTCCTACCCCATCTAGTACTACTCAAGCATTCATCTCTCCTGAATAAACCTCATCTTCTTATTTGCCCAGGATTACCTTTCACTCCTTCCAGCTGAAGCAGCGATTAACTTAAACTTCTTTCAATTCTACTGTAATCGCTGCTCACGGTGCAGTTTTCTCTACATTGAGACCACCAAATGCAGACTGGATGACTGCTATGCAGGACACCCCCACTCAGTCTGCAAGCATAACCCCGACCTTCCGATCACTTGCAATTTCAATTCACCACCTTGTTCTCACGTTCACATCCCTGTTCTTGGCCTGTTGCACTGTTCCAGTGAAGCCCAACGCAAGCTTGGGAAACAGCCCTCATCTTCCAATTACTTTACAACTTTCTGGACTCAACACTGAGTTCAACAATTTCAGACCATGAACTCTGTCCTCCGTTTTGTATTGATTTCCCATATAATGCCAGCCTGTATCCTATTCTCATTTTTGCTTTCAGACAGTGCTGACCTTAATTCTGCTATTAACACCTACTCTGGATGAATGCTTTGTTCCTTTACTACTACCATTGCCACTCCCTTTGCCTTTTGTTCCATGACATTGTCATCATTTAATCTCCCCTGCCCTTTGATCTATCCTTGACCTTCCCTTTCCCTCCACCAGACCCTTCCCTCTTTTTTAACAGCGTAAACCCCATCACATTTCTAACTGGCTTCAGTTTTGAAGAAGAGTAACAATGAACTCGGAAAGTTAACTCTATTTCTCTCTACACAGCTGCTGCCAGACCTGCTGAATTCTTCCAGCACTTTCTGTTTTTATTTCATATCTCCAGCATCCACAGTATTTTGCTTTTATTATCTTTCAGATATTCCTCTACATGAGCAGCATTTTATAAATGACAATTATTTTAAAGGCACAATGAACAATGAATGGAATGGCATATGTCATTGTGGATCTGTACCATTCCCTCGTTACTATGATGATGGAACTTGGAAAAGTTATATGCCTGTAGAGAGGTCACTTTTGGAGGCCTGTTCTGAAAAATTGGCACAGGTCTTTAGCGCTGCCTTCTTGTGAGATGTAGGAAATGGTGCTGGTCAAAGCTCGCTATTTATATATCGATCTCTGCCTGTTTTTCTCTCTCTCACACAGATACACATACAGATCAGGTAGTATGAGAATGCGATACTTCAATGACTGAGTTGTCAGTTCGGATCATAGAATCTCGTAAGAACTCAGAGCATTTTGAACACAATCTGACAAATGTGATAGCAAGAGGTTTCAAATAAGCAAGAGTGATGATGAGCCACAGCTCGTGGAAAATAAAGAGAGATAGATGCGAGCAGAGACATCCAGAGCAAACTACACCCTCCAACATGTGTGAAGATCTGGCTTCTGGTGGAGAGGATGAAGATATTGAGAAGGCCACATTGCTGACCATGACTGATGTTATTTGGTACCTCTTGCTTGCATCATGCAATCACATCCCAGTCAGGAGCCAGACCTGTCCTCTTGAAAGAGCGCAATGAATCAGCATTCACTGTATAAGCCAAAAATTGGTTCAATTGGTGCACTCTCGGAAATACTAAAATCTAACTAGTTTCTTCCCTTGAGCAAATAGTACACATGATCTTGTTTCTCACCAATCTATCTAATTGAAATAATTTGTCAGCATATGCATGTCTTAGTGCTTTCATTATATTATAGACTTCAATCAAATCTCACTAACCAGAACATACAGCACCAATGCAAGGCAGGCAGATGGCAAATCAGCAGCTTGAGCTACACCACGCCTGACTTCCTTTTCTATTGAGGCTTTTGCACTGTTAGTGTGGAGTAATCTCATCTCCGATGTATGTGAAAACTATACAGAAGCAGCTCTTTAAGCTTACCTGGGTAGCTAAGGCTTTAAACTCAGAATCATTCTCGTGGTCTTACTCTGAACCTTCCTCAATAACTCTCACTGTAAGAGGGCACCAGAATTGACACAATATTCTCAATCAACGGGCAGAATTTTGAAAGCCCACCAGAGGTGGGAACAGAGGCAGGTAGGCCCAGAATTTCCCAGCTCCTGTTGGCGGGGTGGTCTGCAGGCACCTTTCCGCCTCCATTGTTAAGGAGGCATGTCAGGCAGAGTGATGGCTATCTGCCAACAAATAGCAGGTAGTTTATTAAAATCATTAAGAGGCCTATTAAGGCCAGTGATCAAAGGCCAACTGGAAATGTTGAGTCAGCTTGTGGGGACCCGCATGGAATCTGGAGTCCAGCAGATGCTGGAGGCAGCCTCCCAGCTATAGACCAGGGCTGGGTCAGCGCTCCAGGATTAATTTGACATCCCACTCCTTCTGCCTCAGGCCATCCTGTGGCAAGGTCCCCACTCCACAACAATGATCCAGCAACTGCTGCATGCAATCATCCTTTTGAAACGATTAGTAAAAAGTGCTGAGTGGGTACCTCTATTTGGAGGCAGCCTCTTCTCCCTTACTTGCATCAGCAAGCTGCAGTTGCTTCAGTGCCGGAGGGCCTCTGTCATGCTCAGTAAAGATATGTCACATTCACAACTTTTAAAACATGAACTGTAATCAATATGGAACCTGCTTTTAAAAATGGACATTGAAATGCAGCAAAAGGTGAGTCACCCGACTTGATCTGTGGATTCAAACTTGCACACTGCCTCGAAAGGACAAAAAGACATATTCTAAGCTAAGGAGGTACCATTACCCATCTCCTGGGACCACTCAGAAGAAAATTTGTGGTAACTGAGGGTATAGCCTCTCCTGCTCTCTATCAGGGGTCAGATGATGTTCTGTGGAGGCGTCAACCAGTGAGCCCTTTGCGCAGGCAATCTGGGGGGGGTGGGGCTTTCTGACCAGAGTCCTGGCCAAGCGTGTAGCATCTGAAAAGCTTTCTGTAATAAAGTTTAGCTGTTTCTTGTTGAAACCTGTCCGCTCCGTTGAGTCATTACATTTGGCAACAAGGGTGAAATTAATTCCGATTCTGTGCCTCGCCCTGTTATTAAGAGTACATCAAATTTTAAGAAAAAAAAGACTACCAGTCACGCCACTCTTCGGCAGAATTAATCCATCTGATGTGACTGTGGAAGACTGGAACGAGTATGTAGAACGCCTTGGATTTTATTTTGTTGCAAATGAAATTACCGTGGAGGAAAAGCAGAAAGTCATCCTCTTGAGTGTATATGACAGTAAAACACACAACCTCGTTCGCAACCTGACAGCCCCGAGCACACCCAATTCTAAGTCCTATAATGAACTAGTGGACCTTGTGAAAACGCACTTCCAGCTGAAGCCATCCCGAATAATGCAGCGTTTTAAACTTAATTCCAGAGTTAGGGCCCCGGCAGAGTCCATCTCAACCTATGTCGCGAATCTCAAACAGTTAACGAACAGTGTGACACATTAAATGATACGCTGTGGGACCAATTAGTTTGTGGAGTTAAGAACGATGACATACAGAGCCATTTACTCATTGAGGTGAACATCGACTTTGAGTCCGCCCTAGAAATCTCCCTCGCCATGGAAAGTGCTGCGAAAGCTTTGCAACATCTAGAACATGGTGTGGTACTTCATGTTGTGCGGGAACTTACTGCCGACCATGGCATGAAAGCCAGACCCACAGCATCGCAGCGAGATGAAATGTCCGCTGTGAGAAGCATGAAAAGGCCGAGTAGAAACGCTTCAGCAGTGACTTCAAGATGAAGTTGTTATAGATGTGGGGGTGACCACAGAAAGGACACCTGTAAATTCAAGGAGGCAGAATGTCATTACTACCATAAGAAAGGTCACGTGGTCAGGCAATGCCGGGCAGAGCTGACGCAGCCGCAAAACAGCAAACCAACGTGATCGAATTCAAGAATGCAGCAGAGACTGAAGCTGCCGACACCGATGTTTATTTCCTGTATAACTTAACCACCGTAAAAACCGAACCTATCACTGTGACAATCCAAGTTAATGAGAAGCAACTAATAATGGAGGTGGATAGGAGTGCCTCAACCAGGGTGATGCTGACAGTGGAGACAGTGCTTGACCAAGAGCCACACTGTCAGGTACCTTAATGAAGGTAGACAGCCAATAAACCTGGAGTGAACAACCACTAAATTAAGGACATACACAGGAGAATTCATTCAGGTAAAGGGCGCCGACAAAGTACCAGTTTCTTACAAGCAACAGACAGCCCAGCTGCCTGTGATAATCGTGAAAGGAGAAGGATCCAGTCTTTTAGGCCAAGACTGGCTACAGAAAGTCAAGCTCAACTGGTGTGAGATATTTCACCTGAAATCTGATGGAGTTTCAGAGCTTCTAAGAAAATACAACATGGCTTTTCGGGATGAACTAAGGAAGTTAAAAGGCATGCAGGCCAAGATACTTGTGGAGCCACAGACCACACTTCACTTCTTTAAGGCAAGGCCTGTGCCTTATACATTGGAAGAAAAGGTTGACACAGAGTTGTGCCAATTAAAAAAGATAGGTATTATCCAACATGTTCAATTCTCGGAATGGGCTGCGCCCATACTTCCAATGGTTAAGCTCGACCACACCATATGCATCTGTGGAGGCTATAAATTGATCTTAAATAAGGCAGCCAAAATAGACTAGTGTCCTATCCCAAGGATAGATTACCTATATGCCAAACTGGCTGGAGGCAAGTCCTATACAAAATTGGATATGAGCCAGCAGCAGCTAGAGCTGGGTAGCACATTGAGGGAGTACGTAACCATTAACACACACAAGGGTCGCTATCAGAACACCTGTCTACCCTTCAGGGTCTCATTGGCGTGCGCTATCTTCCAGAGAACAATAGAGAGCCTTTTGCAAGGACTCCCACGAGTAATTGCATACATAGATGATGTCCTCATCGCAGGGTTAACCGAGACAAAACACTTGACAACCTGGAGGAGGTGCTAAGGAGGTTAATGGAAGCTGGCATATGGTTAAAGAAGGCAAAATGCACATTTCAGGCACCAGAAATAACTTATCTAGGCCAGGGGGTGGATGCCATGGGACTGCACTGGTAGAAGATGAAGTTCAGGCTATAAAAGATGTGCCATCACCAACCAATGTAACAGAACTACTATAGCTGCTTCTTAACGAACCTATCAACCGTGTAGACACCGTTACACTCGTTACTAAAAAAGAACTACCGTTGGTCTTGGGGGTCACAACAGGAAGAAGCCTTTGTGAAAGGATAGGAATTATTGCATTTGTCATGTCTCTTGGCACACTACAACCCGTTGAAAGAGCTGGTATTAATATGTGATACCTCTACCTACAGGTTGGGAGCTGTATTGTCCCATAAAATGGAAAACGGGTCTCAAAAACCCTTCCCACAGCCGAGAAGGGCTATTCCCAACTAGAAAAGGAGTGTTTATCGGTGGTATTCGGGATGAAGAAATTCCACCAGTACCTGCATGGTCGCCACTTCACCATTGTATCGGACCATAAACCATTATTGGGTTTATTCAACAAGGGCAAGGCCATTTTGCCAATAGCATCAGCAAGGATACAACAATAGGCTCTGACATTATCTGTGTATGAGTATATTTTTATGTACAGTCCTGGCCTACACATTGCAAATGTAGATGCAGTCAGTCATCTCCCGTTGCAAGACAGTACTGTGCATGCTCCTGTTCTGCAGGAATTAGTGCTATTGTTGAATTTCTTAGATTCTTTGCCTGTGTGTGTGAAGCAAATTATAAATTGGACAAACAGAAGTCCAACATTCTCAAAGTCAGAGACTTTGTCTTAAAAGGATGGCCAAACTTGCTTGTACCTGAAGAATTGAGACCATTCCACATCAGACAGACGGAATTGAGCTGCCAAGGCGGGATTTTGTTGTGGGGTTCAAGAGTGGAGGTTCCACCACAAGGCAGAGAGTTGCTTTTGACAGAACTCCATAGTGCCCATCCGGGTATTTCAAAAATGAAAATGCTTGCACGAAGCTATATATGGTGGGCAGGCATAGATGGAGATAATGAAAACTTGGTCAAGCACTGTCTCCATTGTCAACAACAACAGAAGTTGCCTGTTCCGGCTCCCCTGCATCCGTGGGAGTGGCCTGGTTGCCCCTGGGTTCAAATTCATATCAATTATGTAGGATCGTTCTTGGATACCGTGTTCTTTGTTAATTGTAGATGCACATTCCAAATGGATGGATGTATATGAAGTCAGTTGACAACATCAAATGCAACTATAGAGAAGCTAGGTCACAGTTTCAGCGCACCTGGCCGACTTGAAGTTGTCGTTTCAGATAATGGCACTGCTTTTACCAGCACAAAGTTTCAGGAATGTATGGATCTGAATAGAATCCGACATATTAAAACACCTCCTTACCATCCCTCATCGAATGGCCTAGCCGAGAGGGCAGTATAAACTTTTAAGTCTGGTATGAAAAAGCTATCGGAAGGCACTCTGGAATCTCGACTTTCCCGCTTTCTTTTCAGCACAAAACCACACTCGATTACCTGTTCAACACCGTCTGAATCATTGATGAAACACCGCCTACATACACAATTACAGCTGGTGTTTCCAAGTTTAGAGGGTAAGGTAGAATGTAATCAGAATAAACAAAAATTGAACCACGACATACACAGCAAAGCTCGCACAATCACTGTTGGTGACACAGTATTCATGCAAACTTTCGGCAGTGGACCCTATTGGGCCCCCGGAGCCATTGTTTTAGAGACTGGTCCATTATCTTTCCAAGTACAAGTGGGAGATGGAATTGTCTGTAAGCACACAGGTCATACGCGTGCCAGAAAGACATTCCAACAACCAACCATTCCGCCTGTAATTATCGTCAAACCGTCAATTCCTGAGGTGACTGATCGCCCTAGAATAGACAGGCCCAATGTCTCTGTAGAGTTGCCAAACTCTGAACTGCCATGTTCCGATGATGTGTATCATGCTGCAGTTCCAGATCCTGTTGATCCTGTTGAGGAACCTCAAGTGGTAGAGCTACGCCGCTCTAGCCGTGTGAGGAGAGCACCTCCGAAACTTGATCTTTAATCATCTGAAATTATATATATATGTATATGTTGTTGGATGTTCAAATGTTTCCCTGTTAATTGAAATTATAAAAAACTAAAGGGCGAGGAAATGTGGGAGCTGAGGGTATGGCCCCTCCTGCTTTCTCTCGGGGGTCACGTGATGTTCTGTGGAGGCTCCAGCCAGTGAGCCTTTTGCACAGGCAATCCAGGGGTTGGGACTCCCTGACAGGACTCCTGTCCGAGCGTGTAGCACCTGAAAAGCTCTCTGTAATAAAGTGTAGCTGTTTTTTGTTGAAACTTGTCTGCTCAGTCGAGTCATTACAAAATTCTTGACCTGAATGGGTCTTTTCAGAAAAAAAATGATAATTGTCTCAGACCCACAGGGTGAATGTATGCAAACAACTGCCTGAAAGGTGGAACTGAGAAACCACATGGTAAGGCAACCCTGCTGGTTTCCTTTTTGAATCATAAAGTGTTGTCTACATGAGACACAACAGCATCTGTAATTATGGGTGACTCTAATCTGAATATAGATTGGGCAAATCAAATTAGTAACAATACCGTAGAGGAGGAATTCCTGGAGTGTATTACAGGATGTTTTTCTGGACCAATACGTTGAGGAACCAGCTAGAGAACAGGCCATCCTAGACTGGGTATTGTGTAATGAGAAAGGAATAATTGGCAATCTAGTTGTGTGAGGCTCCTTGGGGATGAGTGATCATAATATGATAGAATTCTTCATCAAGATGGAGAGTGATGTAGTTGATTCTGAGACTAGGGTCCTGAATCTTAATAAAGGAAACTACGATGGTATGAGGCACGAGTTGGCTATGATGGATTGGGAAACATTACTTAAAGGGATGATGGTGGATGGGCAATGGCAAACATTCAAAGAGCGCATGGGTGAACTGCAACAATTGTTTATTCCTGTCTGGGCCAAAAGTAAAACAGGAAAGGTGGCCAAACCATGGCTTACAAGGGAAATTAGAGATAATATTAGATCCAAGGAAGAGACATACAAATTGGCCAGAAGAAACAACAGACCTGACAATTGGGAGTAGTTTAGAATTCAGCAAAGGAGGACTAAGGGATTGATTAAAAAGGGGAAAATAGAGTACGGGAGTAAGCTTGCAGGGAACATAAAAATTGACTGTATAAGTTTCTACAGGTATGTGAAGAGAAAAAGATTGGTGAAGACAAATGTAGGTCCCTTAGAGTCTGAAACAGGGGAATTTATAATGGGGAACAAAGAAATGGCTGACCAACTAAATACATACTTTGGCTCTGTCTTCACAAAGGACGACACAAATAACATAATAGAAATGTTGGGGAACACAGGGTTTAGTGAGAGGGAGGAACTGAAAGAAATCCGTATTAATAGGGAAATGATGTTGGGGAAATTGATGGGATTGAAGGCCGATAAATCCCCAGGGTCTGATAATCTACACCCCAGAGTACTTAAGGAAGTGGCCTAGAAATAGTGGATGCATTGGTGGTCATCTTCCGAGGTTCTGTAGACTCTGGAACAGTTCCTACAGATTGGAGGGTAGTTAATGTAACCCCACTATTTAAAAGAGGAGAAAACAGGGAATTATAGACCAGTCAGCCTGACATCAGTAGTGGGGAAAATTCTAAAGTCCATTATAAAAGATTTAATATCTGAGCACTTGGAAAACAGTGGCAGAATCGGACAGAGTCAGCATGGATTTACGAAAGGGAAATCATGTTTGACAAATTTACGGGAATTTTTCGAGGATGTAACTAGCAGAGTTGATGAGGGGGAGCCAGTGGATGTGGTTTGTTTGGACTTTCAAAAGGCTTTCGACAAAGTCCCACATAAGAGATTAGCGTGTAAAATTAAAGCGCATGGGGTTGGGGGTAGTGTATTGAGATGGATAGAAAACTGGTTGGTAGACAGGAACAAAGAGTAGGAATAAACGGGTCTTTTTCTGAATGGCAGGCAGTGACTAGTGGGGTACTGCAGGGATCGGTGCTGGGACCCCAGCTATTCACATTATATATTAATTATTTAGATGAGGGATCTAAATGTAATATCTCCAAATTTGCAGATGACACAAAGCTGGGTGGGAGGGTGAACTGTGAGGAGGATACAGAAATGCTTCAGGATGATTTGGACAAGCTGAGTGAGTGGGCAAATGCATGGCCGATGCAATATAATGTGGATAAGTGTGAGGTTATCCACTTTGGTAGCAAAAGCAGGAAGGCAGATTATTATCTGAATGGCTATAAATTGAGAGAGGGGAATGTGCAACGAGACCTGGGTGTCCTCGTACTCCAGTCGCTGGAGGTAAGCATGCAGGTGCAGCAGGCGGTAAAGAAGGTAAATGGTATGTTGGCCTTCACAGTGAGAGGATTCGAGTACAGGAGCAGGGATGTCTTGCTGCAATTATACAGGGCCTTGGTAAGGCCACACCAGGAATATTGTGTGCAGTTTTGGACTCTTTTTCTGAGGAAGGATGTTCTTGCTATAGAGTGCAGCGAAGGTTTACCAAACTGATTCCTGGGATGGTGGGGCTTACATATGAGGAGAGATTGAGTCTCTTATATTCATTGCAGTTCAGGAGAATGAGGGGGGATCTCATAGAAACCTATAAAATTCTAATAGGACTAAACAGGGTAGATGCAGGAAAGATGTTCCCGATGGTGGGGGAGTTCAGAACCAGGGGTAACAGTCTGAGGATACGAGGTAGACCATTTAGGACTGAGATGAGGAGAAATTTCTTCACCCGGAGAGTGGTGAGCCTGTGGACTTCGCTACCACAGAAAGTAGTTGAGGCCAAAACATTGTATGTTTTCAAGAAGGAGTTAGATATAGCTCTTGGGGCGAAAGGGATCAAAGGATATGGAGAGAAAGCGGGAGCAGGCTATTGAGTTGGATGATCAGCCATGATCATGATAAATGGCGGAGCAGGCTCGAAGGGCCGAATGGCCTACTCCTGCTCCTAGTTTCTATGTTTCTATGTTTCAGCAGCAGCAGAAAGGGCAGCAACACTTATGCCTTCAGAACTAGAGGCTGTATCATTGTAAGGTCTCCAAGCCTGTTCCTTTTCAAGGTCGCCAACACAGAAAACCAACCTCTTGATATCGTGATACACATAACTAATTCTGTGACCTGCAGAAAGTCCATCACTTTGAGAGAATCTTACAATTGCTCTGATATACGACTATGACTATTGAATTCGCCTAACTACACTTCAGGAGTGAAAAACCTCTTCTTTACCAGCCTTCACTGTGTGTTTTTCTGAGACGAGCCAATCACAAAAATTACAAACTACTCTTTCATTTATAACTTGTAAAAGTGCACTATTCTCTTTAACTGTACTTTCCCTGAGTGTGTGTGTATGTGTGTGAGAGACAGAGAGTGTCTGAGTGAGTAACGTTGCATTAGATTTTCATTAATGTGTGAATAAATAATTTTCTTTATTTAAAACCACAAAAAGCTTGCTGCTGGTTATTTAATTTGACCACATTCTCAGGGGTTAAGAAGCACACACATCTTCCTTTTCAAAAAACACTGATTACAGACAATAAGGGAAGGGATCAGAGGTTTCTCTCTCAACCCTGACCGTAACAGCCTTCTATTGGCTCCCCAGTTTCTGGGACCCATCTGCTGTCCTTAACTGGACGGTAAATACCCACTCTGGCAATAAGCTTGCCTTTCCTGCAAAGATCCTGGCATGTGTGTCACACCGATGCCATGCAACGTTGGGACGCTGAAATTATCCAGACGTCGAGGTCCTGGCTACAAAATGAAAACCGGCCCAATATATCAGGCTGTAATATTTTTAAGAGAGACAGAGTAGGTAGGAGAGGAGGGGGAGTGCTATAAATAGTGAAGGAAGAAAGCCAAAAAAGCAAGATTGTGCTTGACAAATTTCATTGAGATTTTTGGGGAGCTGATAGATATGGTGGATGGAGGAATGCAGTTGATGAGCTTTTCATGGACTTTCCAAAAGTCTTTGACAATGTACAACACAGGGGTCTGTGTCATTAAGGCTGTCCATCTACCCTGTACTACCAAAATGCAAAAGCTTGCCGGGGCTAGGGTAGGAACAGGCATTGAAATCATTATTTGTATTTGATGTTTGCTCCCAACGAAAATGCATTGAAAGCATTAATAACTAATGTTGCTACATTATAAAATAAAGGAATAAATGGAAAAGACACTCTATTTAAAAAAGACTTCTGGTACACAGTTTGCATGTTTTAAACTTCCAGAAAAGGCATTTTTAACAAAACGACAATCCCTGGTCCATAACTGGATAGGGGGAAATAAGCAGCTACCCACAGTTTCCACTATTCCATACTGAAAGTGTAGAAACTGGTTTGTTCAGGAGTAAGTCTCTCTGTTTTCCCTTCAAAATGGAGCTTCCTCTAAAGCATTCTGTTTCAACTAGGATACTAACTACACTGCACTCTCTGACATCAATAACAACCTTCACCAAGTTAATCGGAATCACATTAAGCTAATGGGAAAAAGATGAGAGTCTAACAGCTCCACACAGCAGCCCAACTGAGAACTTACAAGATTCATTGCATTTGCAGTTGATGTGTTTCATTACCAGCTATAGTTTGGACCCATACCTAGAAACATAGCAATCTGAACTAATGAACACGACAGAATGGCTTTGCAGTTCAATGCATGTTTTAATACAGCAGAACCAAAATAAATAAACCACATACGAATTGAAAAATAGAATAAAAATAAATTTTAACTGCACACTTAAATATGTAACAGAAAACAAATTATTTCTCAAGAAGCCTAACAAACTGTGTTCGGTTGACTTTCAGACAGTATTGATTTGGGATTGATGATCTGTCTTCAGTGAATTAAAAAAAAACTTATTTTAGCATCATGCAAGTTTGTATTGGTGAACCTAAAAAAAAACATTGATGGAATATAAAGATGTGTCGTTAACTGTTTAAACGTATTGAAGAATTTAAGTTCCTGGCAGCTCCATTCTATTCCCACTACACTAGATATAAACGCACAACTGAATTACCTTTCAAAGTATGTTGATCGATTGAAATGTTATCATCTTGTGCAGATGCAATTGAAATAGCATACCTTGGAGTTTAGTGTAGGAGCTGCATCATAGCATTTCACAGAACATTACTGGCAAGCTCACTGTGAGCCTGTAAAACTTAGCATCTTTATGGGCATGTCCTCAGCAATGTATCAGAGTGTCAGCATGGTTCACCACATATTGATCAGTGGCATGAAACACACTATCTTTCTCCTTGTGACTTCAGAATGCCCATTGACGAAGCAGCACTTGGTTTGCAGCTTAAAAGTGCAATTGGATAAAATAAATCATTGTTTAACATATGTACTGAACAACAGTTATGAAGAAATGATTCCTAGTGAGTATACTGATCGACTGAATCAGGGAACAATATAAACCTCACATGTAAAGCTTCAGTTGCTTGTCCCTTGAGCACTGAAATTAAATTATTTAGTCAGAAATCATGTTTTTAGATATTTACATGCAGACTATCTTGTATGTAAAACACAAATATAAGACAGGAAAATGTGAGAGCAGTTTTCCCCAGTAATTTTCAATTCCGTGCCAGATGTTATGGCAGACATTGTGGGTTGGATTTCTTCACTCAGTTGATGTTTGATGACATCTTGCCTAAATGATTAAAGTTTTGACTCATTACTTGAAGATGACCAGAATTTAATCCAAAGTTCATAACACATGTAGAGGACGTAACAGACAGTCCTGCATATTGCAGCAGGTTAATCTAGGTCAACTTTTCTTTTTCCACAATTTTCTCTCCTCCTCTCCTGAAAGACATTGAGTTTCTGAAAACTTTTGAGATACAGTTCCACGGACATTGGCAGTATTCCAATACCTCGCCTAAGTAGCCATCATTCACCTATGAGTCTTCAACAATAACTTATGGTAAATTATCTGGCTGTAAGGGTAGCTTACAGGAACCCTATCCATTCCTCATCTGATGTGCACACTTCCATTGGGTGCAGTGAGATTAATTATGGTGCTCCGACCACTGGACTGCCAAAATCAATCTACTTAGTCCAACTGAAGACGCAACCTGGAATCTTTCTAGATTATATGGCACAGCTCATTATGGAGTTAATGGCTGGAATCATCCCAGGTTCGCGCTAAGTGCAGTAGTGGGCGTAAAAAAAGACGCTGTACCCATCAGCCACAATGGCGGATTTTTTCATCATATCATCTCCTTCCTGCCTCATAGATTATGCAGTCATGTGAAACTTGCCAGATTGCTGGTGGCTGGTCTCTGATTTACCCGCCATGCTGTTATCCCACTGCTTCCTCGCTCAAGGTCGTCATATTTAAACTGCAGCCGCGCGCACAGATCTCAATTCTTGCAGCCCAGGACTGCTCCGGTGTATGCCTCATGGCACCCAGAGAGTGGAGATGATGGAGAAGAGAGTGACGGAGGTGTCTGCCTGCACAGAGGAAGGAGCAGCACCCTCAGAAAGAAGGGGCAGATGGGGCTCCAGTACATGCTGCTGAAGAGCCACAGAGAGCTGGTCCGTCGGTGCCTAGCTAGACCCAGGGACTATAGATGCTGCCTTTCATTCCTGCAGATGACTGACAACCAGCGTCACCAAAGGCTGCACATATCTAGGTCACATCCGCCAGCTGCTGCAGGATTTGGCGCCAGGGGGACTTGGAGGGCATCCACTGCCAGTGGCCATGAGAGTGACTGCAGCACTCAATTGTTACATCAGTGGCTCCTTTTAGGATTTTACAGGCGACCTCTGTGGGATCTCACAAGCCTCTGCCCACAAATGCATCCATGAGGTCACAGATGCCATCTTCGTGAGGGCACACAACTTTGTGCATTTCGACTAGGACCAAGGGAGCCAGGATGCAAGAGCGATTGGATTTGCCCAGATCTCAGGTTTCCCACAGGTGCAGGGTGCGATTGACTGCACTCACGTGGTGCTCAGATCTCCGTCACAACAAGGGGTCACCTATGTCAATCACAAGGGCTTCCATTCTCTCAATGTGCGGCTGGGGTCGACTACCAGAAATGCATTCTGCAGGTCTGCGCACGATTCTTACATTCTCAGTCAGTCACAGATCCCTGACGTCTCCCAGTGTCAACAGAGGCTGCAGGGTTGGCTCCAACTGGACAAGGGCTACCCACAGAGATGACACCCATGCAGAGGCCTCAGACTGCAGCAGAACGACGGTATAATGAGGCTCATGCAGCAGCTCACAGCTTGGTGGAGCAGACCATCAGGATGCTGAAGATGAGGCTCCAGTGCCTGGACTGGTCTGGTGGAGCCCTGCAATACAGTCCACAGAGGGTGTCACATATCATTGTTGCCTGCTGTGCACTTTACAACCTGGTGCTGCAACAGAGAGAGGAGCTGGCTGAGGAAGAGATGCAGGAGCTGGAGGTCTCCTCCGATGAGGAGGACATCGAAGGTGATGGGGTCCTCGAAGGTGACAATGATGGCGATGAGGCCCTTGCACTGGCTAGAAGAGGTAGGCGTGCTTGGGAGGCCTTCATCGCTGCTAGATTTGTAAAGGATGATGCAGTGAGCAGACACCATAGATCCTCACATTACACCTGTGAATGTTTGATTCCAGTCTGGCTTATGGCAATACCCTCTGCGAGAATGCTCCTGTCATGGAGACGCAGTGGAGGCCCGAATAGTCACTAGATTGCAGGAGGATGATTACAACATGCAGTGAGGACACTCCATAGATCTTCACATAGCCTCCATGAATGTTTGGCTCCTGCCTGGCTGAGGGCAGCTTGCTTGCGCTGTGTTAAGGGTGATATCATGGAGTCGCAGCCATGAAACTTTAAAAGCATCTAATCCTTTGTCCGCTTTCAGCACCTGACCCCTTCAGGAGCACAACTTCGCGGGTCACAGAAGAGATGGGGGCCAGCCCCACCTTAAAGGTGCTGAGAGCACACAAAGAGAATGTCAGAACTCGGTGACACCTGCCCACTACATTCTGGCAGCAATGACCAGCACCATCGAGGTGCAGACATCAGTAATGTGTCCAGGGACCATGAGGCCGGACCATCACTCTGGTCTGAAGGCTGCACAGAGCACAGGGGAGAGGCCCTTGACTGAGATCTGCCTTTATCTTGTGCAGGAACCAAGGTTTCACATCTGAGTGACACAAACACTGCTCATCACAACAAGGAGCCACAGACAAGGAGTTTATTTACAATAGTAAATATTATGTACAAGTGATTAACACCCGTGCCCAGGCTGTGCAACTGATTGGACATGTGCAGCTTGTTGCTACCTGAGCTGCAGTTGGGAGTGGGTGTTGTTTGGTGCTCCTATGGTTACTGCCTTTGGATTGCTGTTCCTGCTTCTGGATTGCTGCTACAGGGGATTCTGTTTTTGGCCTTCACCTGGAGGGAGTAGTCTGCTGCCCATTGGGATGAGAAAGGAGTTTGAGAGTTGGACTCTCTTCTTTTTGGAGACTCCTACAACCTGTTGCTATAGGGTGGGGCCTAACAAGGCCTGAAGAGCCTGGGAGTGGAATTTTGGAGAAAGCCGAAGAGCAAAGGACCCGACTCCAGGCAGAGGGGGAGGACATTTTGCTGCAAGAGGTGGGTGTCTCGGGGAGAAAGGAACTGCCTTTTGTCTGTCTGGTTGTCCGCAGGGGGAGGAATAGAACAACTGAGCAGGGAGGGCTGTGAGAGACTGAACTTTGAGGGGAAGAAGAGCTGCACCCCATTCTGCCCTGCCTTGCCTTGCCTAGGTTAGCTAGCACTGCCCAGAGCCAGCTGCATCTACAGGCATTTACCGTCGTGCCTGAGCGGTGCCTGGGCTGTGTCTGGGCTGTGTCTGGGCTGTGCCTGGGCGGTGCCTGAGCGGTGCCTGGGCGGTGTCTGGGTGGTGTCTGGGCGGTGTCTGGGCTGTGTCTGGGCTGTGCCTGGGCGGTGCCTGAGCGGTGCCTGGGCGGTGCCTGAGCGGTGTCTGGGCTGTGCCTGGGCGGTGTCTGGGTGGTGTCTGGGCGGTGCCTGAGCTGTGCCTGGGCGGTGTCTGAGCTGTGCCTGGGCGGTGTCTGGGTGGTGTCTGGGCTGTGCCTGAGCTGTGCCTGGGCGGTGCCTGGGCTGGGCGGTGTCTGGGCGGTGCCTGGACGGTGCCTGGGCTGTGCCTGGGCTGTGCCTGGGCGGTGTCTGGGCTGGGCGGTGTCTGGGCGGTGCCTGAGCTGTGCCTGGGCGGTGCCTGGGCTGGGCGGTGTCTGGGCGGTGTCTGGGCGGTGCCTGAGCTGTGCCTGGGCGGTGCCTGGGCTGGGCTGTGCCTGGGCTGTGCCTGGGCGGTGCCTGGGCTGGGCTGTGCCTGGGCTGTGCCTGGGCGGTGCCTGGACGGTGCCTGAGCTGGACTGTGCCTGGGCTGTGCCTGGGCTGGGCTGTGCCTGGGCTGTGTCTGGGCGGTGTCTGGGCGGTGTCTGAGCTGTGCCTGGACGGTGCCTGGGCTGGGCTGTGCCTGGGCTGTGCCTGGGCTGTGCCTGGGCGGTGATAGCTGCCCAGCTGGAGACTCTTCCCTCTGCAGTGAAATATCGCAACCCCTCCCACCTCAAGAAACATCGAGGCACCTGTCAGACTTTGTCCCGTCTGTCTCCCCCTACCCCCTCCCCCTCGCTCTCACCTACTCCCACCCCACTTTACTCTTTTGTTGTGTGTATTTTGCCTGCAGTGGGGCGGGTGTAACACTCCCCGGAGGCAACAACAACTTCACCGTTGGTGGGGCCCGCTCGGGCCACCTACGCGGGAGCGGTGGCCTCTTCGGCTCCTGCTTTCCCTGCGGCTCCGTCACCCTTTTAGGCTACTGACCCGCAAGCTCAGGGTGAGGTGCTACACCCACCCCGCCATGGTGATTGAGGCGTGCGTGAAGACTCCGGCCTTCGGTGATAGTAGCGGGCTCCAAGATGTACGGCAAGGCCGCATTCTTTTTCAGGGCTGAGTGGGAGGTGCACCTCGCCCTCAATAAGGGGTTCATGGTGAGTGGGACATTCCTGGAGGTGGACACTCTGAAGGCCGCCACCCAGAGACTTACATTATCTAACGCCCCGCACTTCATCCCCGATGGGCTCCTCCTCCCCGACCTTTGTCTCTGGGGGAGGTGAAGTCAGGGGTGGCACCAATCCTGCTCGGCCCAAAGAAGGCCAACCTCCGCCACTTGTACTCTTTCTGGCACCAGGTGTTTGTACGCCTGGCCCGGGAGGGGTACACTGAGTGGGGGTGCTGATGTCATCTTTTTGAGGGGGCCACCTTCCGCATTTCCTGGTCAGCGGATGGCGTGCGGTGCCATGCCCGCAAGGGGGTGGGGCACGTAAGGAAGAACATCCCACCTCCAAGGCAGCTAATGCCACCCAGGCGCCCGTGGCTGGCACCACCGCTCCCCACCCACCACCCCCCCCATCACCACCTGCGAGCGGAGGAGCCGCCGGCAGCTACTGTCATCTTGGTTGCCAGCGAGGTGGGGACGGGGGAGACCAGAAGAAGGGGTGTAGAAAGACCCCCAAACCCCCAGAACTCCCCAAACCAACCCAGGGGCACAGGCTCAGGGAGCAAAACACCATCCGGCCCTGGCGATGTGTCTGTGTGTGGTCCCGGGCCTGTGTGTGCCTCAGCACCACGTGCTGGGCCTGGCGACGTTCCTGCGCGGGCTCACAGGTCTGGCGGCGCATTGGGGCGTGCGACCCTGAGCTGGTGGCCTTATGAAAGAGGCTGGACCTACCCAAACCCCAGGGGGCGGAGCGTCTGGAGGGGCTGGACGAGGTGGCGGGGGCGTCGCAGAGGCAGGTCTCCCCAGCCCCCAGTCTACCCCAGAAGAGACGCCGCCCCTTGGAGGGGGAGGACCTCACTATTCATGAGGCCTCCTCCCCCAATGAAAAGGTAATGGCGTCTCTGCCCTGTGAGTCCTCGTGATGCCCTCTGGGGGACGCCCAAGTCCCCATCCTCTTGCTGCAGTCCCCAGTGCAGGGCCCCTCGGGGGTCTGTGAGGGTATCACCCTTGCGGTGGTGCATCACCCTGACCCACCATGTACCCCCGAATTGCCATCTGGCCTGCCATGGGCCACAAGCACTGGGGCATTTAGCAGCGGTGGTGAGGAAGGTCTCCCCAATCCCTCCCAACCTTTAGCGCCGGGCTCCTCTGTCCTGGGTCCAGAGCTTTTTCCGGAATCGCTGGGCGACCCGGTGCCTGGCAAGGAGCGGGGTTCTGAGCTGCCATGGCCCTATGGCTCAGACCCAGAAACAGGACCTCTCTGCCCTGTGTCCTGGGGGGGTGGGATAGAGCTGGAGGTGGAGCCGACTGGCAGCTGAAAATCAGCCCCTGTACTCAATATGGGGGAGGGGCTGGAAGCGACGATCTGGAGGAGGACGGAGTTTCGGTGCTCTGAGCACCGGAGATGACTTAGGGTCGTTGTCGGGTGAGGTGGTGGATCCCCTGGTGACCCCCACCGATTCTCCCCTCATCCCTTTACGAGAGCTCCAGGATTTTTTAGTGAATAATCGCGGACGCTCAGACAGGGCCCAGTCGGCCCTGGACCGGTGGTATTCCTTACCTCGTGTTCTGGTCTGTCCGTGAGGCCCTCGAGGCCCCTGGGCTGGACCGGATGCTAAGAGGAGGGTCTGCACTGCACTCGCTGGGCTCCTGGAGGAGAGGAAGGATTAAAATAGTCCTCTCCTTCTTATACTTTGCATTAGGTGTTGGTAGCACATTTTTCTGACAATGAAGATTACCATAGCCAGCCTCAACGTCACAGCGGCAGGGATGCACAGCACAGCTTCCAGAACCTCTCGGTCCTGCAGGAAACCCAAACCGTTCCGGGAGACAAAGCTATGTGGCTCCTGGAGTGGCGAGGGGGGGTCTACATGACCCACCTCCCCACCAATTCTGGGGGGTGCCTATCTTGTTGGCCCCACATTTTTAGCCAGAGATCTTGGGGGGTCAAGGAGCTGGTGCCAGGCCGGTTGCTGCACCTGACTGTGCACCTGGGGGGCGCGGCGCTTCACTTTGTGAGTGTGTACACTCCCCTGGGCGCACAGCAGCAAGCGAGACTCTTTGAGGAAGTGTCCACTCATCTCAGCTCCATCGACACAGTGCATCGTCCTCGGGGGAGGGGTTTCAACTGCACCCTCGAGGCCCGGGACCGTCAGGGTGCCCAGCCCTGCACGCTAGGGGTGAGTTAGTTACGGGACCTGGTCGGGTCCTTCAACTTTGTGGACGTCTGGCGAAATCTCCATCCCGATTCCAGCATTTTCTCTTTCGTCTCACCTGGAGCCGGAGTGTCCAGACTCGACGCCTTTACCTTTCCAAGGTGTTTCTGGCTTCTGTGCAGCAGGTGCGGCGCCCAGACCACCGTCTGGCGTGGGCGGAGCTCGTTCCATTCTGCGCTCGGACAGGGTCCGCGTGCTGGCCCTTTAACAACCTGCTGCTGGAGGACGAGCGGTTCCTGGACTCGTTTCGTCGTTTCTGGGCCGCTTGGAGTAGGAAGCGGGGAGGCTTCCCCTCCTTGAGGCTCTGGTGGGACGTGGGCAAGACTCACGTCCGAGTTTTCTGTCAGGAGTACGCGAAGGGGTCGACAAAGAGGCGGAAATCCAGGGTCGAGGAGTTGGAGAAGGAGGTGCTCGACCTGGAGGCACGACTCCGTCAGCCCGATGCGGACCCGGCCCTGCGGTCAGTGTACGATGTGGACACGGCCCTGCGGTCAGTGTACGACGTGGACCCGGCCCTGCGGTCAGTGTACGACGTGGACCCGGCCCTGCGGTTAGTGTACGATGTGGACCCAGCCCTGCGGTCAGTGTACGATGTGGACCCGGCCCTGCGGTCAGTGTACGATGTGAGGAAGGACGCGTTGCGGGACCTGCAACTTGTCGGGTCCCGGGGTGAGTTAGTGAGGTCGAGGATCCGCTTCCTCCTGGACCTGGACCGTGGCTCCCCCTTCTTCCACTCGCTGGAAAAAAGGCACGGGGTCCGTCAGCAGCTCCTAACGCTGCTGGGCCGACGATGGATCCCTTGTCTTGGATCCGGAGGGCATCAGGGCCATCGCCCGAGACTATTACACTGCCCTGTTCTCTCCCGATCCGTCCAGCGAGGATGCTCGTAGAGTTTTGTGGGTGGAGCTGCCGCAGGTCGGCCCGGAGGGTTCCGGAAAGCTTGACTCCCCTATAAGACTGGGGGAGCTGACTGGTGCCCTCAACAGCCTCTCCAGGGGCAAATCCCCAGGGTTGGACAGGCTGACCATGGAGTTCCTCAGGGCGTTCTGGGATGTCCTGGGCAACGACTACGTGGGGGTCCTGGGGGAAGAGTATCGCGACCAGGGAGATACCCCTCTCGTGGCGCAGGGCTGTGATTGCCCTGTTACCTAATAAGGGGAACCTCCGCCACCTTAAAAACTGGTGCCCGGTCTCCCTCCCTTAGCACGGATTACAAGATCTTTGCCAGGGCAATGTCTTCTCGCCTTGGCACCGTGCTGGACCACATGATCCACCCTGACCAGTCCTACAATGTCCCGGGCCTTACCATCTTTGGCAATATCCATCCGGTCCAGGACATGGTCCACTTTTCCCAGAGGACTGGTCTGTCGAGCACCTTCCTGCCTCTTGACCATGAGAAGGCGTTCATCATGGTAAATCATAAATATTTATTCAGGACTCTGCGATCATTCGGGTTCGGGACGCATTTCGTCACCTGGATCTGACTTCTGTACGCTGCCGCGGAGTGTCTAGTTAGGGTTAACAGGTCCCTGACGGCGCCCCTTCACTTTGGGAGAGGGGTGCGTCAGGGCTGCCCCCTGTCTGGCCACTTGTATTACATTTGCATGGAGCCTTTCCTGAGCCTCTTGCAGAGGAGGATGTCGGGATTGGTTCTGCACACGCCGGGCATTAGGGTGGTCCTCTTGGCTTATAATGTGCTCCTCATGTTTAGTGACCCAGCTGACCTGCAGAGGATGCCGCGTCCTCTGCCAGGGTCAACTGGGGCAAGTGTTCTGGACTCCTGGTCGGTCAGTGGCAGGTGGATCCCCTACCCAAGGAGCTCAGGCCTTTCACCTGGAGCAGGACCAGCCTCCTCTACCTTGGGGGTCCACCCCTGCCCTGCCGAGGAATCCTGGCCGGCGAACTGGCAGGAACTGGAGACGAAAGTCACCGCTCGCCTGCGGCGCTGGACAGGACTGCTCCGGGTGCTGTCTTACCGGGGTCGAGTGCTGGTCATAAACCAGCTGATTGCCACTGGCTGGTCAATTTGACCCTTCCCCTGGACTTTGTCACAAAAGTCCAGAGAATGCTCATCCATTTCTTCTGGGACAAAAGGCTGTACTGGGTCGCTGCTGAGGTTCTGAGTCTCCCGCCTGGGGAGGGTGGTCAGGCGCTGGTTTGCCTACACACCCAGGTAGCGACTTTCCACCCTGAGGCCCTGCAGCGATACCTTTACATCCAGCCCCCTCCGACATGGTGTGTGCGCCCTGGTGCCAGGTGCACGGCCTGAATTATGATGTGCAGCTCCTGTTTGTAGACCCGAGGGGCCCTCGTGACTCCTTGTGGGTATTGCCCGTCTTTTACCAGGACCTGATCAAAGTCTACAACATGGTCGCCTCGCGACGCAGCTCTCCCCCGTCAGGAGTAGCGGTTATCGTCAGAGAGCCGCTGCTCAGGAATCTGCCCCTCCATCCTTTTCAGTGGCTGGCGGAGAGGAGGGCTGTGGCTGCCGGGGTGACCAGGATCGGGGATGTTCTGGGCAGCGGAGGAGTGGGGTGGATGATTCCCCAGGAGTTGACGCAACGTTGGTCAGTGGACATCCGGCTCATGGCCAATGCTATCCAAGAATTTAGGACGGTGTGCACGGCCCCGATGTGATACTGGGATTAAGGTGCGTGGTGGTCTTCCATCTGAACGTACCTTTTTGAACGAAATTCCACATTGTCTCCAAGCCCCAAACCCTCCCTCGGGAGCTGATGCCTCGCAACCTGAGTTGCCTCGCGGAAATGCCCTGTGTCCTTTAGCACAGCGCAGAGGGGTTTCCTGTATGGGCTGCTGCTGCACACCCTTCACTTCCTTGCCCTCGCCCGCTGCCCGGACACGCTCTGGCGCGCCTTGTTGCCATCCAGCGGCGGAGATCCCCAGTGGGGGACCCTCTATGGGGGTGTCCTCCCACTTTCCATTGGGGATCTGGGGTGGAGGGTGTTGCATGTAGCAGTCCCAGACAACCATAGGACGTGTCGGTTCGTGGAGTCCCAAGATGCATCTTTTGAGGCTTTGTGGAGTCCATGGGCCACGTGTATATCGGGTGTTGTAGGCTGCGCTCCCTTTTCAGTTATTTGAAAAACCTTTTACTGTTGTTTCATTTGTACTTCACGCTCCTGATCTACAGGCACCCGGTGCGGAGGGGGGGCCGGGAGGGAGGAGGACCTCCTCGTGAACCTGCTCCTGGGCCTGGCCAAGTTGGCCATTAACAGGTCCAGGCAGCGGGCGATCGAGGGGGTCGTCCGATCTGCTGTCTGCCCCTCTCCACGGCTACGTTCGCGGCCGGGTGTCCCTGGAGAGGGAGCACACGGTGTCTACCGGCACCATCGAGGCCTTCCATACTCGGTGGGCACCGCGGGGACTGGGGAGCTTTATAGACCCTTTTGATAACATTTTGATTTAATGTTGGTAAGTTTCCTTTGAATTTTGTCTTTTGCAGTTTTTCTTTAAGGGGCTGCCTTTACTTTATTCCTGATTTTGTTAATTTAGTTTAATTGTTTGACTCAAAAGAATTACATCTTCTTAACCTTCCTAACCCTGCTGCTATGTCTTGGTGCTTCCCGGACATCTACAGCGGAGGTGGAGCAGACTGCTGACTGCTACACCCTGTCTGTGATGACCTTGGTGGACATCCTCTGGAGGGCCGAGATATGGAGGGCCACGGTCTGCTTTCAGGGTCCTGCTGTGTGGCAGTGACACTCTCCTCACCCTGTGGAGCTGGAGCTACAGGGGTCAAAGGGAGAGGGGATTCGGATGGGCCGGACCCTCCCAGGGTCACCTGGGTGGATGGGCCTCGGTGTGTACCTGCTGATTCTCCTCCCTATGGGTGCCTGAGGGCATCTGACTGACTCCTTGAGGTGAAGGAGTAGCTGCAGTGAGGTTGAGCTGACCCACACCCTTCTTGCGTTCACACTATTGGAGGCCAACTATGGCATCAGCGATGGAGTTCATCCCGTGCAGCAGTGCAGGAGCAATGTCCTGTACCAAGGTCTCCATGGCGACCATCATCCTACCAGTGTTGACTTCGGTGAGTTGCAATGCTGGCGCTATTACCTCAGCCTGAAAGTGGACGGACTCCTCTGTCGTGCCTTACAGTCTGAGGGGTGCAGTGGACATCCCTTCCTGATATTCCTGAGCTTGCCTTGCAACTGAGGTATGACTGAGTCCAGGGGCTTATCATCTGACTCAGACTCGGCAGATTTCTGGCCTCCAGCAGTCCTCCGAGTGCCGGAGAACTGGGAAGTCCCTATTTCCACCTGCTGTGGATCAGACAGTGTGATGTGCTCCTCTATAACTAGTTCCCACTGAGCTGTGTGTCTCTGCACTAGTAGAGGGTGTGGGTGAGTGCAATGATTTCAATTAGGGTGTCATTAGATTCTTCTTCCAAGGTGTCTTCGGGCCTTGAGTCGAGGACCTGGTTCGTGGACCCGTTTGGCTGCATCCAGATGTGCCTGTGAAAGCAAGGAGAGATATTAGTGTGTAGCAGGGGACTGCGGAACAGGGGAACTGGCTCACAGCCTGGGTGTCTGATGGGTGTTACACTGCTGGATCCTCACTTGGTTAAACACCGCTGACCAACGCCAGCACAGATCGTCGAGGGCTAACTGGATGACTCTGCACTCAAAGCCTGTCAGGATCTTGATGTCAGGCATTCCTCCAGCAGCCTGTGACCTCTCTCTTTTGTTGTGTGCCAGCTTGTCCTGCATGAATACAGGAGGGAAAAATTGGAGTACAAGAGAAAGCTGGCTACACACGTAGGGCAGGATTTCCCCTTCGTCAGGTGGGCGCGCCGAGCAGGCCCGGGAGTGGCTGTGAAATGGACCGGCACCCACAATCGGGCCCGGACCACGATTTCTCACTGGTGGCCAAATAAGGCCGGCCCAGTGTGAAATGTGGCTCCGCACTGGCCGGGAAGGGCTGTGAGGGGGCCCTGTCGGCCGCCGGGTCCAATGCAGCCTGTTTAAAAGCAGACCAGGAACCCCCTGGCAGGCTGCCATGGAGGACATTCCCTCAGCCAGCACAATGGACCCGAGGGCAGCTGGACGTGGCAGGCAGGAGGGCAGGTTGGGTGGGCACTCGTCTCCCAGCTTCTCTGATGAGTGCCTCGCTGTCCTCTTGGAGGAGGTGGCTGCCAGGAGGGACACCCTTGTCCCCAGCGATGGGAGGAGGCCTCCACACCCCACCAAGAAGGCATGGGAGGAGGTGGCAGCATTGGTCAGCAGTCGTGTTGTGGTGCAGCGTTCCTGGGTGCAGTGCCGGAAGTGCTTCAATGACCTGCTGCGCTCAGGAAGGGTGATTACCATGTTGGCACAGGCTAGTGTGCAGAAGTGTTAAGGTCTGGCTGTTCCCCTGTGGACCTCAGGGGTGCTAGAGTCTGAGTGCCAACTGTCAATCATGCCGGAGCTGGCCAAAGGGGTGAGCCCTGGCTGCTTGGACTGAGTGCCTTGCGCCTCGAGGGCCACGACTCAGATGTGCCCTGCGAGGTGTTCCTCAGCTGGGGTTGGCCAGGCTGCAATGGTGCTGCAGGTACAGAGTGGACTAATCAATGCTCCTCTGTCCTTTCAGGAGAAGACATCCCATAACAATAAAGATAGGTCGCGGACTGACGGAGGCCCCACTAGCCTCCTAATCTTATCGAGGTATGAGCAAGATGCCCAGGAGCTGAAGAGCCGGCATGCCCCATGTACAACCGAGCGTGGAGAGGCAGGGGTGCCGGATGAAGGTAAGAGTGCAGTGCACAGAGGTGAGAATTTTGGCTTGTGCAACCATACTAGTTTCGTCTCTTAGTTGATGTGAGCCTCGAACCTGGAGTCCCCATTGAACATTGGAAGATGAGGGCAGATCTCCATTGTCCCACCAGGTTGCCTGGCAGGCACAATGACAGTCTGATAATTTTAACTGATGACATGTCCTTCTTCTGTGTTTTAGGTTTGCCAGCAGGCGTCCGATCTCCAGACCCTGAAGGGCCATCCCTGAGACCGGAGGACCATCAGGCGTCACACCCACACTCTGAAGCAGGCAACAGCGCAGATACTAGCAGCTCAGTGGGCATTAGAGCTGCGGCCAGTGTATCAGTGCATATTGGTGAGGGCACTTCACACTCGCTTGAGGTGCAGGCGGAGGCAGAGAGTGTCCAGGGCGCCGACAGTCGGAAGGCAGCTGGGGACCAGGACAATGCTCAGTCGAAGGCTGATGATGAGCCTCTGGAGTTGACCATTAGGCAGCAGATGCTGGATGTCCAGCGAGATGTGCTTGAGGGTCTGGCAGAGATCCATGAGGGTCTGCATGCCATGGTCTCCGTGCTGGAGGAGTCCATGTGGAGCGTGAACACTGCGTTGACCCTCATGGCCAAGCGCACTGCTTCCTCCATTGAGAGAGTGGTGACTCTTATGGAGAGGCAGCTCCAGGGACAGAATGAGGAGTTTCTGGGTTTGTGCTCAGACCTGAAAGCCCTCACACAGGCACTGATGTATGGTGGTCAGTGCCAGTGTGGGAGGTTGATGAGGCACCCAGTATCCCAGCTAGGTGCCTGTCCATCAGTAGTGAGCAGGGAGGTCCAGAGCGACCTCATGTTGGCGCACGAGCTGTTTGTCGCCTCTGCGGGCTCCTCTCAGGGCGCTCTGGATGACAGCAGCAGCTCCTCCACCCCCCCTGCCAGTGACCGTGGCATCTGATGAGGTTGTAGTGACTGCTGAGATGTCAGCCATGGTACTGGCTGCTCCCTCCCAGGCGGGGCCAGCACAGGCTCCACTGGCCAGAGGATGACCACCAAGATCGCCAAGGCCAACAAGACAGCAGAGTCAGCAGCTGTCTCCAATGCCAGTGCCAGCGAGGGAGGAGCCCCAAGACATAGCACCCACAAATGTAAATTAAAGACATCATGAGCACAAGAGGGACAGGTCATGGGTGGTTTTATGTTCATTTTTATTAACTTTATATATACTGCTCTGATGTTGAATACCAAAAACATTTCTGTTAACATTATTGAATTGTCAGAATGACATAAATTGTGTTTTTGTCTTCATGGCCTGAGTATGCTTCACCTTTTTGTTTGATTGGTGCGGGGAACACCAGTATATGGTACGGGGAAGACCAGTATATAATGCTGGACGTAGGTGGCTCTGAGCTTTATTGCACAGGCACTGAGTGTTCTTTGTGTTCAAATGGAAGGGCCCTTTCAGACATGCGGGATAAAGGCAGCAGACTTGTCAGGCATTTGAAGCTGAACTTTGGTAACCTAGCTGAAGGAGCATTTGATCAAGGCATGCTGGTGTCCTTGCCTCCCTGCAGGTTACCGAGGTCTGCCTCCATGCCCTCAGAGTTCTCCTCACCGTGCTCCTCTTTGGACTCACCACTGAACTCATCCTCTGTGGCCTGTGCAGCTGCCTCAAGATCCGCTTCCTTCAGTGGGTCCCCCCTTGCCAGTGCCAGATTGTGGAGAGCGCAGCATGAAATCACCATCAGAGACACCTGCTCTTGGAGGTATTGTAGTGCTCCTCCTGAATGGTCCAGACATCGGAAGCACATCTTGGGAATAGCTATGGTCCTCTCTACCACTGCCCTTATGGAGGCCTGAATCATATTGTAACACTTCTCTGCCTCTGTTCTTGGGTGGTGGAGAGGAGTCATGAGCCACCTCTTCAACGGGTAGCTGTTGTCACCCAGCAGCCATCTATCCTGGAGCACTGAAGAGCCTCGGCACCTGGGAGTGTCTGAGGATGTAGGCGTCGTGGGAGCTGCCTGGGTACCTTGCACAGACTTGTAGAACCTGCATCCTGTGATCACACACTATCTGCACGTTCATGGAGTGGAATCCCTTCCTGTTGACGAAGGCACCGGGCTCACCTGCTGGCGCCTTGATGGCCACATGTGTACAGTCTATAGCACCCTGGACGCGGGGGAGATCCCAACAATTGCTGCAAAGCCTCTGGCTCGCTCAGCCTGGCTGGTCTTGTCCGTATGGGAAAGAATAAATGTCATTAACCGCCTGAACAGAGCTTCTGTCACCAGCTCGGTGCAACTGTGGACAGCTGATTGGGAGACTCCACACAGATCCCCACTGAGCCCTGGAAAGAGCCAGAGGCATAGAAGTTGAGGTCCACTGTGACCTTCAGAGCCAACGGCATGGGGTGTCCACCCACACATTCGGAGCTGATTTCAGGTAGAGCCTCCTTCAGCATTGCACCTCAGATATATTAAAGTAGCTGCATCACCACCTGTAAATCCTGGCAGCAGGATAGTGTCTTCTGTGGCCCCTTCCACCTTGGACTACCTGCTGGCCCTGTGTCCCTTGTGCCCGCATCTCTCCTCCCACAGGTCCCTCCCTGGAAGCTGCATTGGGACACCCGGCCTCCTCTCCCTTCTGCCCCTCTCTTCCTCTTCAGAGGAGGTGCCACCAGCTGAGACCACAATCCCCATTCCCAGGGTAAGGGAAGGCTGTCTGATACCTGGAAGGGTCCACACAGTCTGAATCCTCAGGGAGCCTGGCAGACAGCAATGAGTCCTGAAATGAGGCTTGGAATTGCTAAGAATGAAGCCCCGAACAGAGATGAAGCTGACAAGTACTAAGCAACCAGCTGCAAACTCTCTCCAAAACTCCTCACTATTCACACTGGCAATGCTGCTGACCCTTTTTATCCAGCCCTTGGATGAGATTTGTGGAAATGTTGGCTGGCTCCCTGCCCATTTTGCATGTGCGACGAGCAGAAAACCACACAGGCAAGGTAACATCACAGTCAACTGGACTGTTAAGGGCCTTAATTAATGGCTGGTGCTGATCCAGCACCCTCGCATGCCGGCTGAGCGAGATATCACACAAATGCACGATGACATCAGGATGCTGGCCTGACGTCATCATGCACTATCTTACTCCCATTCAGGTCAGGCACACACCCACCCGTGGGACGAAAAGCTCTGCCCATAAAGACTTGCAGTAAGAGTTTCTACGGCTATTTTAAAAAGTTAACAAAGTGAGCGTTTGTCCTATAGAAAGTAAGTCTGGGGAATTAATAACAGAAAATAAGGAAATGGCAGGTGAACTGAATAGATATCTCGCATTGGTCTTCACCATAGAGGATAAAAGTAACATTCCAGAAATAACTCTAAATCAGGAATTGGATGGGAGGGAGGGACTGAAGAAAACTACAATCATGAGGGAAGTAGTACTTAGCAAATTGTTGTAACTGTGGATTGTCCAGTCCCCTGAGTCCTGCAGGATTTCATCATAGAGCCTCAAAAGAAGTGACTAGTGAGATAGCTGATGCGTTGGTTTAATTTTCCAAAATCCACTAGATTCGGGGAAGGTTCCATTAGATTGGAAAATAGTTAATGTAACCCCTTTCTTCAAAAAGGGAGGGAGACAGAAAGCAGGAAACTACAGGCCAGTCAGTCTAACATCTGTCATATGGAAAATGTTAGAAGCTATTATTAAAGGTATTAAAAGGGCACTTAGATAAAATCAAAGTAATCAGGCAAGCCGACATGATTTTGTGAAAGGGAAATCATGTTTAACCAATTTATTAGAGTTCTTTGAAGAAGTAACAGGTGCTGTGGATAAAGGGTGGATGTGCTGTGATTAGATTTTTTTTGATAAGGTGCCTCATCAAAGGTTATTGGAGAAAATAATGCTCATGGTGTAGGGGGTAACATATTGGCATGGATAGAAGTTTGGCCAGCCTACAAGAAACAGAGTAGGCATAAAGGGTTCATTTTCTGGTTGGCAGGATGTGACAAGTGGTGTGCCACAGGGATCAGTGCTGGGACATTAACTCTTTACAATTTATATAAATGAGTTGGATGAAGGGACCGAAGGAATGGTTGCTAAATTTGCTGATGACACGAAGATAAGTAGGAAAGCAATTTGTGAAGAGGACATAAGGAGGCTACAAAAGGGATGTAGATAGGTTAGGTGAGCGGGCAAAGATCTGGCAACTGGAGCACAATGGAATATAATGTGGGGAAAATGTGAGGTTGTCCATTCTGACAGGATGAATAAAAAAGAGGCATATTATCTAAATGGTGAGAGATTGCAGAGCTCTGGGATGCAGAGGGATCTGGGTGTCTTAGTGCATGAATCGCAAAAAGTTAGTATGCAGGTGCAGCAAGTAATTAGCAAAGCTAATGGAATGTTATCATTAGTTGTGAGTAGGGAAGTTATGCTTCAGTTATACAAGACATTAGTGAGACTACATCTGGAGTACTGTGTACAGTATTGGTCTCCTTATTTAAGAAAAGATGTAAATGCATTCAAAGCAGTTCAGAGAAGGTTTACTAGATTAATATCTCGAATGGGTTGTCTCATGAGGAAAGGATGGAAAGGCGAGGCTTATATCTGCTGGAGTTTAGAAGATTAAGAGGCAACTTGATTGAAACAAATAAGATCCTAAGGGAACTTGACCGGGTGGATGTGGAGAAGATATTTCCTCTTGTGGGAGAATGTAGAACTTGGGGTCACTGTTTCAAAGTAATTTAGGACAGAGATGAGGAAAAGTTTTCTCTCAGAGGGTTGGGAGACTTTAGGATTCTCTTCCTCAAAAGGTGGTTGAGGCAGAGTCTTTGAATATCTTTAAGGCAGAGGTAGATAGATTC
The DNA here is from genome assembly GCF_964194155.1 of Cetorhinus maximus. Lineage (NCBI taxonomy): Eukaryota > Metazoa > Chordata > Chondrichthyes > Lamniformes > Cetorhinidae > Cetorhinus > Cetorhinus maximus. The sequence continues at coordinate 103,087,506 of NC_135895.1, forward strand.
TTGATAAGCCAAGGGGGTGAAAGGTTATCAGGGATAGGTGGGAATATGAGGTTAAAATCAGATCGGCCCTGATGTTATTGAATGGTGGAGCAGGCTTGAGCGGCCAAATGGCCTACTCCTGCTCCTAATTTGTATGTTCACAGGTAATACAGATGGACAGAGTGTAAGCAGGATGCCTGCCAGGCCAGATGAGAAGGATACCTGGCATGTGTGGGTGGTGAGTGATGCCATGGACAGGATGAGGACATGATCCGCAAGGCAGATGAAGTTGCGTATGAGAGAGTGAATGGTGAACTACCAGTGAGTGAGATCCCTGTGGATATGTGATGGGTTTATGAGTGTGTGAGTTAAGAGTGATGAGAAGAATGACTTACCCTGGCGGAATGGAGATCATTCATCCTCTTTCGGCACTGGGTGGCTGCCCTCTTTTACAGGAAGTAGGCGCTGACCACTGCTACTGCCACCTCCCATGCTGGATTGGTGACCTTTCTTTCTGGTCTTTGCCCAGAACGGGGTGGAGGACTTTACCACAGGCCTCCACTACATCCAATAGGTGCCTGAGGGAGGCATTGTTAAATTTGGCTGCAACAGGTTTCCTTCATTTGGTAGCCATGACTTTGCAGCAGCTTCTGATCCCTTAGAGAGTGCTGGCTGTATGCAAAGGCATCCTTTAAATATGGCGCCCAGGTTACTGAAGGCCTCAGGTGATGGTGGGGCAAACCAATCAGAGGCCTCCCTGCAGCGATCCAGCGTGTTTCCCGGCAACACATTATCAAGGAGGCGCTGGGAATGGGACAATGTAGCGCAAAAACCTAACATTATGGCCGACAGATAGAACAACTTTATTCACACCCACTAGTGCAAAATTGGGACAATTCCGCCCATGCTCTGTGCTGAGTCCACAATCCTCTCCTGATCTCTTTCGACCTCTCCTCTCACTGGTTCAACACTACTCATTAACTTCAACTCAACTCATTAAGGTAATGTGTTCTTTTTTTCTTTCAATCTTTCAATTATCTACATTGATTTGTATGTCCTATAGTTCGGTCCACTTGCAAATATTATCTGGGTCATTTGCATTCCTTTGATATTTTGTAAGACTCTACTGCTCTTTCCTCAATTTAGTAACATCTCACCAATTTACTCCTGAGTTTAGAACTCTTGCCATTTATATAGCTCTCTGTCAGCTTAATATTTTCCACCTCCAAGTTTTACCTTGAATGCCTACTGCCTTAAACTTGTGTATCAGTCTTCCATGTGGAACATTATCGATGGCCTTCTGAAAGACTAGGTACATTATATCATAGAGTTTAACAAACACATACTTGAATATTGCTGAAAAAAGCTGTCCAAGCCTTTCATCTTGCACTCATTAGGGCAGATCACAAGATTACCAACAGAAAAAGGAGCAACAGTTTATACTGCATGAAAAAAGTGTGATGATTGGTTGGCAGGCGGATTGGTAGAGACATTGCCATGGAGAATGCAGCAGAAGACAGTTAACTGCCAAGCTATTGTTCAAATTCAAACCAGGCAGGTTGACTCTGATTGGTCAAGGCATTGTACTTTGAATATCATTTCCTCAAAAAATTCAAGGAGATTGTTCAGACCACACCTATTCTTTCCAAAACCATGTTGGCTGACACATGTTAGGTTACTTTCATTCAGGCTCTCACTAACTTTGTGCTTCAAATGAACTCATTGTTATGATATGGATAATGACTATTGCTATGTATGCAACCACAGCAGACATTATGCAAGGGATATAGTAGCATAATGGTTACGTTACTGGAATAGCCATTCTGGGGCTTGGACAATTGATCTGGACACATGAATTCAAATCCCACCACAGCAGCTGGGCAGATTAAATTCTGCTAATTAAATAAAGCTGGAATGAAAAGCTATAAAAAAATCCATCTGATTGACTAATGTTCTTTGGGGATGGAAATCTGCTGTCCTTACCTAATCTGGCCTATTTGTGACTCCAGGCTCACAGCAGAGTGACTGACTTTTAAATAGCCTCTGATATGGCCCAGAAAATCACTCAGTGCATTCAAGAAAGGGGTTCACACCAACTTCTCAAGGGCAATTAGAGATGGGCAGCAAATGCTGACATTACCAGCAATGCCCACATCCCATGGCTGAATATAAAAAACTGCAAGATTGCACAAACAGTAATAGAAGAAATGATCCAATATTCTGCATTTTTAATGCATTGCTTAAGGGAAACATGTTGATGAGGATAGTGTGAAAGCTCCTGGTTCCATTTTTCACAATGTCACAGGATCTTTAATCTTCACCCAATCCACCAAACAGACAAGATCTCAATTAATAGCCCAGATATTTACGGTAAAGCAAGGAGGGAGTGAGGAATGGGTGAAAGGGTTATATAGTTTGGGGTGGGTTTCCCTTGGGTTCTATCTAATTTAATGATGGGGTCAGATTACCATTTTCGAAATATGTTTCCTGACTGCAACCTGCCAGATTGAGAGGCTGCCCAACCAGATGACAGGTAGGCCTATGGCAGCAGGCTACAAACAGGGAACGTAGGGGAATGGGTGCAGAACACGAGTAGGAGGAGAAAGGATCTCAGAGAAGCGTGAGGATCCGTGGGGGGGGGGGCGCGAGGAAAGCTTGCAGAGGGCCCGTGGAGGACATGGTGGGGTGAACAAGGTGGAGATAGCAAGCCACGGACAACATCAGGCCACAATGGGTGGGGGAAGAGGTTGCCGATCTTTGCGGTGGGGCAGAGCAGGTTTGCTTGGTAAGCCATGGGAGAGAAGAAGTCCTGTTCCTCGTGGCCACGGGCAATGGTAGAAAAACATTTACCTGTTTTATGCAGCATCCTCGCCTCCCTTTAGCTGCCAGGTCTCTGGTTTCCCAAGGCCTTGGAAATTCTGCTGGCCAGCTTTATGGCTAGAACAGAAAGAAACCAGAGTTACTCAGCCTCATTAACATGTTAAGTTGAGGGACCTGCTTCCTGAAATTGGGTTGGTTGCCTGTAGCCCAGTCCTGCATCTGTTAAATCTAGATATGGTGGTTTCAATACGGATTGGAGTACGGTTCGAACATCCTTAATTCTAAGCCTAGCCAAACCTAACCACTTTTGATAGTTAATAATTCCCTCCAATGACAATATAGCGCTCCTTCAGTATGGTACTGCCCACTCTGTTCTATGCATGTGATCCTTGGGCTGTGCAGCAGACATCATGCCGAGAAACTCAATCATTTTTACTTGACCTGCCTTTGGAAGCTTCTGAATATCAGATGGCAGGACAAAATGCCAAACACTGAGGTGCTCACTCAAGCTGGCATACTGAGATGAAAGTCTATAGAGCAACAGTGCTACCCACTCTGCCGTACATATGTGAGAGTTGGACTGTGTACCAGGCATCATGCCCAGAAACTCAACCACTTTCATTTAATTGAACTGCCTTTGGAAGCTTCTGAACATCACATGACAGGACAAAATACCAGACACTGAGGTGCTCACCCGGACTGACATGTCAAGCATCAACACCATGTTGAGACAGTCACAACTGAGTTGGTCTGGTCATGTGGCCAGAATACCTGATGCTTGCTTCCCAAAGTGAATCTTCTACGGAGAGTGAGTTTGGGTGTGTTCTCATGTGGTCAATGGAAGGCTACAAGGACACTCGGAAGGCTTCACTTAGGAGGTTTGATATCAAATTTGAGTCCCGGGAGAAGCTCGCCCAAATCACTGTACCTGGCACAACCAAATAAAAAACAGTGCACCCTTCACTGAAAGCAAATGCATAACAGAAGCAGAGAGCAAATGCAAGCAGAGGAAATCCAGAGCTAGTAACTCATCCAAAATTCAGTTGTCTGTGGTACCCTTCTATTTGTACCAGAACTTTCCTGGCACAGATTGGCCTTAGTAGTCACCTCTCTACCCAACAGAGCCCTACCGAACACTGCAGATGATGAACATGGGCATTGCCACCTCGAAGGACGAAAGAGGCTAGAATATTAGGTGAGAATACTTGCTCTTGTCATGAAGTGATCTTCAAACTCTACCTTTAACATACATTCCATGCTTCTACTACACTCTGCATAAAGATATTTCTCTTAAATTTTCTCTCCTCGCTCTTAGTGATCATTTTAAATTGATGACTCCTCATCACTGTCTTTCCAACCAGAGGGCATAATCTATCCCTATTTATTCTATTAGAACCCTTCAGTATTTAAAATAGCTCTAATGAATCTCCTCACAACTTGCTCTGATTAATTGAAAATATCCTTCTATCTTAAGCATCTCCTCAGACCTATAGTTTCCCATATCATGCTGGTGAACATACACAGCACACATTAATGTCTTTAATACCTTTTCTACTCTGGGAGATCGAACATTGCACAGGATACTTCAATGGTGGCCAAACCAATGTTTCATACATATTTACCAACGTTTCTTTACTTCACTACTCCTATTAATATAACCAAAAAAGACTTTGCCTTTATATGATTCTATCTACCTCAATTGCATTTTACTTCAAGGGAATACTGTGAATAAATTTGTATGCGTCTCTTTATCCCACCATTGAGTATTTGCCTTTTAAGTGAATATACCAATTTCTTGTTTTTCTTTCCAAAATGAATTACTCTGCACATTAAAATTGTTTTTGCCACCTGTCCTCCCATTCAAACTTATGGGACACCAAGGGAAAGATGGGCAAAAAGCCTAAAACACATATGCATGATAAGCAGCATTGTATAATGAGGGATCATTTAATTTCTCCTTTGTATTGTTCTTTACTTGGGTTGGATCATGGAAAAGAATTAATGCTGCAAGGACACTGAAAGATTGGTGGGGAGCTGGAGTGCAAGGAATGGTCACCATACTCTTGGGTGAACATCTATGTGGAAAATCAAAGTTGGTTGGCGACACTAGATACCCATTCTTGGAAGTGAAACAGTGACTTGCTTGTGCTTCTTTCAATTTAGTATAGTGCATTCATTGCTTACGATACAGTGTCCCCTGTGTTGGGGAAGTTAAATGTAGAACACCTCTGTTCAGCCTTATAACATGATCTCTCACATCTAGTCGCTCGTAATTCTCTTGTTAATTCTCTGCCCACTTCCTTTCTGACCTCTTCCTCCTGCAGTGTTCCACTAAGCTCAACTCAAACTGGAGGAACAGCACCTCATCTTTCAAATGAACATTTTTACAGCCTTCTGGACTCAACATTAAGTTCAACAATTTCAGTTTCTGACCACCACTCCCACATTTTCCAGACTGCTGCTCTTGGTAACAAACCCATTTCCCATTTACTCTTCTTCAAAACTTCCTTTTTTTAAATTGTCCTACGACCACCTCCTTTTGTCTTGCACCATCACCCTTTTGTCATTTAGTCACTCCTACCTTTCACCTTGTTACAAACCTCACCTCTTGTTCTTTACCACCACCCCCCGCCATCTCACCCTGCTACCCTTTTCTCCTTTTTGTTGCCTCTGTACTTCCTTAAAACCTCTTACATCACTAAGTTTTTCCATTTCTGGTGGAAGGTCATCATCCAGAAACATTAGCTCTTGTTTCTCTCTCCATAGATGCTGCCTGACCTGCTGAGAGTTTCCAGCATTTTCTGTTTTAATTCATGATTGGAAGAAGTCAATTCGAACCCCACACTAATCCCCCTGTCCTTACATCATCGCCATCCACATTGTTCTCCTCCACATTATCTTCCCCATCCTCTTCCTGCCGGACTATGGACTTGCTCCTTGGCCTGATGCATGTTTCACTCCACTTCTGGTAGTAGAATTGTGCAACATGAAGTAGACAGATAGTGGAGATTTGGGGGCACTTTTGAGCAGCATCTTACTAAGGAAGTCCAAACAATGGAATATTTCCTTCATTTGTCCAAGAAATTTTGAGGTGGCCATGGCCCTTACTGCATTGCGCTACTGCTATGTTGAGGTTATTAGTTGGGTCATCACCATAGCTGCAAAGGGCAGCGGTGTGTCTTATAAGAGTCATATGTTTGCAGCTAGATAATGAGGGCATCAATGAATCACTGTAGTGAAAGCAAAATGTTAACTGTTAGGTAACAGAAATCAACAGGCAGGATTATGTACCTGCATGAATTAGCCTATTCAATCAATCTATTCAGTTATAATAGGAACCACCAGGGGATTCTCAACTTTCCAACCACTAGATGTAAGAAAGAACATTTATACAGCACTATTCATAACCTCAAAATGTCCAAAAGTGTTTCACAGCCTATAAAGTGCTTTTGAAGTGTAAGGTGGGAAATGAGAAAACCAATTTGCACACAGTAAGCTCCCACTGTCAAAGATATGATAGTGACTAGGTAAGCTGTTTTACTGATGTTGGTTGAGGAATAACTATTGACCAGGACAGTAGAGAGAACTCCCTCTGTTCTTTGAAATAGTTCCACGGGATCTTCTTATGTCCACCTAAGAGGGCAGAGGGGACCTCCATTTAATGTCTCATCCAAAAGACAGCACCTCCCTCAGTACTGCACTAGTGTGTCTGCTGAGATTATTACCCAAGTAACTGTCAAGGCTCTAAAAAAGCATGTCCTGACTAAACAACAACGTCAACAAATAGTCATGGGTTGCTATAACCACTAGTCCGGGTTGCTATTCCAGAATTATCGTATTGTGTTTAATTTCGGGCACTTTAGAAAGAATGTTAGGCCTTGGAGAGAATACAGAGGAGGTTTACCAGGGTTAGGGCTTCAAATAGGTGACTTCAACAAAAATATGGAAGAAAAAAATAGTATGCATGTCAATCAACACACAACCGAGAAATATTTACTGCTGAAAAGCTATCAATAGTCAAACAAGAGCAGCCTTAATTTAAGAAACACTCTACAGCTGGCCAATATCTTTCCCTTTCATGTGCCTACTCTCTTTGGATAAGTAGCAACTAACTGTGCAACTTCAGCCAAGCTCATAAAAGTTGGTGTGGAACCTGATTTGCATAATTAACATGGGATAATGTGAGTTGTATGTCTGCAGCACTCTCAGCATGGGAGGCTGACAAAGGAACCATTAAAGCTGTGCAGCCTCACCTCCACAGTCTGGTAATTATTCTAAGAGCCTGACATTATTAGGAAAGGTCTTCATTCCTGGCTTGTGCGTTTTAAAAAAAATGGTTTTGCTGCTTTTGTACATGTTGCAAAAGGCTGTTAGTATTTTCTAATTAGTGATAGAGGCTGGAATCAGATGGAGGCTGTGTCCCGAACTATGCTATCCTCCCATCCCCTCCCCCAATCTAACCCCAACACATTTGCAACATGGCCTATTTAGAATTAGAAGAGGGGAAACAACCACAATCCCCTTAATAAATGCGAAAGCAATTTACCTAGCCCTCCCCTGAGTTACTAAAAGGTGTTTCACCACCTTAGCAAAAGAATTCCGTCCTCTCTCTGTACCTGTTCCATTTCGTGACTGCTTCCATTACATCTCTCCTTAACCCCTCCGCTATAAGAAAAATACTGTTTTTGATTTTATTATTTGTTCATGGGAGGTGGGTGTCGCTGGCTAGGCCTGCATTTATTGCCCAACCCTAATTGCCCTGTTCAGAGGACATTTAAGAGTCAGCCACATTGCTGTTGGTCTGGGGTCATGTGTAGGCCAGACCAGGTAAGGGCAGCAGATTTCCTTCCCTTTAGGACGTTAATGAACCAGATGCGTTTTTACGCCAATCGGCAATGGTTTTGTGGTCATCATCAGACTTTTAATTCCAGACTTCTTTTGAATTCAGCCATCTGCCGTGGTGGCATTTATATAGCACTTTTCATGGCCACCAGATGGCTCAAAATACTTAACAGCCAATGAAGTACTTTTGAAGTGTAGCCACTATTGTTCTAAGGAGAACAATCCCAGCTTCTTCAGTTTCTCCCTAACCCTGGTAGCATCCTGGAAAACCTCCTCTTTTCAAGGCCTCATTCTTTCTAAAGTGCCCAGAATTATAGACAATATTATAGTTCTGGAAGACTAGTGGTTGGTCCAATTGGTTCATTCATTTTTTTTAAGATGATTAGCAAAAGAACCAGAGGCAACATGAGGAAACATTATTTAGCATAGTGAGTTGTTGTATTCTGGAATGCTTTGCGTGAGAGGGTGATGGAAGCAAATGCAATAGTAACTTTCAAAAGAGAATTGGATAAGTACTTGAATGGAAAAAATAAATGACTGGGCTGTGGGAAAAAGCAGATGAGCGGGATTAATTGGATGGCTCTCCCAAAGAGCTTGCACAGGCATGATGAGCTGAATGACTTCCTTCTGAGCTGTATCGTTCTATGATTCTATGAATACTCAAGCTGAAAATTGTAAAACATGCAGTACACTCACCACCATCCTGGAAACTATATTAAAGAGCGCATCCAGACCAACTTAGGCACATTGAGCTTGCCTTCAGAACTCTGGTAGCATGTTCTGTGATGACTTGGGCTGCAGAATGGACCTCAATATTAATGATCTTCGTTGATGTCCCTGGAAAGAGCACAGTTACTTTCAGCTGTAGCTAAAGGTGACCTAGATTGCCCAGGTTTCACCCAGACCCTTGTCTTTCTGGATAAAAGAATCAAAAATACAATGGATTCCTGTAACAAGATTTTACACTGATTTTACGTTCCTCCCCCATCTCACCATCACCACAGTGTCAGAAAGACAGTTGAAAATCATGCCCCAAATGAAGAATACTACAGTAATATTGTTTATTAATCTTGGTGTAAGAGAAGTGCACCCACATGAACTGGAAGGAGGATAGCAAGAAATAAGATTATTCATAATAATAAGGCAGATTTATGGTACCTGAGATGGTAAAGGAAGTCTGTTGGCCTTTTCAATCTTAGGATTGCTTAGTACAATAATAACATCCATTCAGAGTCTCCTACTTGATAGTACTTAAGGAGCCCTTGAAGCCTTTGGAAGCTTCATTGAAGACCTTTAATCATTCTACTACTGAGCCAAAGCTTCACAATTGATTTTATTGGCTACAGTGAAGGTTACCAAAGAATGTAGAATGGATTCAGCTATTGAACAACATTTTCTATTAAACCCTCAATTTCATATGAAGAGACCTGTTCCTCAGGTTGCGTGATTTTACATTGGGGAGAGGGGGCTTGAAGATTTCCTCTTCAAGTCTTGTGTAACAGAATCTTATGTAAACAGAATTTCACTACAGTCTACTTATTATAAAGTTGCTTGACTCATATTATTTGATAAGTAATTTCTTTAACCCTAAAATCTCACTTTGCTCTGTTAATTTTGTTGCTTCCTTCAAATTATTGTGCACTTCAATATTTTCAGCGCAAATAAATAACTTTGAACCATCAGCAATATGGACTATATGTCGCAAGAATAAATTGTTCCACCATTGAGTTACAAACATCTAATGATTGATGCAGCCTGAAACATTTGCAGGAGGGGCAATTTTCAACTATTGCTTGGAAGATAAATTAGTTGGTTGCCTGAGACACAGCTAATCCATTATTTTAGGCTGGCCTTGAAGTAAGCACTCTTGCCTGAAACAGACAGGACTCTTCTAAAAATATTTAAACCAGCATCCTTACATCACCTGTAAGACCCCAATGCCATTTTTGTGCATTAACAGGCAAAGGTTTGAGATGCATACCTAGCCTGTTTGTATTGAGCAATCTAACCAGAGGCCCTTGAAGGGACCGCTTTGGACCTACAACAACATGTATTTATATAGTGCCTTCATACGAATTAGGAGCAGGAGTAGCCTGGAGTACCCCTCGAGCCTGCTCCACCATTCAATAAGATCATGGCTGATCTGAATGTAACCTCAAATTCACTTTCCTGCTACACCCAATAACCTTTCGCCCCTTGTTAATCAAGAATCCGTCTAGCTCTGCCTTAAAAATATTCAAAGACTCTGCTTCCACCGCCTTTTGAGGAAGAGAGTTCCAAAGACTCACAACGCTCTGAGAGAGAAAATTTCTGCTCATCTCTGTCTTAAATGAGCGACCCTTATTTTTAAAGTGACCCCTAGTTCTAGATTCTCCCACAAGAGGAAACATCCTCTCCACATCCACCCTGTCAAGACCTGTCAATGTAATAAAACATTGCAAAGCAAGAGTATTATCAAATTATAGACACTGATCCACTTAAGGAGATATTAGAGCAGATGACCAAAAACCAAGAGGTAGGTTTAGTGTCTTAAAAACAAAATGAGAGGGAGAAAGGCAGAGAGATTTAGAAAGGGAATTCCAGAGATTCGGGCAATGGCAGCTGAAGACATACTTACCAATTGTGGAGTGATTAAAATTAGGGATGTTCAAGAAACCAGAATTCGAGAAGCAAAAATATCTGACAGCTGTAGAGCTGGAGGAGATAACAGAGATAGGAAGAGACAAGTCCACAGAGGGATTTAAAAATAAGGACAAGAATTTTAAAATCAAGGTACTGCTGAACTGTGAACCAGCGTAGGTCAAAAAGCACAGGGATGATGGCTGAATGTGACTTGGTACCAATTATGATACGAGCGGAGGAATTTTTAATGACCTCAAGTCTGCAGAGATTAGAATGTGGGAGATCAGGCAAGAGAGCATTGGAATAGTTAAGCCTTGAGGTAACAAAGGCATGGATGAGGATTTTGGCAGCAGAAGCGCTGAGGCAGGGCAGAGTCAGGCTATGCTGACCACATAGGAAACAGGCCCAAAAAGGAATTTTGTGGGATCAGGGCCCCAGAAAAATGTTCAGGGCTGCTGCAAGCCACCCAGGGACACCTTCACCATCCCCCGTCAGGACCTGCTTTCTTGACTGGATCCACTCGGGAGCTGCTAGAGTCTCTATTTCCCCCAAACCCACAAGAGGCCAGCCGTTGGATTGTGCGCGGCCAGTAGATGAGACCCGATCACAAAAGTAAATCAGACTTGTGACTGAGGTTGTCGATCAGACATAGGCCACACCTGACCCACTGCTGTCCAACTGCCCAATGTACATTCCAGTTGGGAATTGCTACCTTGATGCATTAAACGATCATTCCAAGCGAAATTTTAAGAGAAATATTTATGACTCTTACTGGTACTGATCTTGACAGAATATATTATAGCTTTTATTATATCATAATTTTCCCACAGTTTTATGTAATTATGTGTGCAAGACCATTGAATCGATCTTAATTTAGTGGGTGATCAAATTTCATGTGAGCAATACATCTTTTTCTTTTTGTGGCTTCAAATTATGATCCTGCAGTTTAGCTCATACCATAAGTTTCCCATTATTTTTCATCCTATGTACAACGGGGGATAAATTCAATAGTCCGCTAAAACAGATACCAGGATCACAATGCACAATTAATGGCCATTGATTATGATGCAATTAGCACACCAATTTCGTGCTGCCTGCTAAATTGAATGATTTCAGCATCCAGCCAATACTAATTGTGCTGTTGTTTTGCCAGATGTTTCAGCAGGGGGCCTACACTGTGGGTGGATAGCTCCACATAAAGTGAGCCACACCCCTTAAAGGGGAGGTGCATTGTGGCTGGAGCAGGCACTGGGAGTCATTCAGGAAGCTACTGTGACCTGGGAAACGTTGAAGAATGGCACATGTGCAAGAGAGGACACCAAGGTTTTCGGCTGCTGTACTGGAGGCCTTGGTGGACGAGGTGAGAAGGAGTGAGATAAGCAGGGGACTCGAGATCTCCCAGATAAACTCTTGGAAGGCAGTGGGGCAGATAGCTGTGGAGATCAATGCCAGGAGTCAAGTCCAAAAGCTTGGATGCCAAGGGAGCATCTGTGCCTCCAAAAAGCACAAACCTATCTCAGGATCTGTCTCAGGATGGCACAATTCATGCTCTCACCACTGCCACACCTCAAAGTCTCCCTATTGGTGCTTGTTAGCCAGTAGCCCAGATTGCTGTCACCCATGTTGAGCTGGTGGAATCAAAAAGTTAGATCCACAAGATATGGAGCTGCTCGATATCATCCTGCAAGGCCATCTGCAGTCTCCCTCACTGATAGTCAGCAGCCTTCCAACAACCATGCTGCAACCACTAGGGAGGCACTGTATTGGAGCACTGGACCAGGCGAAGACCCCAAGGGAATGCAGAAGAGCCACTATTTAATTTTTGTATGGAATATTGGATGTTTCTTTTTGGATAAGGTTGGTATGGAATGGTTGTTTTGTGGTGCTATTATTTCAGCATTGCATCCAAGGCAGCTTCTGTGATGGTCCACAACAGAAGGATGGTAAGGTGTGGGACTATTGTACATTGATGATTTGGAGTTGTGTTCAGAGGAACCAGAGACAAATGAGGTGATTGTGGCCATTCTGGTCAGAATGTGTATGTGCCAGCTGCTTCCTTCTCCCCGTGTTGTCTCCCCCAGTGAAAGTCAGTAGCCTTTCACCACCATTGCTGCAGCGACTGAAGTGACACAGCATAGCAGCACTAGGGCAGGGAAAGGGACAAGGAAGACAATCACAAAGGGAATTATTAACTATTGATTATTGGCTAATTTTTATGCAACATGGCTTGATTTCATTTACAAATTTGGTTTGGGGAATGTTTAATTCGTGGTGGCTTTTATTTTAGCATTGTGGCCCAGCAGGCATTGTGATGATCAGTAACAAGAGGAAGGTAAGGTGAGGGGCTGTTGGTGAACAAAGAATTGGGGTTGTATTCACTGGTATCATACTCAGGTGAGTTCTTCATGGATAGCCTCCTTACGCTCTTGCTCCTCACCATATAGCTGGTGACCAGAGCTGGCTCCATGTGCTAGTGAGGTTATGTAGCATAAAACCAATCACCATAAATGTCAACACCCTCACTGCCAAGCACTGCAGGTCCCATTTGTAATATTGAAACAACAGCCAGAAGAAATCAACCAGCAACCTGTACGTAGTTGATTGTCCCATTAAATAGTGCTGGTGGAGGCCCCATCCTGCTGTTAAACACAATTGCTTCAATTCTACTAGTGGATCCTGTAGTACTCAACAGTGAGGGTATCAAGGTTCAGGGTAGTTGGTTTCATGCTTTGTGAGGTTAGGAAAGGGCATTAGCTCGAACATTGAGCTCCAAAAGGGCACACGTGTGTCACATCAGTCTTGCACACTGATTGACATCGCCATTTGACGAGTCTGCATTATTCCAGTGGTCATTCATTGCGCGCACACACTAATGCCCTCACCAATATGGCGTTTCCATGATTCACCCCAAAAGTATGTGCATGGACCATTGACATCATCTTGGAGCTCGAAGGGAACTTCTGGTGCCCAAAAGATGGGTGCAAACAATCCCAATTTCTCACACGAACTGTCCTGTTAAAGAACGCTTTTGAGATATCAGGCAGAATCCTACCAACCTAGCAGACTCTTTGGCATCAGGAACACGTGTGGATAAAGATGGTAGCTGAATCCTAGGCTGGGAATTTCTGCGGGGGATGTGGCCAACCAGCCAGAAATCCACTGGCTTTCGGCGGGAACAGATGATCCCGATGGCAGATGGGGCCAGAAAATCCCACCCCTAGTCTCCTGTGCAAGATGCCCTGCAGGAACTCACCTAGGCTGCTTAGACAGCACCTTCCAACCTCACAACCACTACCATCTAGAAGGACAAGGGCAGTAGATAGATGGGAACACCACCACCTGGAAGTTCACCGGCAAGCCACTCACCACGCTGACTTAGAAATATAGCTTCATTCCTTCACTGTAGCTGGGTCAAAATCCTGAAGCTCCCTCCTTACCAGCACTGTGGGTGTACCTACACCAGATGGACTGCAGCGGTTCAAGAGGGCAGCTCACCACCACCTTCTCAAGGGCAACTAGGGGTGGCAATAAATACTGGCCCAGCCAGCGAAGCCCACGTCCCGTGAATGGAGACAAAAAAAAATCTTTCCAGAGGCAATGAATGAACAGGGTGCTTCCAGGAAGGCCCACCCAATTAGAGATGGCGGGGCTCTGCAGATGGGAGGGCCAATGGTGGCACTCAAGGATGTGAACAAAAGACAACCCCACACAGAGAGAGGTAAGCACTGCCGATGTAGGTTGGACACAGAGAAGGTGCCTCAAGATGAAAGTGTGCTCTCGAGACTTCAGAAAGTAGTTAAAATACGTGTGTCCACTGCTGCGAGGAATCAGCGTGGAGAGTGAGCCCTTCTACAGGATAGCCTGCGGCTGCAGCCCTCTGGCACCAGTGGCTCTGGGGAGGGGTTGGTGGGGGCGGGGTGGGGGTGTGGTATTAAAGAAGCCCTCACTGGCATCACCAATTTGACCTTAAGTGGACATTTAATTGCCAGTAATTGATAAGCTTCTGCCCATTATTTCTATAACTGTTTTCATATCACAATATATTTCAGGTTTGTCATAAACCTTTTTAAACACAAGCACACAATGATACAAAAACAGTTATATCAGTAGCTCCTTAAAAGTTGCTCCGTAACACTATTTAAGCAAGTAATATATTGAACAATTTTCCAAAGGGCTGGCTGTGGGAATTTATTGTTAGGAATCCGGGCCGACAACTAGATTGTCCCTGTAGGTGGTGAGAGAGAATGATTCAATATGTAAATGAACCGATTTTATACTGCCTGGTGCTCATTATCTTTGACTGCCACAGTTGGAAGTGGATGGTGGTGAGGTAAACAATATTAAAAAAACCCTTTGCAACACCAGGCAGCCAAAGGATAAAACCACAAAGCTGGTACAGGATGTCTACAGCCACTGTCTATACCGTCACACATTAAAGTGATCCATTCTTTTCAGTGCATCGAGATATTGCTGTGATATAACAAGTTCTTATTGAAATGGAGCTATTTGTTAAAAACGTAAGGCCATAACATCCAGGGAGTGGCAATCAGTGCCGGGATAGCCATTCCGTGCCCAATTGCTTATGTGAAATTTCTTCCGTGCCTGTCTCACCCGACCTTTTGGCTCAGGCTGGGCGAGATCCAGGCAGTGCGGCTGTTTCCGAAGTCCAGTGCCGCAGTCCAGCAGGGTCAGATTGAAGGACACACCGCATTTTTATGGCATCAGAGGCTCGGGGGGGGTGGTCAGACAGTGGTGGGGGAAGTGGGGGTTGGGCATCAAGGGTTGGCAGGGGTGATGGGACATCGGAGGGGTGGCATACAACCCATCCCTGTGGCTTGAATGTTAATCAATGCTAATTTTGAGCCATAGGGAATGCCAACAATAAAGTTGTTTTTTATTCTTTCATTGGATATGGGCACTGGTGGCAAAGCCAGCATTTGTTGCCCATCCCTAATTGCCCTTGAACAGTATGGCCAGCGAGGCCATTTCAGAGTCAACCACAGTCTGGAGTCACATGTAGAACAGCCTGGGTAACCATAAGACCATAAGACATAGGAGCAGAAATTAGGCCAATCGGCCCATCGAGTCTGCTCCGCCATTCAATCATAGCTGATAAGTTTCTCAACCCCATTCTCCCGCCTTCTCCCCGTAACCTTTGATCCCGTTACCAATCAAGAACCTATCTATCTCGGTCTTAAATACACTCAATAACCTGGCCTCCACAGCCTTCTGTGGCAATGAATTCCATAGATTCACCACTCTCTGGCTAAAGAAGTTTCTCCTCATCTCTGTTCTAAAAGGTCTTCCCTTTACTCTGAGGCTGTGCCCTCGGGTCCTAGTGTCTCCTACTAATGGAAACATCTTCCCCACGTCCACTCTATCCAGGCCTTTCAGTACTCTGTAAGTTTCAATCAGATCCCCCCTCACCTTCTAAACTCCTTCGAGTATAGACCCAGAGTCCTCAAACGTTCCTCATATGTTAAACCTTTCATTCCTGGGATCATTCTCGTGAACCTCCTCTGGACCCTCTCCAGGGCCAGCACATCCTTCCTGAGATACGGGGCCCAAAATTCTCACAATATTCTAAATGTGGTCTGACCAGAGCCTTATAAAGCCTCAGCAGCACATCCCTGCTTTTATATTCTAGTCCTCTCAAAATAAATGCCAACATTGCATTTGCCTTCCTAACTACTGACTCAACCTGCAGGTTAACCTTAAGAGAATCCTGGACTAGGACTCCCAAGTCCCTTTGCACTCCAGATTTCTGAATTCTCTCCCCATTTAGAAAATAGTCCATGCCTCTATTCTTCCTACCAAAGTGCATGACCTCACACTTCGCCACGTTGTATTCCATCTGCCACTTCTTTGCCCATTCTCCTAACCTGTCCAAATCCTTCTACAGCCTCCCCGCCTCCTCAATATTACCTGTCCCTCGACATATCTTTGTATCATCTGCAAACTTAGCCAGGATGCCCTCAGTTCCTTCATCTAGATCATTAATGTATAAAGTGAAAAGTTGTGGTCCCAACACTGACCCCTGGGGAATTCCACTAGTCACCGGCCGCCATCCTGAGAAGGACCCCCTTATCCCCACTCTCTGCCTCCTGCCAGACAGCCAATCTTCTATCCATGCTAATACCTTGCCTCTAACACCATGGGATCTCGTCTTACTGAGCAGCCTCCTGTGCGGCACCTTGTCAAAGGCATTCTGGAAGTCCAAGTAGATAACATCCATTGGCTCTCCTTTGTCTAACCTACTCGTTACCTCCTCAAAGAATTCTAACAGATTTGTCAGGCCTCCCCTTGATGAAACCATGCTGACTTTGCCCGATTTTACCATGCACTTCCAAGTATTCAGAAATCTCATCCTTAATAATGGACTCTAAAATCTTACCAACGACTGAGGTCAGGCTAATCGGCCTGTAATTTCCCATCTTTTACCTCACTCCCTTCTTAAACAGGGGGGTTACATTAGCGATTTTCCAGTCCTCTGGGACCCTCCCTGACTCCAGTGATTCCTGAAAGATCACCACTAACGCCTCCACTATCTCTTCAGCTATCTCCTTCAGAACTCTGGGGTGTAATCCATCTGGTCCACGTGATTTATCCACCTTCAGACCTTTCAGTTTTCCTAGCACTTTCTCCTTGGTAATGGCCACCATACTCACCTCTGCCCCCCGACTCTCTTGAAGTTTGACGATGTCACTCATGTCTTCCACTGTGAAGACTGATGCAAAGTACCTATTCAGTTCCTCCGCCATTTCTTTGATCCCCACTACTACTTCTCCAGTGTCATTTTCCAGCGGCCCAATGTCCACTTTTGCCTCTCTCTTACCTTTTATATATCTAAAAAAACTCTTGCAATCCTCTTTTATATTACTGGCTAATTTACCCTCATATTTAATCTTCTCCCTCCTTATTTCTTTTTTAGTTGTCCTCTGTTGGTCTTTGTAGGCTTCCCAATCCCCTGGTTTCCCACTGCTCTTCGCCGCATTGTATGCTTTCTCTTTAGCTTTTATGCTGTCCCTGACTTCCCTTGTCAGCCATGGTTGCCTCATCCTCCCTTTAGTATACTTCTTCTTCCTAGGGATGAATTTTTGCTGTGTCTCCCAAATTAATCCCAGAAACTCCTGCCATTGCTGTTCCACTGTCTTTCCTGCTAGGCTCATCTCCCAGTCAATTCTGGCCAGCTCCTCCCTCATGCCTCTGTAGTTGCCTTTATTCAACTGTAATACCGTTACATCTGATTCCAGCTTTTTCCTCTCAAATTGCAGGGTAAATTCTATCATATTATGGTCACTTCCTCCTAAGGGTTCCTTCACCTTAAGCTCCCTTATCAAATCTGCCTCATTACACATCACTAAATCTAGAATTGCCTGTTCCCTACTGGGCTCCACCACAAGCTGCTCCAAAAAGCCATCTCGTAGACATTCCACAAATTCCTTTTCTTGGGATCCACTATCAACCTGATTTTCCCAGTCTACCTGCATATTGAAATCCCCCATGATCACTGTAACCTTGCCTTTCTTACACACCTTTTCTATCTCCTGGTGTATCTTGTGCCCCATATCCTGACTACTGTTCGGAGGCCTGTACATAACTCCCATTATGGTTTTTTTACCTTTGCGGTTCCTCAACTCTACCCACACAGATTCTACATCATCTGACCCTACATCATTTCTTGCTATCGATTTAATTTCATTTCTTACTAACAAAGCAACCCCACCCCCTCTGCCAACCTGCCTATCTTTTTGATAGGATGTATATCCTTGGATATTTAGCTCCCAGTCCTGATCCCCTTGCAGCCATGTCTCCGTAATGCCCACCACATCATACCTGCCAATTTCAATCTGCGCCACAAGCTCTTTAACATGGCAGATTTCCTTCCCTAAAGGACATTAGTGAACCAGATGGGTTTTTAACAATAATCAATGATAGTTTCGTGGCCACTATAACTGAGACTAGCTTTATATTCCAGATTTATTAATTGAATTTAAATTCCGCCAGCTACCATGGTGGGATTTGAACTCATGTCCCCAGAGCATTAGTCTGGGCCTCTGGATTAGTATCTGGTGACATAGCCACGACACCACCATCAGCCCATCATCCATACCATCGCATATTAAAGTAATCTTTTCAGTGCATTGACATATTGCAGGCCCAACTTCTCCCCCATATCAGCCACTTATGGCATATGTCCAGTGGGACATCGGGAGAACTCCCACAGTTGTTGTATTCCAACATGGCCAGCTTGGGAATTAATTGGAGGAACCAAATAAGGAATTGCAACATCAAATTAATTCTCATATATATGATATTTGGCATTTATTGCTAAAGGAATTGAGTGTGAAAATAGGGAAGTGTTGTTGCAACTGTACAAGGCATTGGTGAGACCGCACCTGGAGTACTGTGCACAGTTTTGGGCCCCTTACTTGAGGAAGGATGTAGTTGCACTGGAGGTGGTTCAGAGGAGGTTCACTAAATTGATTCCAGAGATGCAGGGCTTGTCTTATGAGGAGAGATTGAGCAGTTTAGACCTATACACACTAGAGTTTAGAAGGATGGGAGGAGACCTAATTGAGGTATATAAGATGCTAAAGGGGATAGACAAAGTAGATGTGGAGCGGATGTTTCCCCTTGTGCGGCATTCTAGAACGAGAGGCCATAATTTTAGGCTAAGGGGTGATAGATTTAAATCAGAGATGAGGAGGAATTACTTTTCTCAAAGGGTCATGAATCTGCGGCATTCACTACCTCAGAGTGCAGTGGATACCGGGACGCTGTATAAATTTAAGGAGGAGATAGACAAATTTTAAATTAATAACGAGTTGAAAGGTTATGGGGAGAGGGCGGGAAATTGGAGTTGAGGCCGAAATGAGATCAGCCATGATCGTATCGAATGGCGGGGCAGGCTCGAGGGGCTGAATTGCCCACTCCTGCTCCTAGTTCTTATGTTCTTATATGATTCATGGCCACTGTGTTAAAGCCTGGAGGCCACCTCCTTTTGAATCAGGACCCTCTTAATTCAGAAGATGTGGTCTGTGTTTTACTGATGATGTCCTAGGCCCACATTTTTATCTGAGTTATCAATGACCCAGATAAAAGGGGATGGACAACTATATTTGAGATTCAGCACTTAGATTTCAGCTTTAGTTCAACTGAATTTTATTGATCTAAATCCAGGTCTGAGTCCAAAGCAGGACTATAAAACTTTGATTTCTATGATCAAAACTTCTATAATCTGGTTCAGTCCTCAGTGAATTGTTCCTTGCTGACCTGCAGACCTTGTACCAATTATAATTCAACTACATCTGAAACTCCTTTCATTTCTACAATCGTCTTAATCCTCACTTGGTTTGGTTATTTCCTCATTTTTTGAGCGTTGACTCTTTTATCTTATCAGCCAGAGCAGCACTTTTCACCGCAGTTGAGGGGTTATTAGATTCTGGTTTATACAACTCTGCTTGACTGTTTACAGTATCCTCGTAACTATGGTACCCGAAGGTTACGTATCCAAATCTCACCAAGGTAAACTGAGATATTGGACAGAATTTTCTGCCTACCAGGCGGACAGGCCCAACCCAATCTCTGGCAAGCGGGGAGCTGATCCCCGCCGGAGAAGCGGGTCCCGCCGCCATTTTAAGTGGGCGGGCTAATTAAGGCCCACCCAGCGTGAAGACTGGCGGGAAGCGCTATGCACTTCCTGTGTGGGCGGGAGGGGATTCCCCGAATGCGAGAGTGCGCTCTTTCACGCATGCGCACGAAAGAGCGCACATCTCCCTGAGGCTAAGTGCTGCCTCAGGGAGATCGCTGAAAGTTGTTCAAACATTAAAAATAGAAAAATAAAAAAATCCTTAACATGTCCCCCTCATGTGACAATGTCACACGAGATGGGACATGTTCATAAATTTCACTAAAACTTTATTAAAGTTTTTTAAACCCTACATGAAACCTCATCCCGCCAGTGGATGAGGTTTCATGTTTTTTCTATTTGCCGCCGGGGCTCCTGGCCTGCCCACCAGCCTTAAGGTTGGACGGGCAGGTCCTTTAATTGTTTTAATTATCCTGTCAATGGCCTCAATTGGCCACTGACAGGTCGGCGGGCCCGCAGCTGATGTTGCTGTGCCCCCGCCTTCCTGAAAATTTAAATGGGGGCGGGATGACATCGGGGGTTCTGCCCGACATCGTCCCGCGTCATTTTGCAAGCCAGCAAGCAGGCCCCGCCCCCTGCTTGCCAACTGCAAAATTCAGCCCATTGAATTCAGTAAACCTGGGAATTTGTGGGCTACCACAAGAAAAATGACCATAAAAGCAGCTAAATTGTTGTAAAAAGTCAACTGTTCATTAATCTCCCTCATGGAAGGGAAGCTGCCACACTTACCTGGTCTGGCCTACAGTGACTTCAATCCTTCACTATGGCCAGGATTTTATGGCCTCCCCCCAGCGGATGCAGCAAGCCATTTAAATCTCCGTTCAGTTCAGCAGCACCGTAAAATCCTGTCGGGTGGGAGGAGCTGTTAAATCCTGGCCTATGTGGTCGATTCTCCTAATGCCATCACGGGAACCAAGGATAGGCAACAAAATATTGTCTTACCTGTGTTGCCCACATCCGAGAACAAATTTTAAAGAATTATGCTTACAATTGGTTGATTGTGACACTTTTGTATTTGTTCTAGAAGGAGTCTTTTTCATTTCACAGGATGTGGGTGTCGCTGGTTAGGCTGGTAGGAAAAGTTCTGGAAACTATAGTTCCGGACAAAATCAATAGTCGCTTGGACAAGTGCAGGATAATTAAGGAAAGCCAACATGGATTCATTAAGGGAAAATCATGTTGAACTAACTGCTGGAGTTTTTGAGGAGGTAACAGAGAAGGTTGGCAAGGGCAACGCTGTTGATGTAGTATATATGGATTTTCAGAAGGCATTTGATACAGTGCTACACAACAGACTTGTGATCAAAATTCTAGCTCATGGAATAAAAGGGAAAGTAGGCATTTGGATAAGAAATTGGCTGAGTGACAGGGACAGAGAGTAGTGATTAATGGTTGTTTTTCAGGTTGGAGGAACATTTGTAGTGGAGTTTCCCAGGGGTCAGTGTTGGGACCCTTGCTCTTCCTGATATATATTAATGACCTAGACTGTGGTGTTCAGAGCATGATTTCAAAATTTTCAGATGATACGAATATTGGAAATATTGTCAACTGTGATGAGGATAGTCTTGAACTTCAAAAGGACATGGACATGTTGGTGGATTGGGCAGACAAGTGGCAGATGAAATTCAGTGCAGAGAAGTGTGAAGTGATTCATTTTGGCAGGAAGAATATGGAAAGACAGGATAAAGTAAAGGAAGAAATTCTAAAGGAGGTGTAGGAACAGAGAGACCTCGGTGTATTTGTACATAGGTAATTGAGGATGGCAGGCATGTTGAGAGAGCAGATAATAAAGCATATAGTATCTTAGGCTATATTAATAGGTGCATTGAATACAAGAGTAAGGAGGTCATATTGAAACTTGTTAGGTGTCATCTGAAGTACTGCATCCAGTTCTGGACACCATTCTTGAGGAAGGATGTGAAGGTATTAAAGATGCTACAGAGGTGATTCATGAGAATGATTCCAGGGATAAAGAACTGTAGCTATGAGAATAGATTGGAGAGGTTGGAACTCTTTTCCTTGGAAAAAAGAAGGCTGAGAGGGGACTTGATGGAGGTATTCAAGATCCTGAAGGGTATAAACAGGGTAATTAGTAAGAAACTGTTCCCACTCAAGGGAGCATCAATAACTAGAGGGTACAAATTCAAAATAATTGACAAAAGGAGTAAAAGTGATGTGAGGAAAAAATTTTCACCCAGAGGGTGGTTGGAGTCTGGAACATACTTCCTGAGAGGGTGGTGGAGGCAGGTTCAATTGAAGTATTCAAAAGGGAATTTGATTGCTATCTGAAAAGAGAGAATGTGCAAGGTTATGGGGATAAGGTCGGGGAATGGGACGAGGTAGAATGCTCTTTCAGAGAGCCAGTGCAGATTCGATGGGCCGAATGGCCTTCTGCACTGAAAAGATTTTGTGTTTCTGTGATTTATTGCCCATCCCTAATTGCCCTTGAGAAGGCGATGCTGAGCTGCCTTCTTGAACCACTGTAGCCTACATGGTCTAAGTACACTCTGTTAGGGGGGAGATTTCCAGAATTCCAGAATTTTGACCTCATCTAGTGGCCCAGTCAACATCTGGCATAATGTGTTAACCTCTGGCTGGCAGACCTAGGAGTTAGTTCCTTAACCATTTAGTTGAAAAGCAGATGTTGATTGCAATCTGCCCTGTTAGCCTTCCTCCCCACCATGTATCATGACAAGATTGGGCTTATATCACTCACATAAAAATAATGAAATAATGTAACTATGGAAGAAGATATCCTCTGTTCACACTTGATAGCAATATCATAGATGTAAATATATGCAGTGCTAATGATTTACTACAGGCAGTATACAGAGAAATTCCCCTCCTTCCCCAACTCTATCTAACACTTTACCTGAGGGAATCTAGAACTAAAATATGAAATAAATGGTCATTCTTTCTTTGTGAATGCAACCAATGTGCATTTCTTCTCCTCATCATTCTCATCCTTTTTGCAGTCTGTGACATGGATAACCATATTATTGACCTCCTTTGTGTTAGGTAACTCAACATAGCCAGAGCATCTCCAGCAATAACCACAATAACACTATCCAAAAACTTTGACATCATTCTGCGTGCAACAATGTTCACTCACACTCATTTGAAATGATCTGCATTCCACAGCAATCTTTCAGTCATCACTTGATGTCTAATAGTGATCAAGTGAGATAACTGACCTGAAATGAAATAACACAGCGCCCAAAGCACATCCGTTGCTAACCTTCAAAGCAGTCGGAAACGTTCAACTGACACGGAATGAAGCCGAAACATCAATAGTGTCAGCAAGGGCATTCACTGACACCTTAAAGTTAGTTGTGGGAAACTGTTGGTGACTGTTAGTCACAATGAACAGGCATCCTTCCCCCCTTCTACCCCCTCCTTCCTCTCCCTCCCACCCCCTTCCTTCCCCCCCTTCCTCCCCTTCCCCCTCTCCATTCTCTCCCATTCTTTTCTCCCCTTCCCCTTCCTTCCACCCCCTTCCTTCCCCCCTTCCCTATTCCCCTTCCTTTTGCCCCTCCCTCCCACTTCTTCCACCCCTCCTTTCCCCTTCCTTCCCCCTTTCCCCACTTCTTCTTCCCCCTCCCCACTCCTCCCTCCCCTTCTTCTCCTTCAGCCCACCTCTTCCTTCTTCCCCTTCACCCCCTTGCACCCCCTTCCACCTCCTTCCTTCCTCCCCCTCCTTCCTCACTTTCCTTTTCCTTCCCCACTCCTTCTTCCTCTCTTCTTACCCATCCTTCTTGCCCCTTTATTCCTTCCCCCTTTCACCTCCTCCCCCTTCCTTCCCTCCTTTCTCCCCTCCTCCTTCCTTACCTCATTCCTACCCTCCTCCTTCTGCCTTTCCCCCCCTCCCTCTTCCTTCCCCTTCCCTCCTCCCCCTCCTCCCCTCCTTCCTTTCACCACTCCCTTCCTTTCATCACTCCTTCCCCCTTCCTTTACCCACCCTTTCCTTTCCCCACCCCTCCCCAGCTGCCTCTCCCCACCAACCCCCCCACCGCACCCTCCACCAACCCTCTCCCCCAGAGCACAGGCAGTGACATCGATCCTACCTAAAACTGGAAGTCACAAGGCTGGCTCTGCAACCTCCCAGGCAGCGTGGGACCAGCGATGGTGGCAGGAGAAAGGTAAGAAGCTGAAGAAGGAGGTAGGGTGGGGAGACGCAGGCTGGAGAGGGAGGTGGGAGAGAGGAAGGGGCTGGCGAGGGAGATGCAGGGGAAGAGAGAGAGAGATGTGATGGGGAGAGAGAGGCTGGAGAGGAAGATTGGTTGTAGAGGCCCGAGGCTTGGTGTGGG
Source organism: Cetorhinus maximus (assembly GCF_964194155.1). Taxonomy (NCBI): domain Eukaryota; kingdom Metazoa; phylum Chordata; class Chondrichthyes; order Lamniformes; family Cetorhinidae; genus Cetorhinus; species Cetorhinus maximus. Next base: position 103,111,728 of record NC_135895.1, read on the forward strand.
GTGGTGGGTGGAGGGTGGTGGGGGTGCGGGATTGAGGGGAGGGGGATGCGAGGGGTCCGGGCCAGTCTGACAGTTGGGTGTTGCCAGCAGGGGAAGGGGGATCAGGGAAGAATTGGAAGGGGAGTGAACCTCAAGATTGTTTTTTCTCTAAAAAAAAAATGCATTTCACAATATGTTTTTACATTTCCCTGTTCTTACCCCTTCAGGCGTAAACCTTGCTGGGATATCTGGTTTTCTTGGACAGTAACATGGCCTGGATGTTGGACTAGGACCCCACCCTGGGCTATGGTGAACCCTCCCAGCAGCTTGCTGAGCTCCTCTTCATTGCGGATGGTGACTGCAGCTGGCGGAGGATGATGGGGTCTTCTTGTTGTTCCGGGCGACATTGTCCACCTGCTCCTGGATCTCAACGATCAGGTGCTCCAGAACAGCGGTCAAGTAGGTGGGGGCTGTTAGGAAGGGAGTGCCAAGTTTTTGACCCAGCAACAGTGAAGGAGTGGTGATAGAATTCCAAGTCAAGATGGTGTGTGGCTTGGAGGGGAACTCACAGGAGAGGCTATTCGCATGTGTCTACTGCCCTTGTCCTTCTATGTGGTCACGAGTTTTGAAGGTGCTGTCGAGGAACCTTGTTGAGTTGCTACATACGAACATACGCATTAGGAGCAGGAGTAGACCACTCAGCCCTTCGAGCCTGCTCTGCCATTCAACCACCTCAGATAGCCAGGCCAGGGCCAGACGAAAACCGACAAACAATTACGGGGCTTGAGGGAGTGGGAATTCCCTCATTTTTTTTTCCCCCCAGAGTTGGTAACCCTAGTGAAGCTGACACAGCAGCGGCGCCAGAGAATAATTGGAATGTCAGCTGAAATGGAAAGGTTGAGGGAAGTTCTCAGGAAAAATTTTGAAAATAAGCAGTAGGATTTGTTTATTTTTCCCATCATAACATGTAGGAAGCTGCACCGATACCATCCTGATCACTTTGATGCCTAATGATTGCACATGCTGCCTATAATATCTACTGATCGCTTTCGAACGCGAATGATCACTTCTACAAATTTAACAAGCTAGGATGGCTTCTGAATGCTTTTAAGTGCATTGATGACTCCTGGAGTAGGAGGATCATGACCTTAACTCAGCGCTTAGTTGATGACAATGAGCACTATTTTTGCGATCAAGACTCATTCCAAGTTATACCGTTTGATGTCAAATGATGCACTGACTGTTTAGAATGCAATTGAACACAGAATCAATGTCCAAATTTTCAGGTAAGTATTACCTCTAGAATTCCCCAAGGATCCATCCTTGGCCCCCTCTTCTTCCTCATGTGGCCCCTTCATGACATCATTCAATATTCTGGAGTCAGCTTCCAAATGAACGCTGATGGCATTCCGTTCTACTTTTCCCAAACCCCTCCAATGCCTCTGTGCTGAAAGACTACTCGTCCAACGTCGACTCTTAGATGGGCTGCAATCTCCTCCAGCTAACCAATGAGAAGACAAAAGCCATCACCTTTGGTGCCTGCCACAAATTGCATACCTTTGCCATCGATTCCAGACCCTCTCCATGACCACTGTCTCGGGTTGAACCACTCTGGTCATTACCTCAGCACCCTAATCGACACCAAGCTAATTTTCTGATGCCATATGCTCTCCATCACAAAGGCCGCATACATCCAATTCCATAAGTATGTTACATCCAGAAGGCAGGAATTCTGGTCATGAGACATAAAGGAAGCAAATATTGTATCCAATCCTGAAGGAAAAATAGCCAAGCTATCAAAGTAAAATAATTTTTTATGCTTTTCTTCCCCAGGACTAGTTTCATTTTTAAACTTGTCCTGTACATTCCTAAGATCCTCACATAATTCACACTTTGACCAAATGATAGGCAGCAGGACTCGCTTCCAGGTTTCTGGCAATATCACTGCAAGCCACCCCTGGGAGATGAATACCTTCACCTGCCAACGTTCTTTTACACCCTTGAGTAATGTATGTCACCTCCAATCAGTAATCTCCTCTTATAATGCAGCTGAGATGAGCAAATTAGTGTGCCGAGTGCAAATCCGGCTTGTGCTATTCTATGTTACGATGCTTTGCACCTCTGACACCTACATATTTTATTAATTAAAATGGAGAAGGAATACTGAACTGAGCCAGAAATCTAAGCATTCACTTTCAGAAATAATCCAAGTTCACTGAAATGTTTTTTCAACAGCTTTGAGTTGCTCACAGAAAGGGAAACTTCAGTTCATGTTGCATATAGCTTTCCTCTAAAATAATATACCAGTCCTTCAAAATTTGATAATTTGGTCTGCAATTTACCATTGGTTTTCTAGTCTGCAGCCATTAAATTATTCTTCTTCTGACTGCAGTACCCAATTCATCTCACAAAAGTGAAACTGCTTCTCATACCAATGATCTATTCACATGAATATCCTTGTGCTCTTACTGAACCATCTCAGTTGCTCAGTGGCTTTCACAGAGTGATTGAAATGGCCCATAACTCTGTCTTTATTTACAGTCAGTGGAAATATGCAGCAGATCTTCATCTGTGCCATATATCCTACGACCAGCCAATAGTTCCCTGCACACAAGCCCACACTCTCTCACTAAAAGCATTCCATTTATTTTCTAACACAATGGAATAGCTGCATTTTTAATAGAAAATCTGTTGCTATACAGCTGACATAACTTTGAGCATACTGCCATATCTGCAAGTGTATGCAATTTGACAGCAAGGATACAGAAGGCAAGGCCTTTTGTTATTGCATAGCAGAGAATATTAAATAGTTAATTCAAAGACCAACTCAGTGAGTTAAAAAAAAAGGACAAGACAATCAAATGCCAAATGAAAGGGCAGCTGAATGACTGCTCCTATTGCTTTGTCTAACACTGCAGGTTCTTGCAGTCACTAACATATCTACAATGACTGACTTTAATGTTTATATAATCATTGCCATATCATACAGTACCAGATTCAAATGCAGCAAGTATCCTTTTAGTATATGTCTGTTTCTTCAATTAGCTTTCTGTTAGCCTTTTTAAAAAATGAATAGCCTGAATATGGATACTGCTGCAAGGCCCAGGCCTACACCCTATTGTCCATCCCCAGCTGCCCTTGAGAAGATGGTGATCAGCCTTCTTCTTGAACCACTCCAGTCCACTCGATGGAAGTGCTCCCACAGCTCAGTTAGTTAGGGAGTTCCAGGATGGTGGCAAAACTTGCATCTGGGTAGAGCTTTTTAGGTAGTAAAAAATTCCAAGGCAGTCCACAGAAGTGTAGCAATAAGTCAGTATGGTGTGTGACTCTTAAGGGATCTAGAGGTGATTCATGTCCCTTTTGCCTTTGCCTCTCTAGGTGGTGGAGGGTTTGGGAAGTATTTCCACAGGGGCTTTGGCGACTTGCTGCTGTGCATGTTTTACACATCATAGTAGGCACATCTTCACTATCCCCTGGGCCACCGGGCTGGAGTTTGGAAGCCCACCAGAGGCGGGAATAAGGGCAGGCAGGCCTGGAATTTCCCGGTATCAGCTGACATGCCGGTTTGTTGGCATTTTCCCATCTCTAGGCTATTTTTAAGGAGGCCAATTGGCAGAGTGGCGGGTTACCTGACCACAAGTGGCAGGTAGCTTGCTAACATAATTAAGAGGCCTATTAAGACCAATAATCAAAGCCAACTAAAGTTTTCCAATCAGCCAACAAATACCTGCCCAACATCTGGAGCTCGGATCTACCTGCGATCGGCCCCCAAACACAATTTCACGCTGACAGGCTAATTAACACTGCTGAAGGGGCAGGAAGAGGGCGGGCACCGACAATAGTGAGGGTGCAGGTGGGCGCTCTTAGTGAGCTCCCTGAAGGCAGACAGCTACTGCGGAGCTGCCTCAGGAAGCTGCAGATTAAATGACAAGAAACAAATGCACCAAACTGTGTCTATGCAGCACATTCAAGCACCTGACAGCAGAACTCAAAAAACCAGAGTCCTCAGATATCTTTTATTATATTTCACCCCGGGCATTTCCTCCTGCCCTTGGATGAGGTTTTGTTAAAAATGGGCTGCCCACCTGTCCGTTTTTCCTATGTGACAAGCGCGGAATCGCAAAGGCAATGTAAAATCGTGGACAATAAGGTTCTTAATGGCCTTAATTGGCTCTTTAATTGTTGACAGGCGCAGCTCCAACTCCCACGCGTGCCCGCTGACCTCAGTATTGTTCACATGTGTGATGACGTGGGGACACACACCCAATATCATTTCGCGCAATTTCACGTGTATTCAGGTCGGGCGCGTAGCCGCCCAATCAGTGTAAGATTCTGGCCCACGACTTGTCCATTCCTTTGAAAATTGTGTCACGTGACTATTTTTGACATGGGGCGGGATCGTTACCTGGATGTGATCCCAACATCGGGATCCTCACCCCAAAACAAAAATCCACAACAGTGCACAAGTATATATCCTTTTTAAAGTAAATGACTGCTTAGTTTAATTTCAATTTCAAAATCTGCGGCCAAGGATTCTGAATCATCATACTGAAGTTGATCATCACTAGAGGGGTTACAGTTATTGGCTCATGTACACATTGAGGTAAACTTTCTCAGTTTGGACTCCTAGTACAGAATATTCTTGATGGAAATTCAAGCAAATCATGAATCAGGCAGGTTAAGCTCTGTGCCCAAACTCTTGACATGTGCCCCTGTCACAAGAAGCTTGAGACCAAGAGTGCTAATTTATAAAATTGGCCCTGATGCTCTGGTGTCAGGTATAACAACATCTTTGAGACCATCTGGTCTTCTGGATCTGGATCAGGTGCAATTCCCTTCACATCAAATAGCTCGCTCACTGTCACCTGCACATGAGAAATGGCCATTTGAGTAAGATCTCAATTGTTGGGGGTGCCCATTAATCATACCCTATGCCTCCATCTGACAAAGATAAAACATAGAGGCAATAAATCACAGCAAAACATCACAGAGAGCCCTGCGGATGTTATAACATGAGAATCGCCATGAGGATATTTACACCGCATTTATCAATGTGGAAGAACAAGCTAAATTGTAGTTATATAATGCCTTTCACAATCTCAAGGCATCCTAAAGCACTTCACAATCAATGAAATACTTTTGAAGTGTAGTCACCATGGTCACATAAGCAAACGCAGCAACCAATTTGCACATAGCAAGCTCCAGCAAATAACAATGAGATAAATGACTGAATAATCTGCTTCAGTGGTGTTAGTCTGTGCATAAATATGGCACAAGAAACCAGACCAACTCCCCTGCTCATCTTTGAACAGTGTCATGAGATGTTTCATGCCCACCTGTGAGGACAAACAGACAATGCCTCTGGTAATGTACTCATTCAGTTCTGCACTGAAGTGTCAACCTAGATTATATGCTCAAATCTTTGAGCTGGGGCTTGAATCCATGATTAATATAATTAGATGAAGGAAGTGTGATTCACATACCAATTTCAATATATTATAGATAATGGAAAGAAATTCTGTGAAGAGGAAATCAATGTCCTGTGTTAAATATTTTCAAAAAAAACAATAGATGACTGATATTCTACAATTTTTGACATATAGCATTTTAAAATGACAACATTTCCACAATAATTTCACTGTATTCTTGCTCATGATCTATTTTCAGGAAAGAATTATGCTAATTTCTCACTCAGATTCCACCATCTGTTCCAATCTGAGTGAACAGCCCAGGAGAGGGATTGAATTGGCAACAAGGGCACAGAGATTTTGGCAGACATCAAACAAGGCAGCTTTGTCTCTCCCAGTGTTCAAAAATATCCAAAATCCAAAATATTTTATCAAATAGTTAACCCAACAGCGCAGAGGAGGTCATGGTGATGCAGTATGATAGGGGAGAGAGATACCAGGTAGCATTATAAGTGCTGGATCTAGTTCCAAGTTCCTAGTTGCTTGACTTATCTAGCAGAACTAGACAAGGAACGGATGGATACTGCCTGGTGAGCCACAAGGAGTAGTGCTATCACAAGTAACAAGCGAAGTGCAGGCAGCTGTAGCTAACAGCCCCAAGTAAAGGACCAGCAATGGGAGCAGGAGACACAATAGCATTCAACTTTGATTTTCCTTCTCAGTTTATCTACTGGCTGTAGGCATCAAGGAGTTGAAATGCTTGAGGTGTCACAAAGATAGGCAGTGCCTGTAACAGCAGGTTAAGAGACAGTTTAAGAATAGCCTCAGGACAGTCAGCAACAGTAGCAGCAATAAGCAAAGGAAGACAAATAGTTCTGTTGAATTTAGATTTTCCTTTTTTTGCTTCACTTAAAGGTTTATCAACAGTGACAGGGATTGTGGAAATGTCAGAGTATAATTTAAGTTTAGCCGCTTGGAGATATTAGTGGATATGATGGTGACATATTACATATATGTTGTCTCATTGGGAATCTCAGAAAAATAGATTTCACCTTGGGTATTTTAGAAATTTACTGATAAGGCAAGATTTTGGCTTTATTCCATCATCTGTTCAGCTTTCTTTAATTGCTTGACAGGAATTATTGTGGCTTTCTTAATGCTGCTGCTGATAGTTTTATAACTGACCTCCCTTGAATGTGGCTGCTATGTCAAATAGCATACTTCAATAATTTCCAGGTGACTCTTGGTTAAAAACAGACAATGCATATGATATGGCATAACATTTAGGTCACAACAATGTCAAGCTTAGTAAAAGGCATGTCATATTTGTAACATTAAACATGGTCTGTGATGTATGGAAGTTTCTGGAACGGACTTTATTTATTTATAAATGGACACTGATGAACTATTAAGATGGCCGCAAAGGTGACCTTTGTGACTCCAACCAGTGAGATGGTGCCTTTCCTGTGGCTGCATAATTAATGAGGTGGGAATGGGATGATATGGCGTGAAATCCCGCCATTGCAGCTATCAGGTAAAATTACTTTTTTCCCGCCCACTACCGCACTTTGTGAAAATCTGGGACGATTCTGTCCTATGTCTCCAGGTTTGCAATTTAACAAAGGAAAGCTGATGAGACCAGTTATCCACAATTTAAGTGGGAAATATCACCAAAAAGCCTTCTGTTATACACCAGTGGCCACTGGACATGTGACTGAAACTGATTCTCTTTTTTTTATCCCAAAACTCAGAAGAGACTTAGGACAGTCTGCAGAATAACATCAACAAGACAACAGCTGCAGAGAAAGGCTGTGCCAACTTTGCCTTTTAAGGATCAAGAGACTTGAAAGTCTTTTAAAAATCCCCCAGCCTGATTCTAAAGCTTCAAGCTCACCTGTAAGGAAATTGGATGTCCAGATACAACAGCCATGAGTGTCTGACTTCAAGACCTGCTGAACATTCTTCTCGTTGAAGGAATCCTGCAATAACCTTGGTATCTAATCCCAGTTACCTAAACTTATTGGAACTACAATTCAAGAGTGGGAGAAAGCTTCCTTCTTCACTGGACCCACAAAGACACATGAACTGTAATCTATTATTTTGGTTTATACTTGTGGAAGTGCACTGTCTTCTTTGATTGTATCTTTCTGGGGTGTGCGGTGTGTGACCAACACAGCATTTAGATCTTTTGGGGTGAGTGTGTGAATAAATTATCCTCTTTGTTTAAACCCACAAAAGTCTGCTGCTGGTAATTTTTAAATTGACCACACACTAATGGGGGTTCAGAAACACATGTACCTTTTCAAAAATAAACCACACTGATAACAGACAGAAAGGAAGGGATTTGAAATTTCAGCTTATCTCTCCTCCCCTGTCTATAACAACAAGAACCTCCTTCCTAATTCATCACTGGCAAATTAGGTTCACTTAGAGAAACAGAGATAGGAATCTGTCTTGTGGTGCAAAATGGGATAAAAATGGATACTAGTGAACTGTTAAAATGGCTGACAAGGGGGTCAGGTGACTTTTACAACTTCAATCCGGACTACCAAGCCTCCAGAAATTGGTGGTCCTTTACTTGAGGCTATTCGCTACAGCTGCCTTCACTTGGCTTTTTACTTGCGATAGCACTGCTCCTTGTTGATCTACTGGCATTTTCCACCCATTCCATTTCTAGTTCTGCTAGATAAATTAAGCAACGAGGAACTTGGAACCAAATCCAGTACTTATAATGCTTCTTGATATTGTCTCTCCCTAACCTATCGTACTGCATCACCATGACCGCCTCTGTGCTGTTGGATTAACTATTTGGGATGGAATTGGCCACCGATTATACAAAGTACCGGATATCCAGATCCATTGCAGTCAGTGGAATTCGGTTAAACATTCTGGTTCATTTAAATAGAACCAGGTAGGAAAAGCTACTGGTAATAAACAACCAATCCACATAGATCAAATTGGCAATGAAGAACCAGTAACTGCATTTCTTTTATTCATTTACTGGATGTGGGCTTCACTGGCTGGGCAAGTATTTATTGCCCAACCCTAGTTGCCCTTGAGAAGGTGGTGATGAGCCCAGGATAACTGCGCCTGGCATAACCAAATAAGAAATGGTGTGGCTTCTTTCGAAAGCAAGCGCATATCAGGAGCAGAGAGAAAACGTCAGAAGAGGAAATCCCGAGCCAACAACACATCCGATACTCAATCATCTGCGGTATCTATCCTATCTGCAATAGAAACTTTTGTGCGCAGGTCGGCCTTAGCAGTCACCTATGTACCCACTGGAACCCTACCAAACGCCCCAGGTGATGAACGTGGTCATCTTCACCTTGAAAGATGAACAAAAAATGAAACTAAATGATAGATGTAACAAGGAGCACCTGTAGCTGTTCCATGTGAATCATCTGTAGGTACATCAGTCAAGTAGGTACTATTTTCCTTATGAAAAAGAAACATGGTTTTTTTTTCCGACAACAGTGGCCTGACTTCACAAGTACTTCATTGACTGCGAAGCACTTTGGGACATCCTGGGGTCATGAAAGGTGCTTTATAAATGTAAGTCATTATTTCTTTATACATTGTGCAGTCATGTTTGAGGCAAACTTTCCTTATAGACAGAACCAGCCATCACATAATAGCATGCATTGAATACTGGTTGGTGCATTTCCAGCTGTCAACCATTTTAAACCAAATAACTAATTTCAAAACAGTTTCAGCTTTATATCACAATGAGTGCAGCTTCATTCTGATGATTGACTTCAGATAGCAGTGAAATGAGCTGTAATGACCTCATTATGTTGTATTTTAAGAACCAGTGAAGCCATATTGGAAAATTTCTGACTGGGAGAAGAATAACTAAAGAATATTGGCTTCACTTTCATGCTGAAGAGATAGGAAATAAGAAGTGTTGGCACCCAGCTGTTTCTACACTGCTGTACTTTGTGATTCAAAGAAGCAGCCACTTAGGAAAATTACATTCATTTCAATTGTAAATGAAATATCCTGAATTGCTATGTGCGTGTGTGAAATTTTGTGAATATGTTTGAGGCAACTTTCCTTATGGTCAGAACCAGCCAGCACATAATACCATGCATCGAATACTGGCTGGTGCATTTCCAGCTGTATTCCATTTTTAAACTAAAAAACTAATTTCAAAACAGTTTACGCTATTTTTATGTCTTAGATAAATGAGTTCATTGGCCAGCTGAACTCTAACTTTATGTTCTCCTCAATTGCTGCTTGCAATTAATAACAGGGAGAGACTGATGTAAAAATAAACAGTCATGGTTTATTGAGACATAGGGCAGAGCACCAGATCATATGTGCTCACTCAGAAACCTCCAGAACTAGACTTACAATTACCAGTTGCCTGTGCTGTACAGCGATTCATCAGTGCTGTCACATGATCAGTACACTTGCATTCTCTTAAAGGGACAGGGTGCCTCACTTTACCACATCCCTCTCCCTTTACTTAAAAGTACAGCTAACAAACTTAAAGCACATTAACTATTTACACAATAACTATATACAGGTCAAGTCTCTCAGGAGGCCTTCTTGGACAGGGTTGAGCGTCATAACCCAACAACCTCGGCTGGTGTTTCCAAGACCACCTTTTCAGGGGCAGTTGCCCACCATGTCCCTCGGTGGATGATCTCACCATCTTCTGGATATAGTCACATTCACTCCTGCTGCCCCTCCCCTCCAAGCTGAAACAGATAATGGCAACAGGCACAAAGCAATACAACAATGAGTTACCTGATGTGTGAGGAGAAAGAGGAAAAGGGGAAAAAAATTCTTTTTGTTTTACTTTCTGAGGACTTTCAATAATTTCTCTTTTCCTTCCTGTGTATCTTTTCTTGGTAGCCTGACCCATATCTCTGTCTTCTCTTTAATTTCACTGTTGGCTGGACTAGACCCAGGCGCAAGCTGAACGTGAACGAGCTCGGTAGTTGGGTTTTCCGACAGCTCTTCGGAAAATTCAGTGCCTTCTAGCTTTAAAACTTCAGGTCTCTTACACAGCTGCTGTTTCAGCTCTTCCATTCCTTTCCTATTCTCATTAATAGTTTCCTGGGCCAGGATATTGAGGTAGGCGAGTGGGGGGGCGGGGCCCACTCGCCGACACGTAAAATGTCACGGGATGACATCGGGCGGAACTCCTGACGTCACCGCTCATCATTTCAATTTTCAGGTCAGCAGCAGCGCAGCGGAATCAGCTGTGCGCCCGCCGACCTGTCAACGGCCAATTGAGGCCCTTTAAAAACTAGTAAAAACTGTACTAGTTAATGGACCTTAAGGTTGGCGGGCAGGCCGGGAGCCCTGGTGGGCTTCAGAAAAAGCATGAAACCTCATCCACAGGCGGGATGAGTTTTCATGTAGGTTTAATTAAAAGTGATGAACATGTCCCAACTCATAGAACCATAGAACCATAGAACACTACAGCACAGAAAACAGGCCATTCGGCCCTTCTAGTCTGTGCCGAAATATTATTCCGCTAGTCCCATTGACCTGCACCTCGTCCATAACCCTCCAGACCTCTCCCATCCATGTATCTATCTAATTTATTCTTAAAACTTTTAAGAGTGAGCCCACATTTACCACGTAAATGTGTGACAGTATCACTTGAGGGAACATGGCAGGGAAATTTTATTTCTCTACATTCACCATTTTTGAATTTGGCGCCGATCTCCCTGAGGCAGCACTTAGCCTCAGGGAGATGAGTGCACTCTTTCTCACACATGCACGAAAGAGCGCACTCTCGGCTGAGGGAATACCACCCCCCCTGCCCGCACAGGGAGCACATAGCGCTTCCTGGCGGACATCACGCTGGGCAGGCCCCCGCACGTGCCCACTCCTGAACTTCCCCCCACCGACAGGGGAAAATTCTGCCCCTGGAGAATCGCATATCATTGCCCCTTCTCAGCTAATTCATTCCTTAACTCAGTCAGAGACAGGCTTATCTCTTCATTTTCTTCTTCATATCTTTTCAGTGGCACGGATTGGGAGCTGATTGAATTTTGTAGTGCATGAAAGTCTTTAATAGATTTTCTATTTCCTTTCGAAGGAGGCTGACTTCAGCTTGAACTCAGTCCCGGTGTATCACTTCTACAGGTTTCTCATGTTGGCTCTTTACATACTCATTTTTTCTTGCAGCAATACTTGTGGTTTCGAATTGGAAACTTAGCGGGCCCTCAAGATTTATCTCTCCCAGCCAGTTCCTTCCGAGGAGACTCGGTCCCCTGCCTGACATTACAAATAGGGGTAATTTAACAGACTGTTCCTCATACTGCACCTCGACTTGACAATACCCCTTTCACATTTATTTCTTTGCCCGTGTATGTCCTCAGCTTTGTGTCTGAAACTTCTAACTTCAAAGGATGAGTTCCTTTACTCAGGTATCTAAATGTATGCTCTCCAATGACGGACATCGTCGCTCCTGTATCAACTTCCATCTTAATGGGTTGTCCGTTGGTCATTATGGCGACTTGGATTGGCTCAGTTCCACCCACTTTGATGGATGCCTGACTCTATTTCTTCTGGCTCTTCTTTGAGGCATATTTCACAATTTTTCCTTTTGCCACTATAGTGTTGTTTAACCCTTTCTCTGCAGTGCTGCCTTATGTGGCCATAGCGGTGGCAGAAAAAGCACTCCAGTTGTTTGAGTTGTTGTTCACTCACTGGAGGCCTGGATGTATTTCCCTCATTCATTTTGTGGGTTTTCACTGCAGTACCATTGTTTCTCAATGGTCTGGAGCTAGAGAAGATTTCCCGTCTTTCCGTGGAGTCCGAGGTTTTCGTGCCTTTTGTTGTCGGATTGTCCCCCTCGACCAGATGTAGTTTTGTGTATCTTTTATAACTTCGGAATTTCTAACAGCACACACCATCGCGGTAGCTAATTCTAATGCCTTATTGAAGCCTAGCAAATGCCTTTGGATAGTATCATCTCCAATCCTGCATATCAGCCATTCTCTCAACATATCACTAATGGACATTCCGAATTCACAATGCTCAGTTAATGCCTTTAAAACGGCCACACAGTCAGCTATTGCCTCTCTGGAAGCCTGTTCCTTGAATTGAACTTGAGGCGCTGCATAGTAACTGAGGGCTTTGGTCTCAGGTGCTGTGCACAATTTTTATTAACTTGTTGAAAGCCTTCAAGTCTGGGGCGCTAGGTGACGTGAGGCTGCGGATCAGCCTCGTACATTTTGCTCCCACATATGGACAAAAGAATCGGCCTCTTCTTCTCTTCCCCGCGATATCATTAGTGGTAAAAAAGAACACTAGGCACTCGATATACTGAAGCCAGTCATCTGCAATGGGGTTGAAAGGATCGACACGCCCAAACTGCGGCATCGTGAACAACTGCAAGAGAACTGCACTTCCAATAGGCTTTCCAGGTAATGGTGAATTTAGGTGTTGGCTTACCACGGAGTCGCACTCTCTCTGGGGTCTCTTATCATTTACTGTCCATAGCCATTTTTCATGTATTTACCCTTTTAAATGAATTGCCGCTTTAAGAGCAATCACCGTTTTCTTTTAACTCTGTCTCTGCAGCTGTCGGCTTTTCTCTGTTGGGTTTCGCACTCTTTTCAAGTTTTGGCGGGATCCCCGCGATTCTGCAGGGGTTTTTTTTTATTTTAAACTCTAGCACTGCTTACTGCTCCGATGGACGACTGCTGCCTATTTTACAAATTAAGTACAGATGCTCTTTCCAATGCTTTGCCCACCCATCTTGAAATTTATTTTCTTCTGTCATTTACCCTATCCTCGTTGCCATGTTTATGTCTTGGGTAAGCGAGTCTGTTGGCCAACCGAACTCTAACTGCACGCCTTCCTATGTTCTCATCAATTGCTGCTTGCAATGAATAATGGGGAGAGGCTGATGTAAGAATAAACAGTGATGGTTTATTGAGACTTAGGGCAGAGCAGCAGATCATACGTGCTCACTCAGAAACCTCCAGAACTAAGCCTGCAGTTCCCAGTTGCCCGCATTGTACAGCGATTCGTCAGTGCTGTCATATGATTAGTAATCTTGCATTCTCTTAAAGGGACAGGGTGCCTCACTTTACCACAGCTTTATATCACGATGAGTGCAGCTTCATTCTGATGATTAACTTCAGATAGCAGTGAAATAAGCTGTATTGACCTCATTGTATTGTATTTTAAGAACCAGTGAAGCCATATTGGAGCTTTGTTTCAAAGTTGCTGCAAGGTCTATTAAAGAAAGGACATACTGCAGAGGCCACCAGAAAAACTGGTCCAGGAACTTTTCATTCTCTCATGAAACCAGTCAACTTTGCAGCAAGTTCCACACCAACTGAAAATCCTTTAAGAGATCTATCTCGACAATCTACTACAATGGAGAGCTCCTCAATTTCACCTTACACTGTCGACCTTTACCATTTCCATGACAAAGACACAAGTAAATTGAAGTACCGTTTGTAATGTCAGAGGAGAAGGAGATAGTGCCATGGAGGTGGACCAACACCATCACCACTTGCAGGAGAACATGCAAGAGCTAAGTCGAGATCATAGATTCTATATACTAAGAGCATCATAAACTTGAACTGCGCATACCAGATGGTTTCTGGAGGCATGTTGTCTCTGGCAGGGCAGTTCCTTCATAGCTTCTGGCTGCGTCCTGCGTTTCAGTCATTTCTGGGCAATTGACCAGGAAATCAAAACTATGGATTTCCTGACAATTCTGAAGGTCAGTCTTTGTACTTATAGGGCCTACTGTCAGTAAAATAAGAGCCCAGCACCACTACCACATCCGGCCCTCCTCCTCCCCCAACCATCACGCTTGAAGCTAACACAGCATTTGCTATTAGTCCAAGAAGATCCCGCTATGGTGGCAGAGTTTGTAGTGAAGCTCCACGTTAACAAACATATGGGAGGTATCTGAATATAAATGAGTTTGTTCAACTTTAGGAATACTATTCAAAGTGTGGCCTATTATTGAAAGCTCACTTCATACAATGCCCACTCCTCCCCACACAACCCACCCACAGACAGATAAAGAAGCAAGATAGTAGGTAGGACCCTATGATCCCCAACCCATCCCAGGAGCAAAGATAAATTAAAATTATTCAAAGCATTTAACCAGCATTGCTACAAATTACATGCATTATGTAAACACACTGTATGATAGCTTCATGAAATATAAATGTGAATATAGATGCTTGAAAATACAAATGAAAAGAAACATAAACCTTAAAAAAGATGACTGGAATTTAACAAGCCCACAATCAGGTGAGCATTCTGAATTAATAATCTGGAAAGATTTGCTCCGTAGGTCATACAATTATAAAAACTCCCTCTAATACCACTCTAATACCTTAAAGCCCCTCTCACCAGAACCTTGCCAAACTTTCAACATCCAATGTTTTACAATTCAAAAGACAAGATATTGGAGAGCATTGTCCATGATAGAAACATTTCCCAGAGTGTGTGTTTTGCAAGCACTCAACACAGCTTCAAAATTATGAACTTGAATTTCAATACATTGCAAGTCGTTTTGAATTGATTTAAACAGCTCTCTCATTCAATATCTTTTAATAGGGATTTTTATAAGCATTGTTCAGGATTCTATTTATCAAATGTACATTAGCACAAGGTAAACAAAGCTCTTTGTTGGCTTGCTCCATTTTGTACATTTACACCCTCTTTCATAGTATCTTCAGTTCATTGAACAGCAAGCCTTTGGTAATAAGCAGCCAATAGTGAGGTAGTGTTACCTGTGTCATAGAGACGAGCAATAAAGGAGCTGGAATTTTTTTAACCTTTAAATTTGCAATTAAATTTAAATCCTTGCTGTCACTCAGCAAAGGGCTTTGGCAGTAGTAATTTTAAAATAAGTACTGTATCTGTTAACATTAACTTTGACTGAAGACACTTTGGAAGGCAATAGGCTGATCATTTACTTTAGACTATCAAAAAATGCTGTGTCATACTGTATCACCCTCTCTCCACCAGTTTTTCAGTGTATCTTCTGTGGGTTCAGTGGTGACTTGCTTGGGACGGAACCCCTAAATATCTTCATTCCCCTACTCCCCCCCACCCCCACCCCGTGAGAGGACCCAACAGCCTAAAGTGAACCTGTCATATGTGTGGTTGCATGAAAATTAAATTAAAATGAGCGATATTTCTGCTGTTTACCTAATGATTGAGCTGTCTGTTAGACCCCAACACTATAAGGTCGGTGGATTTGGAAGGTTCCAATCTAGGCATTTGCAGAGCTACAGGTATTCAAAGGCTTTAATAACATCAGAATCATGGTAGCAGGAAAGGAGGTCAGTTAATCCATCATCCTTGTGCTGGCCCATTGAAAGAGCTTTTTTAATTAGTCCCAGTCCCCTGCTCTCTCCACACAGCCCAGCATACTTCAGACTTAAAAAATAAAAATGTTTCTTTTGCTGGCAGTTAGATGGCTGCTTCTTGATCCTGTTATGGAAACCCCACCCCGATATTTCAAGTGTTCAGATGCTGACGTACCCTTGAGGAGATCACTTCCTGAAAACAAATGATCTAGGCCAGAAAACTGGGCAGGAGCAAAGGAGCATCCCTGAGGTAGGTGAAAATTCCACCCTAGCAAAGATATATCCAACAGTTTTTCTAGAGCTTGAATTCAAACTGGAAAACACCAGAAATGCAGTTTACATCCAATTCAGCCAATTACTGCCCCATCAGTCTAATCTCAGTGTCGTGAAGAGAGATTAATGTCTATAATGTTATTGGAAATTATTTTTTGAAAATAGAGTTTAGTGGTGTCTGTGTCTATGTGTGTGTCTGTGTGTGTCTTAATTGGATTAAAGCCAGCTAGTCTGGGTGCTTTGATGTATAGTAGTTTTGAGATGTTAGTTAGATAAACGTAAGGAGGATAAAAGGTAAAGTGTACAATTGCACTTGTTGAATAAAGCATTCGAGAGTGGGAGTAAAATCTTGCACCTAGCTGGGAGATGCCAAGCAATGTGCTTTTTTTTCAGCTTACTAATAAAATTGGTGGGATAAAAATGCTATTGTTAGAAGATGTGACATTAAAAGCCTAGGATACCATGGAAAATTTACACTCAAAGGGGAAGCTAGGTATAAAGAGGGAAAGGAGATTGTGTATAAGGCAGAGGAATCTAAGATCTAACCAGCCTGTAAGCCAACAACTGTGTCTGCAAAGGAACCAAATTGCAAGGAACCTCATTTTGAATTTGTAAGGTCAAATGTGCCTTGCCTGGTGTCTGTTTAAAGTTTATGGGTTATTGTTGCCTTGGTGAAGATTTACCTGGGAGTGATTAATTTGAGGATTTCTTTAAAAGTTATTATGGTAGCAATTTGTAGACACGTGTATGTGTTTAATTTGTTATTAAATTAACAAATGTTTAATTCAGTTTTATGTAAAAAATATCCCTTGAGGCTCGATGGTCTTATTCCTAAGTTCAGAGCTGCATCTCAAACATACCAATTAAAAATATAGATTATGGCAGTTGTTCAAGTTTCTCCCTGAGGTTTAAACAACTCAGCCTTTAATAACTGCTGTGTCATAACACTCAGTCACCAGTAAAGTGGTGGCAATGCAATCCAGTGGCGCTCATCAATAATCTGTTCACCAATGCTCAGTTTGGGTGCTGCCATGGACATACAGCTCTTGACCTCATTGCGGCCTCAGACCAGCCATGGACAAAAGAGCTGAATTCCAGAGGTGATGTGGGAGTGACTGCCCTTGACATCAGGGCAGCATTTGACAGAGTGTGGTATCAGGGCAGCATTTGACAGAGTGTGGTATCAAGGAGCCCGAGCAAAACTGGAGTCAATGGGAATCAGAGCAAAAACTCTCACTGGCTCGAGGCATACCTAATGCAGAAGAAGATGGTTGTGGCTGTTGGAGGTCAATCATCTCAGGCCCAAGACATCATTGCAGGGGTTCCTCAGGGCAGCTCCTAGGCCCAACCACCTTCAGCTACTTCATCAATGACCTTGTTCCCATCATAAGGTCAGAAGTGGGGATGTTCACTGATTATTGCTCAGTGTTCAATACATCTGCAATTCCTTAAACACTGAAGCAATCCATGCCTGTGTAAAACAAGAGCTGGGACAATATTCAAGCTTGGGATGATAAATGGTAAGCAACATTGGCACCACACTAGTGCCGAGTCATGATCATCTCCAACAAGAGAGAGTCTAACCATCCTCCTTCGACTTTCAAAGGCATTAGCATTTCTGAAACCTCCACCATCAACGTATTGGGAGTTACCATTGATCAGAAAATTAACTGGTCAGGCCCTATAAATATTGTGTCTACAAGAACAGGTTAGAGGCTGGGAATTCTGCAGACAGTAACTCACTGCCTACCTCCCCAAACCTTTTTCAACACCAATAAGTTACAAGTAAGGAGTGTGATGGAATAGTCTTCATTTATTGGAGCTGCACTCATCCAGGCAACTCTCAAGATGCTCGACACCATCCAAGACAAAGCAGCCCACTTGATTGGCACCCCATCCACCAACTTAAACATTCAGTCCCTCCACCACTAGTGCACAATAGTAGCAGTGTGTACTGTCACAATGATGGGATGTGTGCATGTGGTATTAATCATTAATTTCTTAGCTGATCAAATATATATTGAACTGCTTGAAAAGGACGTTTAAAACAGCAAGCAAAGAAACTCACTTAAGATGGCTACCAGGTCACCTGACATCTGGTATTACAAGTTGACCGATTTCTGGAAGGTATCAACGTGGAGTACAATTAAGACCTGCCAAGATATCCTCCTATGGAATGTCACACCTGCTAATGTCAAGAACTACTTCAAACAATGAACTGAAACTGTAGGACTTTTATCATTTGTATTTCTATAAAGCTACCTTTCAATCAGTGATAAAAAGTCTACCAGGGCAATAGCTATATTTCTTATCTATATCCTCCCTATCTCATGAAGATGGAGGATGGATCATTTAGGAATTAATTTCTGGATCATTATTGAACTAATCACCTAGGACATAAAACAATAGCCACGATCTTCCCAGACATGAGCTAATCAACTACCTTCTGAAATCATTATGGGGAGAAAGGTCAAGTGACTAGAATAACCGTTTTGAAATGCCTTTTACAACACCCAAGACACTAACAGGAGTTTGGAAGAACTCTTTCAATGGAGCAGCAACCATTTCTTCTCCCTTCTCTTTCAAGTTCAAGACCCTATCTCTATTACAGTTTGAAGTCTAGCCCACAGATAGAGAATTTTCAAATCGAAAGGAACATCAGGTGCAATATCATAAACTTTTGGAAAAGTAGTCTGTTTTTTGAAAAATAGGCAATCTCCAGAAATTGCAATTCTCATTGGCTTCAACTCCACTGATATTTCAAGGCCATTGTGGAAAAATTCTGCTTCAGCCACAGATGCTAATGAAGGACTCATAAATAATGAACTCTCTATAATGCTTGCCTTTTATCAGTAAATCTGCATTCAGCCAAAGATTAATTTCCCACTGTATCACTTGTTATTCTGCATGTTTGGGTGTGTGTTATATGCAAAAGTCAGGATGTGGGTTTACCTTTTAAATGTTTCTATGGGCAGGATTTTGCCATCTGCGGGCACCCGCGATCGGGCTCAGAAGGCAATTTCACACTGGCAGGCCAGTTAAGGCCCGCTCAGTGTGAAACGTGAGCAGTAGTGCTGAGTGTCACCTGTACGGGCAGAGGGGGAGCGGGACAAGTGTGAACTTCTCGCATGCGTGAGAGTGCACGCGCCATAATCTCTCTGAGGCAGCTCTCTGCCTCAGGGAGATGAAGTTATGTAAAAAAAATTTCTTAAAGAAATAAAAATGGAATGAAACATGTCCCCTCATGAGACTCTGTCACATGAGCTGGGACATGTTATTAATGAAAAAATAAAGTTTTCATTTGATTTTTATTTGCTTTTGGAAACTTCATCCCACCCGTGGATGAGGTTTCCAAAAATGTACAAAGGCCACTTGGCCTTTCCGCCTGCCCGTGAACTGTAAGGTTGGACGGGCAGTGAAAATTTTATTTTAATTAGCTTGTTAATGGCGCGCCCGCCAACCGAAATATCGTGCGAGTGTGCGATGAGATCGGGACGCACGCCCAACATCATTGCGTGTCATTTTACGCTCGGTCGGGTCGGGCACACACCCGCCCACCGAACTAAAAATTTTACCCCATATCTTTACCTGGGTGAGATTTTAGCTTAATATAAACTAACCCTTTTGTGTTTTAAATTGAAGGAAGCCTGTCTAATTGGTTTCTTTGCAGTCAGCAGGTAAATGGTTAAGCAACAGGCATTGAATTAATACCTTCATCCTTATAAATTCACAAAAAAAACCTGTTATGGTCAGTGCAAGATGATAGAATATGGGAGTAATTTCACCCCTCCTCATTTGATCGTAAAAGTACCATTTACAAGACGCACAGCAGCAACTCATCAAAGCTCCTTTGACAACGCCTTTCAAATCAAACACCTTTCTCACCTAGAAGAACAAGGGCAGCAGACACATGGGAGAACCACTATCTGCAAGTTCCCCTTCTAGCCATGTATCATTCTGACTTAGAGATATATTGCTGCCCTTTCTGCACTGCTCCTTCTCAAAATCCTAGAACTCCCTCTCTACTGCACTGTGAGTGTACCTATGTCATAAGGACCATAGACAATTCATGGCAGCAGTTCACCAATACCTTCCCAAGAGCAATTAAGGATGGGCAATAAATATTAGTCTCACCATATCCCTTGATTGAATTTTTTTTAGCTAAGGCATTGTACTAGAGATTTGCATTGCAACTCATTCACTTTTGTTGCCGATTTGAAGTTAAGAGGACAGTTGAACACCGTTTATCATGCTCGTCGCCTGGCTATTTTTTTAAAGTTAAAGTTGTGTTTCATGAAAATTTTCAACTGAACATGTATAGAAACTGAGCTATTGAGGAGGGTGCAAAGAACATTTACTGTGATGTCACCAGAGATGAGGTGGAGAGACTAGAGAAAATTGGCTGTTCCCCTTAGAACAGAGAACGTTAAGCAGAGATTTTACGAAATTAATTCTTACTTGCAGAGGCAATCATTAAATAAGGAGCAGCAAGCACAGACTTGTTAAATACAAATGGTGTCTTACTAACGTGTTCTTTGATGGAATAACAGAAATGGGCATGGAAAACAATGCAGCTGATGTTGCCTATATGGAATTTCAAAGGTATTTGATATGTTACAAAATGTTAAGATCCCCTTAGAGACTGTTAATGTTCAAAGAGAAATTCAAAGAACAAAGAGAACAAAGAACAAAGAAAAGTACAGCACAGGAACAGGCCCTTCGGCCCTCCAAGCCTGCGCCAATCATATTGCCCATCAACTAAAACATTTTGCACTTCCGGGGTCCGTATCCCTCTATTCCCATCCTATTCATGTATTTGTCAAGCTGCCTCTTAAACACCACTATCGTACCTGCTTCCACCACCTCCTCTGGCAGCAAATTCCAGACACTCACTACCCTCTGCGTAAAAAACTTGCCCACACATCTCCTTTATAGTTTTCTCCTCTCATCTTAAATCTATGTCCCCTAGTAATTGACTCTTCCACCCTGGGAAAAAGCTTCTTACTATCTACTCTGTCCATGCCACTCATAATTTTGTAAACTTCTATCAAGTCGCCCCTCAATCTCCGTCGTTCTAGTGAGAACAATCTGAGTTTCTCCAACCTCTCCTCATAGCTAATAACCTCCAGACCAGGCAGCATCCTGGTAAACCTCCTCTGCACCCTCTCCAACACCTCCATATCCTTCTGGTAATGTGGTGACCAGAATTGCACGCAATATTCCAAGTGTGGCCTAACCAAGGTTCTATACAGCTGCAGCATGACTTCCCAGCATTTATACTCAATACCCCTGCCAATGAAGGCAAGCATGCCATATGCCTTCCTGACTACCTTATCCACCTGCGTTGCCATTTTCAGTGACCTGTGGACCTGTACATCCAGGTCCCTCTGCCCGTCAATGCACTTAAGGGTTCTGCCATTTACTGTATAATTCCTGCCTGTATTAGACCTTCCAAAATGCATTACCAAGCATTTGTCCGGATTAAACTCCATCTGCCATTTCTCCGCCCAAGTCTCCAGCCGATCTATATCCCGTTGTATCCTTTGACACTATCTGCAACTCCTCTAACCTTAGTGTCGTCTGCAAACTTACTAATTAGCCCAGTTACATTTTCCTCCAAATCATTTATGTATACTACAAACAGCAAAGGTCCCAGCACTGATCCCTGCGGAACTCCACTAGTCACAGCTCTCCATTAGGAAAAGCACCCTTCCACTACTACCCTCTGTCTTCTATGACCAAGCCTATTCTGTATCCATCTTGCCAGCTCACCTCTGATCCCATGCGACTTTACCTTCTGTACCAGTCTGTCATGAGGGACCTTGTCAAAGGCCTTACTGAAATCCATGTATATAACATCCACTGCCCTTCCATCGTCGATCATCTTTGTCACTTCCTCGAAAAACTCGATCAAGTTAGTGAGACATGACCTCCCCTTCACAAAACAATGTTGCCTCTCACTTATACACCCATTTGCTTCCAAATGGTAGTAAATCCTGTCACGAAGAATCTTCTCCAATAATTTCCCTACCACTGATGTAAGGCTCACTGGCCTGTAATTTCCTAGATTATCCCCGCTACCCTTCTTAAACAATGGAACAACATTGGCCATTCTCCAGTCCTCTGGGACCTCACCCGTAGCCAGTGAGGATACAAAGATTTCTGTCAAGGCCCCAGCAATCTCCTCCTTTGCCTCCCTCAGTACTTTGGGGTAGATCCCATCTGGCCCTGGGGACTTATCCACCTTAATATTCTTCAAGACGTCTAACACCTCCTCTTTTTTGATCTCAACTCAAATACTCTGATCAACTGAAAGAAATTACATCACAAGATTCCATGGTTTATGACAAATAAATTTTAGTAGGCAAGAAACAAGTAAAGCAAAAACTATTGAATAAAAGAAAAGCAAAATGCTGCAGATGCTGGAGATCTGAAATAAAAAACAGGAAGTGCTGTAAAACCTCAGCTGGTCTGGCAGCATCAGCGGAGAGAGAAACAGAGTTAACGTTTCGAGTCCAACATGACTTCTTCAGAACTGAGTCTGAATAAGATAACTGAAGAAGAGTCATATTGAACTCGAAACGTTAACTCTGTTTCTCTCTCCACAGATGCTGCCAGATCAGTTGAGTTTTTCCAGCACTTTGTTTTTATTTCAGTACTAAATAAACACTGTCCTAGGTGAGCACTCTTACTTTACATCAAACAGCATAATAAAACACAATCGCATATATTTTTGTAATGTCTTTGCAGGACAGAAACACTGGCACGTACACATGGAGTTTGATTACCAACTAAACTGGTTTATTCTGGTTTTCTTATATGCATACATACACAAATGGCCACAAGAGGGTATTATTACACACGTCCCTCCTTAATGATAAAGTTGCACAAAAGTTCAAATTCATACAGCTTATACACATTTCTTGCTTTTCATTTATTCACAAATCCAGCTTAACCACTGGTTTCCTATTCCCGAGAGGATACCGCCTTTCTTGTCCCAAATTTTCAAAACTTGGGGCAGGGCTTTTTATTTTTAGGTTTTTGACATTTTGAGCCGATCTCCTTGAGGCTGCACTTAGCCTCAGGGAGATGAGTGCGCTCTTTCGAGAGCATGTGCAAAGAGCACACTCTTGATTTTGGGATTCCCTCCGCCGTGCAGATGTCACGCTGGGCAGGCCTTAATTGGCCCACCCACGTAAAATGGCGCAGCACCCCCAATCAAGGGCGCCGATCGGGAGCACGCCTGTGCGCGCCCGCCCTTCAACGTCCCCCCCACCCCCACCACCGTTCCCCCCCCCCCACAACCGACAGGGGGAAAATTCAGCCCTTGAGAAGGACCTTGATGCATCTTGGCCTGAGTCTGAGGAGAAGTTATCTCAAACAAAGGCTCATTTTTCCCTTGATCTTCAATTGAATTTTCCATTTCATCAGACCTGTCTGTCTGACTCTGATTCAGATCTGAACTGGTTTCAGGCACAACTTGTGTTGGAGTAGCTATTGGTATTCTATTTGTATCCCAACTATCCAATTCACCAGACTCATTTGATTCTTCCCAACTCCCTTCTTCTTTGTAAACCTTTGAAGGTAAAACATGATCTCTATGTACAAACCTAACCTTTCCACTACCAAACACCTTGACCAAATATGTGCGAGGACCACATATTTTCATGACTCATTTCAACCACCTATGATAGTGATCTTTCACTTTAACCTTCTGGTTCAACTTCACACTTCTTTCTCTCACTCTACCCCGATAATGATTCTCTTTCTGCCTGGATTGTTTATCTTCTACTGACTGTGCTAAATTTGGCTTCAGCAATGAAAACCTTGTTCTAGGCACAATTCCGCTGGCCTTCTGCCGGTAGTAGTGTGAGGTGTGTTATGATAAATAAACAAAATATTGCAAGCTTGTGCTTCAATGACAATTGATATTTCTTCCAATTTGTATCTAACATGGTTTAACAAGTCGTACTGTGCGCTCTGCTGTTCCGTTTAAAGCTGGATGAGACGGTGGAACTCTAGTGCATTTCAGCCCATTTATTCTCACGAATTTTACAAATTCTTCTGGAAAAAAAAAACTGAGGTCCGTTGTCAGACAATTTTCCCTGGGAACCCATAAGCAAAATATCTAGAGTTTTGCTAGTTGTTGTTCGATTCACTGGGAATCCTTGAGCCACTTCAACTGGCTATCTATCACAATTTATAGCTATCAGGTTCTGCAAAAGCTATGTGCTGTCTCTGCCACACTCTAGCTGGTTGCATAGGTACTGATGGTGGCTGCACTTGTTCTTCTAGGTGATAGACTGACAGCTCATATAAAAGGGAATCCCAGGGTCCTCCATGGGAAATAAATAGTAAAATGGTGATAAAAGGAAGAATAGGGTCAATTAGGGTTAAGAAAGGGGACTTGCACGTGGAGGCAGGAGAAATAGTGGAGGTGCTGAATGAGTACTTTGCATCTGTCTTTACAAAGTTTTAAATATCAAACTGATCTCCCTGAGATTTCTGCACCTTTTCGCGCACATTCATGGACTTCCCGACTCACGGAATTCCCTCTCCCATCCACACAGGGAGCTTCCGGGCAAGCATCACGCTGGGCCGGCCTTAATTGGCCCACCCAAGTCAAATGGCGGTGTGGCCCCGATCAGGGGGTGCCAATTGGGTTCACCGCCCCCGCCCCCGCTTGCCCACGGACAACCCCCTCAACAGGTGGAAAATTTTTCCCAATAGTTTGGGATAAAATTAATAATCGCTTAGACAAGTTCAGGATAATTAAGGGAAGCCAGCATGGATTTGTTAAGGGAAAATCATGTTGAACTAACTTGCTGGGGTTTTTTGAGGAGGTAATAGAGAAGGTTGATAAGAGCAATGCTGTTAATGTGGTATTAATGGATTTTCAAAAGCATTTGATACAGTGCCAGACAACAGACTTGTGAGCAAAATTCTAGCTCATGGAATAAAAGGGAAAGTAGGCACTTGGATAAGAAATTGGCTGAGTGACAGGAAACAAAGAGTAATTGCTAATGGATGTTTTTCAGATTGGAGGAAGGTTTATAGTGGAGTTCCCCACGGGTCCATGTTGGGACCCTTGCTCTTCCTGATATATATTAATGACCTAGACAGTGGGTTCAGAACATGATTTCAAAATTTGCAGATGATACAAGGAAACGTTGTCGACAGTGATGAGGATAGTCTTGAACTCCAAAAGGACACAGACATGTTGATGGATTGGGCAGACAAGTGGAAAATGATGTTCAATGTAGAGAAGTGTGCAGTGATTCATGTTGGCAGGAAGAATTTGGAGAGACAGTATAAAATAAAGGGAGAAACTCAAAAGTAGGTGCAGGAACAGAGGGCCGTTGGTGTATATGTGCATAAATCATTGAAGACAGCAGGGCATGTTGAGAGGGCAGTTAATAAAGCATATAGTATTTGAGGCTTTATTAATAGGAGCATTGAGCACAAGAGTAAGGAGGTTATGTTGAACTTGTATAAGACACTAGTTAGGCCTCATCTGGAGTACTGCCGTACTGGGTTCTGTACCAGCTCTGGGTGCCATACTTGAGGAAGGATGTGACCGAGTACAGAGGTGATTCACAAGAATTATTCCAGGGATGTAGAACTGTAGATATTAGGATAGATTCGAGAGGCTGGGACTATTTTCCTTGGAGAAAAGAAGGCTGAGAGGAGACATGATAGAGGTATTCAAGATCCTGAGGTGTACGGATAGGGTAAATAGTGAGAAACTGTTCCCACTCAAGGGAGCATCAAGAACTAGAGGGCACAATTTCCAAATAATTGACGGAAGGAGTAAAGGTGATGTGAGGAAAATTTTTTTCACCCAAAGGGTGGTTGGAGCCTAGAACGAACTACCTGAGAGAGTGGTCGAGGCAGGTGCGATCGAGGTATTCAAAAGGGAATTGGATTGCTGTCTGAAAAGAAAGAATGTGTAAGGTTACGGGGATAAGGGTGGGACTAGGTAGAATGCTGTTTCAGGGAGCCTGTGCAGGCTCGATGGGCCAAATGGCCTCTTTCTGCACTTTAAAGATTCTTTAAAGATTTAACTTATGTGCTGCTAACCAATTTTTTTTCTAACAAAAACAAAAATAAAAATACCTGGAAAAACTCAGCAGGTCTGACAGCATCTGCGGAGAGGAACACAGTTAACATTTCGAGTCCGTATGACTCTTCAACAGAACTAAGTAAAAATAGAAAATAGGTGAAATATAAGCTGGTTTAAGGGGGGTGGGGTGGGACAGGTAGAGCTGGATAGAGGGCCAGTGATAGGTGGAGATAGACAAAAGATGTCATAGTGTCACATGAGGGGACATGTTTTTAAAGTTTTTCCTCATCTTCCTTTGTGCTAGGGATGACTCCAACCAGTGGAGAGTATTCCTCCTGTTTCCCATTGGCTCCAGTTTTGCTAGGGCTCCTTGATGCCACACTCGATCCAATGTGACCTTGATGTCAAGGGCAGTCACTCTCACCTCATCTCGGGAGTTCAGCTCTTTTGTCCATGTTTGAACCAAGGCTGAAATGAGGTCAGGAGCTAAGTGACCCTGAGGGAACAAAAACTGGGTGTCAGTAAGTAGGTTATTGCTAAGCAAGTGCCACTTGATAGCACTGTTGATGACCCCTTCCATTACTTTACTGATGATCGCGAGTAGACTGATGGGGCAGTAATTGGCCGGGTTGGATTTGTCCTGCTTTTTGTGTATAGGACATACCTGGGTAATTTTCCACATAGCCAGGTAGATGCCAGTGTTGTAGCTGTACTGGAACAGCTTGGCTAGGGGTGCGGCTAGTCCTGGGGCACAAGTCTTCAGTACTATTGGCAGAACATTGTCAGGGCCCATAGCCCAGTGCTTTCAGCCGTTTCTTGATATCACGTGGAGTGAATCGAATTGGCTGAAGACTGGCATCTGTGATGCTGGGGACCTCCAGAGGAGGCCGAGATGGGTCATCCACTCAGCACTTTTGGCTGAAGATTGTAACAAATGCTTCAGCCTTATCTTTTGCACTGATATGCTTGGCTCTTCCATCATTGAGTACGAGGATATTTGTAGAGCCTCCACCTCCAGTGAGTTTTTTAATTGCCCACCACCATTCATGACTGGATGTGGCAGGACTGCAGAGCTTAGCTCTGATCCATTGGTTGTGGGATCATTTAGCCCTGTCTATCACTTGCTGCTTATGCTGTTTGGCACGCAAGTAGTCCTGTGTTATAGCTTCACCAGGTTGACACCTCATTTTTAGGTACGTCTGGTGCTGCTCCTGGCATGCCCTCCTGCACTCATCATTGAGCCAGGGTTGTTCTTCTAGCTTGATGGTAATGATGGAGTGGGGGATATGCCGGGCCATGAGGTTACAGGTTGTGTTTGAGTACAATTCTGCTGCTGCTGATGGCCTACAGCGCCTCATGGATGCCCAGCCTTGAGTTGCTAGATCTGTTTGAAATGTATCCTATTTGGCACGGTGGTCTCCACAATGACGGTACGGTAGTCACTCCTACTGATACTATCATGGACAGATGCATCTGCGGCAGGCAGATTGGTGAGGTTGAGGTCGAGTGTGCTTTTCCGTCTTGTTGCTTCCCTCACCACCTGCAGCTGATCCAGTCTAGCAGCTATGTCCTTTAGGATTCAGCCATCTCAGTCAACAGTGGTGCTACCAAAGCCATTCTTGGTGATGGACATTGAAGTCTCCCACCCAGAGTACATTCTGCACCCTTGCCACCCTAAATACTTCCTCCAAGTAGTGTTCAACATCATTCATCAGACAAGGGTACATGGTCATCAGCAGGAGGTTTCCTTGCCCATGTTTGACCTGATGCGGTGAGACTTCATGGGGTCTGGAGTTGATGTTGAGGATCCCAGGGCAACTCCCTCCCCACTGCATACCCCTGTGCCGCCGCCTCTGCTGGGATGGTGTTTGTGATGTCTGGGATATTATCTGTAATATATGATTCCATGGGGGACTATGTCAGGCTGTTGCTTGATTAGCCTGAGATAGTTCTCCCAACTTTGGCACTAGCCCCCAGCTGTTAGTAAGGATGACTTTTCAGGGTCGACAGGGGTCAGATTGCCATTGTCGTTTCTGTGCCAAGGTCCTTGTTTGAGACTTTGTAGTTGTTTGATGAAACTAAGTGGCTTGCTAGGCCATTTCAGAGTCAACCACATTACTGTGGGTCTGGAGTCACATGTAGGCCAGATCAGGTAAGGACGGCAGATTTCCTTCCCCTAGAGGACATTAGTGAACCAGATGGGTCTTTACAACAATCGACAATGGTTCCATGGTCACCATTAGACTTCTAATTCCAGATTTTTATTGAATTCAAATTCCACCATCAGCGAAGGTGGGATTGAAACTCGGGTCCCCAGAGCATTATCCTGCATCTCTGGATTACCAGTCCAGTAACAATACCGCTACACCATTCCCAAGAACCAGATCCAGCATTGCCTCCTTCCACATTGGGCTAGAAGCACTGATCAAGAAAATTCTCTTGAATGTACTTTAGAAACTCTTCCCACTCTCTGCACTTTACACTGTTACTATTCCAGTTTAATTAAGATAAGTGAAGTCCTCCATTATCACTACTTTATTGTTCTTGTGCCACTGTGCAATTTCCCTGCAAATTTGTTCCTCCACATCTTTTCCGCTAGTTGGTGGCCTATAGAATACACCAATAAGCGCACCTCTATTGTTTCTTAACTCTAATCAAATAGATTCTGTCCTTGATCCCCTTAGGACATCCTCTCTCTCTCCCGTACTGTAACATTCTCAGTCAATACTGCCATCCCTCTCTTTTCCTTCCTTCTCTATCTTCCCTGGACACCTTGGGCAGGATTTTTACCTTTTCGGGCGGGAGCGGTGGGCGGGCCCAGGAGCGATCACGAAGCCGACTGCCGTCCGCGATCGGGCCCTGACATTGATTTCACGCTGGCTGGACAATTAACGGGCAGCCAGCATGAAACACGCACTACAGAGCTGCCAGGGTGCAGGCAGGAGGAGGGCAAGCGCGCAAGTTTGCGAATGCGAAAGCTCCCTGAGGCACAGAGCTACCAGGGTGCTGAAGATTTAAAAACACATATCACATGAGCAGGTACATCTTATGAATGAAATTTAAAATTTTTATTTAATTTTTAATTGCAATTAGAAACCTCAGTCTGCCCATGGATGAGGTTTCCTCTTTTCACCTGCCCACCAACGATAAGATTGGACAGGCAGCGAAAAATTTCAGTCAATTATTACTTTAAAGGCCTTAATAGGCCTGTTAATTGTTGGTGGGCACACTGCCAACCCCTGCACGCACCCGCCGACCGAAATATCGTGCGTGTGCACGATGATGTTGGGATGCTTGCCCATTGTCATCGCACGTTATTTTACACTCAAGCAGGCCAGGCACATGCCCACCCACCTGCTCAGCGCAAATTTATGCTCCTTATATGCAGGATTGTGTCATATCCAGTCATGCCCCTTTGTAAACCAGCTCTCCATTATCGCCACAACATTATATTCCCATGAAGGTACGTGTGCCTCCAGCTCACCAAGCTTATTTACCATGTTCTATGCATTTAGGTACCTGAATTAGATCTTAAATTAAAAGAGAGTCCTGAAAAACTCAGCAGGTCTGGTAGCACCTGTGGAAAGAGAAACAGGGTTAGTGTTTCGAGTCCATGTGACTTTCTCAGAGCTGAAGAGAGGTAGAAATCTGATGGGTTTTATGCTGTTGAAGAGAGGGGTTGGAGCAGGTGGAGCAAAGTAGAAGGTCAGGGATAGATTGGAGCTCGGGAGAGATTAAATTACAACCAACAATTAACAGGCCTATTAAGGCCTTTAAAGTAATAATGGACTGAAATTTTTCGCTGCCTGTCCAATCTTATCGTTGGTGGGCAGGCGATTGGGTTTTTTAGGAAACCTCATCCATGGGCAGGATGAGGTTTCTAATTGCAATTAAAAATTAAATAAAAATTTTAAATGTCATTCACAAGATGTACCTGCTCATGTGACATGTGTTTTTAAATCTTCAGCACCCTGAGGCAGCTCTGTCGGCTGTGCGCCCGCCAAACTGAACATTTAAATGACATCACCCCGCATCATTTTACCCCCCACCCCCGCTCACCGAGCTGAAGATTTTACCAATAGAGTAAGTAGGGAGAAATTCCTTGCTCTGGCAAGTGAGTCGGTAACCAAAGGTTGTGAATTAAAAACAATTGGCAAAACCAAGTGTGGAAAAATGTCTTCACACAGTAAGCTGTTAACATGCTACCTGAAAGTGAGAAGGCCTGAGGGCACATAGGAACTTATAAAAGGTGGTTCGACATGTAATTGAAGAGGACTAATTTGCAGGGTAGTGGGACTCTTTCAAATGACTGGTGCATGATGGGTCAAATGGCCTCCTCCTGTGCTATATGGTTCCATGATCCTATGATTCTGGAGGAGGAGATACATTGGCTAACCCTTAAAAACAAGTTTGGAGGTGGCAGCATGTGAATGAACCTGTACGCTCTCAACGTGTTGCTGAGAGCCCTTCTCCCCTTTAACCTGTTCATTTTTCCCAGCAGTTTGTTCAGTTCTGCATGACTTTCCTTCACTCTCCCAGTCAGGCTCCGTTCCCAGAAGAAGGAATACCAGGACAGAGGCCACCAAAGCAACTTTGGAAGCACCTTTGTTTCATAATGTTTCAGAAACGGCAGCTGCAGCCAGAGCACTCCCGGAGAAGATTCAAACTTTAGACAAGTATAGGAAAACTTCAAAAGCACAAAGAAATGCATCAGCAGCCAGTAGAAACAAGGCTGGTGGGGGGGTCTTTCGTGCTAATTTAAAATAATTTTTATTTAATTTAATTTAAAGGAGATGAGGGGAAATATTTTTTAATGTAGCCATTTTTAAGATCTGGGCTTGAATCTTACGTTCGTCGGGCATGCGGGATCAGCGGACACGAAATGCGCTTCCACCTGCGATAGGCCCCCGAACGCAGTTGGCCAATGAATAGCCAGCCAGTGTGCAACATGCACTGAGAAAGCCTCAGCATTCCCGGGAGGAGGGGGGATATGGGAAGAGGGCGGATGCTGACAATAGTGAGGGTGCAGGTGGGCGCTCTTAGTGAGCTCCCTGAAGGCAGACAGCTACTGCGGAGCTACCTCAGGAAGCTGCAGACCTGGACAGATTAAATTGCAAGAAATAAATGCACCAAACTGTGTCTATGCAACGCATTCAAGCACCTGACAGCAGAACTCAAAAAACATCAGCCCCCAGATATCTTTTCTTATTATATTTCACCCTAGACATTTTATCCTGCCCTGGATTGAGGTTTCAGTAAAAAAGTAAAGGCCACCTGGCCAATTGGCTCATCCGCCAATCATAAAAGTGGACAGGCTATGTAACATCGATTTCAATTACTTCCTCAATGGGCTTCATTGTCAGCGGGTGTGCTT
Organism: Cetorhinus maximus; assembly: GCF_964194155.1. Lineage (NCBI taxonomy): Eukaryota > Metazoa > Chordata > Chondrichthyes > Lamniformes > Cetorhinidae > Cetorhinus > Cetorhinus maximus. The sequence goes on from NC_135895.1 coordinate 103,143,141, forward strand.
CCGACTGCTGCGCGCGCCCGCCAAGCGAGATATCACGCAAGTGTGCAATGACGTTGGGACGCGCACCTGACATCCTCTCACCTGATTTCATGCGCTGTCAGGTCAGGTGTGCACTCACACAACCAGCGTAAAATTCTGGCCCAGGGAATACACTGCCTAATATGGTGATCGTGTATTTTTTTTTATTCATTCATGGGATGTGGCCATTGCTGGCTTTGGCCATTCCTAGGTGCCCTTGAGAAGGTGGTGGTGAGCTGTCTTCTTGAGCCCATGCGGTGTAGGTACACCCACAGTGCTGTTAGGAAGGGAGTTCCATGATTGTGACCCAGTGACAGTGAAGGAACGGTGATATATTTCCAAGTCAGGATGGTGAGTGACTTGGAGAGGAACTTCCAGGTGGTGGTGTTCCCATGTATCTGCTGCCCTTGTCCTTCTAGATGGTAGTGGTCATGGGTTTGGAAGGTGCTGTCTAAGGAGCCTTGGTGAATTCTTGAAATATAATAACTTTCAAAAGAGAATTTTGATACAGACTTGAAAAGGAAATAAATTGCAGGACTGTGGGGGGGAAAAGAGAAGGAGTAGGATTAACTGCTTAGTTCTTTCATAGAGCCAACAGCGATATGATGGGCTGAATGGCTCTTTCTGTGCTGTAGATTTGTATTATGATGAAAGAAGAACTTGCATTTACATAGCACCTTTAGCTTTATAGCCAATTAGCTACATTTGAGGTGTAGCCACTGGTGTAATGTAGGAAAACTGTGGAGGATAAATTGGATGAAGCTTTACAGTTTGATAAAGATCTATTTGAAGTCACCAAAGCCACATCTGCATTTTAAAAATGGAATTGATAAGGTCAAAGGAGCAGGACTTAATTACCTCTACAAATCCAGCCAGCAATATCTTTGGTTTACTGAATCACATGATCAATTTATTCTGAGAAGAAAATCCCAAATTGCATCAGAAAGGAACTGCTGAATAAATACTTAACTTTCATGTAACAAAGGAACTTGCTGATCCCACATTTGTTTGAAAAATAAATCAGCTGCCTAACCTCAGAAGCATTGGTATGACATTCTTCATAACTGCTCAGAAGTGAAGACATTTCCTTAAGCGCTTTGTTTTGGAATCATCTTTCCCCCAATCACACAAGTTCAGCAATCATAGCTTTCCCAAGGATCAGGAAACTATAATTCTGAGGGTCCTTAAATAGCCTTTTTCAAACTTCATTCATGGGATGAGAGCACTGGCAAGGTCATTATATACTGCCCACCCCAATTGCCCCTGCGAAGATGCTGGTGGGCCACCCTATTGAAATGTTGCAGGCATGTGGTGTCAGTCCACCCACAGTACTGTTAGGTAGGAGGTCCTAGTAATGATGAAGAAATGGTGTTGTGCCTAGTAAAGGCATGTCACATTCATAACTTTAAATATGTGCTCATATAAGTTTCTGGAACTGTCTTTTATCTAAAATGGACACTGATGAACAGTTAAGATGGCCTCCAAGGGTCAGGTGACCTTTACAATTTCAACACAGACTATCTGAAGTTTCTGGAAAATTCCTTATTGCATTACCCAGGTGGCCGCATCCCATTGGAATGGACATAACAAGATGAATACTGTTTGTGGAATTCACACTTGCGATTACTTGGGGATTTCCCAAAACACAAGTCTAGATCCATGGCTCCGAGTTGGAACGCTAACAAGGTCTAGGCGGAAACCAATTCATCCTGAATAAGTATGAAGAACTCATCCATTATCTCCATTGTATATCAATGGCTTTCAGCTTAGCCATTCTGGGTGGACAATAGTACTATTGGCTATGTGACTGGAACCAGCTGGAAATAACAAGTCTTTATCTGAAGACCTAGAAATATCTGGGCTGTCTGCAGGAAACACTGAAAGAGATAGCAACAGCAGCAAAAGACTGTGTCATCTTTGCCTTTAATATTCTGGATGTTATGCATCTTAAAAACACGTCCCAGCTTGATTCCAAAACTCCAAGTCTGTCTGTAAAGAAATTTGACCTCCTGAAAACACAAGTGCCTAGCTTTGTGATCTGAACATTCATCTCTTAAAGGGAATCCTGCAACACTCCGTATGCCTGACTTCAGTTATTTGAACTCATCTGAACTACAATTCAAGAGTGGTAAACAACCCCTTTATTTATTAGGCCTGCAGTCTTTCCTTCTACTGTGAACTCAACATGTGAACTGTGAATTATTCTTTTCTTTACAACTTGTAAAAGTATACTATTTTCTTTAACTGTACCTTTCTTGTACATGTGTGCTTGAACATGTGACTAAATAATCCTCTAGATTTCATCCAACAGAAGATTGCTGCTGCTAATTCTATATTGACCACACACTCCCGGGGCTAAAAACATGTATGTTCCTCTCCAAAATCACACTGATTATGGACAGCAAGGGAAGAGTTACAAGTTACAAGTTTATCTCTTCTCCCCCATCCGTAACAAACAGGCAATACATTTCCAAGTCAGGAACATGCGTGACCTGAACAGGAAATTACAGGTGTTGATGTTCCTTTGCACCTGCTGCCCTTGTTCTTCTAGATGGTAGAGGTCGTGGGTTTGGAAGGTGCTGCCAAAGGAGTCTTGGTAAGTTGCTGCAGTGCATCTTGTAGATGGTACACACTGCTGCCACTATGCGTCGATGGTGGAGGGAGTGAATGTTTAAGGTGGTGGATGGGGTGCCAATCAATCAAGCTGCTTCGTCCTGGATTGAGTCAAGCTTCTTGAGTATTGTTGGAGCTACACTCATCCAAAAGTGGAGGCTAGTTCACCACACTCCTGACTTGTGTCTTATCAAAGATGAAAAAGCCCTGTGGGGTCAGGACGTGAGTCACTCACTGCAGAATATCCAACCTCTGAATTACTCTTGTAGGCAAAGTATTTATATGGCTGGTGCAGATAGATTTCTGGTCAATGGTAACCCTTCTAGGATATTTATAGTGGGAGGATTCAGCAATGGTAATGCCATTGAATGTTAAGAGTAGGGTGGTTAAAATCTGTCTTGTTGGTGATGGTCATTGCTTGGCACTTGTGCGACACAAATGTTATTTACCATTTACCAGCCCAAGTCTGAATGTTGTCCAGATTTTTCTGCCTGTGGGCACACACTGCTTCATCTTCTGAGGGGTCACAATTGGAACTGAGCACTGTGCCATCATCAGTGAATATCCCCCCTTCTGACCTGACCTCATATTGGAAGGAAGTTTACATACATACATAAGAACATATGAATTAGGAGCAGGAGTAGACCATTTGGCCCCTTGAGCCTGCTCTGCCATTCAGTAAGATCATGGCTGATTTGATCATGGCTTCAACTCCATATTCTGCCTACCCCTGATTTTGACTCCCTCGTTAGTCGAGAATCTATCTACCTCTCTCTTAAAAATATTCATTGACCCTGTCTCCACCGATCTCTGGGAAAGAGTTCCAAAGATTCACGAACCTCTGAGAGAAAAAAAATTTCCTCATCTCTGTCTTAAATGGGTGACCCCTTATTTTTAAACAGTGACCCTTAGTTCTAGTCTCTCCCACAATGGGAATCATCCTTTCAGCATCCACCTTGTAAAGCCCCCTCAGGATCTTATGGCCATTTTACAGTCGGCGTGCGAGGGGTGGGTCCAACACCCCGGCACGTAAAATTACGAGCAATGATGTCGGGCATGCATCCTGACGTCATCGTGATGTGTTGTTCGGTGGGCATACGCCAGAGTCGGCTATGCACCCACCAATATATAAAAGGCCTTTTAAGGCCATTAGCTAAGTAATTAAGTTCAACTTTACACTGCCCGTCCAACCTTAAGGTTGGCGGGCAGGTGAAAAGGCCAAGCGGCTTTTACATTTTTTAGGAAACCTCATCCACGAGCGGGAATGAGGTTGCCTAAAGCTTTAATGAGTTAAATAAAAAGTTTTCCTGAAAAATAAAAACATATCCCATCTCATGTGACACAATCACCTGAGGGGACATGTTTCATTCAATTTTTATTGATTTTATTTATTGTTTTCAAAAGCACTTCAATCTCCCTGAGGCGGCTCCATGCCTGACTCTCCCTCCTCCCCCCCCGCCCACACAGGTAGCACTGAGTGCTACCGCTCGTGGATTGCGCTGGGTGGGTCTTAACTGGCCTGCCCACATAAAACGGCTTTGCAGAGCAGATCGCAGGTGCCCGCCCCCTTCCGCTCCCGCCCAGCCCACCCAACGCAGGAAACATTCAGGCCCAGGGAATTCTCACCAATGCATCTACTTTCTGAGCAGCCACTTTTACCACCCGCGGATGAAGCCCATCAGGACCTGGGGACTTGTCAGCTTTTCGTTTTAATACACTCTTTCCCTGGTAATTGTGATTGCTTTCAGCTTCTCCCTCCCTTTCAACACCCGATTCACAATTATTTCCAGAATGTTATTTGTATCTTCTAAGAAGGCAGATGCAACATAACTGCTCAATTCAGCCGCCCTTTCCTCATTTCCCATTATTAATTCCCCATTCTCACTCTCGGGAGGAGAAAAGCTCACTTTACTTACCCTTATCCCTTTTAAATACCTGTAGAAACTCGGACTGATTTTATGGGCTGAACTCTCTGTTTTGCGGGGGGGAGGTGGAGCGGGATCGGGCGCAGGCTGCCGCGGACCTGATCACTGACCCGCGATCGGGTCCATGCCGCCATTTTACACAGGCCAGGCTAGAGGGTAGGGCAATGGGACAGGCCAGGCTGGAGGGTAGGGTAGTGGGACAGGCCAGGCCGGAAGGTAGGGAAATGGGACAGGCCAGGCCGGAGGGTAGGGCAGTGGGACAGGCCAGGCCGGAGGGTAGGGCAATGGGACAGGCCAGGCCGGAAGGTAGGGCAATGGGACAGGCCAGGCCGGAGGGTAGGGCAATGGGACAGGCCAGGCTAGAGGGTAGGGCAGTGGGATAGACCAGGCCGGAGGGTAGGGCAATGGGACAGGCCAGGCCGGAGGGTAGGGCAATGGGACAGGCCAGGCCGGAGGGTAGGGCAATGGGACAGGCCAGGCTGGAGGGTAGGGCGCAGGGCCAGTGTGCCCCTCGTTTTTCAGATGACTGCCTTGCTGCAGCACAGCGGGAGGTGCTGGTTCCCCATATGGGAGGAGGAGTCCCCCCCACATGACGAAACGTGCCTGGGAGGAGGTGGTGGAGGTGGTGAGATCCCGCGACGTGGTGCGGCGCATCTGGATCCAGTGTCGCCAATGCTTCAATGACTTGTTGCGCTCTGGCAGGGTGAGGACAATGTTGACAATGGTCATGTAACCCAGCAGGTCAGTTTACCCCACTGCTGCGTTCCCCCACCCACACCCCAAGTCTGAGTGTAGGGACTGCATTCAATCATTGACGACAAGTGCCCTTTGCTGGGTGGGCCAGCAGATACTGCCCATGCTGAGGTCACCCTGAGAGGGTGATGAGGAGATGTGTTTTGTCCCCGTAGCATGTGTTACACTGAGTCCCACATGACTGGTTTGGGGGCAACCTGGAGGAGATGCACCTGGGCGCAGTATTAGAACTCCAGGACATGTCCAAGTCAGGGCGATGACTTGCTGGGAGGGGAGCTTCAAGGTGGGGTGGCAATGAACCATCTGCTACCCTCTGCGCTCCATGTGCTTGTGCCTCCTTGCTATGGAAGGATATACCGTGTGGTGCCTAATGTGATAGAGGCAGCATGTGTCCAAGGTGGGGAGGGTGAGGAGACTCTGGAGCCCGGATATGACCCATTCTGGTTGGGGTGACCATGCGCGAAGAGAGTCCATGTGCAATTTGCACTAATCAATGCTCGTTTCTCATTTTCAGGAGAGGAATGGTCCTAACGCAGCAGAGCGTGTGAGGACTGGCAGCGGCCAGGCACAGATCACCATTCTTAGCCACTTCGAGCAGGAGGCCCTGGATCTGGAGAGGCACCAGGCGCCCAAGTCCACTGGTGTCGGTGAGGCTGGGGTACCCGGCCAGGTATTTATGCCCAGCAGTGAGGTCAGCATTGTTCTCTCAACAGCCATAGCACTGCTGAATGTTAATTGATTTAATTTTGCAACAATGGCTTGACCATTGATTATGGGAGGATGAGCGCATAATGATCCGGGGGACAGGGATTCGCTTTCACATTGTCTCCACGTTAACTGACCCACTGTCCTTGTTCTTCCTTTCAGCATCATCGGAGCAGGACTGGGAGGAGGAGCAGCAGAGACCCCCTCTCACACCTGAGGGGCCCGAAGTCTCACCAGCGTCACACCACCTCTGCCAGGCAGGCACCAGCACAGATACTGTCACCTCGGTGGGAATTTGAACATTGGCTAGTGTCCCGGGGCACAGCGGTGAGGGCACTTCACTTCACACTCGCTGGAGGAGCTGGCAGAGACAGAGAGTGCTCATGGCGCCAGCAATCTGAGGACAGCAGGGGACCAGGCACATGCTCGGTCGGTGCCTGATGATGAGCCTCTGGAATCGTCCGCAACGCAGCAGCTGCAGGAAATGCGGCCGGATGTGCGGGAGCAACTGGGGGAGATACATGAGGCTGTGCTTGGCTTGGTCTCCGTGGTGGAAGAGTCTACGCGGACGATCGCTGAAGCAATGAGCCACATGTCCAAGCGCCATGCGTCCTCCATGGAGAGAGTGGCAACTCTCGTGGAGAGGCTCCTCCAGGAGACACATCAGGGCTTCCTGGGGATGCGCTCTGACCAGCAAGCCCTCACATCAGCATTGACCTCAGCTGGTCAGTGCCAGTGTGGGAGATGGTCTGGGCATCAACTTTCCCAGCTCATTGTCCATCCATTCACGGTGAGCAGGGAGGTCCAAAGCGACCTCACGTCAGTGCAGCAGCTGCCTGTCGTCTCTGTGGGCACCTCTCAGGGCGCTCCGGAAGAGGGCAGCAGCTCCTCCACCCTTCTCCCAGTGACTGTAGCATCCGGTGAGGCGGTGACGACTGGGGAGATTCCAGCTGTGGAACTGGCAGCTCCCTCCCAGGCGGGGCCAGCACAGGCTCCACGGGCCAGAGGATCATCGCCAAGGTCATCGAGGCCAACAGGACAGTAGAGTCAGCAGGCTGGCTCAGATACCACTGCCAGCGATGGGGCAGCTCCAACACGTAGCACCCAGAAATGAAAACATAAGGCACCTTCGGCACACCACGGGTTTTTCACTGGTGCTTTTGTGTTGGCCCGAGGTGAGGTCCTTATGATTTGTTTCCTTTGGTAACAATATTCTCTTTGTTTTGGAATAAGTTGGTTTGCTTGATAGAATAAATTCAGATATGTCACCATGGCTGAGGGTGCCTCTTTTCTTCTGCACGTGTATGGTTTCCAAAACTGTAATGAGTGCTTGTTTGGACATTCAGCTTTATTAACAAGGCCCTTAGTGATTGTTCCTAACCTGGCAGATTTTGCACTTAGGTATCGAGTGTGGAGCCTACAGCCCAGGCTTGTCCTGGGGGTCCATCTGTGGTGTGCTAGCTGGAAGGTTTGTTGGATTAAAGCCTCCCGGGTGTCCCTGCCTCCCTGGAGTTTGCCCGGGTCAGCGTCTACCCCCTCAGCATTCCCCTGTGCGTGCTCATCCTCGGACTCACTGCTGGACTCATCGTGTGCAGCCGCAGCCAATGCATCTACATCTTCGTTGTCCACTGCGTCCCCCCCTTTCCAGCGCAAGGTTGTGGAGAGCGCAGCATGAAACCACTATCACCCACACACGATCTGGGGGGTACTGGAGTGCACCCCCTGAGTGATCCAGGCATCAGAAGCACATCTTGACAAGATGGATGGTTCTCTCCACCACAGCCCTTGTGGTGCCGTGGCTCCTATTGTGCCGCTCCTCAGCTTCTGTTCTTGGATGGCGGAGAGGCGTCATGAGCCACCTTCTGAGGGAATAGCCCTTGTCACCCAGCAGCCATCCATCCAGCCGGGCTGGAGCACTGAAGAGCCCCGGCACCTGGGAGTGTCTCAGGATATACACGTCATGGGAGCTGCCTGGGTACCTTGCACAGACTTGTAGAATCAGCATCCTGTGATCACACACTATCTGCACGTTCATGGAGTGGAAGCCCTTCCTGTTGATGAAGGCACCGGGCTCAACTGCTGGCGCCTTGATGGCCACATGTGTACAGTCTATAGCGCCCTGGACACGGGGGAAGCCAGCAATGGCTGAGAAGCCTCTGGCTTGCTGTATTTGGCTTGTCTGGTACCAACAATAGTGGATGAAGGTCAATGCACGCCTGAACAGAGCATATGTAACATGCTTGACACAAGTGTGGACAACTGATTGGGAGACACCACAAAGATCACCCACCGACCCCTTTGAAGGAGCCAGAGGCATAGAAGTTGAGGGCAGCTGTGACCTTCAGAGCCACTGGCATGGGGTGTCCACCCACACAGTTAGCGGAGATCTCAGGGTGAATCATCTGACAGATGTAGTTGACTGTCTCCCTTGACAGTTGGAGCCTCCTTTGACACTGTACCTCAGACATATTGAGGTAGCTGCTTCGCTGCCTGTAAACCCTGGCAGCAGGATAGTGGCGTCTTCTGCGGCCCCTTCTGCCTTGGACTATCTCTTGGCCCTGCGCCCCTTGTGCCTGCGCCTGTCCTCCCAAAGGTGGCTCCCCTGGAGGCTGAATGTCCAATCCTGGCCTCCTCCCCCTTCTAGCCCTCCCTTCCTCCTCAGAGGAGCAGCCTCCAGTAGACAGTTCAGCTCCCATTCCCAGGCTAAGGGGAGGCTTCCTGATATCTGCAGGCCCAGAAAAGATTCCTCACTGCAGAGTGCTGACCTGAAGGTCAGAAAAAGCAGCCGGTACGCACTTTGAAGTACTGCAGATCACACAAGCAAATTTCAAAAACTTTCAGAAATAAATGCTTGACTGTGCATACTTGCGACCCCAGTGAGGTCTCTTATACGGCCCGTGAATGAGGTTAATACAAATGTCTCTTACCCGCCTGCTCGTTGCGCCCATGCGCTGACCCAAAGATTGCACGGGCGCCGAAAAATCAGCGTCGATTGAACACTAAAGGGCCTTAACTGGCCCATTGATTAATGGCGGGCGCATGTTGGACATCATCGCGCGCCTGCCAAGCGAAATATCGCAATGGTGCACGGTGACGCCGGGACACTCACCGAACGTCCCCGCGTGTCATTTTACGCACGGACATGCGGGGCCCGTCCCCATATGCCAAAGGGAAAATTCAGCCCTATATTTCTAGTTCATACTCTAATTTCTTCCTCCTTATTAATCTTTTAGTCATTCTTTGCTGGTCTTTATGTTCTGCCCAATTCCATCCAAGTGTTATGACTAATGCAGTTGGTAAAGTGGAGTTATTTAAAATTCCCAGAGGGAAACTTTAAACAACTGTCATAACCTATAATTTTAAGTGTTATGTTTGAGATGCATGTCTAAATTCAGGACCACCAGTACTCGAGGCTTTACATTAAACTAATTGAAACATTTTATTAATTTACACAGGTTAAAATATATGGACATGGCTACCAATTACTACCAGCACAACTTTTAACAAACTCCCAAACTAATCTCCATTAAGGCAACAGCAACCCATAGACTTAACCAGACACCAGGCCATGTATTTTCACCTTACAAATTCAAAATGAGGTTCTTTTCACTTTGGTTCCTGTGGAGCCAGTCGGAGGCTTACAGCAGCCTTTTGATCTCACATTGCCTTTGCTCTGCACACTTAAACTGCTAAAGTTATACCTACCACCACTGATTGAATTCAGAATTCAGATTCTCATTGTCTCACCAGCCTCTTTGAACTTCACCTCTTTAACAATGAAACCCCTTTCATAGTACTAATTTTATTAGTAATATAAACATGGTGCTTGGTAGCTGCTAGAAAGGTGTCAGTTTTCTGTCCCCTTCTTGAATGCTCTATTCAAAAAATATAAATGTATGCTATCTCTCATACATATCAAAACTAGTACACATCAAAGCACCCAGACTAGCTGGCTTTAATCCAATTAAGACACACCCACAGACTAAACCTCTATTTTAAAAGAAAAAATAATTTCCAAAATATTATATACATTAATAGCTTCATGACACCAAGGTTATTCATGAAGCAGCTGAAGATGTTTGGGCCTAGGATCCTATCCTGAGGGACTCCTGTAGCAATGCCCTGGAGCTGAGATGATTGGCCTCCAACAACCTCAAACATCTTCCTTTGTGTTAGGTATGATGCCAACCAGTGGGGAGATTCCCCCCTCCATGCTGCCCACCTAATTTCCATGGTCTTCAATTTTACTCGGGCTCCTTGATGTCTCAGTCGATGAAATGCTGCCTTGATGCTAAGGGCAATTACTCTCACCTGACCTCTGAGATTCAGCTCTTTTGACCATCTTTCCAAGGCACTATTGAGATCTGGAGCCAAATGGCTCTGGTGGGCCCTAAACTAAATATCTTAAGTAGGTCCTTAGCAGTGCTATTCGTTTGCTGATGATTGAGATTCAACTGATTGAATTGCTGGATTGGGTGAAGTTTGAGTCTTTATTTTTGCTGTGGAAACTGTCTTTCAGGTAGTCTCAGCATCTGTCCATTTTGTACAGAGGTTTGAACCCACATGCTGAAGCAGAATTAATGGAGTGAACATTAACTTGTCTTTTGCTACCTCAGTATGATTTCTCCAAATAGTTTCTGTGCTGTCAGCTAACTCGTGAAAAATATAGGAAACAACTAACCACACTTGGTTCTAGCTACATTGCCACCTGGTACAGTAATCAAAAAAAAGCCCAAAATAATGTTTAGAATTAAGTCCTTGTCAAAAAAATCTTTCAATGTTTGTATATCCAAAATAAAGCAGAGTTGAAAGAATATACACATGACGCTGAACAATTACATTTTAATGTGATCATTCCATTTAGATCTTACTGCTAAGGGCACAAGGCATCAAAGCTGCTAAAATCAGTTTACTTGTCAGTTCTGTGAAAGTAAAACACATCTTTTTTTTTATTAGTTAGTTTAATTTTTGTCATTTTGAGGTTTAGGAATCAAGCTCATTGTTGCCTGACACTATTGTGCTCATGCATTCAGATGGTACGCATGTGATTTATTCCATCTTTGTTCAGCAGGGTTGCTAGGGAAGAATCCAAACTGACAGAGAAGCTGATGAACCATCCATCTTGCCCTGCAGTGATGTGGACCTCCTACCAATCTACAGAGCAGCATTCACAGCAGAGCTAACAAGTAGCATGCTATCCACTCTCCCTCCAGGTTCAAAAAGTAATTATAATAAGGGAAGGAACAAGGCTAAAAAAGTAAAATAGACCAGTGTTGGGAGCTGTGGAAACACTTCTGGAAATTGACTCTTGCAGGCAAAATAGCAACAACAACAAATAAAAATCCTATTTGCATTTGACAGAGGATTGGAGCAACAGCTTGAAATAGGAGGATTGAAAGTTGCTCTTTCAGTTAATATGACTGTTTCCTAATCATTAATAGTAACGAGTGTAAGAAGCACTTGTCTTGTTTGACCGACAGTAGCCATGCAATGAGAAGGTCAAGTCAGTGATTACCTTCCTTTTACCCATGGCCATGGCCAAGAATTAGAAGCAATCATTTAATCATTGTCTAAGAACCTAATTTGACAGCTTAACGGTCAGACATGTGCTCTTTAAAAAAGCTGTGCAGCAGTTTCCTCCCTCCCTTAAACAATTATAGCAATATGGCTCAAATTCTAAGGCTTACTGATCAAGGGGATATATATAACAACCAATGTGAAATCACTGAACCAGTCCAGGAGCTAATGAGTGAACCTAAAATGCTTTTTTCAAAGTAGCAAGTCCTATTAAAAAGCCATTCTGTTGTAGTTTGCGAAATTCTTATTATTGCAACCATTTGTTAATTTGCACACATGAATTACATACTATTTTGTGAGATTGTCCTTGCAGAATTCAATTCATTTTAATAAATCAGAATGCTTGGGTTCCACATTTGGCAACATTTGTTAATGTAACCAGCATTAAAATTGCAATAAGCACTAAATGTAATAGAGCATAAGCCTTGAAATTTAATTCCAGCATAAACCACTTTAGCAAATATTGGAAATATACAAGGGTTAGCTCAGTTGGTTAGGTGGCTAGTGTGTGATGCAAAATGATGCCAACTGTGCAGGTTTAATCCCGGAATCTGCTGTGGATCTCATAGAGATCTGCCTTTTTCGCCTCGTCCTACGCTTGTAGAGTGGTGCCCTTCCTGCTTCATGTAACCAATTGTCTCTTTCTAATGGAGAGAGATGCCAATAGTGGACTATGGCTACTTACAAAATTACACAAAGGATCTGCAGAATGGCACCAAAAACAGCTCCTATGGATGACCTTAACTTGAATTGATGGACAAAGCCAATCTTTTTATATATGAAAGACCAATTAATATCAGCACCTTTGGCACATTTCTTTAAAGTCTCATTAAAAAAAGAAACTATTCTTTTATAGACAGCTTAATAACTACCTGGTGATGTTGTGTTGGTTCTGATGCAATATTGCTGGAAAGAAATTAATCCTTATTTTATGTTTAAACCAAGAATTCCTTAAGGAGCCATAACTTCCGAGCTCCAGGGCAGTGAAATTGAGGGTGGGGGTGGGGGGGGGGGGGGGTTCCCCAAAGATGGGCTGGGAAACTCCCACCCCTCGGAAGTTCCCAGGTAAGATTTGCACAGTAATTGCCTGGGAAGTGCAAACTTCCCTTGAGCAATTGCTCCAGAGCTGGGAACCATCCAAAAATGCGATCTAAATCACAAATTTTGAGTGGTTCCAACTGGGTTACATCAGTAGTTACCCAGAAAAAGTTAGAAGGATTAAAACCATTTCTACTTTCTGAGTGATCATTGTACAGGCCCATACCGACCTTCCCACCAGACTCCCCCCACACCATTGAATCCCCAGGGAGTGCCCTCCACCACACAGGAATCCCCCCCACCCCTTCGACTATACCATCCCCCCATGGGGACTCCCCACCCCCCACAAATACACCCTACCTCCAAGGGATAACCCCCACGGGGATCCCCCTTCCCATGGAACTCCCCCCGATGGGGTTCCCTGCCCCAGAGGACTCACCGCCCCCACAGAACTCCCTCCTCCCCACAGAACAGCCCCATGGGACTCACCCCCCTCTCGGGACTATTCCCCCATTCCCTCTTTGGGACTTACCCCAAGGTCCAACTCCCAACTTTCATTTCTCCACCAAGGCCCGACCCAACCCGACACCTCTCCCCAAGGCCCAGCCCAAACAGATCCCTGCCAGACCCCCCGCTGAGGCCCGAACCCACGTGCCCCCCGCACCCCCAAGACAGAACCCAACACCCCAATGGAGGCCTGTCCCGAACCACCGGTCCCTCGAGGCCCAACGCAATCAAACCCCGCCACAGATCGACAACCCCCCCTCCCACTGAGGCCCGACCCAACCCAAACCTGAGGCCTGACTCAACCCAACCCTGAGGCCCGACCCAACCCTGAGACCTGACCCAACCCAACCCTGAGACCTGACCCAAGCCCCCCACAAGGCACAACCCAACCCCACCTCACCCCCCACAAAATCTACCACCCCCCCCTCCCCCACTCCCAAATCCTGTCTACTTACCTTCTCCCTGGCCTGTCAAGGACCTTTAAACTTGATTGGACCTTTAACTTACCTGGTTTACGTCAGTGCCGTAAAAAATGGGGCATGGCCTCCTTACATCCAACTGAGCTGCCCTCGACGCTAGGTGCCAGGGACGAACTTCACTGCCAGGGTCTCACCCAGCCTGAGTCAGCAGGTTGGGCGAGATAGAATCGAAAAAAATTTCAGGTAAGAAAGTAGGAGGGGAGTGGCAATCTGACTCTGATTGCCCAGTCCGCGGATGTTCAGGCCCCATGACTTGATTTACTAAGATACAGAGTTTTTGTTTGCACCTTTTGCTATCTTTGGACTCAACTATTCCATTGCTCTCTCAGCATCTCACCTTGCACCCTTCTTAGACTTGAATTCACCCAAAGCTCTGCTGCCTATTTCCTAACACCCACCAAATCCTCTCGCCCATCACCCTTGTACTGCCTTGCTTCTGTCGCCAGCCAAGCTTTGATTTTAAAATTCTCATCCTTGTTTTCAAATCCCTCCATAGCCTTTCCTCTCCCTATCTCTGTAACCCCCTGTAGCCCTTCAACCCTCTGTGCTCCAATTCTGGCCTTTTGGTTTTTCCATTCCATCATTATGGCAGTGCCTTCAGCTGCCTAAGCTGTTAGGTCTGGTATTCCCTCTCAAAAGCTCTCTCTCTTCCTTTAAGATGCTCCTTAAACCTACTTCTTTGACCAAACCTTTGGCCATGATTCCTAATAGCTTATGTCATACAGTGTGAAATGTTGCTTGGCCATGCTCCTGTGAAACATCTTGGGACATTTCACCGTCCCATAGTGTTGCCAACATGTCGAATTTCATGATTCATATGTTTATGAGTATAACTTTTAGTGGGGATTGAAGTTTTAAAATGTAAGATAATGGAAACAGCTGGTGGGAGGTGGGTAAACAGACCTAAGGTGTATACTATTCAAAGGGTGGCCTGTGTTTATGTAATAAGGTCAGGGTTGGAAGTGGGAAAACACTAGACAATGGGTGAGCCCTTTCTGAGTTTCTTGGTGGAGACAAGATGTCTGCAGTTGTCTTCATAAGGGGTTTAACTTACTTGCAGATCAAAGGACAGGCTTTGGAGTTGAAGTTAATTAATTGGAATCTCTATCTGGGACATCCCAGGTGTGCTAGGTTGCCATGGGGATAGGTTGCAGGGAGGTATCCTTTTGCTATGGGTTTATCTCAGTGTTTTCTTATAGAAATAAAAATAGTCACTTGGGGCCTGGTAGCAACTTTGAAACAAGCATTGAAAGAAATCTGCCAAGAGCAGTAGACCAGTAGCAAAAAGGTTGTCATAAATCTTGGTGTCTTTTGATTTTGGAGTCACTGAGCAAGAAAGTAATGAGGCCCATGCTTGAGCTGGGTGCCCACAAGCATGAGGTGCTTCAGGAGAGTTGGAGGGTCACCTAGCTGGATGCTAGTGGAAGGACCCCAAGAAATCACATGCCTCAAAGAATAGCAGGAACGCTGAGGAAAATCAAAGTGAATTCCTGAGAGCTGTGGCACACTTTGGTTTGGCCCCAGGACAAGTAAAGGAACCCTAAAGTATGGGGGAACTCTTGAGCAGAAATAAAAGTACGTGTTTATGAAATTAAGTTAGCAGTACTTGTTTTATTTATCTTCTATAGTAAAGGTTTTTGTTTGAAACAAGACACCTTGTTGCATAATTCTTTCAGTTAATAATTGGGAGTTTGAATTTCTCTTTAAAAGTTACTGGTCTCCACAGAGATCATAAAGGTAGGCACTATTTAAATGCAAGTAATTGTTGCTTTATGGCAGTACTATAACTTAAAATGTGTAGAAATTTGATCAAATTGATAAATTTTATAGAAATATATCTCTTGGTACATATAAATAATGGGACGTGCAATTTACTGAAATCTCTGTAAATCTGATTGTATGAGAAATCTCAAATATATGGGTACAAATATTTTTCTGTTCTCTGTAGGTGTTAATGCATGTTGTCACATACCTGCTGCTGTTCATGTGAATGTTCTGGAGAAACCTATATCCACTGTTTCCATGCAAATCATTCAAAAAGCCTTCTGTAATTTTTTTCCAGTGGTCATGTTTAAATTACCAAAACTGTTAATTGTGAATATCCTAAAATAAAAATAAGTTTAAAAAGTCACATTTCACATTAAGCTAAGAGGGGTAGGGTATCTTTCTTTCCCTTATTTGAGTTCACTTCTTCAAAATAAAATGAGTTAAATTTTGAGGCACTACCCTCTGTGTTATGTTGAGTTTCATGGTAATGTTCTGATTAAGGATATCTTTTTGAGATCGCGAGCAAGACTCATCATAAAACACAAATTCAATCTACACAGATATCTTCAAGAAATTCGAAAACCAGGATTGGAAAATAAGAATTGGCTTAAGACTAACCCAACATATTTCAGTTTCATTCCTTAGGAACCATCAGGGAAAGAAAAAAAAACTTTCAGTCCAACAACAAGACTATTTGAACAAATACAGCTTCTAACTATGAAAGCAGAGTCCTCAAACTGACTGTGCTACCTAGTAACCTTTATAATACTGCAGTGCATCTCTCAAGAGTTTATCTTGCTATATATCAATGTTGGTAGCAAAAATAAAAGAGTTGATACTATATTGATTTTGTGCCATTAGAGGTGGTTTTCAAATAGAAAAAAATGTTCGCTATAACTGGACATTAGATATTGGACTCATTTTTGAGTTTAAATAATTCAAGCTTCCAATACTCTCAATTGAAAGTTCAAATTTATGGGTTTGAGTAAAATAGTTGACACCAGACTACTACAGACTCAAATATATACCATCTCAAACAATCAGGGTTTTGTTAAATCGACTACAGTGTTTTTTTTCTCTAGTCCTCAGTTCCTATGTAGCCAGGAACTTGGATTCATGCCCTTTGTTGCACAAGATGTGTACAATGCTCACAATTGTCAGTAATGGCAACAATGATCACCTTCACTACAGCATCAGGCAAAACAAATGCAAAGTATTCAAAGCATCACAAGCTTTAGTGACATCTACTAAACAATATGAGAATGCATTTTTTAACAAAAGACACCTACTTTTTGCAGTTGCTCCTCTCCCCAGATACAGCTCCCAATTTCCATCTTCCATTAAGAAAAGTGTTCAGTATGACTTGTCTCTAATGACCTAACACAGGCAACATGGGTCAAATAGCCTCCTTCTGTGCTACTCATGTCTCATTAAACTTAAAATGGCACTTGTTTTGTTTTCAGCCTATTTTAAGACAACTGCAATCCACTTACATTCAGAGTCATGGTCAAATATGCCCCAGTCAACAAGCTATTAACAGAAAATGCATCTGACATACCACAAGGCTGGAACTCCCGCTGATGGCCAATGGTTAAATGCACTAGGACGGCCATGCAGATTGTGAATGTCTGTTACAGACCGGGGGACAGTGGGGATTAATGTAAACAGTCCTGATTTCTCCTCTCACTACTCATCTCCCTCACTGCTTCTTTCCCTGC
This sequence comes from Cetorhinus maximus, assembly GCF_964194155.1. Classification (NCBI taxonomy): domain Eukaryota; kingdom Metazoa; phylum Chordata; class Chondrichthyes; order Lamniformes; family Cetorhinidae; genus Cetorhinus; species Cetorhinus maximus. The sequence goes on from NC_135895.1 coordinate 103,160,241, forward strand.
TTTAGGACTTCTCTGGTCCCTATTTAAGTTGGGGATATTTAGGGAATCTGTTTCAGATTCTAGGGGCCTTCTCTGGACCCCATTTAATTTTGCTGGCCTGGCTTCAGCCTTGCTACCTTCGAGCAGCTCCTGCTTAAGGCCTGTGGGTGCTATCCCGTCACTTTGGGCCTCTGGACCTTCTCCAGCTTTCTGCCGTTCTGCAAATTTCTGCTGCTTGGTCTTGGCCTCTTTTCTTTTGCTGACTAGCACTTTGCTGCCAGCCAAATCGTTCCCAAGGAGGAAATAAATTCCTGCTACTGATAGATTAGGAGCAATTCCTACTGTAACAGGGCCTGAAACACAGTCACACCCGAGGTGGACCTTATGGAGGGGTGCAAACACAGGTCCTCCTCCCACTCCACTGATCAGTGACTTGGCCTTCAGGGAGGTCTCAGGGGGTAGGTTGAAGTTTCCCTCCAACATTAAGGACTAAGTGGCCCCCGTGTCCTGGAGCAGTACCAGACTTGCTCACATTTTGGGATGGGCAGGGGGGCACTATTTGTGAATGGACAAAGCTCCAGTAACTCTCCGGGAATTTGTCCAGCTCGGACACACAGGGCGGAATCATCCCAGATTTGCATTAAGCGCGGTAATGGGCGGGTAAAACGATGTTACACTCGCCGGCCTCAATGGTGGGTTTTCACGCCATATCATCCCAAACCCATCGCAATACTTATGCATTCCCTGGATACACGTCGTTTCCATGGCGAGCGGGCTCTCATTCGCCTGCCGATCCATCACCTCGCCGCTTCATCATGCCAGGCACCACATGTAAAGTGCAGTCGCGCTCAGTGCTCCCAGCCCAGGGCTGCAGCAAGGAAGGCATGGCCCCTAAAGGTAAGAAAACTGCAGCCGTCGAACGCCTTTTGGATGCCGTGGAGGCCCCACTGTGATATCGTCAACATCTGCTCTGGCCACAGGAGGGGCAGCTATATTACCACTCTGGCTTGGTAGGCGATGGCAGTGGTGATCAGTGCCAACGTTGCACAGAAGAGGTTGGCCATCCAATGCAGATAGAGGATGAATGATCTCATCTGTGCAGCCAGGGTATGGCAACCATCTCATCACCCTAAACTCACACACTCAAGCCCATCACACATTCACTGGCATCTCACTCACTGCCAGCTCAAGGACATCACCATCCATTCTCACACACATACCCTCCCATCTCCATCTGGCCTCATCCCCTCTGGAGACTGACTCCTCAGCCCTCACCACCTTGAGGCCACTTGCACAGATCAACTTCTGACCCCCCCACACACATCCTGGGATACCCTCCTTCCCCAGTATAGCTCTTGTCCTGCAGCCTCTTCCCTTGCCTGAGGCCTCTACTCCCCCTTCCCCAAGCAAGCCCTAGCCCTGCAGTCATTGAAAAGCCACCTACATGTGGCTGATCTGGTAGGTAGAGACCTGCCCATAACCCCCCTAAAAGTGATGTGGTGCTGTCTGTGAAGCCTGCCGCTGATGACTGTGAGTGCTGCCCGAAGCGAGACAGGCAAACAAGCTTTGAGGTACCGAGTGAAGTGCAGCTCGCCAGGTGCATGTCGCTTATGTTGTGCTGTTGTGAAACACGTCGGCGTGTTTTCCTGCCAACATGGGCGGATGATCCAGCCAGGGCGGGGATAAGTCTGGCGGGCTGGCTTTATAATGATATATTGATGTATTTCAATGAGGCTCCCGATGTCCAATGGCAGGAAACGCAGCTCACCATTGGCGGGCTGAGCGGGAAGTCACAAATTGGTTTCACACAGTCGTGAAACCGATCGCACCACATTGTCCGCTCACGCCACCGAATACACCCGATGCCAGCGGGCATGGAAAAATCCCGGCCACAGAGTGCCATGCTCTCAGAAGGGAAAGTTTCTGTAGTGAGCGGCCCTGCTGCATTACCCACTGGGACATTCTTCAGGGGACTATTCGTGTGGAGCCCTACTAGGCCAATTGGCTCACCTCGCAATTTCCAGTGTTCCGGTCTGGAATGGCCTATTTTGTTGCAATGAGAACACACCAGCCTCCAGGAATGCTCTTTTCATGCTGTAGGGGGCCTCTCACACCCTCCTTTGTGTTTCCATTTCTGGGTGGGGGCCCTTCCCTATCTAGATCACCCTGCTTCTCTTTCCAATATTCATGGGTATAGTCTAGAAAGGGTCTACCTGAGTTTACAGACCCACGGGTGAGGTCATAGCTGTCTGCTGTGACCGCTGCACCCCTGGCTGTGAGGATTCTCTGCTCCTCCAGGTGTACTCGTAGGTTGGAGGGTCGGCAATTTATGAATTCCTCCAACAATACCAGCTCATGCAGCCTCTCCAAGGTGCATGGGATTTTTAAAGATCTTATCCATCGGTCAAATGCAATTTGTTTCAGCCGTTCAAACTCGATGTAGGTTTGGATTGGCTTCTTATGAACATTCCAGAATTACTGGCGGTATGTCTCTGGGACTAACTCGTAGGCACTTAGGATGCCAGCCTTAGTCTGCTCATAATTTAGGAACACCTCAGAAGGCAGCATGCAGTAGAATTCTTGGGCTCTCCCTGACAGTTGGGCTCGAAGTAAAAATGTTCAGATCTCTGAGGGTCATTTTAGCTGCCCTGCTATTTTCTCAAAGGTGGTAAAAAATGACTCCACATCGCTCTCTTGGGAAGGATTCTCGCATACCTGAGGGCTTCGGAGAGTGGTTTGGGATTAGGGGGATAGGGGATGCTGCCAGGCGAGTTCTTCCCTTGTAGCGGCTGGTTGTCCGTCTCTCTCTCTCTCTCCCTTTGAGCAGCTAGCTCCAGTTAAAATCTTCAGAGCTGGAATTCCCTTTCCTTTTCTTGTTCCCTTGCTCTCTCCTGAGCTCCTCTCTCTTTCCCTCCTCCCCTCTCCTGAAATTCTAGCTCCAGTTTAAGCATTTCCAGCTCAAAACTGGCCAGGGTAAGGGATTTGGAGTCATGATTAAGCTCCTCACCTGACTCTGGTAATCTCAGATCCAGACATCCGACCAACGCCAGGATTAGGTTGTTTCTTTTGATTTTTGCAGGGCAATTTGAACTGTATCTCCCTAGCTACAGTTTTCATTTGATCTGTGTTCAGGGTCTCCAAACTTTCCCAGCTTATTTTGTCTTGCTGAACAAACATTTAGGCATCAAATATTGCCATTTTCTTAGTGTTAGGACAAGGAATTTGCTGTGGTAAATTACTTGTCTTAAAATAAGTTCTAGCCACCAAATTTTCCCTCTTTGGCTTCCAATTGATTTCTTTCAGTATCCAATCCAGGTTCAAGTTTTGGACTCTGGCCAAATTCAACTTGGGTTTTCCTCAACTTGAGCTCCCAATTTCTGTTAAGGACCGGAAAGGGATTAATTTAAACAGATCTGATTGCTCCTCTCACTGCCCATCTGTAAACAGAAAGGTATTTTTGATTTCTGATTTCCCCTTTTAAAAGTGGTGGTGCGTTTTCCCCAACCCTTCAGTGTGGAGCGATCCAATTCTCTATTAATAACCCCACCAGTAAACTCGAGATAAGGGAAAATAAGAGGGTTGGTTTATTTTACACACACAAAATGCGGGAAAGGAGCTTTGCAACCTCTGCCTCTTTTTGCACTCATACAATAAAAGATGGATAAGGGAAAGAAAGTGGCACAGGGCAAGACCACAATAAAAATAAGAGTTATGGCTTCCACGTGAGTCCAGATCCAGAATCAAATGTCCAGTGGTGCATTCCTTCAGAGGTTAGCAGGCCAAAATTGTTGCAGGGTGACCCAAATTTCCAGAAGCGAGGACTTCCATGATGGGAGAATGGACATAGAGATGAATTAGTGTTGAAGGCACAGCAACAGAAGTTCCAACGTTCCAGTAGTTCACAGTGTAGATGCAGGCCAGGCAATTTATGTGGACAGAGCTCTTTCTGCTGCTTTCCGTTAGATGGTAAAATGGTAGACTGCCTGGGTTCAGTTCCGCATGGCACTATTACAGGTTCTAGCAGCTTGGGAGAGGTCACCTGACATACCTCCCACTTCTTTTCCTGGGTGTTGGACAAAAGGTGTATTTTCCTGGTCTGAAATCTTGAGGTATTTAATAGAGGAGTCCGTTTGTCCTTTGCAGGCATACCGTCTCCATTGGCCAGATGGCTCTGCCTTAGAAATAGGGTCGATTTTTTTGGAATTTGATTGTCGGGCTATCACAGGGGGCATTAGCACCTCTTTAAAGATAGCAAAGTCCCTGCTAGTTTCTGAAGGTTAGAAAGTCCTCTGGTATGAGTCATGGCTAGTCAGGGTAAAGCCTTGTCCATTTTTAAAATAAAAATAATAATTTTATAAAGTAGCCAGGTTGACCTAGATATATGTACATTTTTCCCCTTCTTGTCTTTTGGCAGGAACAATGTCCCAGTTAAATCATGGACTATGGCAAGGTGGTAAATCTTAGTCTGATGGAGACATTACAGTCAACCTGTCCATTCTTGAGCTTGGGGAAAAAAGACTGAAGGCCAAGATGTTTGTTTCTTCTCACTATGCAATGATCATTGCAGGAACTGTATGAATGTGCATATTGGCTTAGTTAATGAAACGTTTTATGAGCATTCCATGTTTTATGCTCATTTAGGAAAAGTATGTTATGACTTCTGCACTGGTTGTCAAACCCAAGTGGAAAACATTGGTAGTTGGGGAGAGGGAGGATAGGGGGGTTGGAACATAGGAACAGGAATCACCCTGCTCCACCATTTAATTAGATTATGAGTGATTTGCATCTCAACTCCAATTACCCACTTTTTCTCCATATTCCTTGATAAATCTATTTATGTCAGGTAAATGTAAGTCTTGATAACTCCAATTGTCTTAGCATTCACAGCCTTTTGGAGTAACTTGAAATTCAGCCACAATAATCAACACCTTGTAAAAGGTTTAACTGCAGCTGATTTAGCTGATTCAATTCTTTGAGGAGGTAACAAGCAGGATAGGTAAAGGGGAACTAGTAGATGTAAGATATTCAAATTTCCAAAAGGCGTTCGATAAGGTACCACACATAAGCCTACTTAATAAGACAAGAGCTCATGTTGTTGGGGGTAGTATATTAGCATGGGTAGAGGATTGGCTAACCATTAGAAGACAGAGAATTGGTATAAGGGGCGCATTTTCAGGATGGCAGCCTGTAACTAATGGAGTGCCACAGGGAACAGTGCTGGGGCCTCAATTATTTATAATATACATTAATGACTTAGATGAGGGAACTGAATGGACTATCACCAAGTTTGTGGATGCTACGAAAATAGGTGGCAAGGCAAGTGGTGAGGATGACACAAAGAGTCTACAGAGGGATATAGACAGGTTAAGTGAGTGGGCAAAAAAGTGGCAGATGGAATATAATGTGGGAAAATGTGATGTTATGCACTTTGGCAGGAAAAATAGAGGAGCTGAATATTATTTAAGTGGAGAAAGACTGCAGAAGGCTGCAGCACAGAGGGATTTGGGGGTCCTTGTGCATGAATCACAAAAAGCTAACATACAAGTTCAACAGGTAATAGGAAAGGCAAATGGAATGTTGGCCTTTATTTCAAAGAGAATGGAGTATAAAAATAGGGAAGTCTTGCTAAAACTATACAAGGCATGAGTTAGACCACATCTAGAATACTGTGAACAGTTTTGATCCCCTTATCTAAGGAAAGATATACTGGCATTGGAGGCAGTCCAGAGAAGGTTCACCAGGTTGATTCCGGAGGGATTTTCTTATGAGGAGAGGTTGAGTAGGTAGGGCCTGTACTCATTGGAGTTTAGAAGAATGAGGGACGGCCTTATTGAAACATATAAGATTCTTAGGGGGCTTGACAGGGTAGATGCTGAGAGGTGGTTTCCCCTTATGGGAGAGTCTAGGACCAGAGGGCATAATCTCAGAGTAAGGGGGCACCCATTTAAGACAGAGATGAGGAGGAATTTCTTCTCTCAGGGGATAGTTAATCTGTGGAATTCTTTACCGCAGAGGGCTGTAGAAGTTGGGTCATTAAGTATATTCAAGGCTGAGGTAGACAGATTTTTAATCAGTAAGGGAATCAAGGGTTATGGGGAAAAGGCAGGGAAGTGGAGTTGAGGATTATCAGGTCAGCCATGATCTCATTGAATGGCAGAGCAGACTTGATGGGCCGAATGGCCTACTTCTGCTCCTATGTCTTATGGTCTTATGCTGAAGGAAATAACCGCTATAATTTTAAAAATCAATTTCGTTGAATTTAGTTAAGCTGCCCATTAGTAATCCACCCTATTGCTGATCTGAAGCCCAGCTCAGACATCAGAGCACCAGAAAATAACATTTGTTTCAAAAATGCACAATCTAGGTTTTGTCACTTTTGTCCCCCAAGTTTTACACTTACATTCATGCAAACCTTCCTTTGTGCTACTCGTAGTGACTTGGAGGTTAAGCTATTCGGAGGAGGAGGAGGAGCGCAGGCGACCGTTGAAAGAATTTAGGAAGAAGTTTGAGTTACTTGGGGAAATTGAAAAAATATTTATTGGTTGCCTCAGGCATCCTGGGAACCAGGGCCAAAAAATTCAGCCCCTTAGTGTCACTAAAGCTGGTACCATGGAAACAGGTCGCCCATCAAGTGAGGTGGGTAGCTCTTCCACTATTGCACCCAATGCTGCAAAGGGCACTCATATGCCATATATATGCTGCAAGATTCCCAATCGGCCATGTTGTGACATCAAACAGCCATACTGGCTGATTTAATGCACTTATTCCATACTCAAACCACGCAATCCGCCCAATGTGTTCACTTGTCACTCCAAGTTGAACATATATTCAGCTGCAACAGGGACTTCTCACTGGCCCTATTTAAAGGACCAACCGTTCAGCTTTCAGGAGAGGAGATCTTGAGCAGCTTCTGCTATTGAAAAGTTTGTGGAGGTGCTGCGGAGTGTTTTTGGATATGTTGTGGTGAATTGCTGAATTTGGCGGTTGTTACACCCTCACAGGGAGGACAGAGATTTGAAGACCAGGCCTCATAGGCCACCACAGGTAGGGGCGCTGCATGCTCCTGTCCCAGAGACCCATTACAACTCCCCCAGGAATGGTGCTTCAGCAAGCCCTAATAACGTGTTAGAGCACAGATTGCTGGACTGCAGTGAGAGCCTGCAAGCCCCCTTTGAGCACTAAAATCTGCAGCCATGTTGGCAGCAGTCTGAGCCTGGATAGCAGAAAGCATAGATCTCACGATCTCTGTCAGAGCTTCCACTGCAGCACTGAGGTGTTGGGTGACTGCTGCTCTGTGCTGGTTCATGGTTAAGGCCTTATGGAAATAATATGCAAAGATAAAGAAAGAAGTTAATTCCACTTAGATAACACTATTACATTAGTCCATATATTTGCCTACATAATGTATCTTCATTGAATAAAAAGCTCTCTTAAATATAATTAAGAGCATTTCTTTTCCTGTTAGAGTTACTTCAGACCAGGTTCAAACTTTACCTTATTTTAATGTTTTCGCACATTTACAACAAAAAAGCCCAAAATCAGTTATCTTCATAGTCCTGGTTACCACTTTCCGGAGGTAAATGTCGATAGCTTCCAAAGTAGGGATTGTGATGCGCGATTAGCCTGTGTTCATTGCTTCTGAAGCATGAAGCATGCACATTTCATGTTGCCTGCTCATTTCACTGATAGAAGCATAGCCCCCAGCACTGAACACATTGGGTGGGAATTTTGCAGCCCCGCTACAGTGAGGGCAGGGCCGGGAAATGTCAGCGGGACTGGAAGATCCTGCAGGCGGGAGGGCCCAAACGTTCTGGCCGCTGAGTGCTGCATGCCCCAGCAGGGGGCCCAAGGATGTACAAGGCTACCATATTTTAAAGTCAGCATGCACTACTTAAAGCCAGTTTCCACCTCTTTAAATTGAGGTGCTATCCGGCTGCAGGAGGGGCTGGAAGTACATGAGGAAGAGGTTCTGACCTGCAAGAAAAGTGAATATGGCGCAACGGGGCAGAAAGCAATCTTCAAGTTTCTCTGACACAGCACTGGAGGCTTTAATGGAAAAGGTCGAGGTGGACTGGAGGAGTGAGATCCTCTATCTCTCCAGACAAACACTGAGAAGGCAGTGGGAGCACATAGCTGTGCCAGTACAAGCAGTGTAGCCCTCAGGACCTGGATGGGGTGCAGGAACAAGCTTAATTACCTCACACAAGTAGTCAAGATTAGTGAATTGTCCCCCAATACCATATCCTTACAACTGAATCACCAGCCTCACACACTGCTCAATTCACCACACCCCTTTCACTCAACTACCAGTAATTCTATCAACCATGAATCATACTTCACAGTCATAGCTTCACCACACCCTCACATACATTCTACAAGCCTCACACCCACACCACACAACTTGCAGACACGGCTAGCTATTCAACTATGGCAGCCACATCACCCAGACATGGTACACCACACCCACTGACGCACTTGCCTCTTTCTTGCAGGATGAGGTGGTACATAACTCTAGGTAACAGGAGCTAACTGGCGAGGTACAGGCATGGCTGCTTGTCCTCACCCCGATGAAAGTGATGGTGCTCGCATGATTGGAGCAGCCATTGCTGAGGCAATGGCCAGCAGTGAGTTGAAACACTAAAGATGACAGTTTACCTAATTCCCTCCTTCTCACATCCCGCTTCCTCCTCATCCCACAATCTCTTCTGATAAACAAGCTGCAGATGTTTTAAGGAAGCACCACTGGCTTTCTTCCATTCCCCTCACCACAAACTTATCTTTGTGCGTTTCTCCATTTAGATACCCAAGGACTGCCGCCCGGCCAGGCAGTGCTGTAGGAACATGGTGTGGTAAAGAGAAAAGCTACTGATGATGAGGAAACACTGTCACTCACTCTGGTATCAGTTCAGGTACTTCAGAGGGTAACTTAGAAGTGGGATCTGGATGTAGTGAAATCGTGGGGATGAGTGGTCGGTAGCCAGGACAGGAAGATGTATGCATGAGCATACAGAAATGCTTGGTGCATTAGCAGGCTGCCAGGAAACTGTTAAGGAGCATGGAGTTTTCTGGGACCAAACCTGCTGCTTGTTGCAGAGATTGGAGCCCATCCTTTCCAGTGTGGAAGTGGTAACCAGCTACATGAGAACATTTGCAGATTGAACCATGATGCAGAATCTGATGGCAAATGTCTCGGCTTCCAGTGCAGCATGTGCAGAAGCCACATAACAGTTGAAGTTCAGTCAGGCAAGTGCAGTTTGCTGCCCTGCAGGCTCAGAGAGCTGACATCATGGCTGTGGATATCAGTTCTCAAAAGGGTTTGCAGGATCACTTGGCAGTCCAGCTCCTTGCTCCAGCAGATACTAGAATTGTTGAGGTGCTGTGCAGCAGAGTCACAGTGGCACTGTGGAGCACTGGCCTGCTGTCCTAGCTTTCTCAGGATGGCAACATTCAACATCCCATCGCTGCCACTCACCAGCGTCCTTCATGTTACCTGTTGGCCAGCCATGACAGGCTGCTGCTGCCCGTGCTGAGGCAGTGCAGTCCAAGGCCAGGCCCCTCAAGGCCCAGAGCTGCTCGAGGTCATCCTGTAAAGCCATCTGGAATCTCCCCTTCCACCAGCCATACTGCAGCCACTCGAGTAGCATTGCATAGGAGCAATGGGAGAGACAAGGAGGCATGGAGAATGCACAAGGATGGCACTTTTGTGTGGAAAGCTGGATGCTTTGCTTGATAAAGCTAATTTGGAGTGTTTGTTTTGTTTTGTGGTGTCTTTTACTTCAGCGTCGCGACCAGGAGGACATCTGCCCTCTTTCTAGCAGGACAATAGAAGAGAACAGAGCAGAAATGGTGGTGGAAAAGGACATCTGTATCTCCTGAGTTTTATACAGGAAATGGTTCTCTGCACCGTGGGGTGACTGTGACAGAGCCTGTGTTATCCAGCATTGCTCAGAACAATAGGGTGACAGCATCTTCCTGCTTTATGCTCCATCTCAACTTGCAGCTCACCCTTGTCCTGCTAGCTGGCATGATGTGCAAGCTGCTGATGGTGTGAACATGGACCCATTTGTTTTCCGTTCCAACCTCCTTCCCCTTGAGTTCCTGCTTCCAGACACCCCAGAACTGTCACCTGCCCAGCCAAAGGAGTCCCAGGAGGTGGGAAAAAAAAGCAACAGCACAGCACTGATACATTTAAATCTTGACCCATGCAGCCACCAGCTCAGATACTAGCACGGCACATACTTTGGAGGGTCATTTAGATTTGGGAGTGGCACATGGTGAGGGGGCTGCAACCAGGCTGGAGGCAAAGGATGGTCATATGCCAGCTCACTGGAGGGCGATGTCGCAAAGTAGTACTGATGCAAAAGCCTCAGATGAGGACCTCGATAGGGCAGCATACAGGACAGCACTGAATTAGCATGTGCACCAAGATGTCAGGAGCATTGGCGGGCCTGCCAGGCATCCTCTGGTCACTGTAAACTTGGCAGAAGGGTGGGTGCAGAGCTTGTCCTCTCCACCGCCTCTATTCTCTCTCCCCATCATGCTGCAGACTCAAGAGGCACTACCACTGCCGCCCCCATATCTGTTGCAACTTTATGTGCACAAGTCACCTGATCCGCCGTCATCCCAGTGAGGATAACGCAACACTCTCTGGCAAATCCATGAAGTCATCAAAACACCTCCAGTGTACAGTCAGACACTTTGCAATAGAAAAGGTTCCAAAATATTGCCTTGCCTGCAATCAGGATGTCTGGCCCTTTAAATAAAGCTACTTGCAAGGCCAATTATTAGCTTCATGCTTCTATCTTCATGAGCAAACATGCAAATGCTGCCAGCACATTCATTGCCAATATCCCAATTTATGTTTTCTTGCAATCTGAATTTAACGTTTATAAATGTTTACACAATTCACACAATGAACCCGACTGAACGGAAGTGAGAAGTCCATTTTAAAGAAATCAGAACTAAATTATTGATTCAAGTTGTTGTCTAAATTAATTATTTAATATATAGCTGGATCAAAATGATTAACTATAAGAATTGTGTTTTCCTCTATACTTTTGATATTTCTTTGTTATTGATCTATTTTTCCCGCATCTCACAATTATGGCTTGGTTCAAGGTGTATCAACCGAGGTGATGATGGATTTTTCCCATTATTAGTATATGTGGAAGCATCCAATGGGATTTATACTTAGTTCTTAACAACGCCAAAGGACACAGCAAACTCACCATTCTTAAAATGAATAGCTTCATCCATGTTGAGCAATGTATTTTTATGAAGAATGACTGGCAACAAGGATTTAAAAAGAGAATAGATACATGGAAAGGATATATAAAAAGGGCAACATATATAATTTAAAAAGATCTGGTACAGTAAGGATAGAATAAAATAAATCATTTGATAGAATCAGCACATCTGTCACATCTTCCATTGAAAACTATGTAAACACAGAAAGGAAGGAACTTATATCTGTATAGAAACCTTTCACAATCACAGGATATCCCAAACCATTTTGCAGCTAATTGAGTGCTTTGGTTTCTGAAGTGTGGTCACTGTCGGAACTTAGGGAGAAATAATTTGCACTCAGCGAGATCCCACCAACAACCACCAGCTAATTTATGTTACATTGATGGTGGTTCAGGGATAACCATTGGCCAGGAGAATGGCCTTGTTCCTTCAGTTGTAATATGGGATCTTTTATATTCACCCAAGAAGTTACTCGGGGCCTCGGTTTAGAGTAATGCTACAAGAGATCTGCTAGCATTAAAAAAACATAGGAGTACAATTTGTTAATGATCATGGTTGACATAGCATCATATGACCCAATACCAAAGTATTGAATCTAACCTGAGCCACATGGCTGTTAAGGCGTCGTTTGTATTACACATAAAGGGAGTAACTTGCTCCTAGATTAGAAACTCCAGCACATCACGATTCAGCCAGCCCAATGACACCTGAATTTTACTGGTACATACACGGACATACAGTGCATTTCTAAACATTGAGCTATCCATTTTATTTGATGACACATAGTGCTGTTTGTATCACTGAATAAATATCGAGTGGGCCTTTCCAAACTATTTTCGATGTCAATTCACATGGCCATGCTGAAATTTAGTCAAGCATGGACTCCCGTAGTTTTGGAATATATGCTGTCTAGATGCAACAATTTATTTTTTCATGAATAAAAAAGGAACAAAGGGCAATTTTTGAACAAGTGCTTATTGGAGTCAAATGCAAGTAAGTAAACTTCCTCAGAATGCTTTTAACAGACATGTGATCTAAAACGTAATTATTCGACTATAATATTGACAATATACTTTAAATGCAAGGTGATATATTCCGAAAAATTTAGGTAATTGTGAAACATGGTTGCTGCATATTTAATGGAACAGAAAGAAAGAGATTCTAGTCACTAGTTGGTGACTAAGTAGCTCTGATTATTGGTGCGATCAAAGATTCTTCATATTCAGATTGCATGTACCACTAGGTAAACCAACCACAATGTATTGATATTGTGACATTTGGAGAAGGGAAGTATGCAGAAGATACCATAATTTGATTATGATGAAATATAATTAAAACTCTTCATTTGCAGAATTAAACGATTCATCATTGGCTCCATGAGTCATTGCAGATATGTAGCAGATCATCAGCAGACAATAAGTCAAAGGAACTGCCTTCTGGCAGAGAACATATGAATGAAGAAGGTACCTGAGGACTTAACAGAAATAGCGTTCAAAGGTACATATTTCTAACAGTAACTTTATGCTTAAAGAACAGCATCCTTAAAATAGATCCATGAGCCAGAAACAGAATTCTACGGTGAAGCATGCTTCTATATATAAAAGATATAGGAATAAACCATTCCTGATCATGAGTCACATCGCCAAAACAGATAGCAATGGAAACAATTTGTTTTTTATACTGGATAATTATCATCAAATCAATTAGTTCAGCTATTAGTTCCTAATGATGTGCGTCGATATGCAAAGAGAGAGTAACCCCCATTGTTAGCTGCATAAGCTCCTATCACTGCAAATTCCAGTTCTCAGTTGTTTCACCAAAATGCAGGCACATCACCCTAAGCTACTTTTATGTATCCATGCAGTGTGCTGGAGAGCAGTATTAGCAAGTGGTCAAGGGGAGGTTGCCTGTTCATCATCCTGTTCCACATGAGTGTGTAAGAGTTACTCCTTTTTTATAAAAGAAAAGAGCTGAAAATATCAATTTTCAGGTAATTGGCAAAAGAGCCAGAGCAACATGAAGAATCCAAATTTAACTCAGCAAATTGTTATGATCTGGCATGAATTATCTGAAAAGGTGTTGGAAGGAGATTCAATAGTAACTTACAAAATGGGATAAATACTTGATAAGGAAAGATTTGCAGGGCTACAGGAAAGAGCAGGGGAATTGTGCCAATAGGACAGCTCCTTCAGAGAGCCGCACAGATGTGATGGGCCATTTGGCCACTTCCTCTGCTCTATCTTTCTATGAGTATATGAAAATATATTTGACATAATCATATCATTCATGACGCTGAAATTGGTGAATTTCTTTCAAGTCTGTTCTGTATTCTTGTTTCCACTGCTTATGCATAGCCTACATGTCAAGAACTTTTCCCACAAAGTGCACCAACCAGGAGAATATTCTACCCCAATGTAGAGTACTTGTCATAAGAGTAACTTTACCAAGAGCTTACCAGATAAAGACAGGGAATGACAAGTACAACATATACTAAAGGCACTGCCACCCCTAAAATCAAATCACTCTGATCGTTCACAACTCAGGGCATTCACTTACTATCACAGCATATGAGAGACAACTTTCTTGACCTTTCTCGATCGTCCATTTTTCTGAGTGTAAATGTCAGGACAAAGGGGTGGTGACATGTTCCACTGGGTCTTTTCCCCTTCATATTGCCACTGGATTTCCTAGAGCCCACCCCCCTTGTGGATGAGGCCAAACCTGCCCCTGCAAGTGGATGCAGATCCATCACACCAATGCAAATGAGGGAGCATTCCCAACCTTTTACCTCTTTTTCCTGATACAACACTGGCTGGGTACATATGGGCACACAGTGAAACCCATATGCCCTTGCCCTTCTAGATAGAGGTGGTCATGGGTTTGGAAGGTGCTGTCAAATGAGCCTTGGTGAATTTCTGCAGTGCATCAGTAGATGGTACACACTGCTGCTACTGTGCTTTGGCGGTGGAGGGAGTGAATGTTTATGGATGTGGTGCCAATCAAGCGGGCTGCTTTGTCCTGGGCGGTGTCAAGCTTTTTGAGTGTTGCAGGCTGAAGACAGGAGAGTCTTAATTTTAAATTTCACCAGCTTATCACTCCAACCCTAAGGAGGTCCAAAACACAGCTGTAGGCTTTCATCACCATGTACATTATCCATGTTCCCCGTGTTCTATAAATGCAATCTATGTCAAACATTTAAAAAAAAAGAAAATGTCAGTTTTATCTGAAGCAAGTTTTTAATTTTGCCTTGGTATCGCTTAGCAACACATATTCCAAATATAAACAGACATATTACAGTTGCCTCATGTAAACTTCTGCAAATGAAATATTGCTCTAATGATTTTGTCACTGTATAACCAAAGGACTTTGACCTGAAATGTTAACTCTCTCTCTCTCTCCATAGATGCTGCCTGACCTGCTGAGCATTTCCAACATATTCTGTTTTCATTTTAGTACAGTCATAAAGTCTGAGTACTCAATTTTCTTGTCAATTTGTTGAATACAGTTCCACTCTTTTATTTTAAATACCCACATAAAAGTTATTCAATGTCACTCATACGAAAACAAAAAATATCTTGCATAAAATGAAACTCAATTTTTATTTTTGTCTTTATGTTGTTTCAGAGTGAATTATTCATCACGATTTGACATGCAATGTACCCATCACATCAGCAGGTTTTGCATGGAGATACATAATGCTGGATAAAGTGTTAACACCCAAGAATGGCTGGGTTGGGAAGTGAAAATAGAAGAAAATTGAAACACAACAGCAACCCAGCCCCAATGAAGCAACTGTTGGCTTTAACTGAGGTGCGTTTGGTAGAGAGTGACTTGACTGCTCACAGGAGTCAGCGTGATTATTAGCCCAAGCAAGCCAGCATTAAATCATTTAATGGTATAATTATGGAAACAATGGAAATGGAAGGATTTTCAATTGATTTAACCATTCTTTTCAATTTATTGCCTCCGGTATGAGCTTCCCGGGGCTCGGGAAACTCATCAGTGAAATGGAGGGACCTTTCATAGGGTCAGATTTCCCAATCTCTATGAAGGTTCAGTGCTTACCTACTTTGTCAGCTTCCTCTGGCAAATGTTTTGCTAAGAGTTCTTGACAACATAGGGGCTTTTAAGAGGTTTGGACACTTTCAAACCGATGCCAGCAGGATGGGGGCAGGGGGAAGGCAAGCAGGTGGGTGCCATAGATGCTTTTGACATCTGACAAGGAGGTCTATCACCATCATGCCAGCAATGACGTGGTGTGGTCATGCAATGTGAATGCTAGGCCACCATTTATTGCCCATCTCTAATTGCCCTTGAGAAGGTGATGGTGAGCAGCCTTCTTGAACTGCTGCAGTCCATGCCATGTAGGTACACCTGCCCTGCTGTCAGGGAGGGAGTTCCGGTTCCAGGAGTTCCAGTGGCAGGGAAGGAATGCGATATAATTCCAAGTCAGGGTGGTTTGTGATTTGGATGGGAACTTGCTGGTGGTGGTGTTCCCATGTGTCTGCTGCCCTTGTCCTTCTAGGTGGTAGAGGTCACGAGTTTGAAAGGTGCTGTTAAAGCAGCCTTGGCGAGTTTCTGCAGTGCATCTTGAACAGGGTACACACAGCTACCACTGTGCACCGGTGGTGGAGGTAGTGAATATTTAAGGTGTTGGATGGGATGCCGATCAAGCGGGCTACTTTGCCCTGGATGGGTCAAGCTTGTTGAGTGTTGTTACAATTGCACTCATCCAGGCAAGTGGAGAGTATTCCATCTGCCTTGTAAATGGAGGACAGGCTTTTTGAGGTTAGGAAATGAGGTGCACACCACAGGGTTCTGAACCTCTGACTTGCTGTTGTAATTGCAGTATTAATATGACTGGCCCAGTTAGATTACTGGTCAATGGCAATACCCAGGATGTTCATAATTGGAGATTCAGCAATAGTAATGTTACTGAATGTCAAGGTGAGATGGTTAGATTCTTTCTTGCTGGAGATGGTCATTGCCTATCACTTGCATGGCATGAATGTTATTTGCCACTTACCAGCTCAAGCCTGAATGTTGTCCACGTCTTGCTGCATATGGACATGGACTGGTGCAGAGGAGAGGGATGCAGAACAGCAAGAGAAGACCAACAGAGTGGCAGAGGTTGCAGGAGGCTATGTCCACATCAGCTATCAACTACCAACTGCTTGTTTGTCCCATCTGACCAACTGTACTTCTGCATGCTCAGATTGTCATACCAGGTGGCCACCAACATCAGCAGCTCCCTTCAAGAAGATCTGCTCTCTATTGGACCTGATGGCCATGCATTGACTGTCACTGTCAAAGTCACCAATGCCCTCAATTACTTTGTCTCTGGCTCCTTCCAATGTACCAATGCCAAGGTCTCTTAGATGGTTGCCAATAATCACATTCATAAAGACAATGGTAAGTGGCAGCAGTGAATGGATGCATTAGGAGGTCAGAAGTGTATAGAAAATGAAGAATGGGGATGCTGAAACTTAAGTAGGTGTGGTCAGTGATATGGTAGAATAAAAAGACAGGGTAAGGGGCGGGGGAGTTTATATTGCAGGACATAGGGAAATCAGCAAATGTACTCACTTTTTCTGACCTAGTTAGTTCATTAAACCTCCCATTGTTGGGGGGAGTACGTCTCTCTTGCCCCTAGCAATAATTCAAGGGAAAAATCATTAAATTTGGGTGCTGCCCTTGAATTTTGCGAATCTATTGTAGACATTTCTTGCTCCTCCAAATACCATTTCCCCATTGGTCATTTAAATAGTAGACTTCAGACTGCATCACTCAAACCTGCATCACGGCCGCTGCATAGCTTGGAGATGTGAAACCAAGAAGGAAAAATAAAAATGATTCAGCCAAATCGAATCCAGAGAATCCAAATCACTAAATTTACCTTTGGGATTTGCATGTACAATTTCCACCCACCAACCCCACCCCCACTGCCCCCCTGGCACCCCCTTTACATTAATACTGGGGCCAATGTGTACAGATCTCTTCTGATTGCCTCCCCTTCCCTCAAAGGTATCTATTTATTCTGGGTTACATTTCCATTTAGCACCTTACCCAACTCATCATTCTCTGAGTGGGGGTTTAGGCAATGAGGCTAGGTTAACTGCTGCACATTACTAACAATATCACTGGAGGAACTAACATTCTTTAGCATAAATCATTCAAACGTATTTGACTTTGGCAGTATTTCTGCAGTGTAACTTTAAAAGCACCCATTAGATAAAAACAAAAGTCATCTTTCAGAGCTTCACAGGGGGGTTGGTGAGGGTGTGGGGGTAACTTTTGGCTTTGGTGCCAATGTAGAAACTGGCAAAAGCAGATTGATGCCAGAATAGACCCACCCAAATTTTCCTTTCAGAAATCACTAGAAGGAGTCTGTAACAGATGGGTGAAGGTGTTCCCTCTACAGATTCAGAGTTTGCATTTAGAATCTTCCCCTCATGTTTTCATGGAGTAACACTTACATTACTATTTAAAGGATAATGTAGAGCATCGGCCCCACACCAAGTATGCAATGTCAGTGTCATAAAAGATTACAGCTACACTCTACTTTTCAATAATGCACGAGATCATACTTCAAGACTACATTGCTTTGCTCAGGGAGCCAACTTGCTATATCAGCACAGAGTAACGGAATGCTAAATAACTGGTCTCTCCCTTTTCACACCTGTTAAGATATTGTGCATTAACAGTGGTATGATTATGTGAAACATTATAGATGTGTGTCCCTGGTTTAACCTGTGATACATTCCCTTTCTAATTTTAGATTAGATGAAGAAGCTCAGCTGATTGGAAGCAGACTGCAAGGTCAAAAGATAACCTATTGGCTTCCTTATCTGCTTTCTTCATTGGTGCCAGAGCAATTCTGCAAAGCCCTACTTGATGGCTTTAATTGCCAAATGCCCAGCCCAAGTTTGACAGAAATATGGCAAGAAACCTCATTTAGCAACTTAAAAATAAGATTCACTTATTCAGATCTGAACACAGCTGAGGGAGGTCAATGAATGAAAAACAATGTGGTCTCAGTGCCAGAAACTCAACAGCATCAAGAACAAATCAAAGGAAAGCATGCAGACACAGCAATGCGCACAAACAAGGTTATGTCACGGCCTGGCACTTGCAAAATATCATCATCTGCAATTCTGTTCATAAGGCTGATTAGATACAATTATCATGTATTTACATTTGGTGCATTGCATCAGATAAGGATGATGGGTGTGTGCGCAATGGCTTATTTTGAACTATAAAGCGGGGCTTTCTTTCTGGGTCACTCATTCCCAGAACTACTGCTACAAAATGATGTGGTAATGCTTTAAATGCCAATTTTGCTCCTTTACTGCTGCTCTATGTACCTATATTTCAATTTAATTTCCATTGCATTTGCATTTTACAGTCAATTGGTTAATAAAGTGCATGTTAACATAGGCAAGTCAGCAAAAAGGCAAACTATGGCTAAAATATAAAATGTTGTCAATTGACAAAATCAGCGCTGTGTATCATGCACAGTCTTTCATACTTAATGGCTTAGAACCTTTTAAAATCATTTTTTTTCCTGTTGCTTTATTCTGATCATTCAGTTCTATCAGCTGCTAGACTTGTCTGTAACTTCATATACCGAGCACCAGTTAAGCACAGCCAATGGAAATGGCTTTCCCCAATGAGTGGAATGTCCATGACTTCTTCACTGTGTGTGTGTGTTTAGCTGTTACTTTGGTGGTACTGCCAACACTAGAGCTCTAATCTGCAATCACAACAGTGGAAGACTGAGTTAATACAGTAACAGAAAATACTGCTATGGAAATAATTTGGGGAAAAAATGTGTGGTCGCAGAGCTGTCCAAATAAGGAGTGTAGCTGTGCTTTAGAAATGTGGGTAGCAGAATTCAAGATTATAAATCATCGTTACAAAATATGTAGAATTGGTCTAACTACAGATCAGACAAACAGCTGAACCAATTTGATATATGTTCAACAGTCTATAACATAAGCCGCCTTTTTTAGGTGGCAGTGCAATAAAATTTCTACAGCAGGCCCATAAATGGAGAAATCATGGACATCCTTTTGGGTAGTGTGACAGTCCATAACAGTACAACAACTTCCATTTATATAGCACCTTTAACATAATAAGATGTCCCTTGGTGCTTCACTAGTAGCATTATAAAATAAAATATGACACTGAGCCAAATAAGGAAATATGAGGTCAGATGACCAGATGCTTGATCAAAGAGTTAGGCTTTGAGGAGTATCTTAAAGGAGGGAAGTGAGATAGGGAGGTGGAGAGGTGTAGGAAGGTGTGAGGAGGCACAGTCACCACTGGTGGAATGATTAAAATCAGGGATGCTCAAGAGGCCAGAATTAGAGCAGTGCAGATATCTCGGAGGTTTGTGTGGCTGGAAGAGATTACAGAGATGGGGGAGGGGAGAAATGATGGAGGGATTTGAAAACAAGGATGAGAGTTTTAGAATCACGATGTTGCTTGACCAGGAGCCAGTGTAGGCCAGCAGGCACTGGGTGGTAGGTAAATACAATCCAGTGAGAGTAATTGTGAAAGTAATCATAATTCACTTCATTATAGGATTACATTGGATATATGGCACAAAACAGGCCATTCGGCCCAACCAGTTCATGTTAGTGTTATGCTCCACTCAACCCTCCTCCCTCTCATCCAAATCTACCATTGTAACCATCTTTTCCCTTTTTCCTCAAATACTTGTCTAGCTTTCCCTTAAATGCATTTATACTATTCACTTCAACCACTCCCTGAGGTAGCAGAGAGTTCCACACTTGCACCATTCTTTAGGTAAAGTTTCTTCTGAAGTCCCAGTTGGATTTCTTGCAGACTATCTTATGTTGATAGCCTGTAGTTATGCTTCTCCCCACAAGGGGAAAAATTTTCTCTCCATCCACTCTAACAAGACCTTTTGTAATTTTCAAGGCCTCTATTAGGTCACCCCTCAGCCTTCTTTTTGTCAGGAAGAGATATGAACATATATAATGTTATTGGAATTTTTTTAAAATAGAGATTTAGTCTGTGTGTGTGTGAATTGGATTAAAACCAGCTAGTCTGGGTGCTTTGATGTATGGTAGTTTGAGATGTAAACAGTAGGTAAAGGGTGCATTTGCATTTTGTTGAATAAACCATTCAAAGACTGAGGGTGAAATCTTGCACCTAGCTAGGAGACACCAAGCAATGTTTGTATTACTAATAAAATTGGTACTATGAAAGGGGCTTTATTGTTATAAGAGGTGGAGCTCAAAGGGCCTGGTGAAGGAAATAGGGAGAGTACGGAAGGAAATAGAGAGAGTACAGGGCCAACATATTCCAGTAAAGACAAAGGGTGGGACCAACAAATCCAGGAAACCCTGGATGTCGAGAGATATACAGGATTGGATAAAGAGAAAAAGGGAGGCTTATGACAGATACTGAGGGCTCAAAACAGCCGAAGCCCTAGAGTAGTGTAGAATGTGTAGGGGGGAACTTAAAAAGAAAATTAGGAGAGCAAAAAGGGGGGCATGAAAAAACACTGCCAGGTAAAATAAAGGAAAATCCAAAGTTATTTTACAAGTACATTAAGAGTAAGAGGATAACTAGGGAAAGAGTAGGGCCCATTTAGGACCATAGTGGTAATTTGTGTGTGGAGCCGGAAGGCACAGGTAGGGTTCTAACTGGATACTTTGTGTCGGTGTTCACAAGTGAGAGGGACGACGTGGGTATGGAAATCAGGCAGAAGGACTGTGGTATAATTAAAGAAATTAGCATAGAAAGGGAGGAGGTTCTAAGTAGTCTGGCAAGCTTAAAAGTAGATAAATCTCCAGGCCTGGATGAAATGTATCCCAGGCTGTTGAGTGAAGCAAGGGAGGAGATAGCAGGGGCGCTGGCAATAATTTTCAATACCTCTCTGGCCACAGGAGAGGTGCCAAAGGACTGGAGGACAGCCAATGTGGTACCTTTATTCAAGAAGAGAGGAAGGGATAAACCAGGGAACTACAGGCCAGTCAGTCTAACCTCAGTGGTGGGGAAACTATTAGAAGCAATTCTGAAGGACAGAATTAATCTACACTTGGAGAGGCAGGAATTAATCAAGGACAGTCAGCGTGGTTTTGTTAAGGGGAAGTCATGTCTGACCAATTTGAATTTTTCAAAGAGGTGACTAGGTGTGTAGATGAGGGCAATGCATTTGATGTAGTCTACTTGGACTTCAGCAAGGCTTTTGATAAGGTCCCACATGGGAGACTGATAACGAAGGTAAGAGCCCATGGGATCCAAGGCAATTTGGCAAATTGGATCCAGAATTGGCTGAGTGGCAGGAAGCAGATGGTGATGGTCGAGGGGTGTTTTTGTGACTGGATGCCTGTGTCCAGTGAGGTTCCATGGGGATCAGTTTTGGGTCCCTTGCTGTTTGTGGCATGTAAAAACGATTTACGCTTGAATGTAGGAGGGTTGATCAGTAAGTTCGCAGATGACACGAAAATTGGTGGGATGGTAAATAGAGAGGAGGATAGCCTTAGATTACAGGAGGATATAGACAGGCTGGTCAGATAGGCTGATCAGTGGCAAATGGAATTTAATCTGGATAAGTGTGAGGTGATGCACTTGGGCAGGACAAACAAGGCACGGGAATACACGATGAATGATAGGACCCTGGGAAGTACCGAAGATCAGAGGGATCCTGGTGTACATGTTCACCGATCCCTTAAGGTAGCAGGGCAGGTAGATAAGGTGGTTAAGAAGGCATATGGGATACTTGCCTTTATTAGCCGAGGCATAGAATATAAGAGCAGGGAGGTTATTCTAGAACTGTATAAAACGCTGGTTAGGCTACAGCTAGAGCAGTGGATTGCAGTTCTGGAATCCGCATTATAGGAAGGATGTGATTGCACTAGAGAGAATGGAAAGGAGATTTACCAGGATGTTGCCTGGGCTGGAGAGTTTTATTTATGAGGAGAGATTGGATAGACTGGGGTTATTTTCCCCAGAGCAGAGGAGATTGAGGGGGGACATGGTTGAGGTGTATAAAATTATGAGGGGCATAGACAGGTAGACTGCAAAACATACTAATTGAAAATATAGGTTATGACAGTTGTTTAAAGTTTCCCTCTAGAATTTTAAACAACTCAGCTTTTACCAACTGCTGTGTCATAGCATTTTTTTGAGGTAAAAGACCAAGGTCTTTTGCTGCTTTCTTATTTCATGGATGTTATACATTGAACAGATATGGTGGCATTGTGGCAATGTCACTAGACTAGCACTACAGAGACCCAGGCTAAAGTTCTGGTAACATGGGTTCAAATCCAACTGCAGAATTTAAATTCAATTAATAACAGAAAATAAAACTAGAATTGAAAAGTTAGCCTTAGTAGTGGTGACTATGAAACTATCATTGATTGTTGTAAAAACCCATCTAGTGTTTTTTAGGAAAGGACTATCTGCTATCCTTACCTGGTCTGGCCTACATGTGACTCCAGGTCCACAGCAATGTGGTTGACTCTTAACTGCCTTCTGAAATGGTCTAGCAAGCCACTCAGATCAACAGCAATTAGGGATGGGCAACACATGCTGGCCTTGCCAACAATGTTCTCATCCCATCAAAGAATAAAAACAAGTTCCTTATCTAAGAATTGACTGCAGAGTACATGAAATAGTACTCTGCAGTCAATAGTTAGTGATTGTGTGAACACGTTGTTATATTTTGATGAACTTGCTCTTTATTAGAGTGTGTGGATTTCTATATGCAATCAAATATTTCTTGCTAATCAAATGTGCTTAATTATATGCAGGTGGATGATTTAATTAGGGGTTTCACTTGAACACATATAAAGGACTGAATTTTACCTGCCCCCGGCAGTATGTTACCTGCGTTTGGGTGGCACATAAAATAGGGCGGGCACCCATCCGACCACCTCTGCCCACCCCCAAGATTACCCCCATAATATACAGGGTGGGTGCCAAAATTGGCAGCCCGCCCACCATATTTAAATAAATAATTAAGGGTCAATTAGTCTTGTTATCAAGCCAGTTTCGGCGTGGACGGGGCCGTTATAAATCCTATTGACGACAGCAGAACTGTAAAATCCCACTGTCGTAAAATTCTGCCCAATAAAATGTTTGGCGGGGCAGTTGGGTGGGAGCAGGAAGCCCATTTTTACCTCAAGTGGTTAAATGGTGGGAAGGAAGGGGGAGGTCACTCTTTGGGGGTTGCCCTTTGCCGATCATGGGACAAACCCCCTTAAGTTGAACCCCCACCCCATATCCTTCCTACCCACTCCCTCCCTTAAATCCACGCCCTCCACCCACCCCCCACCACCCCTCTCCCTAACCTACCCAAACCCTCTCAGCCCAACACTCCGGACTCACCTGCTCCAGGGATCCAAGGACTTGGGGTCATTTGGGGTCACTTGGGGTGACAGCAACGGCCACTGGCACCTTCCTGGTGCTGCCGGGGCTGATGGAGCTGCCGTCCAATCGGATTGGCTGACAGCTCCAGAGGGCAGACTTTCACCCTAATGAGGGGCAGAAGTCCCACTCGGCCCTTGTGAGTCTACCCCGCAGCGCTTTACAGCTTTATAGCGTGTCGGCTCTACTCCAACATGGATATTATTCGGCCCCAAGAGACACTTATTGAAACTGTGCTGTGGTTGACTTAGGATGTATATGCTTGTAATGCTTTACTTTTAAAATAAATGCAAAACCAGATAGTTTCTAGTATCATCCTTCACCACCAGCTTTCCGGAAAGAACACGTATCCAGAATACACAAAATTCAGGTTTTGAAATCAGCATTATTTTCCATGTGAGGAGCACCAAGTGACCTTAAGTTCCAGAGTGTGAAATGAAACCTATGATTAATGAAGTTGGTTAGCTTGTCCTTGTCACAGTAACACAGTAGTAGAGGGAAAACCCACCTTCTACCATTCTATCACAGACCATTTGGATACATCAATAAGCTGTGCATCTTGATCACTTCTTCATTCCAAATGTTTTTAATATAAATCCTTCATCACTAGGAAGCACTGCATTGAAAGGAGAGATCAGCCCTGCAGAGAATTCCATTCATTGGCTGTATCTGTCAAGTTTCCAGGAGACAGAAAATAGTGTGTTTGGGCTTAACTCGTGGGTTGAAATTATGTGTGTAGATTGTTTATATTCCTTTCATAGTTGACTACTTTAAATTGCCTTGTTTTAAAATCAAAAATTACTGTTTGTAATTTCTATCTTGATCAGTGGTGTTCAGGATCTAGGATGGCTTGTTCTGTCTAGCCCTTGTTCAGAGAAAGCCTGCTCTACACACATAACTGGGGAAAGGTCCCCGGTTTTATTTTGTGCTGCTGGGCACTAGATTATATGTAATTTTCCATAGTACCTACTAGCAAAGGAGTTAACTAATAGGCAGTATTTTGTTTAAGAAAAGCACCTACTTCAGAACGAATTTCTGACATACTTATTTAAAATGGGAAATGCAGTTTTTCAGGCTGTGGTGACTGCCTTAAAAGCATTGCTTTTTGTCCATTGCTGGAAAATATAAATACTTTAAACAGTAGTAATAGTCAACACGCAATTTGAATATTTAAAGATATGTCATATTGTTGCCCCTCATGAAAAATGCTGAGCACGTTTTTACAAACAAATAAAATTTGATGGTGTAATCAATCAGATTTGTGAGGTGACATTGTACTATTTTAATAGAATCTTCCCTACAGGGCCCACCAATGCTTCATTATCTATTGCAAACCTATGCAAGATGAAATGAGTTAACTACTTAAGTTCCTAGATGGCTAAAGGACATATCATCACAAAGACAGATCAGTCCATGTGCTTGGGACCTAGGCAACTGAAGGCATGGCCACCAATGGTAGAGCGATTAAAATCAGGATGCTCAAAAGGCCAGAATTAGAGGAGCAGACATCTTGGAGGGTTTTAGAGCTGGAGGAGATTACTAGAGATAGAGAGGGGAGAGGGTATGGAGGGATTTGAAAACAAGGATGAGAATTTTAAAATCAAGGCATTGCTTGACTGGGAGCCAGTGTAGGTTAGTGAACACAGGGGTGGTGAGTGAATGGGACCCAGTATGAGCTAAGTTTTTGGATTATCTCAAGTTTACAGAGGGTAGACTGTGGGAGACTAGCCAGATGTGTATTGGAAGAATCAAATCTAAAGTAACAAAGGTACTCCTAAAGGTTTCAGCCAGGAGATGAGCTGAGGCAAGGGTGGAGATGGAAATAGATGGTCTTAGTAATGGCACAGATAGTGGTCTAAAGCTCATCTCAATGCCAAATATGACACCAGGGTGGCATACAGACTAGTTTAGCCTCAGACTGTTGCCAGGGAGAGGGATGGAGGTGGTAGCTAGGGAACAGAGTTTGAAGTGGGGACCAAAAACAATGGCATCGTTTTCGCAACATTTAATTGGAGGAAATTTCAAGCTCATGTAGTACCGGATGTCAGATAAGCAGTCTGGTAATTTAGCAACAATGGAGGAGTCGCGAGAGATGGTGGTGAGGTAGAGCTGGGTGTTGTCCGTGTACATGTAAAAGATGACTGTACTTTCAGATTACATCGCTGAGGGGCAGCACGCAGATGAGAAACAGGAGAGGGCCAAGGATAGATCCTTAGGTGGACATCAGAGCTAACAATGCTGGAGCAGGAAGAGAAACCATTGCAAGGGTTACTCTGGCAATGATTAGGTAGATAGAATGGAACCAGGTGAGAACAGTCCCACTCAGCTGGATGACAGTGAAGAGGTGTTGGAAGAGGATGGTGTGGTGTCAAAGGGTGCAGACAGGTCTAGAAGATCAAGGAGGAATAGTTTATCTATGTCACAATTACAGAGGAAGTCGTTTGTGACTTTGACAAGAGCTGTGTTGGAGCTGTGGTAGGGGCAAAAACCTGGCTGGAGGGATTCAAACATGGAGTTCTGGGAAATACGGGCAGAAATTTGGGAAGCAAAAACACTTTCAACCTCCCTTCCTTTCCAGAGTCCTTGGTGATGGGGCTGTAGTTTGCAAGGACAGTGGGGTCAAGTGTTGGTTTTAATTTTGGGGGACATCAAATTTAAAGGAGAGTAGGAGAACAGCTGAAGAGAGAGAGAGCCATTAACAATATCAGCTAACATGTGGAGCAAGAGGGGATGCTGGGTGGTCAGCAGTTTAGTGGGAACAGGGTTGATGGAATAGTCGGTCCCATGGACAAGATGAGCTTGGAAAAGGCATAAGAGGGAAAAACATGCTTGACCTCATCCTCACCAATCTGCCTGCCACAGGTGCATCTGTCCATGACAGTATCGGTAGGAGTGACCACCGCACAGTCATTGTGGAGACGAGGTCCCATCTTCACATTGAGAATACCCACCATCGTGTTGTGTGGCACTACCACTGTGCTAAATGGCCATCAGCAGCAGCAGAATTGGACTCGAACACAATCTGTAATCTCAAGGCCCGGCATATCCCCCACTCTACCATTACCATCAAGCCAGGGGATCAACCCTGGTTCAATGAAGAGTGCAGGAGGGCATGCCAGGAGCAGCACCAGGCATACCTAAAAATGAGGTGTCAACCTGGTGAAGCTATAACACAGGGCTCCTTGTGTGCCAAACACCATAAGCAGCAAGTGATAGACAGAGCTAAGTGATCCCACAACCAACAGATCACATCTAAGCTCTGCAGTCCTGCCACATCCAGTCATGAATGATGGTGGACAATTCAACAACTCACTGGAGGAGGAGGCTGCACAAACATCCCCATCCTCAATGATGGAGGAGCCCAGCACAGCTTTGTAAAAGATAAGGCTGAAGCATTCGCAACAACCTTCAGCCAGAAGTGCCGATTGGATGATCCATCTCGGCCTCCTCCGGAGGTCCCCAGCATCACAGATGCCAACCTTCAGCCAATTTGATTCGTTCCAAGTGGTATCAAGAAACGGCTGAAGGTACTGGATATTACAAAGGCTCTGGGCCCTGACAATATTTTGCCAGTAGTACTGAAGACTTGTGCTCCAGAACTTGCTGCACCCCTAGCCAAGCTGTTCCAGTACAGCTACAACACTGGCATCTACCCAGCTATGTGGAAAATTGCCCAGGTATGACCTGTACACAAAAAGCAGGACAAATTCAACCCAGCCAATTACTGCCCCATCAGTCTACTCTCGATCATCAGTAAGGTAATGGAAGGGGTCATCAACAGTGCTACCAAGCGGCACTTGCTTAGCAATAACCTGCTCACTGATGTTTCTGTTCCGCCAGGGACACTCAGCTTCTGACCTCATTACAGCCTTGGTTCAAACATGGACAAAAGAGCTGAAATTCCGAGGTGAGGTGAGAGTGACTGCCCTTGACATCAAGGCAGCATATGACCGAGTATGCCTCAAGGGTCCCTAGCAAAACTAGAGTCAATGGGAATCAGGGGAAAACTCTCCACTGATTGGAGTCATAACTAGCACAAAGAAAGATGGTTATAGTTGTTGGAGGTCAGTCAACACAGCTCCAGGACATCACTCAGGGTAATGTCCTAGGCCCAACCATCTTCAGCTGCTTCATCAATGACCTTCCTTCCATCATAAGGTCAGAAGTGGAAATGTTCGCTGATGATTGCACAATGTTCAGCACCATTCATGACTCCTCAGATACTGAAGCAGTCCATGTCCAAATGCAGCAAGACCTGGACAATATCCAAGCTTGGGCTGACAAGTGGCAAGTAACACTCATGCCACACAAGTACCAGACAATGACCATCTCCAACGAGAGAGAATCCAACTATCACCCCTTGATGATCAATGGCATTACCATCACTTAATCCCCCACTATCAACATCCTGGGGGCTAAAATTGACCAGAAACTGAACTGGACTAGCCATATAAATACTGTGGCTACAAGAGCAGGTCAAAGGCTAGGAATCGTGTGACGAGTAACTCACCTCCTGACTCCCCAAAGCCTGTCCACCATCTACAAGACACAAGTCAGGAGCATGATGGAATGCTCCCCACTTTCCTGGATGAGTGCAGCTCCTACAACACTCAAGAAGCTTGACACCATCCAGGACAAAGCAGTCCGCTTGATTGGCACCACATCCACAAACATTCACTCCCTCCACCACTGACACACAGTAGCAGCAGTGTGTACCATCTACAAGATGCACTACAGAAACTCACCAGGGCTCCTCGGACAGCACCTTCCAAACCCATGACTGCTTCCACCTCGAAGGACAAGGGCAGCAGATAGATGGGAACACAACCGCCTGGAAGTTCCCCTCCAAGTCACTCACCATCCTGACTTGGAAATATATCGCCGTTCCTTCATTGCCGCTGGGTCAAAGTCCTGGAACTCCCTCCTTAACAGCACTATGGGTGTACCTACACTACATGGACTGCAGCGGTTCAAGAAGGCAACTCACCACCTCCTTCTCAAGGGCAACGAGGGATGGGCAATAAATGCTGGCCTAGCCAGCGAAGCCCACATCCAATGAATGAATTAAAAAAAAGAAGAGATTGGAGAGAAACTAGAGAAAGATGCAAATTCTGAGCTAAGGCAGCAGGGAGCTTTAGAGGAAGTTTGGCCTGGTCGGCTGGTGGAAGGAAGGGATACAGCAGAGGAAGCTGAATTAATGATTTTGATCTTAATGACAAAGAAGTCCATGAGCTCCTCGCACTTATTTTTGGTGCTGAAGGTGGAGAAGACATAGGGGTTCGAGAAGATAAGTTTGCATTAGAGAAAAGAAGCCAGGGATTATCTTTGTATTCTAGGCTGGCACTAAGCAGTTTTAGAAGGTGAGAGCAGGAACCAATAGCGTCCTACATGGTCCAACCCAACTGGGTGGTGAATGGTGAACTCAGTTGTCCACCATGTACTTTCAAGTCTATATCCCTTGAACTTAGGGAGTGGTGATGAGGGCCACACCAGGAGGAATGGCCAGCGGGAGAGTGGGTTTTACTGGGGACTAGGATATCAAAGGTGAAGGTGAGGATGCAGTTGCTGCAGAAATGTTGTGTTGAATGGAGGGCCAAAGACTAGACAGTTGGGATTTTGAGGGTGAATTTGGGGATAGTTATTTTCCCAGGGGCGGATTGAGGGGGAGGTAGGATTTGGGGCGTGGAAGTGGTTTGTGGGTGAAGAGTGATCAGAGATAGCCTTATTTGTGACTGATGTGATGGGACTAGCAAGATCAGGTGAGAAGGCAAGGTCAATGGGGTAGCCAGGATTATGGATTGGGAAGTTTATATGGGGGGGGGAAGAGAGGATTCAAGGCAATGAACTCAGGGGAGAGAGAACACGATGAAAGGAGATAGAATTTGAAATCACCAAGGACATTGGTTTGGAGGCTGAGGGAGGAAAGCAGTGAAGATATCTCAATGAAAATGTTTTTTTTCCATCACACTTGGGAGGGCGGTAGAAAATGATGACTTTGCATTAGAGATGAGGGAGGTGGAACAAGGTGAGACACTCAAAGGAAAAAATGTCAGGGGAGTAGGGGATCAGGATAAAGTGTGACATAGTGATAGACACCACAACAACATTCTTAACTAGCCAACTGGTAGAAGATGTATCGAGGGAAGGGAGGCTTCATTAAGGGGAAATATGTCATCATGCCTACCATCAGGTTTCTATTAAGGCTGTAATCTTCCACAACTGGATGGAAAGGACATTGTTCACAAGTGCACAGCGATTCTGGAGGGGGATGAGTAGAGGGGTAGTGGAAGCTGTTCTGCTGACAGAGTCCACAGGGTCAGGAGTGGAAGGGCTGAGTTGGACAGGAATATGATTGGCAAAATTAGCCTCCAGTGGGTGCACTGGGTGGGAAGGTCAATGAGAGAGGGGGATGGGATGATTGTAGCTGCTGCTCATAATGAGGCAACACTTGATGGGTCCTTCGGAGGATGCCAAGAGAGGCATAAAGGGAAGTTCTTAATCTAAGTGGGAGACAAGCCTGGGATAGCAGCAAAAGAGGAGTTCTTATGTGCTCTATTTTGGAAAGAAAAATACCTCAGGAATTTATTATAGTACCTCATAATTTAATATCTCATATAATTAAATGCCCTATCCTAAAGAGTCACAAAATTAGTCACATGAAATCTCGAAACTGAACAAAAACAGGGATAAGTAATGCTCCTTAAAGGATTAGTCAGATGCAAGATTATGTTAAATCAATGCTACTCCATGGATATGGGGGCTAATTTTAACTCAATGAAGTATCCTCTCTGTCAGTAGAAATTCACTGGAAGAAAATACAGTTTTCAGAAGACAGGATTGAGTACCAGCCTTTGTACAACCACAAACTCAAAATCATGGAGAGATGAAGCTTTACCAAAACATAGGAAATCCCAGTGGATTTCTTTTTCCTTGTAGTCATTATATTCTGCTTCACTGACTCAGGCAAAAGTAAAAACCTGAGCAGCGCCACATCGAGAAATAGTACAAGAGGACGGGCTTCTGTGCAGAGGACCACATGGACGTACCAATATTTTAAACAAAAGATCCAAACATTAACCCAGCTTTCTCTCTCAGATGCTGACATCCCTGTTGTTCATTTTTGACATGTACTATATTGTTTTCCAAGAAATTGTACATGATTTTTAAGTGTGTAGTAAGACAGAAGGGGGAAGAATTGCTGAGTGACTAAAATAAGCAGCAGCTGATCCTAGTGTGTTGGAAGAATTAGCGTCCTGCAATTCACCCAGCTGGCTATATATTTTATCCTACACGTAGACGGCGAACAAAATTTAAACCAAATGCATACGTGCTTATGAATATCTGACTCACAAAAGAAATAGCCTGCATCAAAAAGAACCCCATGAAGTTTTTCAAAATTTGAAGGTCATCTACAATTAACTCAGCTAGAATAAAAGGACATCTGTGGTTTCTTACTCTTAATATAAATTTTCAAAAATCAAGAGAACGCAGTCAACGCTTTTCCCTTTCATCTGCGCAACTTCAGTTTGCTTTAAACTCAGGCTGATGAGGTAAAAGATTCCCTCCTCTGCCAGTTTTTAGTCATTCAAAGGCATTTAAGCTCTGAGTAGCTGTAGGCCTGTGGTGCAAAGATGCCAATATTCAAGAAGACATTGGCACTCCGGCTCAGAGTACCCGACAACAGTGATTGGTGTGAGGAAATGGGAAAAACGTAAGCCAATGAAAAGCAAGGAGCAGATAGGGGCTTTGCATTTAAATTAACATTTTAATGGAAATGTCAGTAATGAAATTCATTTGGTTGCATTTACAATTTATTTAATTTGATGGTGAGGTACTGTGCTCTGGTACTGATCCTTAATATTGCACCTCTAGAGGTTTTATAGAAGCAAATTATTCAAAGGGATCCTAGTCAGCAATCTGAAAAAATTTAGGTATAAATCTACAATAGTCCACCTCCCTAGTCACTCAGCTGCCAGGTGACAGTCAGTAAGTGGCACTTTAAATATCAGCAGTATAGGCTGAGAAAGGCAGATTTAAAATACCAGCAGAACCTTTCACTAGGTACAAAGTCATTGGTTCAATCAATACCAATAATGCACCCATTTTGTGGAGATATTGGGAAATGAAAACCTGATTCAGAAAAATGATTCATACAGTGTATGACAAAACTGTTTGTGATACATTTAGAGTTAAAAGGTACTTAGTACTGACACAGCTCGGTTCACTTTTTGTAAATGTATATGTCACTTCACTTAACGTTCTCCCATATATACATACTCAAAAAAAAGGACACAGATCCATACTACAATCAATAAATTATATCATTAGCATATACACTGCAACCTTGCTGATGCCATAGTAAGGCAAATGATGCTGAAAACTATCGATATTTCAGTGCAGCCTGATGTGTAGTGCTGAGATCCAAATAACGACCATTTCAACAAAACATTAATGGCAGACCATTTTAGCCCTGACACAGTACTTGTTCATGACACTGAATTAATGCTATCAGGATACAAAATCCCAATTTCTTGGAATCACTGGTCAAGGTCAATTGCTAAACTTTGCTCAAACATGACAGTTGATAAAATCGATAATTTTTGGGGGTAATAAACGCATGACATTGCAACATTCAATTGGTACTGTGCATGTTATGGAATTTAAATGAGCATTTTAATGGGTACAAAATCGATGGAATTCACATTGAAGTGTGTTTCGGTTGCTATGTCACCCAGATACTTATTTGAGACAGTCTTCGTAATGGAGAGAGCACAAACCTGCATCAACACCTACATGAAACAAATTTTAAAAAACCTGAGTGCCGAGAGCCTATAATACTATCAGTTGGCTAAAAGTAAAGATTAGTAGAAATAAATGTTTCCAGCTATTTACAGTCTCTATCACAATAGAAAGAAAATAAGTGCAGAATAATATAATTTATGCAGCCATTCTTCTCAGAACAAAGGTCTGGAAGTGCAAAGAAGATAAGTGACCTTTGGGTCATACACTGTGAGTGATTTAACAAGAGGGTTAGATATTCAAAGGCAATTATTTGGAGAAAATTAATGACATTATGATAGAGTGACCCACTTACCATTTGTATTAACCACCTCAGACTGCCTGTCAGCAGATGGAACGGACAAGTATGCTTTGGAGTCTTCCAGGATTTCTAGCATCAAAAGGTGAGGTTAATACTTTTTTTAATCACCACATGGTAAAAATGCAGCCGATCAACCACACTGAAACACCATGGGAAAACAAAGAGACACCCAATTTATACCACAAATGAGGTAGACTGTTGAACCCATTAGTGGTGAGATTTTGAGAGCTTCAAAATATGCCACTGTTTCCACCCGAGTTCCCTGTTCATACAAAAATATAAATGCTGAACATGACTAAAACTGGTATTTCATAATAAGATTGCACATAAAAGATTGTCATCTTTTGTCACATGTGAAAGTGAGCTAGGCCCTGAAGTAACATTGCCAACAAAGCTTATTCTTCAAAGAGTGAAGAAGGTGCATCTAAATGGGAAACATTGAGAAGGAGAGAAAGGAAGGTTTATGAATGACATAAAATGTTTTTATTCCTCAAGTGCAATGCATGTGTTGCACTTTGATTTTTCCAGTAGAATTAAACAACAAATCTCACACCTTCTATGTTAGGCATTGCCACTTTAAGTAGCATTCTTCACACATGAAAAATATGAAAGTGGCCAATAATGAAATTTCCAACTGAATATCAATAATATTTGTATCATTAGTCTTGCCTGAGTTACTGCATGTTTGCCCCGCAGATATTTAATAATGCATCAGTTTATAATGACTGTGCCAATATGATGAACATTGATGAATTTCAATTCTGTTCTAAAATCTTTTCCTTTGTAAATGATGCTGGATGACATTTTAGAGTGTGTGACTCAGAACCATTTGAAGGTGCAGGAAAATAACATACAGGCTAAAACTAAATAACTGGAACAGTCACTTTAATGTCAACGGTAACTGTACAATTTGTCTACATGAGCCTCTCATGGATGGTTTGCCCATCGGTATTGTCATATTTTACTGATACCCTCTGGGTGACAGCTAGCACTCGTAGAAATTGCAAAATTTCTCCTTATTACCTTTATATGATTGCTGTTAAGGTTCAAAAGGTGAAAAATTTTGATGAACACTGGACATCGATCCACGCCCTCTAATTTCACAATATTTGCACTGAATTCTAGTCGGTAAGTTTAGTTAATGGCCATGTCACTCATTAAAGTTACATGCCGACAATTGACCCAGCCTTCTTGAGGTTCATATTAAGGCTTCATTAGTGGATCATTAAAAAGACACTAACTATTGTTGGGCACTGCACCTGATCGTGGAGGTACTTATTTACTTTATTCGACTTCAGTATGTTCCAATCCTGGATACCTTCACATGGTGTCCAAGAATCCACTGGTTGCTGTCTTTTTGTTAAGGTAGTGAAGAATATTATTGGGTAACAGGCTTTGGAGACTCTTAAAATCTATTTGCTTGTTAGGAGATGAAACTCTGGGCAGTTGATTAACAACTCTATTAGGAAGAAAAAGAGCAAGTTTGGCTCCATTTTGACTATTTAAAAAAAACTTAATGCAAGACCCACTCCAGCCATGCAACATATAAATTGACACAATCATTCTTTTAGTTCTTTTCTAGACGTGCTCACTATAGCAAATTAACTCACGTTACCACTGCTGCCAGATGCACAAGGTTCAAAATTCACTCAAACTAGCTCCCTTATTAACAGCCCTGCAGTTTTCCAATCCTTGTTTCTTTGCTATTACATCTAGTAGTTGTCCAAACCCATGTGTACAGTCTCAGTGTGCGCCCATGGAACTGGACTCCAGGTTTGCTCATTGTAGGCTGCTAATTCACACCTCCAAATTTCAGCTTCAACTCACAAATTTCACAATTAAAGCCATTACACCTGGATCTCAAGTATTTACTCCTTTAGCCTTTTGAGCCTAATACCCTTAAGCACATGGGCAGAATTTTATGGCCCCTCCTTCTGGTGGGATTTTCCAGTCCTGCCGAAGTCAATGGACTTTTGAATGGCTTGTGACATTTTACTGCCCCACCCCCGCTGTGATAGGGCAGTAAAATTCCACCCCATGTTTGTTTCTGTCCAGCCTGCTTCTGCTTGCCAACATAATATCCCACGGCACATCACAAATCTGCCTTGGTTCTCCATGATAACTCACTGCACAATGGTTTTCCAAAGTTTTGCCTCCCAGTGTTCACCATATGATGGTGTCAGCCATGGCTCAGTGGTAGCACTTTTGCCTCTGAGTTAGTAGATTGCGGGTTCAAATCCTGCTCTGGAGACTTGAGCACAAAACCTAGGCTGAGACTCTGGTGCAGTACAGAAGGAGTGCAGTGTTGTCAGATATGCCATCTTTCAGAAGAGATGTGAACCAAGGCACTGGTGAATATTATAGGTCCTTTGGCATAATTTCAAAGAAGAGGCATTATTTCTGGTGTCCCGGTTAATATTCCTTCTTTCTCTCTGGTATTGCCACAATTGGGATTGAGGATGAGTTGCTTCCACTCCGGTTCGATGAGCTCTGAGGTGGCTGATAAATCCAATTCATGATCTGCAGACTCTTCCACATTCGGAGCGGGTGGCCCTTGAAGGGTTGGATAGATGGATTATTTGGAGGGTTGTACACTCCCTACAATGGACTTTGCCTCGGCACATCTTTCTGGATGAGCCTTCTCTATTTTGAGCAGTGAAAAGCCAGGGTCTCCAAAAGGGGATGTTTGACCTTTTCAAAGATGTTTTGAGGGTATTCCTAAAACATTTCCACTGTCTTCCCGGGAATCTCCTGCTGTGACCAAATCCTGAGTAGTACAGTTGCTTCAGGAGTCTGGTGTCGGACATACGAACTACATTTCCAACCCAGCCGAGCTTGTTTTGAGTGATTAGTGCCTCAATGCTGGGCACATTGACTTTGGAGAGGACACTGCTGTCGCATCTGTTTTCTTGCCATCAGATCTAGAGGATCTTACAAAGGCACTGCTGCTGGTACTTCTCCAGCGGTGCCCACTCTTGGTTGTCCAAGTCTCCGAAACACATTTGAGCAGGGGGAACCCTGCTGCCTGGTAAACCTTAGTCTCAGGTTTGAGATCCTGGTCTTCAAATACTCTTCTCCTCAGTTGGCCGAAAGCTGAGCTGGCACATTGGAGGCGATGATGAATCTCATCATATTTGTCTGCCTTTGTCAAGAGGAGGCTGCCAAGAAACGGAACATGGCCTACAGTATTACAGCAAGGAAAATGGAGAAGAGAGTTGGTGCAATGGCACAGCCTTATTTGCATCAGAAAGTGCTGGCCCGCAGGAATTAGAAGAAATGAATGCACACTCACCTGGTCTTGAAAATTCTCCTTCCATTCGCCGGAGCTGCTTGGGGCCTGCATTGAAAGAGTCCTTGCAGCCCCCAGCGAAGTGTAGCTATGGCGACTTCAAGGAGGCCACGCGCGCATTTTTACAGCAGTTGGGGTGGTCAGAAATCCATGGGGATTGGGGGTGGCAGTTGGAACTCCTTGGGGAGTTGGGGGGGGTGGTGGGGGGCGGTGGGGGCGGGTGGTGGAGTTGGAGGCCTGCGGGGAGATCAAAGATCCAGGAGAGTGGGAGGGAGTCCGAGGTCTGGGGGGGGGTTAGGGGGGGGGTCAGATGTCCGGGGGTGGGGTTGACGGATGTCGACGGTTAAGGAATCGGAGGTTGGGGGGTTGGGAAACTGAAGGTCAGGGAGTGGGGGATCGGAGCTCGGGGATGGGGGTTTAGAGGTCGAGGATTGGGGTTGGGCAATTTGGGATGTAGGGGTAGACCCATGGGGGGTAGGGGTGGGGATCAGGGATATGGGGGGTGTCTCATCGGGTCAGTCTGGGTCTTTACAATAGGGACCCAGAAGTTACAAGAGGTTTTAATTCTTCTAACCTTTTCTGAGTAATTATTGGTGTAACCCTGGCGGAACCATTCGAAGTTTGTGAATCACATTTTCGGATGGTTCCCAATGCAGCACAATTGTCCAGAGGAAATGTGCACTTCTGGTCAATTGCCATGTAACCCCTTACCTGGGGTTACCTCAGTGCATGTTTGGGGACCCCCCAAATCCAACACTGGGGTGCTCGGAAGTTTCATCCCAGGGTCTGTGGTGGTTCCATTGGTGAGGATCACAGCTTGCATGTCATTGTGGAGTAGGCATGAGGATGGTGACAAATTTCTGAGAGAGCCAAATCTGAGGAGGATACTTCATTAGCCTTCACAGCTGACATAGCCAAAGGCTTTTGTGAAGTTGGAAAATGCCATGTACAGCAGTTGATGCACTTCCTTGCACTTTTCTTGAATTTGCCACGCAGTGAAGGTCATGTCTGTGGTGCCTCTCAATGGGCAAAGATCACACTACAACTCTGGAAGGAGGTCCTTGGCCATTGAGGAGGAGGTGGCTGAGGAGGAACCTTGCAATGATCAGGCAGCAGGGAGGTTCACCTGTCATTACCACAATCAGATTTGTCTCCCTTCTTGAATGTAGTCACAATCACAGCATCCCTGCAATCCCACGGCATGTGCTCTTCTTCCCAGGTGAGGGATATGAGGTTCTGCAGCCTTGCCAGGAGTGTACCCCTGCCATGTTTCAGAATTTCAGTAGGGAGTCCATCTGCATAAGAGGCCTTGTTGTTTCTCAATTGTCAAATGGCTTTTCCAACTTGGCGCCAGGCTGGGTGGTACCAAGACAAAGCCAGATGGGGTATTGAAGAATGGAGTTGAGGACCTCCAAGTTGAAGACAGAGTCTTGATGGAAGAGTTCTTTAAAATGCTCTCTCCAGCAAGCACTGATTACCCCCCTGTCCTTGATGAGCTCCCCTCCATGCTTGGCTCTCAGCTGGGTGGGCCCTAGTATGCTTGGGCCATAGGTCATCCTGACAGTACTGAAGTGACAGTGCATGTTATTGGTGTCTGTGGGCTGTTGGGTCTCCTGCGCTCTTTCTACCCACCATTTGTTCTCATGACGTGGGTTTTATGGTGTACCGCTGCCTTCAGACACCTTTAGCATTGCTGCTTTTCTCGAGCCATGGTGAAGTTTCCAGTCAATGCGCTTATGCTCAGTTAGGTCTTACATCTCTCATTCATTTTTGTTAAACCAGTCACAATGTTTCCTGATAGAGACACCAAGGACCTCTTTGCACGTACTTTTTATGGTGGACTTTAGGTTCGAGCAGGCACTATGGGCATATGGTGGCTGGAGGTTGAGAGGTGGACAGTGAAGCGCTGACTGAGAAGGGCTGCCTTGGTGGGATCTTTGAGGCCTTCAGTGTTAATTTTCTTGTGCATTGCTTCTGTTGCCTCCACTGATGGGCCAGGCAGATGAAGATGGAATATTGGATAAGGCAGTGATCAATCCAGCAGTTGTCAGTACCTGTCTTGGTGTGAATGATGTAGACATCTCTGTGGTCCTTTCATTGAACAATGATGTGGATGAGCAAGTGCCAGCGTTTGGTCCATGGGTGTTGCCATGAGGTCTTCTGCTTGTGTCGCTTTGTCAGAAATGATACAATCTCTGCAAGGGTGTAATAAGCAAGGAGGGAGTAGGGAACACAAACTCCAATGTCTAGGATATGTCCTGGTCATAACCAACACCTTGTTTGCCAGTAAAATGAGCACATGGCCAATATTTATCCCACAATTAACATCATTACAATTGGCTATCAGGACATTTGCCAGGATTTTGCGGTAATAATGACAGTGGAACTATCATGACTCCAGTGAAGCTGACAGCAACGTCTGGAGTCCAGACATGTACAAATCCAGAACTTGCTGTCTGTGATCCTATGCTTCTCCACATAAGGTGCACTGATGAAGTCCCCAATGACCTCAATCAATTAGAAGTCATTGATGCGACAAGAACTTTCCCTTTTACATTGAATATCACTGTTTTTAAAAAATCCTAAAAGGTTACCACCTTGTTAATGAGGCGTAACTGAATGTTTAACACTGGGTCATAACTACTGCTTAAGAATTCCTATGGCCTGGAAAAGTAATTTTATATTTCCCACTCTGATAAAAATTTCAATTTTTTTGATGCATTTTTTAAAGTTTGCTTATGATATTTCAGCTCTGATGTGTAAGTACCAATCATTTAATTTGCTCTCTGTTAAATTGAATAAAAGTGACAGATAATGTTTCAAGCCAAAAAGTGATTACATCTAATTCCCCTGCTATTGGGATTCTACTTATAACTCGAGATACTTTAAGGTTAAAAATATTTCATGCTGAATTTTAATATTTCAAAATTGGTTTTCATTCAGTTCACACAATGAATACCAAATGCTGCAAATGTTTGAATTGGCATTGATTTATATTATGGAAGGGAAAAATGGCTACATTAGCAAAGTTTGAAGAAATGTGACACCACTGTTTCACCAACAGGGCACGCTCTGTGAAACTTGCTGTAAAAATCAATAAGTGCAATAATCAACACTTGTACTCTCTTAAAATAGCACAAAACTAATTGCCTCCATTTTCTTGAATTATTCTCCTTACAGAAGTGAGTTTTGTGTGTTACCAATAGTCATGACTGTAAGGCCGCAAAGTCATGACTGTAAGACCACAATGTTTTAACATTGTTGTCTGATTTACTTAAGTGCAGTACACCAATTAAATATCTGATAAACTCAAAATAAGACCTGCATTGTTGGCTTCTATTATGGATAGCAGTTTAAACCAGTTCTGGTCAAGTGCATCTTTTTTTGCTTCAGGGAACAGGATGAAATGTGTTGTTACAGGATATTGGTTATCCAATCAAATACACACCCATCCATCTCATACTTGTGGTGGTTAGAACAGTGAGATGGACTGCTTTAAATTGCTTTCCCTTCTGACTTTAAATAATAATTCAAATCTTCAATAAATAAATTTGACTTAATTAATCTCTCCATAGGTCTCTGTGGAAAATAAATTTGCAAGCAAACTCATTAAAATGTGACACCACTATTTGAAAATTGTAATTTCAACAAATAAACTAGGAACCTTGGAACATAAACTATGGCAAAATCAAAACCATTTGAAGATCAACTGTTTAAATTTCCCCCTTACCTCACAGTGTCAATCGAATCACCTTACAAATCATAGTTTTTCTGTAGAAAACAGAAATGATTTCATAACCCATAAAAAACATCCACTACCTGACATGAGCATTGTATCAGGGAAGCACGGACGTCCTGGGCTAATAATTAGGCTCTTAGATTATGTTTACTAGAAATACTGAACAAAAGATGCAGGTAATGTTACTACAAATTAATTCTGGCTCGTGTTCGTAATCAGCAAGTATTTTAAATTTCACTTAAAGAGGAAGCTAAACCCCACATTTTACATGCAGAAACAACTAGCTTCTTTTAGGTGTATTGTCGATCTATGCAGTGGGCAAAGACCAAGTAGTCTTTCATGCTGATTGTGAAGAGATTAGTTTGTAATCAGAAAATGCGATTAATGGCATAAACTGGTGTCTGATCAGTACAGTGTGACTTACAACTGAATTGAAGGATTGGGTTGCCTGGCAACCAATGGTGACCATAATTTATTGACCTTCAAAGCAGCTTGTCTTTCTTGCTGTTAATGTAACAATGGCTTCGACAGCAGATGCTTGATTTGTTTTTTTATATTAGTTTCACTTATTAATTGTTCACTGCTTCTGATTTGTATCTCCCACACTTACACTTTTTGCATTCTATTGCTTTCTTTCTCATCGACAGATACGAAACATCCAATAATATTTTCAGAGCTATGGAATAACATTTTGCAACAAAGTGCTTTTAAAAAATTTTAGATTCAAGATTGCTGTAGTTGTAAATTCCGGATATTATACAGATTAAAATGTGGGCACAGCATTTGAGACAGTCGTGTTTAATATTGAAATTAGGACAGCAAACTAAATACACTTACCAGGAAAGTCATAGTTTGTTTCTGTTTGATATATGTTACTGTATGCAGGCAAATACACAGTGGAGCAAGGCTCTATTTATACACATGGATTACCAACAAATTCAGGAAAGATCAATCATGGTTAGAGCACATTTGGGGTACTGTGCACAATTCTGGCCTCCATGTTATAAAAAAGGATACAGAGGCATTAGAGAAGATACAAAAAAGATTTACAGGGATGATACCAGAACTGAGAAGATATACTTATCAGGAAAGGCTGTGTAGGCTGGTGCTCTTTTCTCTAGAAGGGTGACTGATTTCATGACCATATCATGAAAAGGTTTGATAGGGGAACATGAGCCAGGATTTTACATTGGTCAGGCGGGAGCAGGCGGGAGCAGGCGGGGGCAGTCATTGGCAGGCGGGCCAATTAAGGCCCACCCAGCGTGGATCACGAGCGCTACCTGGCAGGTGGGGGGAGGAGGGAGAGCCAGGCCTAATGCGCTCAGGGAGATTGAAGCGCTTTTTAAAAAAATAAATAAAGACATGAAAAATTTACTGAAACATGTCCCCTCCTGTGACTGTGTCACATGAGATAGGACATGTTCTAATTTTGAAAAGAACGGTTTTGTTTAAGTAGTATGAGCTTTAGGAAACCTCAACCCGCTCATGAATGAGGTTTCCCAAAAATCGTAAAGGCCGCTTTGCCTTTTCGCCTGCCCGCCAACCGTAAGATTGAACAGGCAGCGTAAAATGCAACTTAATTCCCTAGCTAATGGCCTTAATAGGCCTTTCAATTATTGGCAGGCACACAGCCGACTCCAGCACACAGCTGCCGAACGAAATATCGCGTGAGTTCAGGATGATGTCAGAACGCATGCCCGACATTATCAGGCATCACTTTACATTCCGGCATGTCGGGTGAGCGCCCCCACGCCGAATGTAAA
Organism: Cetorhinus maximus; assembly: GCF_964194155.1. Lineage (NCBI taxonomy): Eukaryota > Metazoa > Chordata > Chondrichthyes > Lamniformes > Cetorhinidae > Cetorhinus > Cetorhinus maximus. The sequence goes on from NC_135895.1 coordinate 103,201,763, forward strand.
ATCCTGCCCATGGATAAAAAGTTTTCGCTTGTGGATGAGTCCAAGACACTGCAATAAGATTCTGTCCATTGATTACAGAGGAACCTTTGCTGTGGCATATCACAATATAATATTTGCTGGCTTCTTTGCGCAGTAAAATGCAAGCAGTCCCAACAGAAATCTGCTTAGATGTCTCCATTATGGTAGACACGCCTTTATCAGAGTCTAGTTAGTAATGTGGGTGGTAATTTTATTGTGGTGGCAGGCGTCCCGACGATGAGCCCAAAAGTCAGGGGAACCCCACTTGAGCCATTTATGTGATCCACGGCCACATTTTAGAGAGGTCAGGCAACTAATTGGTTCTGTCAGGGCTGCTGTCCCTTTAAAAGATGTCCACCTGGCCCCAGAAGCTGCCAGCCAATCGGAGCGCCACTGGGACCGGTGGCCACTATTCAGACTGAAGCTGGAAGAGGAGGATGCCCATTGAAGGATGCAGGGGTCAACCAGGGGTCTGGGGTGCACTGGGGCCAGTCAGGTTGGGCCCTAGGGGAGCATGGGGGGTGGAGTGGATGGTCAGGGGAAGGTTCACTATTGCAGTGGGGGCAGCCATTGCTGCCTGGGGGCCCCTCCATGGTCCAAAGAGTTCCCAAATATGTGCCCCATCCTCCCAGGCCCGCAGAGAAGTTGCCATGGTTCACCTGGCAGTCTCCCAACTTAAGAGGGGGCCCATCCGCCACTGGTAAAATGCAGGCGGAGGTCCCTGATTGGCCACTTAAGTGGTTGAATTGGCCTTTGTGGTTGGTGGGGGGAGTAATGGGGAACATCCTCCACCTTCCCTGCTGCTGGCAAAATGCCATAGCGGCAGGAAGACAACCAGCATTCCAACACCTCCCTCTCCCAATCACCCACTTCACTCACCATTTCACTGGCACTCCCGCCTCCCAAACCATCCCCAGAGGGCTGGGAAAATCTGTCTTCTTGTATGTGCCAGTGAGCCATTTCACATCAATAATTCATATTCCATGTTCTCAAACCTTGACATTGCCCCTGTTTATTAGTTGCTTGAGAAGCATTAAACAACCACGATGTCAGGCACATTGGCTAGGTTTTTTCCCTTCCTACCAACAGATTACATTCTCAAAGGTTTGCTTGCACATAAACCACACTTTACTGTAATTTTATTAGTGGGTTGTCTTCCCACACATTGAATTCACACGGTGATACAATGATAGTCCTTATTGAGAGTTGCCAATGATTTGTTTATGGGCACACAGTTGTGTTTGTGCATATAGATGGGAAACACGCAGTGTGTTAAAACCTCAATGCCAATGTTGTTGATCTTTGTGAAACATGTGTAAATGATTACAAAGAGACCACAAACCCCCAACTGAACTATTATAACAGCAGCACGAGTTCATGATGGATTCCTGCCATGTGCTCTATAAGGTGCCGGGAAAAACACTCCAACAAGACACCTGAGAGTGGCGGCAGTCTTCACCAATATTGGTAGTGAAGATGGATGGCTTTTTATTTGATCATTCTTTCATGGGGTGTAAATGTCGCTGGCTAGGCCATCATTTATTGCCTATCCCTAATAGCCCTCAAGAAGCTGGTGGTGAGCTGCCTTCTTGAACCACTGCAGCCTATGCGGTGTAGGTACACCCACAGTGCGGTTAGGGAGGGAGTTCCAGATTTTGACCCAGCGACAGTAAAGGAACAGCAATATAGTTCCAAGTCAGGATGGTGAGTGACTTGGAGGGGAACTTGCAGGTGGTGGTGTTCCCATGCATCTGCTGCCCTTGACTTTTTAGGTGGTAGAGCTCGTGTGTTTGGAAGGTGCTGCCGAAGGAGCCTTGGTGAGCTACTGCAGTGTATTTTGTAGATGGCACACACTGCTGCCTCTCTTTATTGGTGGTGGAGGGAGTGAATGTTTAATGTGGGGTGCTAATCAAGTGGGCTGCTTTATCCTGGATGTTGTCAGACTTCTTGAGTGTTGCAGCAGCTCCATTTATTCAGGTAAGTGGGAAGTATTCCATCACACTCCTGACTCTTGACCACCACTGCCACCACCTCCCAAGCTGGAATGGTGACACCGTTGGGCCTCCAGCGGCCAGAACAGTGGTAGAGGACGTTGTGGCGGGCTCCAGTGGTGTCCAGAAAGCATTCCGGGGATGCGTCATTGAATTGGGGGGGGCTGCAGTCTTCTTGCCTTTCGGAGCCGTGTCTTCAATGCAGCAGTCATGGGCTGCAAGCACTGAGAGGTGTGCGCGCAGCTGCACATAAAATATGGTCCCTGGCATGAGAAAGCGGCGAGGTGTCAGTGTGGCGGGTGAATCGGAGGTCACCCACCAGTGAAACGGGGTGTTTCCTGGGAATGCATGATTAATGAGTCAGGATTGGGATGATAAGGCCCGAAATCCCGCCACTGCAGTCAGCAGATCAAACGTAATTTTTATCACCTGCTATCGCACTTAGTGCAAATCTGGGACAATTTCACCCAGAGACTTTCCTTGCTAAGAGAGCTTATTGACTTTATCCAGCATCAACGCTCCTCGTCCCACCCAGTTTCTCAGTGATCCCCTATTTACATGTGTTCAAATACCCATCACCTGTTTTCCTTTAAATCCAATTGACATTAACAAACCTTAACAATGTAATTGATAAAACATTGACACCACAGGATTCACAAAGCTGCACTCCTGCCTCTGATTACCATTACATTTCCAAATCTTTCAGAGATCACTTGCTTCACTAAGCTGGAACTGTGCCCGGCTTTTTCCAAACTCCAGTCTCTGGCCTGTACCAATCTATAAATGGCTCCCTGGGTTTCTTTGAGTCCCAACTATCTCCAGCGGGGAACCAGCAAACTTCCACCACTTTCTCAGCTTCCCCAGGACTTCTGCTGAGCCCTAACTGCCTAGCATCTGATAGTAGACCCTAGGGCTTCTCTGTGAGCTGCAAACTACATGAGGTCCAAACTGCAACAACCTCCTGACCTAGCAAAAATACAGATAACTTCAAACCAGAGAAACTTCTTAAGCACCACCCATCACCATGGCAACTTAGTCTTTCAGAGTTCATTAAATGCTTTTAAACTAATTTAGCACTAACTTCCAAAAGAAAAGATGTTTCTGGACTGTGCTTTTTTGTGAGCAATATAGGCATCACGCCTCCAGTTCTCCATGTAACTAAGCCCACCTGCTGTTTTATGGCTCCATCTCTTCTACTCTGACTCTCTTAAACAAACATGAGTAACTTTCTTAACTGCTATTTTCTTTTAGGTGTCCTGGCAATCTCTAAATCCCAGCCTTTTATTACCTTACCTTCACAACAATGATCTTCCCAGAATTAAACATTACCTCCAAAATATTAACATGAACCATGAACTAGATATTTGTCACAATGTTAACCCCTAGGATGTTGATAGTGGGGGATTCAGCAATGGTAATGTAATTGAACATCGAGGGGAGTTGGTTAGATTCTCTTTTGTTGGAGATGGTCATTGCCTGGCGCTTGTGTGGCACAAATGTTACTTGCCACTTATCAGTCCAGGCCTGATGGACACAGACTGTTTCAGTATCTGAGAAGTCGCAAATGGTACTGAACATTGTGCTACCAACAGCAAACATCCCCACTTCTGACCTTACAAGTCATTGATGAAGCAGCTGAAGATGGCTGGGCCTAGGACACTACCCTAAGGAACTCCTACAGTGATATCCTGGGACTGAGATGATTGACCTCCAACAACTGCATCCATTTTCCTTTGTGCTAGGTATGATTCCAACCAGTTGAGGGTTTTCCCCCGATTCCCATTTACTCCAGTTTTGCTCGGGCTCCTTGATGTCACACTCAGTAAAATGCTGCCTTGATATCAAGGGCAGTCACCCTCGCTTCCCAATCTTTCAGGCTATTCTTTCAAATCACTGTGAAGCCAGATGGCACGAACAGACCTAGATTTTCCACATCAACTGTGATACAAGCAAAAGTGTAGTTTAACAGGAATTCACTGCCTCAAGTATGCCTGGCTGATTTCTCACAATCAAGATAATTAACATTATGTTGGTGGTGCTCCTTGGCCTTCAACAGGGAGTCGACCTGAGGAAGCATAGGAAGAACAAGTGCAGCAGGTCACATGTTGCCACAATGCAAAATATATTGAATTATATATTTCAGTCAACATATAGATATACTGAATGCTATTAAAATATAACTGCTCATATATGGCTGGGCAAATTGTATTTTTTTTTATTCGGTCATGAGGTGTGGGCGTCGCTGGCTAGGCCAGCATTTATTGCCCATCCCTAAGTGCCCTTGTTGAAAGGGCATTTAAGAGTTAACCACACGTATGTCCCATTATGTCTGGCAGGAAATTGCAAAAACACAAAATCGATAGGGATCCAACCCCAATAATTTCTCAACCCATGTCCTTATCTCAGTTATGCCAATTTAGTGGCACAAATATAGTGGAAAATTGACCATAACCTCCCCACTAATCCCACTCATACAATAATCTTCCGTCATATCTAAGTAACTGATTCTGGCGTGGTTCCTCTGGATCAGCCTTAACAATACATCACAGGAGAAAAATTATTTGCATTAATTTCTTTAAATGCAACTGCAGCACTGGAGTAAAGCCCAGCATAATGGGGAAAACCTCTTCTTTACTTTAAACGAAGACAGATGAAAACATAACCTTCATCTATGTGATAAGCGGGGGAAAAAAATGCTGTGCTGGATGACGAGGATCCACGTGCAATGAATTCTGATGTCCGCTCCCTTTAATATCAAACCCAGCTATTGCCTTCCTGCCAATGCTGTTTCAGAGTCTGTAAAATAGGGAGGAAATCAAGTTCAATGTAGCTCAACTCGATATCTAAATGTTGTAATTACCTTTTAAATACATAAATTGTATTTAGAGCATCACTTGAGATGTTGCCTTTTCTCACGTCACCTGCAATTAATTTGCACTTCAACATTTCCACTAGTATGTACAGCTAAGCTAGAACGGGCACCTATAACACTCTCACTGGCTGTGTTTGATGCCGCCAGGCCTTTATTAACACAGAGTACAATTTATTTTCCATCAGCTTCTTTTGATAGATTTAATGTAATAGTTTTTGTCAGTCTGCATTCTGGAAAATCCAGGTGACATTTAGGTGACTTTATTTTGTGATGAAGTGTCATTTATTCAAAGGCAAATAATTAGCACCACATAATATTTTCATGTGGAGGAACAATTTTATCACCTGCCCATGCATTTTAATAAAAACAACCAAATTAAAGGATTTGGAGAAAATGAAAATCCATTATCAGGTGCCTGTATCCCTTTCACACAACACTTCCTTACTAACAAAGCAAGTAGCAACAGATTTCAAATCAAGGTCTTATTGAGTGTAGAAATGTACCAGCCACTAGAGCAAGGGAGAAAGTTGGAAAGGATCTCATCCCTCAGCTGCTCTAATATGATTTGCAGCTATCGGACGTATGTCATTCAGGGAAATGCTTGGTGCTTTACCCTGATTCCTCTTTGCACCATATGCTGAGTTTGCATTGCTAATTGACATTGTCTTTGCTGCACAATAAAAGGTTGGCAGATTTCATGACATAGCGAAAGGAGTTTCATTTCATGTAGTCATTGATTCCATGTAATGTTTAACTGCATGTGATGTGCATCTTTAGTGTTGTTTTATAATGTATTGAATCCTTGGGATTCATGCACATACATCCCAAGGATAAGACATTTCTACAGTGTTCCTTTAGCCAATGTTGCTTTTTTAATGAAACTTAGTAAGAAAATAGTGATTAACTAAAATTATTGCAACTTCATCACCAAGTTGAAATCAGGGGCTGAATTTTCCCGTTGGCGTGCGGAGATGGGCTCCGCGTGTCCGTGTGTAAAATGACGCGCGATGACCTCGGGCAAGCGTCCAGATGTCACCGTGCGCCATCACAATATTTCTCTGGGCAGGCGCATGTTGATGTTTGACGCGTGCCCACCATTAATTAATGGTCCAGTTAAGGCCCTTGAGGTGCCAATCGATGCTGATTTTTCGGCGCCCATGTGATCTTCAGGTTGGCGCACGGGTTCATGGGGCAGGCGGGTAGGACACATTTGTATTAACCTCATCCATGGGCGGGATAAGAGACCTCACTGGGTTTGCGAGTGTGCTCTGTCAAGCAATTATTTCTGAAAGTTTTTGAAACTTGCCTGTGTGATCTGTAATATTTCAAAACACATCCCAGCTACTTTTTCTGGACTCTTAACCTTCAGGTCAGCACTCTGCAGTCAGGAATCTTTTCTGGGCCTGCAGGTTTCAGGAAACCTTCCCTTAGCCTGGGAATGGGAGCTGAACTCTCCACTGGAGGCTGCTCCTCTGAGGAGGAAAGGAGGGCTAGAAGAGGGAGGAGGCCAGGAGTGGACATTCAGCCTCCAGGGGAGCCACCTTTGGGAGGACAGGCGCAAGCACAAGGGGTGCAGGGCCAAGAGGTTGTCCAAGGCAGAAGGGGTCACAGAAGACGCCACTATCCTGCTGCCAGGATTTACAGGCGGAGAAGCAGCTACCTCAATATGTCTAAGGTACAGTGCCGAAGGAGGCTCCGACTGTCAAGGGAGACAGTCAACTATACCTGTCAGATGATTCGGCCTGAGATCTCTGCTAACAATGTGGGTGGACACCCCATGCCAGTGGCTCTGAAGCTCACAGTTGCCCTCAACTTCTATGCCTCTGGCTCCTTCCAGGGTCGGTGGGTGATCTTTGCGGTGTCTCCCAATCAGCTGTCCACACTTGTGTCAAACAGGTTACAGGCCCTCTGTTCAGGCGTGCAATAACCTTCATCCACTACTGCTGGGACAAGGCCAGCCAGACAGAGCGAGCCAAGGGCCATTGCTGGCTTCCCCCGTGTCCAGGGTGCTATAGACTGTACACATGTGGCCATCAAGGCGCCAGCAAGTGAGCCCAGTGCCTTCATCAACAGGAAGGGCTTCCACTCCATGAACGTGCAGATAGTGTGTGATCACAGGATGCTGATTCTACAAGTCTGTGCAAGGTACCCAGGCAGCTCCCACGACGCCTACATCCTCAGACACTCCCAGGTGCCGGGGCTCTTCAGTGCTCCAGCCCGGCTGGATGGTTGGCTGCGTTATGACCATTTCTCTCCTGAAAATGAGAGACGAGCATTGATTAGTGCAAATTGCACATGGACTCTCTTCGCACATGGTCACCCCAACCAGAATGGGTCATACCAGGGCTCCAGAGTCTCCTCACCCCGCTGCAGCCCACACTCACACAAAGACACTAGGCCTGCTCCCCAACTCCCCAAGGCCCCCCCTTGGACACATGCTGCCTCTATCACATTAGGCACCACACGGTATATCCTTCCATAGCAAGGAGGCACAAGCACATGGAGCACAGAGGGCAGCAGATGGTTCATTGCCACCCCACCTTGAAGCTCCCCTCCCAGCAAGTCATCGCCCTGACTTGGACATGTCCTGGAGTTCTAATACTGCGCCTAGGTGCATCTCCTCCAGGTTGCCCCCAAACCAGTCATGTGGGACTCAGTGTAACACATGCTATGGGGGCAAAACACATCTCCTCATCACCCTCTCAGGGTGACCTCAGCACAGGCAGTATCTGCTGGCCCACCCAACAAAGGGCACTTGTCGTTAATGATTGAATGCAGTCCCTTCACTCAGACTTGGGGTGTGGGTGGGGGAACGCAGCAGTGGGGTAAGCCGACCTGCTGGGCTACATGACCAATGTCAACATTGTCCTCACCCTGCCAGAGCGCAACAAGTCATTGAAGCGCTTGCGACCATGTCGCGGGATCTCACCACCTCTGCCACCTCCTCCCAGGCACGTTTTGTCATGTGAGGGGGTCTCCTCCTCCCACCTGAGGAACCAGCAACCCCCCATGCTGCCACCTCCTCGAGGAGGTCAGCAAGGTAGTCATCTGAAAAACGAGGGGCACACTGGCCCCCCACCCTACCCTCCAGCCTGGCCTGTTCCGCTGGCCTACCCTCCAGACTAGCCTGCTCACCAGAGGCCCTCTGGTGGGCCCTTCCACTTGCCATTGTGAGCAGCCTTGCAAAGGCTGATAACCCTTCTGATAAACAGGCTGCTGGGTTGCCACTGGACCCGGCGGACAATGCACTCCTGCCGCCGCCCGCCCACTCCTGCTATTCTCGGGAGTCACGCATTACTCTGGGTGGGCCTGAATTGGCGTAACATGGCGGCTCGGACCCAATCACGGGCGGCAATCGGATCCACGCCCGCTCCCGCTCCGACACACCTCCCGCCCCCCCCACCAAACAGAGAATTCAGCCCCATGATTTTTTGGGAAGATGAAAGCTAAAGTAAAAACCTGGAGTTAACAATAGGAGACAAAAAATATTATTTTTAAGACAGACGGTTTCACCTATGCTCCCCTACTCATCCCATTCACTCAGATCATCTCCCCACAATTTTCACTAACCTGTCCAAACATGCCTGAATCAGTTTAGTGTCAATTGAGTCAGAAGGACATGGGTTCACAGTCCCACTCCAGGCATTTGAGTGTGTAATATTTTCTTTATTTATTCATTTCATGGGATGTGAGTGCCGCTGGCAAGACCAGCATTTGTTGCCCATCCCTAATTGCCCTAGAGCTGAGTGGCTTGCCAGGCCATTTCAGAGGGCAGTTAAGAGGCAATCACACTGCTGTGGGTCAGGAGTCACGTGTAGACTAAGGGTGGCAGATGTCCTTCCCTAAAGGGCATTAGTGAACCAAATGGGTTTTTACGACAATCGATGATAGTTTCATGGTCATTATTACCGCCACTAGCTTGTAAACCCAGATATTTTATTAATTGAATTCAGATTCCACCAGTCGCCATGGTGAGATTTGAACCCATGTCCCCAGAGTATGGGCCTGGGTCTCGGTATTACTAAAGCCAGTGATATTGTGCAGGATTTTGCCCTTGTCAGGCGGGCTTGGCAGGGGCGGGCAGAGGCGGTCAGGAAGCTGCCTGCAATCGGGAACAGACTGTGATTTCACGCCAATTAAGGCCCGGCCAGCGTGAAAGGTGAGCGGCAGCATTCAGCGCTGCCTGTGGAGGGCAGGGAGGGAGAGGAGGGTGAGCGTGAACTGCGTGTGCGCGCTGGAAAAGCTCCCTGAGGCACAGAGCTGCCTCAGGGAGATGAACAGTTTTCAAAATAAAAAATAAAGATGTTAAAAATGTAATAAAATATGTCGCCCCCCACCACTCCCCGTGACTCTGTCATGGGCATGTTATTAATTAAATTTTAAATGTTTTATTTTACTTTTATTTGCTGTTGGAAATCTCACCCCACCCGTGGATGAGGTTTCTAAAAAATGCAACGGCCACTTGGCCTTTTGGCCTGCCCGCCAACCATAAGGTTGGACGGGCAGCGAAAAATTTCTTTTAATTGCCTTTTCAATGGTCTTAATAGGCCTTTTAAATGTTGGCGGGTGCGCTGCCAATGCTGGCGTGTGCCTGCCAATCAAAATATCGTGCGAGTGCAGGATGACCTCGACCAGTGTCATCGCGCGTTATTTTACGTTTGGTCTGGTCAGGCACACATCCACCCAACGTGCTAAAAGTTCATCCCATTGCCACTAAACCACCATCTCCCCCCTAATTCAGGTTGGTACTTCAGTGCAGCACTGAAGAAACGTTGGAGCTGCTGTCTTTCTGTTGAAATGGTAAAACAAGATCCTATTTGCCCTCTCAGGTGGACATAAGTGATGCAACTAATCACAGAAAGAAAGAGCAGTTCTCTCCAGTGTCCTGGTTGTCATTTAGTTTGCATCCAATCTAAAACATATCACAATGATGCTTGCTGTGTGCAAATTGACCGCTGTGTTTCACAATTATAACAGTGAATTCACTTCAAAAGTACCTCATTGGCTGTGTAGCACTTCAGGATGTCTTGCGGTTGTGAAAGACACTAAATGATATTATGACCACGGATCCTAACCCTGAATTACATTTTGGACATAATGAACTTTTAAATAAGACATGTGTTTATTTAAAAAAGGACACAGAAGAAAAAAGTTGGCTGAGACTGTGAGGTAACCACTTGCTGGAAAATTCCTATGTGGATTACTTGACCAACTAGTTCAGAGAGAACGGAATGTCGCACCTAAAAGGTGTGACACAGTCTAGTTCAGACAAAGGCACTTCAAAAGAAAAGATACAATGCGAACTGAACTGTAATCACCTATGGTTGTGGAGATAATCGAAAATGATTACCATCTCAACCGAAACTACCTCCTGTTGAGTTATATCCCAGACTGTGAACATGAACTGAGTTGAAAAGAAAACAGATCTGGGAGGAAGACATGTTTGTTTTTTACGATCCAGGTATACACAAGGTAAGGGACTTTAAAAAGCCAACTGCAACCCTAGATGTGTGTGTTAGTCTTGTGTTCTGTTCTGGTGTGTGTGTGCGCTGTGAAGGTCACAACTGAAGAACACCAACTGAGCATTTCTGCACTTGTAGGTAAAAAAGTCCTCTCTCTCTCTCTCTCTGATTGCTGGAATCAAGTCACAAGTCAGCAAAGCTACAGTTGAAAAGGAAACAGGACAACTCCTTTCAGCTAACCTGCAGAACCAAGAATCTCCAACACAACTGCTCAACTGCCGAAGTCAGCGCTACTGGAATCACCCCAATTTAACGGCCATAATGTTTCATCATCTAGTCCTCACGGACAAGCCAAGGGACTGAATCGTATATCTTTTTAACTTTTATTTTTGGACTTAATTTCTTCTTTCTAATCTGTGTGTTTGTTTATTTTTTTTTTATTATTTATCCACGCATTTAGTAACTAATAAACTCATTCTCTCTTTGACTCAAGACAGCCTGGTTAAATTGGCTCCTTTTAAAACATAACTACATTTTGGACTGGGAAAAGGTATCCACAAGGGAAAGGATCCCCCCTTAAATTAACCTTGTTGCGACCAACCAAGGGGGTTGAATCAAGAAAGGAAGCCAGTTCATCCCTCCTCATCCGGGAGCATAACAAATTGGGGGAACCTCACCCAGGGACCAGTCGCAAATGTAAATACAATTTCTTTTTTTTTAATTATAAGAATGCAACATTTATAGTTATATCCATACATATTAAAATAGTCTCAAATTGCACTCATTTCTGTTTGTATATAGTCACAGGAACTACCGCATTGATATTTGCATACGCCCATCATTTCCATATTAAGGCAGGCTAGATTTTCTTACTTTTGCTTCCTGCTTTTCTAAAGCCTTATTTCAGGTGGATCTCCTTCCATTTAATGAGAATGGTTATCCCAGACCTGTCCCAGTCTCTGACATATCGATATGCACCTTCTAAACCAGCAAAATTTACAGGATTTCATTTAAAGCAAAGAGATCAGCACTTTATTTTCCCTCAAATTGGCAGTTCTTTAAAACATTAAAGCCTCACTTCATTAAACTAATTGTTTCTATTATTTTGAGCTGCTGTTTCCATTTCAATCTTGCTGTGAAGCAGGCAACAGTAACCAAACTTTTGTATTTTTACATAAATTAGATGACTTGTCTTCTGCTTTGGAAACGTGTATTGGAGAAGTTATGGATGCATCCAGGATTGGACACTCTTGTTCCTGTTATTATATCCATAGAACCACTGTGGCTCGTCATATTGATTGGCAGTCATTAAACATTGCTAAAAATGGGCTTCTTAACCCCTTATTTGAGAAAAGAGGAAAATATGACCTATATTCTATAAGCCTGCCATTCAACAGCATGAGTTAATAACGAGGTTGCTGGGAAGAATGCATGATCCATTTTCTCTCATTCATCGTTAATTACAGGCACTATAGGTTACGCAGGTATCTGGTGTGATAGGTTATAACAATGCTTTGACTTGGCAGTGGTGCTTATGAAATGTTCTGTCAGCTTAATGACAGACTAGCTGTATTCAATTTTTTGTTCACGAAAGATATTCAACTTTTTTAACGTATAATTCTACTGAGACATATTAAAATGTGAAGTGCAAAAGGATTTATTTTTCTAGCTGATTCCCTGTGCTGCCCTATTAACAAACTAAATACTACTTGATTTTTCCTGTGAAAAGCAGGTTTCATTACAGGCTCAGCATTTGAGCTGAACATAAGGATTATTTGAATACAACTCAAAAACCAGTTATAGAACAGGTCGGTGTATTTCCATATGCCACATAAGATAGTTTACCATTGCTCAGCTCAGAAAAATGTTTGAACAGAGTTGCCTTTTAGCATTCTGTTCTCATACTTTTCATACAGGGTAATAAATAGATCTTAAAATAGAGTAAGGTAATGTAAAGTCAGTGACCTCCTGGATGATACCTTTAAGTACTTGAGGCAGTTTAAGAATACAGACTTACAGCAAAACCATGCAATTGTTTGGCAACTGAAATTTTCATTTGACTAGTACTTTCCATACGTTCCTTAAACTTAATGCTATCTTGTAGACAAAACATTTCTGGCGATGACTTATATTCTCACCCTTGCACCATTCTTTCTGTAGTTCATCCAAGGACTAATTGTTATCCTCATCTAACTTCTCTGCATGCTGCAGGTCAGAAGCAGCTTCTGAAGGCCTGGCATCTAGTTTCACATGTATGCTGACACCCTGCTAGTGATTCTATTCCATTCAGCTTACACTGGTGAAACAGTTAAGTGGAAAATCTAGGCCTGTGCAGTCTTAGAAGCAAACACTGGTCACTTGGGTGAGGTTTCAGAGGTATACACTGCGTAAATATACCCCAGCAAGGAATTAATGCCTTGAGGAGAGGAAGAAAGGAAACAATTTGGCTAGAGGAAGAAAATAAAATACGAGGATGAAAATGAGGCTTGTGATAAGGAAACTGAAGAAAGACAATGTCACTGACCAGGAGGTTAAGGGTAAGAAATGGGGATCCTTGTTTTTTGGGTGTGTTACATATGGGGAGAGGTGGTGGGATAAATGTTCTCCTATTCCCTCATCTCTCGGTTATTTGCAAGAAGGTGCATATTGTTATAGGGAGTGTTTTTAAACCCATTTCGGATATTGTGACTTTTAAAAATAGAAATGAAACAGACTTTCTGGTAAGTTTAAATTAGAAGAAATGATAAACGACACCCAAAATGTAAACACAACAAAAAACATTCGCACCCTCAAACACACGGACACGAACACACAAGTAAAGATGAATTCTAGAGACAAAGCATATGCTTATTAACAGAATAACATGTTTAAAATATTCCTTTGAGATGTGCTGCACCCTGACAGGTTTTCTTTCAGTTCTTTGAAGATAAAAATGGAGGTTGAAAGTTTCTGGGCTCCATGTGGAGTTGTGGCCGAGTTTCTGTAAAGACGAATCTTTGCAGGTGAAGACAAATTAGCCCCTTTTTTCAATCCCTGGATTGACTGGTTGTATTAGGCAGGGTTCCTTTCTTCGTGCTGGAGGATTGTGTCCTGTTGGTCTCCAGACTGACTTGCCCCTGGCTGGGCCTTGGAATTATAAGATGCATTATCTGAAGTCAGTTTTGATCATGTGACCATGTGAACAATACTTCAATTGTCCACACAAATGATTCAAAGTTGAATGCCATTGCTAAACAATGAAGGATGAATGGTGTCCATTCACACCCGCTTGGGATAAACTGGTTCCTTCAAACCTTTCTTTGTTAAGCTTCGAGTTTGCAGACACTGCGCCTCAAAGGGCTACTGTATTTGGTTCTTGCACATACCCGAACAATGGTGCTGTAAGTTTGACTAGTGGTCTCCCATATTGAATGTCTTTTCAAGGACGGGTTCTCCCGGGGACATTTACATGTTTGTGACTTTCCAGGAGCATGTTCGAACATGAGTTAATCCTTGTCTGTCTAGAAAGTATTAACAGTATTCACTTGACTTGCTAGCAGCCATTGTTCCATGTTTCTTCCTTTTCTTTTTAACAGTAGAGACCACATTGAATAAAGGTCATTTCTTGAAAGTTATAAAAATGACATAATTTTACTGGGCATGACAAGTACTACAAGTGCCCTTACAGCTTGAAAATGCTAGTGTGACATGCACACACACTTCTGGGGCAAATCGTGCTGGTTCCATATTGGTGCAGACATTAGCATGCCCCACAGTGAATGGCTTCTGGGAGCAGGCAGTGCAGGCAGATCATGATGTCTGATTTAACATCCACACTGCCATTTTGGAGTGCAACACTCCAGCTAATGCCCTCTATTAATCTCACACAGCTGAACATGTGTACAGCAGTATGAAGGGTGCCCCCCAACCACTACACCCCCCGCACTATTTAAAGGGATCATCAACTACTTACAAGTTATTTTCTGGTTGATTTCTCCTGGCTGTTGCCTATTGCTTTGATGCTACAAGTGTACGGTGCTTTCTATAGCTGTTTCAAGTTGTCAAAGTTCAGCAAATCCTGAAGAATCTTTAGCGGACTTCAAGACTTCTGCACAAATGACATGTTCCCAAATATGGGTGAAATGGTAGGCATTCCACTTGGAATACAGCATGACAGGGGGAATGGAGAGAAGCTACACAAAGCAACACAAGCTGCTGGAAGAGGGAGAAGGATGAAAGGGAGAAGTGCTCTTCGCCGGAGGCTATAACAGCCCAATGTTTTCAGGGAACAATTCTCCCACCTGAGCGTCAGAGAGGAAATGGGTGAAATGCTTCAGTAAGCATGTCCCCACTCAAATCTGCCGTCTGCTACAGCTGCAATTGCTACCTCGAAACAGGGCAAGGACTGCTGGGAAGGTGTCTACATGATGAACTTTTATGCATTGGGCTCATTCCAGGCCTGAGCTGAAATGTTTTCAACTTCACACTGTTGCATAAGAGAGGTCACTAAGGCCCTCTAGTCAATGGGTGCTAAATGCATTTCATTCTTTCCAATCATGGGGAGCACACAGCTCACTAGGTTTGCAGGCTTTCTCATGGTGGACAGCGCCATAAACTGCTCACACATCACTTGCTGGGTACCACATCTCGAATCTGCCCTCTACCAGGACTGAAAGAGATTTCACTCCCTCAAGGTCCAGCTGGTTTGTGACCATAGGCAGAAAACCATGCAAATCAATGCCCAGTATCCTGGCAGCAGTCATAATGTCTTTATTCTGCAACATTCCAGTGTGGCAGCTGCATTTGAGCCACCATAACACACCAAAGGGCAAGGCCAGGGAGAAAAATCATGGACCCTGGTGCTTCTCCTGTTTCTGGGCCCCTTATTTCCCACCCACCCACTGCCCCCACACATTCCATACCCACCCACCCCACCACCCCCCATCCCACCACCACCACCCCCATTTAGTCCTCCCCTTCGCATCTTTCGGATGCCCAGAATTGGAAACCATAGTCACAGCGGGGCCAAACTATTTCATATAGGATTAGCAAAACTTCTTGTCTTTTGTACTCTATGCCTCTATTTATAAAAAAGCTGAGGTTTCAGTATGATACACTTTACAACCAAGGGTTTGTTAGACAATTACACACAGCTTGGTCATTCATATTATGCAACCAGCTCCATTTCATTGAACCTGGCCCTATGCAATATCCAGGCAGCAACATCCAAAAGACTTTTACCTCACAAGCATCACAAACAACAATTCCATGTACAAATGAGAATATCTTGAACTAAGAGTGTTATATTCTATTGGCGCATGACTCCTGGTTTCACTTCCAAGTTTATAAATGGCAAAACCTTCCAGTAAATTAGCACCAACCAATCTGCCTGCAACCACATGCTATTTCTGTCCACAGAAGTGGGCTTTGTTAACAGAAAAATTACACTTTACATTGAGTGATAAATATTTTCTCATTTTAAGTTGAAACTAATCACACTTACAAATGTCCAACATAGAGCATATAATAGGAGAGCCAGTACTGCAGATAGTGCAAATCTGAAATATAAACAGAAAATGCTGGAAATACCCAACAAGCCAGGCAGCATCTAAGCAAAGGGTCAACGCCTCACACCCACAATCTGCACTAATTTTGATGAAGGGTCGCTGACCTCCACTTTTCTCTGCACAGATACCACCAGGCATGCTGAGCATATCCAACATGTCTCGTTTCTATAGGAGCAAAAGCAACCCCTTTTTACCACCTCTCCAAAAAAACAATTAATAAAATTAATGGACAGTGTCACATGAGGTGACATGTCCTTGAATTTTTTTTTTACCTTTATTCAATGTTTTAGAAGTGAAAGTAATCTCCTTGAGGCACAGAGGTGCCTCAGGGAGATTTCTGCGCTCTTTCACGCATATGCACGAAAGAGCGCACTCCCCGACTCAGGCAGCCCCCCCTCACCCGCACAGAGAGCGCTCAGCGCTTCCTGGCACGCGTCACGCTGGGCAGACCTTAATTGGCCCACCCACATAAAATGGTGGTGCCCAGCCAATCGGGGGCGCCAATTGGCTGCGCGCCTGCCCACGCCCGTTCCTGCACAACCCTCTTGACAGGGAAAAAATTCTCCCCCTGGTCACCAGGGAAGGGGGAGGAGGGCGGGGGCCAAGATAAAGGGTTGGGTTTAACTAAAATTGACCTTACGTTTGCCTCTGGTGGCTCACACTCTGACCTGGCCTTGGCAGATGGTTTGTGGATAGTCTTTTGGAGAGGGAGATTTTTACGCATGCACGCACACACATACGCACGTGCACACACATACGCACGTGCACACACACACGCATGTGCACACACATACGCACTTGCACACAAATACACACACGCACACACATACACGCACTCCCCCTGGGCCTAGAGGTCTTTTACCAATTTGAAGCCTGCTGTAACATAAACATTCAAATGTGTATTGCTGGCTCAGTCCTACCTCATGTAACTAAACGCAGAGTCATCTATAACACCCACTATTTCCTCCAGATTGTCTTACCATTTCCACGTCAGCGTGCTTCCTTGTCCGCTTTATTGAGCAGACAAGTAGCGTAAATGCATTTAAAAAGATTTGTTTTCAAGTGGAAGCCACGTGTGTTTTTTTCCTACATATGATGGATAGGTGATCACAGGAAGTGTTCAAAGGCATCATGATTACTCTTGTGATGCAAAGTCCAGGTGGTTTTATTGATTAATTAATGGAGATTAATATTACCCGGGAGGCGTTCGGTATGGCTGCCTACATTCCAGCTGCCCCGGGCCTCACTGTTGCTGCAACCACGACTCCTCCTGGCCTCCCTGACCCATTCCTCCATCTCAACTCCTGTAGTTCCTCATGGGTCACAGGAGGGTGAGAGTGTAGCCAAGGATGGACTACATAGCCTAGAATGCACCCTGTCAAAATAAATGACCGTCCAGACTCGGACTTTCGCTCCAGGGGTGGCGCTGCTGATAAAGGCTAAGGCGAGAAGCCCCCCAAAGGCATGGGCCCCCCATGTTTTGCACCTTGTGTGCCCCCCTCTCCCGGGTCTTGCCAAAGGCTGGCTGTTGGCGACAAAGGCTATCCTCTGATAACAGGGAGCACAGCCCATGCACACATGTGCAACATTCATTCAAAAATACCCATGCTGGCTCACGAAATGTGATAGAGCAGAACATTGGTGTGCTGATACGATGCCTCTGCTGCCTTGATCGCTCTGGGGCAGCCCTGCAGTGCTCAGCAGAGCGGCTGTCAAGATTCATGCTGGCCTGTTGCATGCTGCACCACCTTGCCACCTTGAAGCAACTGTCTTTGGCACCAGCTACACAATTACGCAATGAGGAGCACAGGAGGAGGAGGAGGAAAGGGGGAAGCAACCTACACAGCCACTTTCTACATGGGCAGTCCATGAAGAACTTATTCAGGAACCTCAACTCTCCATTCAACAACAGTCCCAGGCTTGACTTTCCCTTTGTCACTGACCATCACACCACTGTCCTCCACTCCTTCAGCACCTGCTATAATTCAAGTATAAAAGCCAGCTTAAAACACACATCCTAAACCAAATGTATAAATGAATTCATACCATATCGCATACAAAAGTCAATAAGTATGCTTGTGCACTCCTTTAATGCCTCCCATCCATGTACCTTTCCCTATCAAAGTGCTTACATCCAGTACCAAGGCCAGAGTTTGCAGTAAAGCTGGTGAAAGGCTGCTGACCTTCAGTAGAGGTGACTGCATAGGTTTGGATGACACCCCCAACAACCCTGGGCCTAGGCAGCCCAGGTGCAGGCAGCATGGGCAACAGCAGTCTGGGCTGAGAGGCAACAGCAAGGCACTGCAGTGTGGCAGGGGTGAGAGGATGGCAGGCTTGTGCTCCATTGAGTAACTCACCTGGAACAGGGCCTCAGCACTCGTAGTAATCTGTTGGAGGAGAGATTGCTGGACTCACGTGAGACTCTGCAAAAGTCTTTGCACCCTGTAATCCACAGCTACGAAGGCAGAAAGCTGCCCAGACCTCAGCCTGAGCTGGTTGGGTACACAAGTGTGCTAATGGAGTTGGCCACCATTTCCATGCTGTAAAGGATGGGCTCCAATCTCTGTGCAAAGCCCTGTTGTTCCTTCACTGCCTGACAGGTTACATTTCTCGCCTATCTCTGAAAGGAGAAAGACACAAGGGTAAGGTGGTGGTGTGGGGATGATGGCAGGAACAGTAAGAAGAGAATGCTTACACCATCCGGCGATCGGAAAACCGGGGATGTCTGAAAACTGGACAATTTTATCAGCCGCCAAGCATGAAATTTTAATCCTTATTAAACGAGTAAATTAACTCACTGGCTTGTTCAACTAGGTGCTGCATCGGCATGGTGGCACACCGGGCTAATGATCGGCTTTGCACACCAGGCTTTTCCTGCGCTCCGAGCAACTCCCTTTACCCCACCTGACCCAGCTTGGCCCAATCCACCTGACCCTGCTCGACCAACCTGACCTGTCTCGAACCAAACCATCCGACCCAAAAACCGGCAATGCTCGAACATCTGGCACGGGCTCTGTCCTGAGACTGTCAGCTTTGAGAAACTGCACCTGTATTTAAAGGAAGAGAAACCTCTTACATTTATATAGCATCTTTCCTGATCTCAGGGCACGGCAACATGCCTCCCAGTCAATGAGGTACTTTGGAAAGGTAATCACTGTTGTAATGTAAGAAGTACTGCAGCCAATTGACACACAAGCTCTGAATAATAGCAATGTGATAATGACCAAATAATCTGTTTTAGTGATGTTGGTTAAGGAATAAATATTGGCTAGGACATTGGGGTGAACACTCCTGCCCCGTTTTGGAATAGTGCTGAGGGATATTTTACATCCACCAAAGACAACAGCCAGGGCCTCGAATTAATGTCACAACTGAAATATGACACTCCCTCAATACTGCAGCATGGTGTCAGCCGAGATGTGCGTGCTCAAGTGAGACTTGAACCTGCAACCTTCTGACTCAGAGGTGAGACTGGTACCAACTGAGCCACATCAATTACAGAGTTACAACAGCGGTAGTACTGCAATGATAGAAGTGAATCCTTGTCCTGATGTCCCCACCAACACAGATGCCAGTCTTCAGTCAATTCAGTTCACTGCCCACATGATATCAAGAAACAGCTGAGCACACTGGACATAGCGAAGGATATATGGATCTACATGACATCCCAGCTATAGTACTGAAGCCTTGTGCTCCAGAACTAGCATTGCCCCTAGCCAAGCTGTTCCACTACATCTACAACACTGGCATCTCCCTGTCAATGTGCAAATTTCCCTGCTATGTCCTGTCCACAAAAGGCAGGGCAAATCCAATCCAGCCAATTAATGTCCCATCAATCTACTCTCAACCATCAGCAAAGTGGTGGGAAAGGGTCATGGACAGTACTATCAAGCAGCACTTGCTCAGCAACAGCCTGCTCACTGATGCCCAGTTTGGGGTCCAGCAAGATCACATGACTCCAGACCTTATTAGAGCCTTGGTTCCAACAATCCTATCGGTGAAGTGACAGTCGCTGTCCTTGGCACGAAGGCAGCGTTTGACTGGCTGTGACTTGAAGCCTATGGGAATCAGAAAAAACTCTCGACTGGGAGTCATATCTTGACCAAAGTAAGTTACTGGAGTCCAACCATCTCAGCCGCAGGACATTGTTGCAGGAGTTGCTCAGGGTAGTGTCCTAGGTCCAACCATCTTCAGCTGCTTCATCAATAGCTTCCCTGAATCATAAGATCAGCAGAGTGTTCAGTTCCACTCTCAATTCCTCAGTCCGCACCCACATGCAACAAGACCTGGGCAACACTCAGAATTAAGCTGATAAGTGGAAATTAACATTTGAGTCACACAAACGCAGGCAATGACCATGTCCAACACAAGAGAATCTATCCACCTACCCTTGACATTCAAAAGTATTATCATCATGAAATCCCCAACCATCAACATCCTGGGGATTAACATTGACCATAACCTTAACTAGACCAGCCACTTAAATGCTGTGGCAACAAGAGCAGGTCAGAGGTTGGGAATACTGTGGTGAATGGCTCACTTCCTTCTTCTTTCAGTTTCTCCCATTGTACTCGGGTCTCCACAATGCTGGTTGATCACCCTTCTCCATCTCCTCCTGTCAGTAACTTATTCCACTTCCAAACCCCTTGTGTTTAACTGTCTCACCACCGTATCTTTCCATCTGGTCTAAGGCCTTCATCTTCTCCTTCTCCTTCTTCCCAGCCATCCCATCTCCATCACTCACCTCACCACATTTCCTCTCTCTCTCTGTAACACATTACCATACATTTCAATCTCTTCTCAGCTACTTCCTTCGTTGCCCTGCAATCTTCGCTGACCCCCTGATCTGCTGGTTCCTGATGTTTGTCCCTTCTCATTATTTTTTTTTTATTCATTCATGGGATGTGGGCTTCGCTGGCTGGGCCCATCCCTAGTTGCCCTTGAGAAGGTGGTGGTGAGCTGCCTTCTTGAACCGCTGCAGTCCATGTGGTCTAGGTACACCCACAGTGCTGTTAGGAAGGGAGTTCCAGGATTTTGACCCAGCAACAGTGAAGGAACGGTGATATATTTCCAAGTCAGGATAGTGAGTGACTTGGAAGGGAACTTCCAGGTGGTGGTGTTCCCATCTAACTGCTGCTTGGAAGGTGCTGTCTAAGGAGCCTTGGTGAATTCCTACAGTGCATCTTGTAGATGGTACACACTGCTGCTACTGTGCATCGGTGGAGGAGGGTGTGAATGTTTGTGGATGTGCTGCCAATTAAGCAGACTACTGTGTCTTGGGTGGTGTCCAGCTTCTTCAGTGATGTGGGAGCTGCACTCATCCAGGCAATTGGGGAGTATTCCATCACACTCCTGACTTGTACTTTGTCAATGATGGACAGGCTTTGGGGAGTCAGGAGGTGAGTTACTTGTTGCATGATTCCTAGCCTCTGACCTGTTCTTGTAGCCACATGTTTTACATGGCTAGTCCAGTTCATTTTCTGGTCAATGGTAGCTACCAGGACGTTGATAGTGGGGGATTCAGTGATGGTAATGTCATTGAACATCAAGGGGTGATGGTTGGATACTCCCTTGTCAGAGATGGTCATTGCCTGGCACTTGTGTGTCGCAAATGTTACTAGCCACTTGTCAGCCCAAGCCTGGATATTGTACAGGTCTTGCTGCATTTGGACATGGACTGCTTCAGTATCTGAAGAGTCATGAATGGTGCTGAACATTGTGCAATCATCAGCGAACACCCCCACTTCTGACCTTATGATGGAAGGAAGGTCATTGATGAAGCAGCTGAAGGTGGTTGGGCCGAGGACACTACCCTGAGGAACTCCTGCAGTGATGTCCTGGAGCTGAGATGACTGACCTCCAACAACCACAACCCTCTTCCTTTGTGCTAGGTATGACTCCAACCAGTGAAGAGTTTTCCCCCTGATTCCAGTTTTGCTAGGGCTCCTTAATGCCACACTTGGCCAAATGTTGCCTTGATGTCAAGGCCAGTCCCTCTCACCTCACCTCAGGAGTTCAGCTCTTTTGTCCATGTTTGAACCAAGTCTGTAATGAGGTCAGGAGCTGAGTGGCCCTGGCGGAACCCAAACTGGGCATCAGTGAGCAGGTTATTGCTAAGCAAGTGCCGCTTGATAGCACTGTTGATGACCCCTTCCATTACTTTACTGGTGATCGAGAGTAGACTGATGAGGTGGTAATTGGCTGGGTTGGATTTGTCCTGCTTTTTGTGTATGGGATATATCTGGGCAATTTTCCACATTGCCGGGTAGATGCCAGTGTTGTAGCTGTACTGGAACAGCTTGGCTAGGGGCACGGCAAGTTCTGGAGCACAAGTCTCCAGCACTATTGCCGGAATATTGCCAGGGCCTATAGCCTTTGCAGTATCCAGTGCCTTTCGCCATTTCTTGATATCACTTGGAGTAAATCGAATTGGCTGAAGACTGGCACCTGTGATGCTGGGGACCTCCAGAAGAGGCCGAGATGGATCATCCGCTCGGCACTTTTGGCTGAAGATTGTTGCGAATGCTTTAGCCTTACCTTTTGCAATGCTGTGCTGGGCTCCTCCATCATTGAGGATGGGGGTATTTGTGGAGCTACCTCCTCCAGTGAGTTGTTTAATTCATGACTGGATGTGGCAGGACTGCAGAGTTTAGATCTGATCCGTTGATTGTAGGATCGCTTAGCTCTGTCTATCACTTGCTGCTTATGCTGTTTGGCACACAAGTAGTCCTGCTTCACCAGGTTGACACCTCATTTTTCGGTATGCCTGGTACTGCTCCTGACATGCCCTCCTGCTCTCTTCATTGAACCCTAGCTTGATGGTAACGGTAGAGTGGGGGATATGCTGGGCCATGAGGTTACAGATTGTGGTTGAGTACAATTCTGCTGCTGCTGATGGCCCACAGAGCCTCATGGCTGCCCAGTCTTGAGTTGCTAGATCTGTTCGAAATCTATCCCATTTAGCATGATGGTAGTGCCACACAACACGATGGAGGATATCCTCAATGTGAAGGTGGGACTTTGTCTCCACAAGGACTATGTGGTGGTCACTCCTACTGATACTGTCATGGACAGATGCATCTGCGGCAGGCAGGTTGGTGAGGATGAGGTCAAGCGTGTTATTCCCTCTTGTTGTTTCCCTCACCACCTGCCGTAGACCCAGTCTAGCAGCTATGTCCTTTAGGACCCAGCCAGCTTGGCCAGTAGTGCATCTCATTTGTATCCAATCAATGTTGTTTTCTCCTTGTTTTGCCCAAGTTTCTGAACTACACAACAAGACCGGTCTCACAACCGTCTTATAGATTCTTTCTTTCAGTTTCAGCAATACTTTTCTATCACATAATGCTCCACTACACTGTTTTTCTAATTACTCCAACCAAAGCTAATCCATTGCTTAGTTTCCATTTCCATGCTTTCATCTTTTGCCACCACTGGCCTCAAGTACTTCAAACTATTCACTTTCTCCAACTCTTCACCCGTAATCTTTACACCTTCACTCTGATCCTCTTCCCTAGGCTCAAACTGATGGTCCATAAATTGGGTCTTTTGCTTTACTGATCTTCATCCCCTTACCTTCCAGTGCTTTTCTCCAATTCTCCAGATATTCATTCTCATCAACCCCACCACCAAGCTCAATGTCATCTGCAAACATCATTGGTGAATAGCTGACTTCCGGACTGTCCAAAATCTTTCCACCTCCTGGAAGGCACTAGTCAGGAGTCTGATCCACTTGCCTGGATAAGTGCAACCCCAGCAATATTCAAGAAACTCAATAACATCTAAAACAGAGCCACGTGCTTGACTGACAGCCAATTCACCATGTTAAACAATGATTATGTCCATAACTGGCACACCATTTCTGCAGTGTGTACCATCTACAAGATGCACCGCAGCAACTCACCAAAGCATTTTCTACAGCACCTTCCTAACCTGTGACCTCTATCACTTAGAAGACAAGGGCATGGGAACACCACCGCCTTTGAGTTCCCCTCCAAGCCGCATCCTGATTTGAAACTATATTGTTGTTCCTTCGCCGTCATTGAGTCAAAACCCTGGAACTCCCTCCCTAACAGTTTTGTAGGGGTAACTTCAACACATGGACTGTAGAATGGCGGCTCACCATCACCTTCTCAAGGGCAATTAGGAATGGGTAATAAATGCTGTTCTTGCCAGTGATGCCCACATCCCATTATTGTTTTAAAAAAAATAAAATGCCATTTCAATTCCACTGAACTATTTTTCCTACAGTAGTAACCAGGAGAGATATCAACATATTTTCTTCGGTTTGCACCTTTTCAAAGCCAAGTAGAATGAGCCCAAAAATAGTAAAGTGGTAAAGGAAGCCTGAAGGTGCTTTATTTGCTTTTTCACACAGTCAGATGGATTAAACAAACATCCGAAGCTTGGAACTAAAGCAAATTTAGCAGTTGCAATTTTCTGGAGGATCCAAATGTTCATAAAAGATGGAACCTGAAAGACCAATTGGTCCATCGACTCTGTCCCATTCAGTCATGTTGCAACTAAGCTTCCAGCCACCAGCAGCAATAAAATGCCCTAAAAGAGACAACAAAAAGTAAAAGACGCTAATTCAGGGCAAAAGCGATTCTGAAAAAAATTCCCTCTGACCTTCAGAGATGATCAGAAACAAGTTCCAGTGATAAGCTATATGACCCAACATCCCATCTGCCTCCTGTAGCAGCGATATAGGGCTCCTCCGGGAACTTGTCCACCTCCCTTTCAAACACTTGCGGCACCCACTGCACGAGCCTCAAACCTATTCCAAAAGTATTTTGCAAAAAGACCAACCTCTGGATATATAAACCTAGTTCCCTGCATATGTAACAGGTATACATGTACCTTATTCTCCCTAGCCTATCGAATTGAAATAATCTGTTGTCATGGACATCACCTTTATCATTTAAACTATTTTAATCAAATCACTCCAATGTCTACTCTTTTTTGTTACAGTAATGCAACCTGTATCTCTGAATCTGCCATGATAGCTAGGAATTTTGAAACAAGCAATTAGTCTAATGGGCTTCCTCTGAATCTCCATATCTCCCACCATGTGATGGAACAGGATCTAGGCACAGTTTTCGAAATGCAGTTTGGCCAACTCTTTGACAAAGACAGCGTGGTGCAAATTGCTGTACTGAATTGTTCTAGCTGTACAGCTTAATGTTTTATTTGCTTTCACTATAGCCTCTCAGCATTGGTCATTAACCTTTAGATGCACGATAACATCTATGTCTCTTTCCCACTGAACAGAGTTTAATTCCATATCCAACATGGTATATCTCTCCTTGGCATTAGCTCTACTCTAGCTGATAATCTTACATTTAATTAACATTAAATTTATATCAATAGGCAGAACTTTATGTGTTGTGTGTGTGTGTGCACCCGAACCAATTGGGCATAAAATCTCGCGAGATGACATCGGGCAAGCATCCCGACATCATTGCGCACTCGCGTGACATTTCGCTCGGTTGATGCACTCGGCAGTCGAAAGTGCGCCCGTCGACAATTAAGTGGGCAATTAAGCCCATTAACGGGGCAATTGAATGCAATTTTTCGCGGCCCGTCCAACCTTACAGTTGGCGGACGGGCCAATTGGCCTTTACATTTTTCCTTAAACCTTATCCAAGGGTGGGATGAAATCTCCATTAGGAAATAAAATAAAAAGAAATATCTGGGGACAGAGGTATGCTTTCAGGTGCTTGAATGTGCTGCATGGACATTTTTGCAGCTTTTCTATGCTTTATTTTATTATTTGCAGGTCTGCAGTTCCCTGAGGCAGCTGTCCGCCTTCAGTGAGCTCTCTCGCAGCGCTCACCCATGCCCACAGTGATGTCGTCACCCGCCCTCTCCCCGCCCCCATCTTGGCAGCATTGATCTTTTCAGCATGCGGCAATTGGCCAGGCTGCATGAAATCGCGGTTGGGAGCCAATCGCATTCGTGGGCCCGTTTCCCCACCGATCCCGGGCTCGCCAATCACACGTCCCTGACGAGGGAAAAATTCGGGCCATTAACTACAGTCCCATTCCCCATTAAATCTATTCAGATGGTAAATTAATAACAACTTATATTTGTATAGTACCTTTAATGTAATGAAATGCCCCAACACCCTTCACAGGATTATTAGAAAACAAAATATGACACCAGGCCACATGGGGAGATATGACGTCAGTTGACCAAAAAGAGTGTCTTAAAGGAGGAAGGAAAGGTAGTGATGCAGAAAGATGCAGGAAGGGCACCAGAGCTTGGGCCTAGGCAACTGAAGGCATGGTCACCAACAGTGCAGCAATACAATTGGGGATCTATAAAAGGGCAGAATTAAAGGAGCAAGATATCTCAGAGTGTTGTACAGTTGGGGGGATTACACAGATAGAGAGGGATGAGAGAATGGAGGGATTTGAAAAAAAGGATAAGACTTTTAAAATTAGGGGATTGCTTGACCCATTGCCTATGCAAGTCAGTGAACACAGGGGTGATGGGGCAAAGGGACTGGCTGCAAGACACGGGCAGCAGAATTTTGGATGACCACAAGTTCATGGGGAGTAGAACGTAGGAGACCAGAGGAATAGTCGAGTCTAGAGATAATGAAGGCATGAATGAGAATTCCAACAGCAGAGGAGCCGAGATAGAGGCAAAGTCGGGTGATGTTATGGAGGTGGAAATAGGCAATCTTACGCACGCGTGTGTGACCAAGTGTGAGATGTTGCATTAATTCAGGGTAAGTATGTGAGAATCAATAACCTTCTTGATTTAAACTCATGTAAGCTTGCTGCTGAATTACTTAATTCAAATACACAATCCAAGCATAAGAAAAGATGCACCTCTTTCCATAAAAAACATACTGAATATAAGCAGTAAGAGGTAAACTACATTCTGTCCATGAGAGGGTATTTATTGTATTTAGGTGGTGCGCATTCACTGGGGATTCACCAGTACTGATATAGAAGCAGGCTGATATTGTGGTTGTGTTAGTGGAGGTGTGTAATATATAATGTGCATCTCCATAAATACAAGCTTGTAAATGGATAAAGACTAGGTTCCAGTTATATTTTTCACTGCCTACTTTTCTGAATTATAACATGTAGTGCCATAACTATGGAGTTTCTATTCTTACTACTCAGTTCTTTGCAAGCCAAAGGCCCTGTGGGTGCTGGCAGAGTAAGCAGCAGGAAGCTTACCAGCGATGTGTTCTGGTACACAGGGCCTTAATTGACTAAACTCAAACATCATCCCTTCATACATGGGGTGTGAAAGGTTGGTCCTGCCCACTTCTGTTTCAGCTCTCACTTTATAGGGAAATGAAGTGAATGTACATTCTCTGGAACAGCAGACTGGAACTAAGTGGATAGCTCTGCCAATGAGTTGGAACAGGGACAATGGCCTAATGATTTCCTTCCGTGCTGTGCCATTCTGTGACTCTACACCTGTGTGGATTCCTCTAGATTCACTCTGTTGCAGATGGTTTACTGAGCTTTCATTGTACCGCCTCCAATGCAAGTATGAAGTTTGGTTTGGAAGTTCAGATATGTCACTGGCTTTCTGCAATACAACTTTCTTATGGTTCTTATGGGTGTCTGCAATATGTGGTACCTGCATCATCATATTTATAACACTCTAAATCAACATAAGCACACGAGAAGTAGGAGGAGTAGACCATATGTACCATTGAGCCTGCTAAGCCATTCAGGATGATCATGGCTGATCTTGGGCTTCAACTTCACTTTCCTACCCACTCCCGAAATCCCTTGATTCCCTGAGAGGCCAAAAATCTCTCTCTGTCAGCCATATATGCATTCAACGATGGAGCATCCACAGCCCTGTGGGGCAGAGAATTCTAAAGATTCACAACCCTTTAAGTGAAGTAATTTCTCTTCACCTCAGTCCTAAATGATCGGCCCCTTATCTTGAGACTGTGTCCCCATGTTTTAGACTCCCTGACCAGCGGAAACAATCTCTCAGCATCTACCCTATCAAGGCCTTCAGAGTTTTGCATGTTTCAATGAGATCGCCTCTTAACTCTTCTAAACTACAGAGAAAATGGACCCAGTTTACCCAACCTCTCATCATGGGACAAACCCCTTATCCCAGGGATTTTTTAAAATTCATTTATGGGATGTGAGCATCACTGGCTAGGCCAGCATTTATTGTCCATCCCTTGAGAAGGTGGTGGTGAACTGCCTTCTTGCTGCAGTCCATGTGGTGTAGGTACACCGAAAGTGCTGTTAAGGAGGGAGTTCCAGGATTTTGGCCCAGTGACAGTGAAGGAACAGTGCTATATTTTCAAATCAGGATGGTGAGAGGCTTGGAGGGTAGCATTCCCACGTGCCTGCTGCCCCTGTCCTTTGAGATGGCAGCGGTCAAGAAGGTGCTGTCTTAGGAGCCTTGGTGAATTCCTGCAGTGCATCTTGTAGATGGTACACATTGCTACCACTGTGCATCAGTGGTGGAGGGAGTGAATGTTTGTGGATGGGGTGCCAATCAAGTGGGCTACTTTGTCTTGGATGGTATCAAGCTTCTTGAGTGTTATTGGAGCTGCACTCATCCAGGCAAGTGAGGAGTATTCCATCATACTCCTGACTTGTGTCTTGTAGAAGGTGGACAGGCTTTGGAGAGTCAGCAGGTGAGTTACTCATCCCAGGATTCCCATCCTCTGACGTGCTTTTGTAGTTGCAGTATTTTTATGGCTAGTCCAGTTCACTCTCTGGTCAATGGTAACCCCGACAATGTTGATAGTGGGGGATTCAGTGATGGTAATGCCATTGAATGTCAAGGGGCAATGCCTAGATTCTCTCTTGTTGGAGGTGGTTTACTGAACCTTCATTGTACCGCCTCCAATGCAAGTATATCTTTTCTTAAATGTGGAGACCAAAACTGCATATGGTATTCCAGGTATTGTCTCACCAAAATCCTGTACAATTATAGCAAGACTTCTTTATTCTTGTGCTCCAGTCCACTTGCAATAAAGACCAACATGCCATTTGCCTTCCTAATGGCTTGCTGTACCTCTATGATCATTTTTTGTGTTCCTTGTACAAGCACACCCAAGTCTCTTTGAACGTCAACTTTTACAAGTCTCTCACCTTTTAAAAAATATTCATATTTTCTACTTGTTCAACCTAAGTGAATAACTTCACACTTCCCTGCATTATAATCCATCTGCCATCTTGTCCCCTCACTTAACCTGTCTATATCTCTTTGCAGCCTCTCTGTGTCCTCCCCACACTTACATTTCTACCTAGCTTTGTATCATCAGCAAACTTAGATACATTACTCTCTGTCTCTTCATCTATGTTATTAATATAGATTATAAATAAATAAGGCCCTAGCACTGATCCTTGCAGCACTCCACTATTCACTACCTGCCAACTTGAAAATGTCCCATTTTTGCCCACTCTCTGCTTCCTGTATGTTAACCAAGTTACTGAGAAATCTGCACCCACTGTAGGGTTAATTTTTTACCCATTTGACGTGCACATACTTTCCCAACATCCAACATAACCAATAATTTCCATGTAGGTCGACATAGGAAAGGTGTGCTGCAGTTTATCAGAACTGCTTCAAATTGTTTGACTATCCAGGAGCCTTGAGTCAGTAGTTTGAAGGCTTTAGTATTGACAGGTCTAACTCTCCAGGTTTTATTAGTGAGCTATACTGTGGCCCACATTCCTGTTGACCCACGGAGTTCAGGTATCGCATTGAGTTTGCCACAACAGATTAATATGGTTCAAAGTTCGCATCACCAGGTATATATTTGTAAAGATCTAGGAACTAATTGTTATGCAGATATATATCCAGGATCCCACATTTACTGAGATGAAAGCAAAATATTGTGGATGCTGGAAATCTGAAATAAAAACAGAAAATGCTGAAAAAACTCAGCAGGTCTGACAGGTCAAGGATAGGTGGGAGCTATGGAGAAATTTGACAAGGGTATCATGGACGCAGGACAAAGGGAGTGTTAATGGTAGTGGTAAGGACTAAAGGTGCTGAAAGTGGCAGAATGCATTAATAGTAGAACAAGGGTGAGCACTCTGTGAAAGAACAACATAGAAACATGTGACAGATGGCCCTGTTGTTGGGGTGAGGGCGGGGGGGTTGGGGAAATAGAAGAAAGAAAAATGCCCTTGTCAAATTTCTCCTTTGCTCCCACCTATCCCTGACCTTCTATCTTGCTTCACTTGCTCCGCCCCCTCTTAAACAGTATAGAATCCATCACATTTCTACTTCTCCTTAGCTCTGAAGAAGAGCCATACGGACTCAAAACATTAACTCTGTTTCTCTCTCCACAGATGCTGCCAGACCTGCTGAGTTTTTCCAGCATTTTCTGTTTTTATCCCACATTTACTGCTGCACTGTAGTGCTGAGCAATAATGTATCAGTTCACCAGCCACATGGAGAATAGCAAGATACACACTTCATGAAGATCCAGTATTTTGAGCTTAAAAGTGTGATTCTTCTGAACTTCTGAGAACATGAAGACATAACTAGAGACATTTTTGGTCCTAAGAGACTCAATTCCCCCACAAAAGGGATAGAAGTAGTGACTAGCCTTTGCTATAGCAAGGAAAGTAAATTATTGCTATACGCAAGTGAAGAGTGAATTATACCATCGGCACATTTTTAAGAAACAAATTAACATCTTATCCGTTTTTCATGAATACTTTTCTTCGATGATTGAATGTGTCATCAGATGAAGACAACAATGCGAGGGAGCTAAGTTACAATAAATGAGTAACTATGTTGATAAAGGCAGCTACTGATGTTAATTCAACTTCCTTGTACAAAGAACCTCCTCCTAAGCAGCTCCTCCAATTATGTCATCAGCTTCCCTAATCATAGTAATTATAAATGTAGAAGCAATGATGACTTAATTGGAAGAACTATTAGGGAGGAGTCCTGGGAGGGACAATTTTTATTTTATTATATCAACAGAAATATATCTTTTTTTAAAAGCAATGCTGTTATCTAAACCCTTTGCAACACCTTGATTGTAAAAGGGCTATTAATGGTGAGATTTTAAAAGTTAAAATCTTGGAGAAAAGAAGGCTGAGAGGAGACTTGATAGAGGCATTCAAGATCCCGAGGGGTATAGACAGCATAAATAGTGAGAAACTGTTCCCACTCAAGGGAGCATCAAGAACTAGAGGGCACAGATTCAAAATAATTGGCAAAAGGAGTAAAAGTGATGTGAGGAAAATTTTTTTGAGTCTGGAACAAACTTCCTGAGAGGATAGTGGAGGTAGGTTTGATCGAGGTATTCAAAAAGCAATTGAATGGCTATCTGAAAAGAAAGAACATGCAAGATTACAGGGATAAGGCAGGGGATTGGAAAGAATGCTCTTTGAGAGAGCCAGTGCAGACTCAATGGGCCAAATGGCCACCTTCTGCACTATAAAGGTTCTGTGAACCTTCCCTTACACTGTTGAAGGCTGCTAGGTTCTTTCCAATAACCTTACTTAACTAGTCATACAAAATAAAACTAAACGATTACATACATTTATCACTGTTGAAATGTCTGAATTATCATGTAATTAAGATTTACATCAGGCAACGCATTACTTGTTGAAGTACAGTGACTGTTGTTATATGCTCAGCAGCCTTTCTGTGCCAGCAACATCTCAAAAATGGCACAGTGAGACAAATTACCTTTAACCTGTTTCCATAGTTGCTATCATTGAAGGAGGAAAGATCTCCCTGCTGATTTTAATAGTACATTAGCGTCTGCCTGAACAGGTAGATTTATCTGAAGCATGGCATCTCTGACAGAACAACATACACACTCAGTACTGGACTGTCAGGCTAGATGCTGAGCTCAAATCCTGCCCGGGACTAGACCTGACATCCTCTGAAACAGAGGCAAGAATGCAGCTAAACCAAGCTGACACATATATCCAACCATAAAGCTTAGTGAGCAGCCCATTTCTTGTCCATAGCAGCACTAACACCATTCTGCCTGAATATAGTTCCATGCCTCATTCCAAAGAAACCTATACAAAAAAAATAATTATTCTTCAGCATCAATAATACTGCGATGCATTTTCCAGCAAAGAAATGTATGAAAAATGGATTGCTCATTGTTCAGGAATGGGAACGAACACCGGGAGATTTCTATGTTGATCATAAGCAGACAATCTTTTAGCAACCCAGTTAGAAGCTGAGAAAGACTTGAAGAAGCAAGGAAAGAAATGAATATAATCACACCTAATTGCTGCCATCATCTGCCACCACAGAGCACTGTTAAGTGCTTTGGTATTTTAATATTTGGAGGTACACATTTACATAATTTCCTGTAGTCGGTCTTGAACTTTGCTAAATCTCGTTCGCTAAAAGCTGTTTTGTTTTTTGCTAATTGAGTCTGGGAGCACAAACCCACTCTGTAGCGCTCCCACATTTATTAGTTAACCATGCAGCCTGTCTACCTGTTAAGTGGCTGCATTATGGGACCAAGACAGTTTAACCAGTGCACATGTACAACGTGCTGTGTTCTAAGGTCACTCCCAGCAAACAGGGGTTACAGCAATGAGTTTGGCGAGCCCAGGAGAAGCTGTGGCAGATGGAAAGGCCCATTTTAAAAGGAAGGAGCTTTCCAGGCCACTGACCTTAATAAACCTGCAGGCCTGGAGTCTTCGCCCAGTTATACTGCTCTCTTCAGTGAAAACAGCTTATGACGCAACAGATCGCAGAATTTTAAGCGTAAATTATGTTAAGTGCAATTTGAGTTCCCACCGTCTTTTGTGCTAATTTTTGAAAAAACTAGAAGCAGGAGCCACGCAAATTAATCACCGTGAAGAGTTACCGCTAATTCCGCTTCTTCCCGGGCCTTCAAGGAGGCTTCAAAAAACTAAGCTGCTTCTTTTGGGTGGAAGGTCATTAAGATTTTTGCTTTTTTTTTCATCTTCTAAGAAACTAGCTATTGTACCAAAATGTAACGAGAAAATGCTTCTGTATATTCTTTTTAAAAGTCATTTTCAGCAATTTAAAATCAGATTGACCCTGCGATTGAAAATGTTTTTTTGTGATAAGATCATTTTCAGCTGTGTTTATCAAGGGATATTTATTAAAGCAAATCTACATTTTTACTAGATTACGTTTTAGAAGATTGCCCATTGAGCTGGTTCATGCAGGTTATAGTTTTCAGTGACATGCAAATGAGTTTGAGCGGAAAGGAGAGAACAAAAATGCACTTCTCAAAACGGCCACAATTTTGGGAGCATTTTACGCCCATCTTGGTGATTGTGGCCAAAACAGAAGCTCTAACCTGTGGAGTTTATCATTATGCTTTCATTACCTATGTCAGACCTGCACTGTTGGATCTAGTGACCTAAGTACAATACACAAGCAGCTAAAA
Organism: Cetorhinus maximus; assembly: GCF_964194155.1. Taxonomy (NCBI): domain Eukaryota; kingdom Metazoa; phylum Chordata; class Chondrichthyes; order Lamniformes; family Cetorhinidae; genus Cetorhinus; species Cetorhinus maximus. Next base: position 103,235,014 of record NC_135895.1, read on the forward strand.
TGTGGCTTTTATGTGGGTGCTTGACTGTTATTTAGAGTCAAAAAGTCAGCAATTCAAAATAATCACACATCAAGTTTCTCCCATTTACCTCATCAATTTTTACTGAGCTATAGTTTAATACCGATGACCCTCCATTTTTCTCGAGGGCCCTCAGCAATAAATGACTCCTAAGCATGAGTGTAAAAAAAGCTCACCCTGCAGCCTTGGTACTTCATCAGTTTAGGTGCTATTTTCTCTGTCATACACATCATACAAATCAAAATATCCATTTACTTTTCACTTACCAAGGTCTGTTATAGAAACTGTTATAGAAAATATACAAGTACGTTGTGGTGACTTTGATCTTGTGCGGTAGGGTAAATTGGTGATAGCCAGTGCCACCCGGTTGTACTCACCTCCCCATTTTCTTTTCTGGTGGCTTCCAGGGCATGGCAATCAACGTGATTGGCTTAAATATCCGCTTGCTTCACCACCCGCATTATGGTTGGCAGTGTGCACTGCAGTATGCACTAGCTCCAGGATGCATTGCAGCTAGTCTTTAGCAGCACCTCAACCCATGACTTCCAACAGGAAGAGCAACAGGTATATGGAAGCACCATTGCCTCCAAGACATATAGCACCCTGACTTGGGACGTGTCCTTCTGCCATTGTCACTGGGTCAAAATCATGAAACTGCTGACCTAACAGTATTGTGAGAGCAGCTTCAACAAATAGATTGCGGCAAGTCAACAAAAAGGCCAAACACCTCTCAATCTAGGGATGTGCATCAAATCCTGACTTTAGCAGCAACACCCAAATTCTGAAAATGAATGCATATTATGTTCAAAAGTTATAAGCCTAAAATGAATTTGCCCTTCAATCCTTCCCTCTCGCATTATGTAAGTAAGCTTTGCATAGTTGACATTCACATGGTTCTATTTATATAAAATCATAACCCAAAATAATGCCCATCCAGTGAGCAAAAATGCCAGCTATACAAACACAGAATAAATGAATAAAAGTTGGAGTAGCAATATTAAAGTTTCAGGCTAAAAAATGCAACACCACTAATTTATCAAGCGAGCAGCCCCAATAGCAGAGTGTTGTTTGTGTTCTTTTTCAAAGGGGAGGTTTCAGCCAGACGATGAAGCAGTTCTAACAGATCAATCAATATTTTATTATTTTAGTGTGCACTTCCATGCTCTAGGTTTGATTTTATTGGCAATCTACTTTTACTTGTATCTCCCAGACAACATGCCAGCCAATGTCATCCAAAGTCATCCTTCAGGCCACATCTGGGAGACACGGAGAAGTGCGGAGTGAAACCAGGACTGACGTGGCTCCTGGCACCATGGAATTCTGAAGCAGGACTTTGGGGAACAGAAATAATCAGCCATGAGTCGGGTAGACGGTGGATGTAATTATTCACAGAGAATGCTGCTTCTTTCATCTATAGCCCATCGCAAGATGAATTGCCACCCAATTGCAAAAAAAAAAGCATGTAGTTAAGATGTCATCTACTAGCAAATTCTCTTCACATTTTCCTGATAATTATAAGGAAGCTGTTCATCACTTGTCAGGCAAAATATTTGCTACTGGTCTTAATGATCCCTCCTCCTCACCAGGCATGCAGGCGTGATTTATGTAAGAAATAGTAGCATTTACTGCAGGGGACTATTCCAAAGCAGCATGGTGTTGTGAATTTATTTCAGTGGCATACAGAGGGTAATGAGGGGTTATTATTGTATCCATCGCTGGTGTGTTAAATCCTAGGGATGTTTTCATGTGCTTTGGCAAATTACCCTGAACAAACTTCTGCTGTATGTGCCTGTGCATTTTAATCTACCTTGTTCTCATTTGTGTGGTCATTTAATCATCCATGCCACAGATGGATAATTCAACAGGAGTTGTACATTTGGCTGAAGGTGGGTAGCCATCAGCTGGTCTTTTCACTTGTCTCCTTTTGTCCTGTTGCACCCCCTGACAGGACGAGCAGCCATGCTGTGTGGTGTGGGTATCCCCATTTACGTTGTCATTTTTTACACGCAAATATCAAAGAGAACAATGGGCGGGATTTTCCGGTCCCGCATCATGGGGGCAGGACGGGAAAATGTGAAGAACGACAGTTTCCCGCCAGCAAAATAAATAGTTCCCAATTTTCCACTCCCGGCTTTCATGGCCGGTCGGGTAAGCCTGCTGTGTCATGACAGGAACCACATTCGCGTCGGTTTTAATATCATGTATGCTCATTATAAAAGCAGCTCATCAGAATCAGGTCCCCCCACTCCAGATCATAGGGCCACATGTGTGGCGAATTAGGCTGGCATGATTCACGGCCGGATATAAGTGACGTGCACTCGGCGAGCATCACTTCACTCGTAACCTCAAGGTATGTTTCCCTACCTTTCACTGCACTGTGCGTGCAGCAGCTCCAACTCCATGCCAGGCTACACAGGAACTCAAGGGGAGGTCAGAGCCAAAGCTTACCATGCAAGAGAAGCGGGAAGGTAGGGAGGTGGGGGGATGATGGAAGGGGCTGGAGGGCAAAGTCTTGATGGGGTGGGGGTGGATATTGAGACCAGACAGAGACAAGGGAAGAGGCTGGAGGGCAAAGGCTTGACTGTGGGCAGGAATGACTGGGGAAAAGAGCACAGAGACACATGACTGTGGTGTAGGGGGGCCAGTATTAGTTGGCGCCAGAAAGTATAGACAGTCCTGGGCAATAGAGCCACAGGTAGTCAGGGCCAGAAAACATAGTTCAACGCCGCAATTTAGAGTGCTGTGCTTGGCCTGTCTGTCCTGGTCCCAGTCCATGGAGCGGGAGGACCTATCAGTCCTGTGTCAGTCATGCCCAGAATAATGCACAGGGCCTGATCAGCCCCTCACACACATCGGTCCTGGGGGTTGAGGGCTTGATAGTGGGCCGTAGGTGGCACAGTCACTAGTCACAGTCAGGGGCGGGGGGCATCTGCACCCTATAGATGGGGAACAGGTAATACGGTAATATGGCAGATGGGGGGCATTCATTAATCTCTGTAAATCACGGTGCAATGGGCTGCAAGATGGGGAGGGGTCAGGTCTACCATCAGGATATCAACATCAAATGGTTCGGCGGGAGGACAGGGAGATCAACCATTATGACAATGAGATCAAGAGCTAGACAGGGGGGAACGAGAGCGATTGGAGGGAGGGAAACCTGCAGACGATGCTCCTCCAGCACGATGGGAGGGATCTCGACAGTCACGGGGGTGGGGCTTGAAGTAGTAAAACCTCAGCATCGTCATTTTTCAAGCTGATCCAATGATGCGGTGCAAAAACAAGCTATAAAAAATTGCCTGGGGAGAGCTGTCAGGGCTTGTGGGAGGAGTTTACTACTGCACTTGTGGGCCGACTAAAGTCATACCATACTAATTTTCACTTTTCTAAATGGAGAGGAAGGCATAGCTGAGATATGTTTGGAACAATCAAATATCAATTTAGAGAATATGGCACATTAACTCATGATGCACATCCTTGTGAGAGTATAAACCCAATTGGGGCCATTGTCAGATCGGCATATGCACATGGAAACCAAGCAAAACCTACGCAATTGTAAGCTGTACATCACCACGTCGATTGACAATCTCAGAGCTGGCAGAGGTTTAATGTGATGAGATGCTAGCCAGACCTTCTGTCCCAGCGCTGCATCCTCCCATGTCCAAATCAGGCATGTGGGGCCTCTGCACACAACTCCTCGGTCACACAGTTTTAACCATTTCGCAGGAATTGCAAGGCCCAACATGTGTCAGTGAGGCTTATAGCTCTAAATCATGGAGGTGGGAAGGTGGGGATTAATATTGGGGCAAAGTTCAGATGTACATGCGGACATGACAAAACACTGCAGGCAGACAGGAGCGCATAAGAGCTCCAAGTTTGAGTTTATCTGTAAAGCACACTCAAGGCTGACAGTAAGTACATGGAGACCAATGAAAGATGAACCAACTCCATGCACGTCACTATTCAAACCTGTAAGAATCACATTGAGCACTCTACAACGCAGAAGCATTGGGGGTCTAAAGCAGCCTCCAGGTTCTACGCGCATGAGACGCCATTATATAAACCTCTGAAACAGGTTTGAGAGATGCCTTGGCCAACCACAATATCCTTAGAGGCAGACGCTTCACTCATGTCAATACTGCACAGAAAATGGTCAGACACTGTATGGGATGGCTCTTGAAACCACAGAGCTGAGGCAAATGATGGGACATCTTGGAGGAAGGGGGGGTATCTGGCATCTGGTGACTGTCTATGGGCCGTATCATCAGATAGAAGAGGCATACACAACATGAGGAGTGGGATGAGTGAAAATTCATTTACATTTGTGCAAATTCTATACAGATTGTGGACACCTGATCATGCTACTTTTGTGCTCTTAATATCTCTTAATTTTCCATATCTACCGTTATGTCTTGGTGCACCCCAACATTAACAGCAGGGGTGGAGGCAGCCTGCTGACTGCTACACCCTGTTGTCTGTGATAACCTTGGCGGTCCCCTTCTGAAGTGCATTGGCACAGTCCGCCGTGGTGATCCGCTCCCAAGCTCGAGCGATGAGGTTGGTGGACGTCCTTCTATCGTCATGGGGGTAAAATATGTTCGGCGTGCACCCACAGCATTCAGAAGTGCCCCCAGCTCATTGTCGCTGAACTTGGGTGCAGTAGGCTTCTTTCCTGTAGGAGCCATCACTCGTCACAACCAATCCTGGGCTGCGGAGAGTGAATGATGTACACAGGTGCAGTTTAAATATGGCGCCTGGAAAGATGACCCGATGAGGTCACAGTGGGGCGGACGAATCCCAGTCCGCCCCTCCATGAGATAATGACATCCTTCATGATCCTGCATATATAATGAGCCGAAAAGTGGACGATGTGGTCTGGAAATCCGTCAGAACAGCCAGCGGGAAACGCACTGCTTTCCCCGCCTGTCACCACACTTAGGGCAGAATTTTCTGCCTACCGAGCGGGCGGGCCCGACCCAATCTCCGGCGGGCGGGGAGCTGATCCCCGCCGGAGAAGCGGGTCCCGCCGCCATTTTAAATGGGTGGGCCAATTAAGGCCCACCCAGCGTGACGTCGACCGGGAAGTGCTATGTGCTTCCTGTGCAGGCCGGGGGGATTCCCCAAAAGCGAGAGTGCGCTCTTTCATGCATGCGCACGACAGAGCGCTCATCTCCCTGAGGCTAAGTGCTGCCTCAGGGAGATCGCCGACAGTTTTAAAAACGTTAAAAATAGAAAAAAAAAATCCTTAACATGTTCCCCTCATGTGACAATGTCACACGAGATGGGACATGTTCATAAATTACACTAAAACTTTATTAAAATTTTTTAAATCCCTACATGAAACCTCATCCCGCCAGTGGATGAGGTTTGATGCTTTCTCTATTGCCCGCCGGGGCTCCTGGCCTGCCCGCTGACCTTAAGGTTGGATGGGCAGGTCCTTTAATTGTCTAAATGATCCTGTCAATGGCTTCAATTGACCATTGACAGGTCAGCGGGCCTGCAGCTGATTTTGCTGCGCCCCCGCCTTCCTGAAAATTTAAATGGGGCGGGATGATGTCGGGGGCTCCGCCTGACATCATCCTGCATCATTTTATGCCCCTTGCTCGCCGACAGCAAAATTTAGCCCTTGGTCTCCGGAGCAGAAAATTCCACCCAGTGTCTTTCCTGAACACTTCCATTTTCCTATAACACTTAACTGAACTTCGTAATTAACCATTTCAAGATCAACTAATCAGATCGTATCTGATTTCAAAATTCGTGGGCTCCAAAAACGTACAAATTACTTTGAAGCATTTATAATGAGCTCTGGCAATGGAGCTGTAAGTGAGATTCAGTTACATAACTCCCACGTAACTGACCTCACAACATTTTTCAATTCATTCTTATACCGTAATCTTTCAACTATTCAAGGCAGCTTAAAATTTCAATTATTCATGTTAAATTATCATCTCTGGTGCAATGCAGGATAATCAGAAATGTGTACTGCATGCTGCAATCATAATATAATTATTATCATACAAACCATTACCGCCCTCAAAGAATCCAAATTCATAGTTTTAGCCTGGGATCAAAAGGATAGGAGAGAAGGTTTCTTGCCCAACTGAAAAAAAACCCTATAAATTCTGCGTCCTCATGTCCAGAGGTTCTGTAAGAGGGAGTTTCAGGCCTTCCTCATGAAATACTGCCCATTCAGCGCACGAGGGGTCTCATGGAAACTTACGCCAGGTGAGGGCTGATGTTAATTCCTCAGAACCTCACAAATGTCTCCAACCTTTATGGGGAAAGTTAATCCATCTCAAAAGGAGTATGGCATCATTGTGATTTTCCATCAGCATTGAAGGGGCCTGACAGCTTATGTAGGTGTTCCCATCTTCACAATTTAGGATGAGTCTTCATGTGTGGGCTTATGCCTCTACGCCACACTTTCTTGGTGTGCCAGGACCCAGGAATTTCACAGTCCTTGTTTCAAAGCAAAATCCTTTCCATGCCAAAAAAGGAGTTGAGTTATCTTATTGAAAGTCTCGAATCTAGAGTTCTCGTAGCACACGTCCAAAAAACAAAAAAATTGTTTAATTAAGTCTAATTAACTCATTAGCTAATTATGTTGAATGGATAAAATATCGGATCTTTTTTTGTTAGGTTTGTGCTTAGTTAATTGTTTTCACTTAACAGATGGAAAAACACTCCAGTTAACAACCACCTCAAAACCAACAAACTCACTGTTCATTTCCAATGCTAACATCCACAAACCAACAAGTGTTACGTAGTTAACCAATCAATTCACTCAAAGAATGTTGTGCCAGTTTTATATAGTCGTCATGCTGTCTTTTTTTTTTGCACAATTGATCATATAGATTTTAAATTAAATTTTAAAATACGTTAAAATAATTAAATGGTAACCATATAAGCCCACCTATTTTATCTTAGAAATCGTGGTAACAACTTTCTTCAACCCAGGCCTGCTCTAGTGCCTGGGGCTAGGTTTTAACATGAGTCCCACTGCTAGTAATGTTTATGCAGGCTTTCCTGCTGATATTCGTGCTCCAATTCAATTATTGTGTGGTATATTGGATGCTGCCTATTTTTTATTTGTCACCTGCTGTCGACAAAGCTCTGTATTCCACTGCTGCAATAATTAAATAGCATTACTGGATGGCTACTTTGCTCAACACTTCCATCTAGCCCTCAGTAGTGACCCTGAGCTTCTGGTCACATCATTTTAATTTTTCATCCCACTCTGACCTCTGTTCTCAGCCTCCTGCCTGTTCTAATGAAGCTCGGCAAAACCTTGAGGAACAGCACTTCCACTTTTGATTAGGCAGCTTACGGCCTTCCGGACTCAACACTGAGTTCAACAATTTCTGATCATAATCGCTGACTTTTTTTTTTAAGGCAGGAGTTGCTGGTCATGATTTTGCCATTGTCAGGTACAACCTTTCTAAACGCATCTTTTGTTTTGTTACTTGTTCCATTACTGTTACAAATCAGATAGCCAGACTGTGGAGGATAGAACTAGAGCTTAACCTTTAGACACTTACAAGCTTTGATTTACAGAGGCACACAATACATATCGTGCACCTCCACCACCCACAGTTTCACTCTGTTTCTATGTACGAGCGGAGGTAAATCCCCAGTTAGTGCTCACCACTTGGATATAATTAAACACCCAATTAACATACAACTAACAATTACCACTCCTTTTTGAGCACACCATCATCCTTTTGGTCATTTAATCACTCCTGCCTTCCATTAAATCACAGGCCATCCCTTTTGTTCTTTCCTCCTCCTCCTCCTCTCCCTGTCTCATTACCTGGTGAAGAGTAGGAGTGAATGGATCATTTTCAGGGTGGCAGGTTCTAACTAGTGAAGTGCTTCTAAGGATCGGTGCTTGGGCCTTAGCTATTTACAATCGATATTAATGACAAGAGTAACATATCCCAGATTCCCGTCGATATAAATTTAGGAAGGAAAGTAAATTGTCAGGATGACACAAAGAGGCTGTAAAAGAATTTAGATCAGTTAAGTGAGTGGGCAGAATATGAAACTATCCACTTTGGCACGAAGAATACAAAAGCAGAATATTTTTAAAGTTGAAGGGGCTAGTAAATGTCGGTATTCAGGGGGATTTGGGGTTCTTTTACACAACTCACAGGAAGTATAAGAGTAAAGGAGTTTTGCTGAAATTATATCGGGCTTTGGTGGGACCACACCTGCAGAAGAGTTACCTAAGGAAGAATATACTTACCTTAGAGAGAGTGCTGCAAAGGTTCACCACATTAATCCCAGAGCTGAGAGGGCTGTCCTTTGAGGAGTGATTGAGTAGAATGGGCCCATGAGCTCTGGGGTTTAGAAGAATGAGAGGTAACCTTGTTGAAATGTATAAAGTTCTTAGCATATACCCTATCAAGCCCTTGAAGATTTTGCCCCCCCTTTGCTGGTGAATTATAGGGCATGAATTTGGGTTGTGTTGAGCCACTGGTGCTAGCACTATGGAAGTCCTGAAGCATGAAAATGGCGCTGCCCACTTGGCGTCCCATGCCATGTAGGGTGGTAATGGGGACGTGCCATGCTTATAGCTAACTTCTGCTTTGGCTGAGTTTATGGAAGGAGTGTGCTGCATTTTTGTAGCTCCTTAGAAGAACTGGTGCTTAAAATCAGGGGAGACACAGGATTGAGTGATCGAGGTCTGGGGGCTATGATTGAGTACCTTTGATCTACAACATAACCAAAAATTGGAGCAGAGGCTGCAGAGGGGAAGGAAGAAGAGGAGGTGGAGGGCTCTCCACCAAAAGTTCTACCACCAAGGGTTTATCGAGAGCCATGCCCTTACTTCCCCCTCATGCAGGGGCAGTGCCTGAGGCAACTCATGTTCGAGAAGGAGGTGATGACAAAACTGTGCCACGTCCTAAAACCCGTCTTGGGGGCATGCGAATGGTGCTGCTAGTGGCTGGGCAGGTCACAGTGGCATTGAATTTTATGCATCAAGATCCTTCCAGCCTGGTACAAGTGACATCTCAATCATATTCCAGTACGCTGTCCATCGTAGCAATTGGGAGGACATCCATCCCAGAGGATAAGAATACATCACTTTCTCCCTCAGTAGGGACAAGTCACGATGACAGGGCATGCGGCTTCATCAGGGACTCCCGATGGTCAGGGAAACATCAATAGCATATTCATGGCTCTACAGGTTCCCCATGTTTATGAAAAGCAATACAGGAACTGCAAGGGATTTCACTCTATTAATATGAGGTTGGCATATACCCATGCACAATGCATCATGTCAGTGAATGCCTATTATCCTTGCAGCAACCATGATGCATTCATCCTGTGCCAGTCAGCTGTACCCACCATCTTCAGCCTTCCACAAAGAACTGGAGGCTGGCTCCTCAGGGACAAAAGCTACTTCCATACGTGTGACTGACGACCCCTCCTCCACTATCTGCCTACCCTTGGACAGCAGGCATAAAATCAGAGCCAGGGAGCTACTAGAGACATCTTGGAACAGATAACAGGCCTGCTCAAGCAATGGTTCCACTGCCTTGACAGCCCAGGGGAGCCCCCGCTACATGTCAGAGTGGGTTTCAGAGTATATGTTAGGCTGTTGCATCCTCCATAACATTCCCATCATGAGGGCACAGCTACTGCTTCCATCCCTGTTTGGAAACTAAAAACCAAAATAACAAAATTCACTAAATGACCCCCCAGATGAAGAAATTACCAACAAGATTTCGTTTATTGTAACTTTTACTTTAACACAAAACAGAACCAAATCAAAATGTAAATTAACAGGCAAATTTCAAATAAAAAGGTGAATTTCAGTTTAAATATTCGATACAGCAAGGATATGTCTTATGCAACCCGCAAGCATTTGCATCACTCCTCGTAGACATGTGGCACTATGCAGCTACACAGTTCCACAATATGCTGTTCTTTATTCACACAGTCCTAGCCAACAACAGCTTTGGCCTCCGAGTTTCACAGGTATGCTCATCATCAGCAAGGCACACTTCTACAAGCCCTCTCTCCCTCGGGTCACAACATTCCTGATGGTGTAGCTCTCCAGAGTTCCTTTTCAACAAACTAGCCCAATCTTATTGAAAGGCAAAGCAACCACAAGGAAACAGTATTGCCTGACCCTGCTCCTATTTTTTATGTTCTTAAAATCTGCTACATCTCCAACTTTATCCAGTTCTGATGAAAGGTCAATGATCTGTTAGCTCCATTCCTCTCTCCACAGTTGCTGCCTGACTTGCTGAGTATTCCTGGCACTTTCTATTTTTACTTCAGATTTCTGGCATCTGCAGTATTTTACTTTTGTCAATAGAGTTAAAAATTTATGTAACCTGAATCTATTGTTGGTGTCGCTACTAACCTGCTGCATTTTAGTGAAATCCACTGGGTGCCAGAGTTCTGGCTATTGGCCTGGCTTCTGCTTGGAGGTCATTTCGAGGTCTCTTTGAGGTCAGATGGATAACAATAAGAATGGAATTAGTTTGGAATTTGTGTAATAACAGGCAATAAATGAAAACACCTTTTACATGGATGGGTTTGGATGAAAAACCATCGAGCTGAAAGTTCCATTCTTCTATTCACAGCTGCTTTCTGATCGGCTGAGCGTGTTCACAGCATTTTTGATTTCAGGTTTCCAGTATCCACGTTTTCCTTTTGTTCTGGTGAGTTTTCTGATTTTGCTTTAGCATTTACGTTTGCAGTAACGAAAACACTTGCATGTAGAAACTCTGAACAATTGCATGTAGAAACTTCGATTCTCCCTTTTCATCGTGGCTTCCTTCTGTCCTCAGCCTCTTCCCCACAGCCTCTCTGTCTTAACCCAAACAGGCCAAACACCTCAGCTTCAGCCACTAATTGGCAGCCTCCTTACTTCTATTCACAACTTACCTGCTGTCTTGTTTCTTGACCATACTCCTCCCAGCTGCCAAGGAAGCCGGAATCGGATCCTGAACTTTGCCTCTCCTGGAATTATTGATAAAATTATAACTCGGATAATCCATGGCAATACAGCCAAAGATGTTTACTGCACAAATGAAGTCCTTTAGGCCCATTGTAGCTTACCAGTTCTTTACTAGAACAATTCAAAATAATGTTCTTTCTCCATATCCCTGTATCCTTTTCTGCTTCAAATATGTATCCAATTTTCCCTTAAAAGATGCAATGGTCTCTACTTCAGCCATCCCACGTGGTACAGCCTTGCTCCAATGCTTTCTTACTACGCTCCCTTAAATTTTTTTACAGTCAAAACGGACCCAGCATTGGTCTCTTTATTTTCTGTCCATCGACCAACTTTCTATTCATGATGCGGCATTTTCTTTCCGCCACACACCTGAATTTTTCTAATAGACTCTTATGCACCATTTTACCCCTTTCCATACTTGTGGATGAGGAATTTACAGGGGTTATGAACAAAGAAACAGGGCTGTGAGACTAAGCACAACTGCTCTTTCAAAAAGCTTGCACAGGCATGATGGGCTGAATGGCCTCCTTCTGCACAAATTCTACTCTTCACTTTACCTCTTAAACAGGTCAATTAACTCTATTCAATTTGTTAAACATCTATTGCATTGAACAAATTCTTGATTAACAAATAGTAGCAAACAAAAGGAATATTGGTCCAGATCTTCTGTTCCTGGGCGGACAGGGTGGGTGGTACCATGGAAAACATGAAGTCCCCGGGGAAGGGCTCTGCGGGAATTGTCCGGGAATTTTCAACTTCCCATTGGCAATTACCCTGCGCATGGAACCCTCTATAACTCAGAGTTAAAGACAGAGAAACCGGATGGTTTTGACTCTCTTAGTGGAGAAGTTACCCAGAAAAGGTTAGAAGGATTAAAACCACTTCTAACTCCTGGATAGCTATGGTACTGAGACCCCAGACTACCCCCCCTCTCCGCCACTGTAACCCCCAACTACCCCCTCACCCCTCCCTAACCACCCAATCCCCCCATCCCCAACTAAACCCACCCTCTGACCACCCGACCTCCCACCATGCCCCAACTAAAACCCACTCCCAACTACCTCCTGCCCCTCCCTGACCACCCGACCCTCCCCAACTATCCTCTGATCACCTGACCGCCCCCATGCCCCAATTACTTCCCAACCGCCCGGCACCCCCACCACACCCGACACCAGCCCCCCCATACCCGAACTACACCCCCACCCCCTACTGCCCTTACCCCCTGACCACCTGACTACACCCCAACTCCCCACTACCCCACTGACCACGGGACTGCCCCCCCACTTCCCCATGCCCTGACTACCCCACTGACCACCCAACTACCCTGCCACCTCCCCCCACTACCCCTGACCACCCCCTGACCACCCGACTATCCCGCTTCCCCCGACCACTCAACCCGCAGCCTGGCCACCCCCGACCTATCCTATCCACTTACGTTGGGCACTTACCTTCCCTCCTAGCTTCTCAAAGTGGCATTTAAAGAAAAGGACATTTAAACTTACCTGTTTACGGCAGCCAGCAGCATAAAAGGGGGCATTGCTTCACTTCCCCTGACACTCCTAGACCACACTGAAGGGACTCCCAGAGCTGCTGCGCTGCACATTTCTCAGGGGGCCCAGGTCGGAAGCCCAGGTGAGAAAGGTGCAGCTCCAGTCTAGGTAAGTAAGTATGAATGGAGTGACAATCCAACATTGATTGACACTCCATGGAATATTCAGCCCATCCTACCAATAATATTAATATAACTCTAATTTTAAAACAGAGTAGTAAGTGTGATATATTACAGGCAAAACCGCAGATCATCAATAATAATTGATAAATATTAATAAATAACAACAGTTTATTAATATTAATAACACCGCAGAACACCAGCCATTTCTGCCCTAGTCCAGCCATAGTTTCTAGCCTTGTTTCCCCCGCTGTCTCACACTTCTGGCTATGAGAAGTTTTCAGCACTAACTCTGCTCCAAGATCTCCATGGCACGTGGAAAAGTAATGCAAAATAAAAGGGGAAATAAGTTGCATCCCAACCATCATTAGCTGCCTCATTCATGACTTTCCCTCCATCTGGTCCGGAGAGTGGCTGTTCACTGACAAATCCACATCGTGCAGAATGATTCACAACTGCTTCAATAATGAAGCAGTCTACAATAGGACTTGGTTGACATTCTGACATAGGCTGGCAACTGGCAAGCAGCAATCATGACACTTAAGAGCTAGGTATTGTTCATGTCTAACAAGAAAAAGCCCCCTGATCTTCAAGGGCACCACTGCCACCCTGAGGGTCATGGTTAGGGGTTTTTGAAGAGGTGGGGGAGCCAGAAATGGGGCAATAGCAGAGGGGGCAGATTTGGAGGAATGCATAGTTCTTGGAGGGTTGTAAGGCTAAAACAGGTTACAGAGGTTGGGATTGAGCAAGGCAATGGAGGAATTTAACTGGGATATTCATATCAACACAATAGCAACAAGAGGACAGCAGAGACTGAGTACTCTGCAATGAGTGATTCACCTCCTGGCCCATGAAAGTGTCTCCACCATCTACTAAGCATAAGCGTGATGGAATAACCCTCCAACAGCACCTCTCAGCCCATGACTTTCACCACCGTAAAGAATTAATATTGTGGGAACACCATCAAGTCACAAAATCCTGAGTTGAACATATATTGCTGTACATTTAACATTGATGTGTCAACGTTCCAAGAACTGGCTACCTATTACCATTAAGGAGCATCATTACCACAAGAGTTGCAGTGGTCCGAGAAGGTGACCCAGAATCACCTTCTCAGGGCACCCGGCAATGAACAATGAATGTGACCTTGTCGGCATCACATATATCCCTTCAACCAATTGAAAAAAAAAGACAGAAATTGTCTGGAAGCTCTAGGGAGGAGAAGTGTCACAGACAAGGAGAGGCTTACACAAAAGGTTAGCAGGCAACCCAAAGGCACAGGAACAGCAGTGCAAGGTGTGTGTGAGAGGAAAGCGGAGAGAGTGGAAGGCAAAGACAGAGAGAAATAGATCACTTCTACATTCTCACACATTGTGCATACAATGCTCCAGCCATTTTAAAATAGCATATCCCTAAACTTACCATGAACAATGTCATGGGGGTCTGATGATCTTGCTTAAGAAAAAAGTATTTGTATTGTACAATGATTATCACAAAGTCTCACCAAGGCTCAGTTGGCTAGGATAATGAATAGATGAGCCATAGAGCAGAGGAAAGAATGAAGCTCAATCTCGCAGTCTGTGCTGGGTCAGCTGCACTCAGCCTGGACAGCAATAGGTGAACTTAGGGAGGGTACAATCACCAAGGATTCCTTGTTCCCGATCGTTATCAGTGGCCCCTACTGGAAAGCTTACAAACGCATGTCAGGAAAGGGCAGGCCATGGAGTTTAAGAGCCTTACTGATGCTTTACACAGGAAGAATAGTCATTTGGGAAAGGCTATGGGTGGTGACTGGCACCTGTGAAACTGAAAGCCCACCAAGGAATCAGAGGTAGTTAGGTAAGGGAAGCATTGAATAATTTGGGAAGGAGAAACTAATCTTAGTGTGTGCTGGAGGACATTACTCAACCTTGGACGCAATCCTATTTCTTCAGTCAATAAAGTACATGATCATTCAATGAATAATTTATTAATTTGATTGATTAGAGCTGTAGTTGACTTAAAAATGTTCACCAACATAATCAGATTTAGGATTGAACGGTGTGCATCATTGACAGCATAAATTTACATTCAAATTAATACTATCTTGGTCATGTCATTGTATCAATATGCAAGTTCATTCAAAACTGCCTACTATTACTACTAAGCTGGCAGAAACATTTTACAATAAAAAGAGCACCAAAATGATAAGCTTCTGCTCTGATTCCATGGGTCACTGAAAGAATTACAGAATGATTAATATAGAGAATCCAGCAGTCACTATAAATATGCTGCACCTCAAGAAACATGGTTGTGGTCCTTGGGATATGATTTCTCACACTAATATTTGCTAGCGGCAATAGGGGCAGAGGAGTAGGGATGGAAGGGCAGTGTTATCACAGCATAGTCTGATAAAATTACCTGAATTCAGTACCTCATTTAATATTCTATGTTGAGAGAATGAAGTGTGGTCAGAACAAATACATCAAAAGACAGTGACAGAATTAAGAGGGTGGGGACCAGAAATGTCATATTACAACGGCTGTTGTGAGCACATTGAAGAAGAAGAGTCATATTGAAATCGAAACGTTAGCTCTGTTTCTCTCTCCACAGATGCCGCCAGACCTGCTGAGTTTTTCCAGCATTTTCTTATTTTATTTCAGATCCAGCATCTGCAGTATTTTGCTTTTATTTTGCCATTTTGTCTGTCTGCCAATATCCAAACTGTTGCATTCTCTCTGAAACTTTCTCCAGCACCCAAAGATCTCTGCGCTCCTCCAATTCTGGCCTCTTGCACATCTCCGATTTTCTTCACTCCATTATCAGCAGCCAGGCCTTTAGCTGCCTAGTCCCAAAGCTCTGGATTTCCCATCTCTCCATCTGTCTGCCTCTCGCTTCTACTTCAAAATGCCCCTAAGTACCTATCGTTTTGATGAAGCTATTTGTGATGTGTCCTAATATCCACTTTCATGGCTTGATGTCAAATTTTGTTTGACAATCACTCCTGTGGATCATCTTGGGATCTTTTACTATGTTAAAGGTGCTATATAAATGCAAGTTGTCATTCACCCTTATATCATTCTATCTTGTTGCCTGGAGTGCAATTGGGTAGGTCAAAATGAACAAATTTTGTAAATTGTAAATCATGTGTGAATTAGGGTGTGGCTATGTCCGTGAACTGGTAATCCAGAGAAATCTCACCATGGCAGTTTGAGAATTTCAAATCAGTTTTAAAAACCTGGAAATAATTTAAAAAACACAAAAAAAAGTGACCATGAGGTTGTTTGATTGTCATAAAACCCGACAGGTTCAGTAATGGTCCTTTTCAGGATGAAATCTGCCTTTTTTTTTTAACTTCAGGGAGAATGTTCTTTTTTTTATTCTTTCACAGGATGTGGCCAGGCCAGCATTTATTACCCATCCCTAGTTGCCCCCTAGTTCAGAGGGCACCACATTGCTGTGGATAGGCCAGATTTCCTTCCCTAAAGGACATTAGTGAACCAGGTTTTTACAACAATCGACAATGGTTTCATGGTCATCATTAGGCTTTTAACTCCAGATTTTTATTAAATTCAAATTCCACCATCTGCTGTGGCTGGATTCGAACCCAGGTCCTTGGATTACTTGTCCAGTGACAATACCAATACCCACTGATTAATAAGTCAATTCATTAACATCCTCTGCAGCTAAGAAATGTTTTATGGGGTACCAATGGAGCCCTAGAGAAGCTGTAAATGTGGTGCTGGAAGGGTTAAAATATTAAGCAATGAGAACAGCAAACACACATTCTTGCCACCATATTGTTAACAATAAGATAACTCTTACAGCTGTGTTTCTAGTTTATCATTTTTAATCTGCAACTGCTCTTATAATTTATGAATTCTCATTCTACTTTCACGTTCTGCTCCTTAATGCACACAGCAAATATTAAGGGGAGCCATTATTTTAATCATCGACATGGTAACAGTAAGATTCACAGAATTCTGCCACACACACTATGAAGAAGGTTCAATACAATCCTGGACAAGTTCATTGATCAATATCGGGACATTTGGGCTTGCCATTGGATGTCAAATAGATGATTAATAATCCCATTCACTTAAAAATATATCCCAAATAAGGGTCTGTCTCATTTTACGGAATTTCCCATCTTAAAGTAATATGAACACAACTGTAAGGAGTTGTTTTTCTAATACTTTATTTGAGGGGGGGAGGTGGCCTTTATATATTTTCTTGAATATACCAAGGATCATATCACATTGAACTTTAATAACACAAGTAAGCATTTTCATCTCATAGATCGAGAATGAGAAGTCATCTTATTTCCCTTTTCTCCCCACACTGTTTTAATGCAATTGCCAGGCTGTTTTCCTTATAAGGCCATTGGAATTGTCAGCTACATTAATTATGTGCAGAAATTGAACACTGTTCATGTTGTGCTATCCCATAGAGCCTGCTAATACATGCATACGCCCACCTTGGATCATCTGTTGTTCCTGAAGACTGCTACCTTCAATGTCAGAGATGTTTGTTTACAAAGACAATATTCTTTGCAATCTTAACTCAGGAGAATTGGCTTCCCCACATAAGCTTCAGAGGTTCTTGTAGGCTTTAAAATGCTGCCTCAACAATAGGAAATCCCCAGTGCAAGTCCGTAACAGCAAATCTCAAAAAGGTAGAGTGGAGCTTCATTCAATTCTTAAGTGTTTCTTATAGCCTATATTCATGCCAGAAATGCCAGCATGCTCAGGGGTAAGGATTATAAGACAGCAAAACTCCAGAATTCATTTTTTTAATTGTCTGACTATAATTTTGAACCAGCCATTCCTTCACTGCCAATGGGTCAAAATTCTAGAACTCCCTCCCTAACAGCACTGTGGGTGTATCTACACCACATGGACGGCAGCAGTTCAAGAAGGCAGCTCATCACCCCACCTTCTCAAGGGTAATTAAAGATGGGCAACGAATGCTGGCCCAGCCAGCGATGCCCACATCCCGTGTTTGAATTTTTAAAAAGCTTGAATCTGGACTACATGCCTTTGCAATAAACTTCAACATTGTAAAATTCTTATTTCATTATCAGGCACTGGATGTATTCCAATCACCATTGTTAAAGGGTATTTCCACGTCATGTCAGTTTTCTGAGCTCCATGTGGTTTGGGGAACATTTCGCAATGAAGTTTCCTTCAAGGCAGCTCTGTTCATACCTTACAGATGTTAAATATTACAACGCACCCTGAAAAAGATTTCAAGGTGGGTCAGAGATGTTGCTCCCCCCATTTTTGCTGTTATCATCCAAAAATAACCAATGTCCATTATCTCTTTGAAGTAGGACTTGCTTATTCAGGCAATCTTCAAAGTTTCAAATCCAGCACAAGTAGAATGAACTTCAGCCTGTTGGTTTCTTTTTATCCCATTTCATTATTAGGCGATATTATCTTTTTCAATTTTACATATTTCACTATATTCATTTAATGATGCAAGCCTTAGAGGATTTCTTCTCATTAGTCTCAAATAGCTCCAAATTCCATATCCCAACTAACAGCTACAGTTTTACTGGGACAGAGTTCTGTTGGTTAAGGATTGTTTAGTTGCCCCCTCTATGTTCTGGGGAGCTCATTCCAAATCCCTTAAATTAAAACTATTCATTCTTAGATCCAATCAATATCGCTGATTTTTCTTAAAGACTGGCTGCCTCTTAAAGGGGAGGTGGGAAATAGATCAGTACAATGAAGATTCTTGCAAATTGAATACAGGGGCACACAGAGGGATCCACATTGATGATGTGGCACTGGAGGCATTCATGGTGCAGGTGGGCAGGAGGTGAGACCCTCAAGGACCACCCTCAGAAGGGGGTGGGAGCAGATAACCAAGAAGGTCAACTCCAGAAGTCTGGTCCCGAGGTCCTGGCAGCAGCGTCACAAGAAGTCTATTGATCTCATGCAAGTGGTCAATGTCAGTGACTGGATCCTTACATAATATCTCCTACTCTCCACCATACCAACCTCTCATGCTACTCAGTGCACCACACCCCCATCACTTACCCATCGGCTGTTTCTCATACTTAACATTTAGATACTCTACCTCATCCCCAGGACAAGGGGGCACACAACAGAAGGAATCAGAGCAGAATTGGCAGGGACAAGAATGTCTGAGCACTACAGAGGGGATGTTTCTCTGCATCAACGGGGACTGGCTGCGTTGGCCAGATTGGGTCAGCAACATTCTATATCACTGAGAGCATTCAGGATGAAGGGATCTTTGACTCATAACACTTCTCAATTTCCAGTGCAGCCTCATCCTCCTATCTGGCGTGCTGAGCCAGCTGCTGAAGGTGTGACCACTGATCTCCTGCTTCCCAGCCCGTCCACCTTCCCTCACATCAAGTTTCCCCTTCTGAGCTCCTGCTTTCAGACAACAGAATACCTCTGCCTATCCAGCCACAGCGACTCAAGGAGGAAGGGAGAGGCCAACAACACAGCACTGATAAAGTGGCCCCGTCACCTGACCTGATACTTGCAGCCAGCAGTTCAGGTACCAGCACAGCACATACACTCTGGGGACTACCTTGGAGATGAGCGTAGATTTGGGATCAGTATCTGGTGAGAGAATGTGCACAAGTGGGCTGCAACCAGGCCATGGACAGAGCTCACTGATGGCCAAGGTGGCAAACAAATACGCCTGCAGAGGAGTCAGGTGAGGACCTCCAGGGTGGCATGCAACAGAGCACTGAAAGGGTATGCACACCGAGATGCTGGGTACATTGTCTGGCCCACCAGTCAGCCTCCTATCACAGTCAAGGAGCATGGAGGATTCCATTTCCAACTTGGCATATTTCTTGCCCTCTCTGCAGCCTCTGTTCCAATTCCCTGCTGTGCTGCTGACCCAAAGGCACTGCCACAGCTGCTCCCATACCTGTTGCAGCCTTTGTGAAGATGAATGGTATTATTTTAATATTTTTGGAAATATGGTGGTATTCTGTGGTAAAGGTGGTAAAGGTGTGTGTGTGTCTGCATGTGTATGAGTCCATAATTGATTAAACTGGGAGAAGGTTCATAGAGCCAGCTTGTCTGTGGGAATTGAGAGATGAAAGGTAAAGGAGCTAGATGCATTCATTTGTAATGAGAGGCTATGATGAAGTTGGAGTTACAAGTAAATAAGTTGGGTTTTACAATTTACTTTAGGTGATAGGTAAGGGCGTGACCTTTACAACTTACAATGGTTTCATAAGTAAACAAGGGAAGGTTATTAAATTTTATTTGACCTGAAAGTGGAGGCAATTTCAAGACATGAAATATTTTTATATTTTAGAAAAGCTGAGTTCAAGAAGGTGCTTAAGACAATGGAATCTAGGATGAAAAGGAAAAAAGATATTTAAGGGGAGAGGTTTAGTTGAGTTGAGGTGGCTGTGTGGAGGAGATGTCCTGAGACCAGCTCTACACTGAGAGAAGTTGTGAATCTGAAGCAGCCACCCAGTTTCAGGTCAGAAAATTCTTTGTTTTCAAAAAGCAGTCTGTTTCTGAACTTCCTTCATATTTCCCCAGCAAAGTGGAAGGGAGTGTGGTATACTTTATTAAAGTAGCAGCAGTTCTTGCCTTGGGTAATACTACTGGATTTTTATGATTAAACATCTATAAGGGAGCTATTGCCAACTAGTTTACTTATGCTTTCTGAACAAGTGGGGTTTTTTGGGGGAAAGTTTTGTGAGACTGTTCGAACTGTGTAACTTTAATCTTGTGTGCTTAAGTTCTTTTTCCTTCTTGTTAATAAATCTTTTAACTTTAAAATCCTAAAAGTGTTACTGGGATTCTATACTTCTGGGATCAATAGTTTTCCCCTTATTTTCAAAATGCAAAGAAAAATGTCGTGATCAGTAAGACAAGCTTTCCTCTGGGATTTGGCTTGCTCAGTGAAGAACATCAGGTGCGGTCATAAAAATAGGGCACCTACTCTTCTGCCAACCCTGTGAGGATGTGACAATACTGAGGCAAATACACCAAAACACCTCTAAAAATACTCCCGAGTTCTTTCAGGCACTTTGCAATGAAAAAATTTCTTTAAATTTAACTTACCTGCAATCAGGGTACCAAGTCCTTTAAATAACATTACTGTAGGACCCATCTTGCTGCTTCGTGGTTCTTTTTCAGGAATGGATGACACAGGCATTACCACCACCCGTGTTGTCCAAATTTGGTATCTGGGCATCACTTCAGCGGATTGGGCCATCTGACCTCAGGATAGTGCCAAATCAGAGTATTCAGGCACACTCAGGGGATGCAGCTGCATGTGCCCGTATCCATGAAGAATGCTGTGCAGACTGTGGCTGCTGCCTGCCTCACAGGAAACAAGGCAGGCTGGCATAGGGCCACTCAGCATCAACAATAGCAACCTGAAATGGTTAGCAGGCAACAGCAAGGGCACCGGTGGATGGCAGTGGTGGGAGGATGAATGCTGTCACCCTGAGAGAGCACAGCAGGTTTATGCTTCACCCAGCCACTGCCACTCCCCCATGACGGCATCTCAGTAATCCTTGTATCTGTCGGAGGACAGGTTGCTGTGATACCCTGCAAACTCCTTTGAACACTGTATCTGCAGCCATGATATCTTCAGCCTGAGCTTCCACTAAAGCAACCAGACATTGAGTGGCTTCTGCTTGTGCTGCATCTGAAGCTGCTCCATCGCTCATCAGAGGCTGCATCATGGTTGGGTCTGCTAATGTACTAGAGTTGGCCATCACTGCCATACCTGAAAGGGTGGGCACCAAGCTCTGCATGTGCAAAATCCTGTGCCAAGGTGGTGCTGGACTCCATGCTCTTTGACATTGACCACAATATTTCTGGCAGGCCCGCCAATGAACTAAGTTTTTTGTTGTGCACGCCCACCAGTCTTCTTCTGTAGCCTGCCCCAGTGTAGTGCTCATCTGAGTCCTCTGCAGCAGAACATGGCGCTCACATACAGATGCCACAGTGCATTTTATAGGCTGGCGGAAATCAAGTAATATGGAAAAGACATTAGAAATGAACAAAAGTGCAGCCACAGAGGAGAATTCTTTGAAAGCTTCAAAAATCAAACAATGAAGTGACAGGCTGAGGTGCTGAGGAAGAAATTCCGGAGGATGGTGTTATAGCTGGCTGAGATAAGTTGAATGAAGGGACCAGAAAATGAGAAGACAGAAGAATGGAGTGTGTGGAAAGGGATTTACAGTTGAAGGAAATGATGGTAATCGAGGAGTGAAGTCATACAGGCATTTGAAGGCAAGAATAATAGCTTCAAAGTTAATTGCTAAAGGGACCAGTGGATCTGGACAAGATCTTATGCAAGGGATACTGGTTTTAGCATAGACTAGAATGTGCAGAATTGAGATGACTCATCGTTTATAAAAGATGGAAGTAGGGTGTTGGGGGTGGGGGGAGTGGAGGGAAAGGTTGACAAAGAAAGTGCTGAGAAAATCCAATCTTGTCCACGTTTGGCAGAAGAAAGGAAGAGTTAAAGGGTGGAAGCAAGAGATGCTTCAGAAATGAAAGGGTCAGCTTATAGGACAGAGATGTGGGCAGCACAACAAAGTCCTGCACCTTTGGGCATGGCGTGACCTGGAAACCGTGGCTCAAGGCTAAAGACATATATATATTTCTGAGGGTCAACCAAGATGACATTGGTCTTGTCAATGTGTAGCTAGAGAAAGTTTTGGCTTTAATATCAGATAGATAATCAGAGAAGATGCAGTCAATGGAAAAAGAAGATAGGTATCACTAGGTGTTACTAGTGCACAAGCACCAATGCTGACATCATGAGCAGAATCTTCTGCGCTTAGTCCCTACTAGAAGAGCAACGGAATTAGCATCCCGACTCTAAGTTCCACAATCAATCAGGGGTGGCAGCTGAGATGACACATCCATTCTGTTAAAGGGAAGGATTTCTAGTTAGAAAGACCATGGCGTTTGTTACATGGGCTCAACAGCATTTGGTTTCTTTGAAGCTGCAGTTACCACAGGAATGGAGTGGAGGCCTGGGGAGGAAACTCCCAGGGTATCTCACTCTTACTTGGAGGTCCTGCTGTGGGATCTGAGGGGCTACAGTGTGGCGAGCTCTCCCAAGGATGGGAGGAAGAGGACAACCTCTCCAACCAAGAATGATGGATGTGACCGAGAAAGTCAGCAGTAGAAGTGTAGTCCCTCTGGCCTGGAGACAGTGCACCAAGAGGATCCAGGACCTCAAGAGTGCAAGACAGGTGAATGGAATAACACTTTCAGATGCCACAGAATGCCTCAGGTCAACACATCTTGCAGCTCCACTCATTCCTCTCTCTGCATAGTGAAATATGTAAAATCTGGAGGTGAACAGAAAAATGACAGAGATGGGCATGAAAGGCACCACAGTGTAGAAGAAAAAAATTCCACATCATGCTCAACAAGTGATACAGAACCAGTTAAAAGTGAGAGTGTAAGATATCTGGGAGGATCTTATTGGCAATAGTTAGTATGTCAAGTCTACAAATAAGTTACAGGACAATGTACAGATTATTCAATTTATAGGCATAATCACTGATTAAGCAAAGGATCTTCACTAAAATCAGTGATAATTCGAGAAAGTTACAACAGACCCAATTTTTCATTTATGCTGCTAATATATAGCAAACAGGACTGAATCCCTTCAGCAACCAGGTTTCCTAATCAGAGGATCTTGCTCTAATCATGTCATTCACTGGAGAAAAGCCAAGCTTTGTAAAATCATTTAAAGTGACTGAATGGATAGGGATAATTCCTTGTATTCGGTAATCCAGCAAACTGCAATCAAGAGCATCTCCAAGGTTCTCAAGGTTTCATATTCTAGTTATTTGCTAAACAAAAATTTTGTGTATGTCTTAGCGTTGTGCAAAAACCACAATATATGTTCTATACAGAATCGGACGCAATCTATTCATTCTGCTGTGTACAAAAACATGATGTAAATCCACAAAGAAATTCAATTTTCTGATGCACATAAATGTCTTATCTATTTCAATCAATCACCAGCTGTCTAACTTACCTCACACGAATTTTGAATGCATCAGCTCTCTCCTGATCAGATCAACATTTCCACAGGGAAATCTTGCAAACCCGCAGCAATGAAGTGAAAATAGGATTTCAAATGTACATAGAACTGCTTCTTAGCAGAATATGTGAAGCAGGGCACTGGGCAGATGGCAGAGGGAATTTAATATTCACCAACCCACCAGAAATAATGAGTTACCTGGAAGTAGGGAACACTTGGATCCTTGTGATCTTCATATAATTAGGTTCAGTATTGTAATAATGTCCAGTACCAGAAACAAGAGATGTGCGGGACTTTAAATGAGCAAATTTATTGCTACTAAGTGTATGCCAGAACCAAGTAATATTAAAAATGGCATGTGAAAATAAAATTGAAGAGCAAAAAAAGCTGCTCCAGGGAAATTTTGTGCTCCTTAGGAGACTTTAATAAAGCTCCAACTCTTATTGTGTAAGAATTGAAAAGAAAGAAAAAAAATGCTTTTATAAAGCACATTTGAAAACCTTCTTAACAACCAATGAAATGCCTTTAAGCTGCACTGTTGTTAGGCTATGAACGTGGGTCAAGGGGAACACATCTACGTCTAGAAACTCCTCATTGAGGCATTAATGTCTTATGTTATTTGTTGCAGACAGGCAGTGCCTTTAAGGACACATGTTGATCTGGTTTTGCTGAGTGCAGCTGATGCCTTGGGGCAAATCAGTCTTGCAGAGTGAGCCTCAAACAGGCATTATAGGCTCTTATCATATACAATGAATATACAATGAATGAGCCTGATAAAAGCAAAAAACTGTGGATCCTGGAAATCCAAAACAAAAATAAAAATAAAAATACCTGGAAAAACTCAGCAGGTCTGGCAGCATCTGCGGAGAGGAACACAGTTAACGTTTCGAGTCCGTATGACTCTTCAACAGAACTAAGTAAAAATAGAAGAGAGGTGAAATATAAGCTGGTTTAAGGGTGGAGGTGGGGGTTGGGACAGGTAGAGCTGGATAGAGGGCCAGTGATAGGTGGAGATAACCAAAAGATGTCACGGACAAAAGGACAAAGAGGTGTTGAAGGTGGTGATATTATCTAAGGAATATGCTAATTAAGGGTAGAAAGCAGGACAAGCAAGGTACAGATAGCCCTGGTGGGGGTGGGGTGGGGGGAAGGAATCAAAAAAGGCTAAAAGGTAGAGATAAAACAATGGATGGAAATACATTTAAAAATAATGGAAATAGGTGGGAAAAGAAAAATCTATATAAATTATTGGAAAAAAAAGGGGCGGATCGGAAAGGGGGTGGGGACGGAGGAGAGAGTTCATGATCTAAAATTGTTGAACTCAATATTCAGTCTGGAAGGCTATAAAGTGCCTAGTCGGAAGATGAGGTGCTGTTCCTCCAGTTTGCGTTGAGCTTCACTGGAGCAATGCAGCAAGCCAAGGATGGACATGTGGGCATGAGAGCAGGGTGGAGTGTTGAAATGGCAAGCGACAGGGAGGTCTGGGTCATGCTTGCGGACAGACCGCAGGTGTTCTGCAAAGCGGTCACCCAGTCTGCGTTTGGTCTCTCCAGTGTAGAGGAAACCACATTGGGAGCAGCGAATGCAGTAGACTAAGTTGAGGGAAGTGCAAGTGAAACGCTGCTTCACTTGAAAGGAGTGTTTGGGCCCTTGGACAGTGAGCCTGATGTCTGTTTCAGGAGTGGGCACTACACACGGATATTTTGGCCTTCAATGTGGCAGTCTGTGGACCTCCAGCTATTGGTGAGCATACACTGTGATTTGTACATTAATTGTGTTTGATTGTACAGTTTGCAGGTGATGGGCATTAACTGGGAATTCACATGGACCCCTTTTAAATAAGGACAGACTGTTGGGATTAGGAGGTGTATGCTTAAAATGTGCAACAATAAATAAATATAAAAATGTGTAAAGATTGGCTTCTGTTCCACCCTTCACCAACTGGCTTTCTCAAATAGAACATACATCATACAGCAGACTTGGGAAGCTATTTAGCGCAGGGAGAAAAGGTGCTGCACAGTTGAATTTCTAAACCACAATATGAGCTTTATGAAATATATTTTGTGGAAATATTTTGCAGGGGAAAAAATCAGGAGACAATAGGTATCTTATTTCATTTTTTTGTTTCTCTGCCCATCTTAAAGGTGCTGACTCATCATTAAAGTATGGTTTCACTAGAGCTAGATGGCCTCTGGTACTTCATGAAAGTGACCTTGACAATGAGCTCGGCAAACTGTTCAAACATCAGTGCCCCTGGCAGACATTTTAAATTAATTCTCTATACCAGTCATCCCTGGCTTCATCATCCAAGAACTTTCAGGGAAAAAGATATGGTTCTGTTTCATATTTTGTAGGAACTCCAGAACTGAAAAACAAACAACTTACTCCAGGAAAGAAGTGAAACATGAAACATTTCACAGGAAATTATATGTTAGTGACCTCGGCAGCGGTGATGAGGAAAATGCTCAAGACATGTTAATGAACTATCAACTGATTGCAATGGAACTGAATACCGGTTGCTGTGTACAGCTGATCCAATACATGCATCACTATCTGAGACAAAATTTCTGCCTCCACTAGTTTAGTTCAATCTGGACCTAATCAGTTGTTTGATAGCACCCTGGCTGCAACACTTTAGAGAAAATGCCTTGAAATGTTCTTGCTAAAATGGTATATTGATATACAGTGAATATGGTCTACCAGTACTTATCCCACAAGGCATGCCCACATCTAAGGTGCAAATTTAGCAACAGTGCTAGTCAAGCAAATGGTCATATCAAATTGGAAGCTTTTTTAAAAAATTTACATCATTTATTATAAGGTGCTGTTTCGAATATTGTACGCAGTATTGCGAAAAAGTTGAGAGAAAAGCCACAACCGATGGTTCAGGAAGTTCATGTTCTGCAAAATTAGTAATGAGAGCGCTAATAAATTCATGTGATATTTCTTTGATAGTTTAATGTCACCCTTGGTTGTCCTTTGATTCTACTCAGGGTCATGGATTTCTGCCATGGGTCTTCACTTGGCATTTTCAGCTCACAGACCTGCGGGCACATGGGAGTGACATCCCACGAGGGAGTGGGATCCAGAGTGCAAGATTTGCTTCTTTTCCTTTCCTGCTCTGCCATCGCTCTGCCTCATCATTAAGGCATTGGGACGTGAAGCATAATGCAGCTTGATGGACTACATTCTGAGCAAAAGGTAGCAACCTCTTCCCAGTCATTAAAGTCAATGCTGCCAAGCTTCAAGGAGAAAGTGTCTTTGAAGCATTTTCTTTGTCTTCGCTGGAATGTTGAGCATTAGAGAGTTGAGAGAAGAGGGCCTGGCGGGGAAGACTGTTTTCAGCCCTGCAGACACAGTGGCGAGACCATTGAAGTCGACTTGGCAGGCATTTTGCCTGAATGCTTGTGGACCTCGCTTCAAGAGGACACGAGCATTTGTTCAACAGTCCCCCCAGTGAGTCTGGATGATGAGGCAGAGGCATTGCTGATGGAATTTCCCCAGTGTCACTGATACACAATCCAGGTCTCATTGCTGTACAAGTGTATGGTGACAACAACTGGTCTGTATACTAAAGGCTGAATTTTACAAGGGGACGTATTGCTCGCCCCCGCCTCCAGTAAAAAAGTTGGTCAGCAGCTTGCTGACTTTAAAAAGGGCTGCGCCACAGTGATAATATGCTGCGGGGACACCTAAACGAGGTGAGATTGGGAACCCCGCCCCACAGGGACAGAATGTCCCATCCTTGAGCTGGCAGCTGAGACGTGCTGAGAACGCAGTAGTGGCTGCTGCTGGGAATACAAGGGAGTCCCAAGAAGGAAGAATGTGGATTTTATACTGCAAGGTAAGTCTGAGGCTTTTGGTAAGAGAGAGATTGGGAACTGTGGTGAGGGGAGGAGGTGGGGGGAGGCGGTTGGGTGGGAGGAGGGGTGAGGGTGGTGAGGGTCTGGTTCGAGAAGCTGGGAGGTGAGGCAAAAGTTGGGATACTATCTTGGGGGGGTGGGGGAGGGTGCCTCAATAGACCCAAAGGAGGTACCCCACCCACTTTCTTCCTGCCCTTTGCACTTAGTTGGTAAAGTGGCAGGCTGGCCACTTTCCTTTCACTTCCCCTGCCCACAGTATTATGGTGTCAGGAGTGAAAACAAGCCCTTAAGTGGTCTTGATTGGCAACTTAAGGGCCTCAATAGGCCTAAGGGCTGGCTGACACCTTACCTGCTCCCTGTAATATGGGGACAGCTCAGTGGTTGGCAGGAAGCTGGTAGGCTAGCCACCCATTTTCTTTCTATTTTGTATGCCCACCGCCGCACCCCAACACCTGCAAATACGCCAGCAGAGGACCATAAAATTCCTCTAAGAATTTTGTTGACTTGTGCAAATCTTTGTTGTCAAACACTTGCTGCCATATATTGTAAAAAGCTGAGCTGGCGCGGCTGATCCGGTGTTGGATCTCCTCATCAATGGTGGCTTTTGAGAGAAATATGAGGTATTTGGGATCTGGGTGTCCTGGTACATGAATCATAAAAAGTTGCTATGCAAGTGCAGCAAGTAATTAGAAGGCAAAGCCAAATGGAGCCAAGTCTGTGGCACCACGAATGGCTCAACTGCACAGGCAGGGGGATAAAAGAGCGGGAGAGCAATGGTGATAGGGGATTCTATCGTAAGGGGAACAGGTAGACGTTTCTGCAGCTGAAGACATGACACCAGGATAGTGTGTTGCCTCCTGATGCCAGGGTCAAGGATGTCACTGAGCGGCTGCAGGATATTCTGAAGGAGGGCGGCGAAAAGCCAGAGGTCGTGGTCCATATCGGTACCAACAACATAGATAAAAAAGAGGGATGAGGTCCTGAAAGCAGAATATAGGGAGATAAGAAATAACTTAAAAAGCAGGAGTTCAAAGGTAGTAATTTCGGGCAAAGATCTGGCAAATGGAGTTTAATGTGGGAAAATGGGAAGTTGTTCACTTTGGCAGGAAGAACAAAAAAAGGGGAGTATTGCGTAAATGAAGAGTAGCTGCATAATTCTGAGCTGCAGAGGGATCTAGGGCCAGGGTCGGGTCGGGTGGGCTCGGTGGGATTGGGCGGGGGTGGCCGGGGATCTGCCTGCCACCTGCCATCGGCTCCGCAGCACCATTTTACGCGTAAACAGCGTAACGCACGGCATCAGCGAGAAGGGGTGGGCGGGGGCAGGAGCTCAATGTCCTCCAGCGACCCGGCGGCCGATTCCAAAGGGGCCACGGCAACCATTGTGAGGCTGCCAGTGACTCGGAGGACCCTCGGTATGGAGCACCTCAGCGATGAACACGGCAGGCGGGAGGGCAGGTGGGCAGGGCAGTCAGCCCCATGTTTTTCCGATGAGTGTCTCGCTGCCCTCCTGCAGGACGTGGCAGCACGCCAGGATATACTTGGCCCCAGGGATGGGAGGAGGAGGTGCCCCCTCCTCCTCACCAAAAATTCCTGGGTGGAGGTGTCCTCCAGAGTGAGCTCCCACAATGTGGTGAATCACACATGGGTGCAGTGACATAAGCGCTTCAACCATCTTCTGCAATTGGGAAGGGTGAGTACAGTGTTGGCATGGTAGCTTAGCAGAACAGTTAGGAGCGCCACCCCACCACCCGGAACTCAAGAGTTCTCAGAGTGCGAGTGGGAAATGTCAATGAGGCAGCATCTGGGCAAGGGGGTGAGCCCTGGCTGCTGGGAATGAGTGTCTCGCTCCAGGGTCACGAATCGGCTGAGCCCTGCGAGGTGTTCCTCAGGTGGGGTTGGCCAGGCTGCAGTGGCAACGCAGGTACAGGGTGGACTAATCAATGCCCCTCTGTCCTTTCAGGAGAAGACAGCCTATAACAATGCAGGAAGGCTGCGGACTGGCAGAGGAGCGCCCCACCTTCTAATCTTAACCAGATACGAGCAGGAGGCCCTGGAGCTGGAGAAGCACCATGCGCCTAGGTCAATCGGCCATGGTGAGGTGGGGGATCACAGGGAGGTAAGAGTGCAGTGCACTGAGGTCAGAATGTCTGTAATAGCAACCATTCCACTGCTGTCTCTATATTAATGCAAGCCTCGAACATGGAATATCCATTGATAACGCATTGATAATAAAGACGAAGGTACCCTGATCTGGGTGCCAGGCATGCACAGTAACAGTGTAATGACTTCAACTAATGACATGTCCTTGTTCTTCCTTCCAGCCTCACCAGTAGCCCGTGGGGGTCAGGAGCCTGAAGGCCCACCGCTCACCCCAGAGGACAGCAACCATAGAAACGTACCTACGCCACACCCTCTCAGCCAGGCAGGCACCAGCGCAGATACCAGCACCTCGTTGGGCATTAGATC
This sequence comes from Cetorhinus maximus, assembly GCF_964194155.1. Taxonomy (NCBI): domain Eukaryota; kingdom Metazoa; phylum Chordata; class Chondrichthyes; order Lamniformes; family Cetorhinidae; genus Cetorhinus; species Cetorhinus maximus. The sequence goes on from NC_135895.1 coordinate 103,265,012, forward strand.
ATTGGTTAGTATCTCGATGCACAGCAGTGAGGGCACTTCACACTCAATTGAGGTGCGGGTGGAGACAGAGAGTGCCCAGGGCGCTGGCACTCAGAGGAATGCGGGAGACCAGGAACATGCTCAGTCGGTGGCTGATGATGAGCCCCTGGAGTCGTTCCTGAGGCAGCAGACGCTGGAAGTCCAGCAGGGTGTGCGGGAGGATCTGGTGGAGATACATGAGGGAATGTGTGCCATTGTCTCCGTTGTGGAGGAGTCCATGCGGAGCATGAGCAATGCAATGACCCTCATGGCTGAGCACACTGCCCCCTCCATGGAGAGAGTGGTGACTCTCATGGAGAGGCTCCTCCAGGAGCTGAATCAGGGGTTCCTGGGGTTACGCTCGGACCTGTAAACCCTCACATTGGCAATGAGCTCAGGCGGTCACTGTCGGTATGGGAGATGGATGGGCACTGAGTATCCCAACTAGGTGCCCGCCCATCAATGGTGAGCAGGGAGGTCCAAAGCAATCTGATGTTGGCGCACGAGCTGCTTGTCCTGCGGGCTCCTCTTAGGGCGCTCCAGATGATGGCAGCAGCTCCTCTGCCCCTCTGCCAGTGACCATGGCACCTGATGAGGCTGCGGCAACTGGGGAGATGCCAGCCATGGCACTGGCCGCTCCCTCCTAGGCAGGGCCAGCACAGGCTCCATGGGCCAGAGGACACTTGCCAACAGGACAGCAGAGGGAGCAGGCATCCTCCAATAGCGGTGCCAGTGAGGGGGGAGCACCCAGATGTGGTACCCACAAGCAAAAACTTAAAGCACCTTAAGCACAACACGGGCTTATCATTGGTGATATTTTTTCCCCACTTTTACGTTAATTATTATTAGGTGTGCTGGAGAACACCTTTCCATTTAAGATAAAGGCAAAATACTGGGGATGCTGGAAATCTGAAACAAAAACAAAAACAGAAACAGAAACACAAAGTGCTGGAAGTTTTGAAGAAGAGTCATATGGGGGTTTAAACGTTAACTCGGTCTTTCTCTCCACAGATGCTGTCAGACCTGCTGAGTTTTTCCAGCATTTTCTGTTTTTGGTTCACCTTTCCATTTAATTTGTTTTATGTATCCCAGGCACCACACCACTAAATGTGTTTGTGTTCAACAAGCCTCTGGGTGCTGCATTAGTTCTGCAGGTGCAGGGTAACCCATGATGTTATGAGTGACTTGTTTGTCATTGAACTTTATTGAAATAGCACATAGCGCATGTTGTTCACCAAGCGAATGTTCCTGTCAGGTATCAAGTATGGAGCCTGCAGCACTGGCATGTGTTGGTGGTTCTTCTTTAGTCAGCTAGCTGAAGAAGCATTGGATCAAAGCCTCTCGGGTGCTCCTGACTCCCTGGAGGTTGCCCAGGTCAGTGTCTACCCCCTCAGCATTCTCCTGACCGTGCTCAGCCTCGGACTCACTACTGGACTCATTGTCTGCTGACAGAGCAGCTGCATCAACATCTTCTTCCTCCACTACATCCCCCCTTTCCAGCGCCAGATTGTGAAGAGCACAGTATGCAACCACTATCAGTGACTCATGATCTAGGGGGCATTGCAGTGCACCCCCCAAATGGTCCAGACGCATCTTGAGAAGACCGATAGTTCTCTCCACCACAGCCCTTTTGGAGCCATGGCTCCTATTGTACCACTGCTCAGCTTCTGTTCTTGGATGGCGGAGAGGCGTCATGAGCCACCTTCTGAGGGGTTAGCCCTTGTCACCCAGCAGCCATCCATCCAGCCGGGCTGGAGCACTGAAGAGCTCCGGCACCTGGGAGTGTCTAAGAATGTAGGCATCATGGGAGCTGCCTGGGTACCTTGCACAGACTTGTAGAATCTGCATCCTGTGGTCACACACTATCTGCACGTTCATGGAGTGGAAGCCCTTCCTGTTGACGAAGGCACCGGGCTCACCTGCTGGCGCCTTGATGGCCACATGTGTACAGTCTATAGCACCCTGGATGTGGGCGATGGAAATAGTGAATGCATTGGTTGTCATCTTCCAAAATTCTGTAGATTCTGGATCAGTCCCAGCAGATTAAAGGTTGGCAAATGTAACTTCATTATTTAAAAAAGGAGGGAGGGAGAAAACATCCTAACATCAGTAGTAGGGAAAATGCTAGAGTTTATTTTGAAGGATGTGATAACAGGACACTTAGAAAGTATCAACGGGATTAGACAAATTCAACATAGATTTATGAAAGGGAAATCACGTTTGACAAACCTACTGGAGTTTTTTGAAGACGTATAGACAAGGCAGAATTTGGTGTATTTGGATTTTCAGAAAGCTTTTAATCAAGTCCCACACAAGAGGTCAGTGTGCAAAATTAAAGTACATGGCATTGGGGGTAATATATTGGCATGGATTGAGAATTGGTTAGCAGTCAGTAAACAGAGAGTAGGAATAAACAAGTCTTTTTCGGAGTGGCAGGCGGTGATTAGTGGGGTACCACAGAAATCAGTGCTTGGGCCCCAGCTATTCACAATATATATCAATGATTTAGATGAGGGAACCAAGTGTAATATTTCCAAGTTTTGCTGATGACACGAAACCTGGCAGGAATGTGTGCGATGAGGAGGGTGTTAAGAGGCTTCTAGATGATTTGGACAAGTTGAGTGAGTGGGCAAATACATGACAGCCGCAGTATAACGTGGATAAGTGTGAAGTTATCCACTTCAGTATGAAAAACAGAATGGCAGAGTATTATTTAAATAATGATAGATTGGGAAATATTGATGTACAAAGGGACTTGGATGTCCTTGTATCAATCATTGAAAGCAAGTATACAGGTGCAGAAAACAGTTAAGAAGGCAAATGGTATGTTGGCCTTCATTGTGAGAGGACTTGAGTACAGGAGCAAGGATGTCTTACTGCAGCTGTTCAGATCCTTGGTGAGACCACATCTGGAGTATTACATGCAGTTTTGGTCTCCTTACCTAAGAAAGGATATACTTACCATAGAGGGAGTGCAGCGCAGGTTCACCAGACTGATTCCCAAGATGGCGGGCTTGTCATATGAGGAAAGATTGGGCCGACTAGGCCTGTATTCATTGGAGTTTAGGAGAATGAGAGGGGATCTCATTGGAATGTATAGAATTCCAACAGGGATGGACAAGCTGGATGCAAGGATAATGCTTCCACTGGCTGGGGGTGGTGTCTAGAACAAGGGGTCACAGTCTCAGGATACGGGGTAGACCATTTAGGACTGAGATGAGGGAAAATTTCTTCACTCAGAGGTGGTGAACCTGTGGAATTCTTGACCACAGAAGGCTGTGGAGGCCAAGTCACTGAATATATTTAAGAGGGAAATAGATAGGTTTCTGGATTCTAAAGACTTCAAGGGGTATGAGGAGGGTGAGGGAGTACAGTGTTGAGATAGAGGGTCAGCCATGATCATATTGAATGGCAGGGCAGGCTCGAAGGGCCGAATGACCTACTCCCGCTTCTATTTTCTATGTTTCTATGTTTGAAATGAAATGTTGGCATCTATTGTAAGTGGGATAGAGTATAAAAGCAGGGAAGTGTTGCTGCATCTGGGTCTTCGTTAGCCCACAGCCCTTTGAGTGAAGTAATTCGCCTTATCTCTGTCATAAAAGATCAGCCCCTTATCCTGAGAGTGTGCCCCTTGATTTTTAGATTCCCCAACCAGCAGAAACAATCTTCCAGCATCCACCCTATCAAGCCCCTTCAGAATCTTTTATGTAGCAATGAGATCACCTCTTATTCTTCTAAACTCTGAAGAATATTGACCCAATTTACTCAGCCTCTCATCATAGGACAACACTCTCACCCCAGGGACCAATTTAGTGAACCTTCACCGTACCACCCCCAAAAACCCTATACAATTGTAGCAGAAGTTCTTTATTCCTGTACCCAATCCCCTTGCAATAGAGGCCAACGTGCCATTTGCTTTTCTAAGTGTTTGCTGTACTTGCATGCTAACTTTCTGCGTTCCAAGTCTCTTTGAACATCAACATTTACAAGTTTCTCACCTTTTAAAAAATATTCAGCTTTTCTATTCTTAAAGTACTCTCAAAGTATTCTCAAAGTACCAATAGTGTCAAGTTAACACTTTAAAAATGTGCTTGATTGTTGAGTGGTTCCACATCTCGAGGCTGGTAAGTGGGAATAAGAATAGAATTCACATGAACCTCCTGCTCCCATTTATTATCTCATAATCCCTGCTGTAAGTGAAATGTATGGAATGAGTGGGTCTTGCTTCCTCTGTGTGTTACTTTAATTAGTGTTAAAATAAAGCAATCAAGAATTTATGCAAGTGTTCTAAAAATAGAGCAGGGGGGAAATTAAACCCATGGGTGAGCACAAGATTAGTCTTGGCAAAGGTGACATCCATTGTTCAAGAGACATTGGCGCTGCCCAGGTACATAATGTAAAGTGCCACCATGCAGCTGAAGAACTGGAGTGCTAACGGTGCCCATTATGTTTCACTGTCTTCAGGAGAGGATTAAAGGCAGGAAGGATGCAAAGAGACCAGGGTTGGTGACAATAAGGATAAATATAGATAACACATGCTCTGGTACGTTTTGGTTCCAGTCTTGATGCCAACACAAGGGTGTCAGTCAGGATACATAATAAAAATTGTTGCGTCAATTGTTCTTGGAAAAACTTTGCTCCATCACATCAGTGATCAATGAGAATCTTCAGAGTTTACTTACTTGGACATTGTAGTTGTGATTATCCTTCTCCTAACCGATGAAATAAATTGGGACGTCACCATTGGTAATGCAAATTGTATATTCTTATCCAGATTCCTGTTTTATCAGGATATAAAGATTCCAGCTGCTGATTTCATTATCAAACTGAGTGACAGCAATTTACCTCAATCAGGCAGCACAACTGTGGCAAAAACATTTTGCAAAAATCAAGTAAATTGAGCCCTCAAACCGAAAAAATAAATCAGACCACATTGTCCGAGCTAATAGCATCTGACAGAACCACATCAGGGATCTTCTACACTGCTGTTGAACTCCTGCTATCTGAGTTAGGAATCACACCATTTCACATCTAATTTTGCCGTATGTAAGAGTACCACACTTCAATATATATTCAATATATCCACAGGCTGTACTCAAAGTCAGCGGAGAATACAGAAAGATCATCTTGTTATTTGTTTCACTGAAAATACATTTGTTTTGACAGCATTTTTGTTTCTAATTTTATAGTTTGAGAACCATTGGAAAATGTTTCAACACTTCTCCCTCTGCTGCAAGTGAAATATCTAAAATGCAGTTTAAAAACCTATTTCAACACTTACAGCTGCTTATCTTGCTTTGGCAACTGTCAAAATGGTAACATTTCGCCAGTCAGTACAATAGAATAAGATTGTTGTGACACAAAAACTACAGCCAGGGGTTTTCTTGGAGCTGCTGCAGCTCCAGAGTTTAACTTCACCAGATGTGCAATGAAAATTCCAAAATTATAGAAGTGGAATAGGAGCAGCTTCTAGGAAACTCTAGCCTCTGTGGCATTCAACATGCTAAGAAGTTATTGGTGATATTAGCATATCAATTGCTGGTCTCCCTCCCATTCATAGTAAAGCTGCCCTGCACTGTGAGTGCCAATGCACTACTTCATTTTGCTGTTTTACATCATTGCCTGTGAAATGCTTTGGGATGTTCTGAAGCTGTGAAAGGCCACTCATTCGAAAACCTGGGGACTTAAATGCATTTACGTGCAGCTACTGCTCTGCGTTGGTGTTTCAGTCAGAACCCGCTTTGCATTGCTTTGATTCTGCCAGGCTTCACCTTAAGAAAAACTTGTGCTTATATAGGACCTTGCATAATATCCAAAGCACTTTACAGCTATGAAGTAATATTGAAGTGTTGTCACTATTGTAATGTAGGAATTGTAGAAGGCAATTTGTGCACTGCTAATTGTGGAAATTTGCTATGTGGCAATGACTCTGGGTGGAATTTTCCATGCCTGCTGGTGTCCGGTGTGCTGGGTGGCGGGAGCAGACAATATGCTGCAATCGGTATTATGATGACGGGAAACCAGTTCGCAATCTTCTGCTCAGCCTGCCAACAGTGGGCCTCGTTCCCCGCCATCGGACGTTGGGATCCTCATCGTAATACATCAGCCTATCATTATCAGGCCAATCCGCCGGAATTGTACCCCCCCCACCTCCCCCTCCCTCCCTCCCCAGCTGGATCATCCATCCACGTTGGCAAGAAAGCACAACAGCACATAAATGACTTGCACTTGGCGGCCTGCACTTTGAGGATGACTCGGAGGTGAGTACACAGTAATGTTGTCCAGTGCTTGCCAGGGTTGTACCTGTTGGACTTTAAGCTTCAGGGGAGCTGGGGGGTGGGGGGGGGGGGGTGGGGTTGGGTTAAGGGCAGCCCTGTCATTGAGGTGAATTGTGAGGGGGGTTGGGGCCAAGGGCCTGCCATTGAAGGTAGCACACAAGCATTCGGGGTCGGTGGGGGTAGGATGGTTGAGGGAAGTGGCCACACATTAGGGAAACCTGTATAAAGTGACCATTCCTCTGCAACTCAGATGGTTCAGACACAGCCACATTGATAAGATAGGAATTGGGCTTCTAGCTTATCACCCCCATGGTTCAAGCTAACAGTGCAGCTTTGCAATGCAGGTTAGGAGAATAACTGCAACTGAACTTAGAGCACAACATGCAGCCTGGTGGGCAAAGCTGCTCCCAATCGGTCAGATGGACTGAGTTGGAAGTGGTGGGGTTACAGGCAGCCATGCAACACATTAACCTCTGGCCATCCAAGTGATGGCCAGCACTCTCCGGGATGCGTTAAGGGTCGTCACACTTAACCAGGACAGGTTCTTGGTACACCCATGCTAACCGCGTGTCTCTCTCTTTCATCCTGCAGGAATATATCAGGAACATGGAGCCTGGTGAACTAGCTGTTTGCCTAATGACGTACAGAGAGTGAAGACAACGGAGGAGAGAGTGACTGAGGCTGCTGGCTGCGCAGAGGGAGGAGCAGCAACCTCAGGAAGAAGGGGCGGCTGGGGCTCCCACACACACTGCTCAAGAGCCACAGTGAGCCATCGCTGGTCGGTGCCTAGGGCCTCTCACGGTGTATAGATGCTGTCTTTCATTCCTGTTGATGATCGAGAACCAGTATCGCCGGAGACTGCGCATTTCTAGGGAACTGGACGATCACATCTGCCATCCGTTGCAGGATTTGGTGCCATGGGGACATGGAGGTCATCCACTGCCAGTAGCTGTGAAAGTGACAGCAGCGCTCAATTTCTATGTCAGGTGCTCCTATCAGGGCTCCACAGGTGACCTCTGTTGGATTTCACAATCTGCCACCCACAAATGCATCCATGAGGTCACGGATGCCATCTTCTCCATGGCACACAACTTTGTGCATTTCGCCCAGGACCAGGACAGCCAGGATGCAAGAGTGATTGGATTCACCCAGATCTCGGGATTCCCACAAGTGCAGGTTGCCATCGACTGCACTCAAGTGGCGCTCAGATCGCCGCACATGATGAACTACATCAACCACAAGGGGTTCCATTCATTGAATGTGCAGCTGGTGTGCGACTACCAGAAATGCATCCTGCAGGTCTGCGCACGGTTTCCAGGGAGTGTGCCCACATTCTCAGTTGGTCACAGATCCCTGCAGTCTTCCAGGGTCCACAGAGGCTGCAGGGATGGCTCCTCAGAGACAAGGGCTACCACAGAGGCCGTGGCTGATGACACCCATGTAGTGGCCTTAGACTGCAGCAGAACGATGGTATAATAAGGCTCATGCAGCAGCTCGCAACTTGGTGGAGCAAACCATCAGGATGCTGAAGATGAGGTACCGGTGCCTGGACCGGTCTGGTGGAGCCCTGCAATACAGCCCACAGAGGGTGTCACACATCATCGCCTACTGCACCCTTTACAACCTGGCGCTGCAATGGGGAGATAATGTGGCTGAGGAGGGGATGGAAGAGCTGAAGGTCTCCTCTGACGAGGAGGACGCATACAGGGATGAGGGTGAGTAGGTCCTCGGAGGAGATGATGATGGGGATGAGGCCCTCAACTGGCTAGATGAGGCAGGTGGGCTCGGGAGGCTAGTTTTGTGGAGGATGATGACGACATGCAGTGAGGTGTCCCCATGGATCCTCACATCGCATTAGTGAATGTTTGACTCCAGTCTGGCTGAAGGCAGCGCAAATACCCTCTGTGAGAATGCTCCTGTCATGGAGATGCAGTGGAGACCCTAATAGTCGCTCGATTGCAGGAGGATGATGACAACATGCAGTGAGGACACTCCATAGATCTTCACGTAGCCTCTGAGAATGTCTGACTCTTGTCTGGCCGAGGATAGCTTGCTTGCGCTCTATGATCAGGGTCATGTCATAGTGACGCAGCCATGAAACTTTAGAAGCATCTGATCCTTTGTCCGCCTTCCACACCTTCAGAAGCACAGCATCAGTGGTCACAGGTGCTGAAGAGGTAGGGGCCAGCCCCACCTTAAAGGTGCTGAGAGCACACAGAGAGAATGAGAGAACTCTGTGGTGCCTGCCCACTACATTCTAGTAGCAATGACCAGCACCGCCGAGGTGCAGGTATCAGTAATATTTCCAGGGAGTGTGAGGCTGGACCATCACTTTGGTCTGAAGGCTGCACAGACACAGGGAAGGGGCCCTGGACTGAGACACCTGCCTTTATCTTGTGCGGAAAGGTTTCACATCTGAGTGACAAGAACACTGCTCATCAGAACAAGGAGCCATAGGCAGGGAGACATTCTTGGGAGTTTATTGACAATAGTGAACAGTATGTACAAGTGATTAACATCCGTGCCCAGGCTGTGCAACTAATTCTCCTTAACTTTCCTAACCCTGCTGTTACATATTTGGGCTCCCCGATCATCCACAGCAGAGTTGGAGGCAGCCTGCTGACTGCAACATCCTGTCTGTGGTAACCTTGGCAGGTGTCCTTTGGAGTGCCAAGACTTGGAGGGCCCTGGCCTGCTTTTAGGGTCCTGCTGTGTGGCAGTGGCACCCTCCTGGGCCTGTGGAGCTGGAGTTGCTGAGGTCACAGGAAGAGCAGAGTTGGACGAGCTGTGCACTCTCGGAGTCATCTGGATGGATGGGCCCGGAGTGTGCACCTGCTGATCCTCCTCCCTATGGGTGCCTGGAGGCCCCAGGCTGCCCCCTTGAGGAGCAAAGGTAGCTGCAGTGAGATTGGGCTGCCCGGCACCCCTCTCACATACACACTGTTCGAGGCCAACTAGGGCATCAGTGATGAGTTTAGCCCATGCAACAATGCAGGAGTGACATCCTGGACCAAGGTCTCCATGGCAGCCGCCATCCTACCAGCTTTGACCTCGCTGCGTTGGCATGCTGGCGCTATCACCTCAGAGTGGAGGTGAACAGACTCCTCCATCGTGCCTTGCAATCTGAGGAGTGCAGTGGACATCCCTTCCTGGTGTTCCCGAGCTTGCCTTTGCAGCTCCAGCAACTGTGACATGACCGAGTCCAGAGGCTCATCATCTGACTCGGACTCAGCAAATTTCGGGCCTCCAGCAATCCTCCGAGTGCTGGACACCAGGGAGGTACCTGCTGCCGCCTGCTGCAGATCAGAAAGTGTGATGTGCTCACCAGATTGTGATCCCAAAGCTATTCCAAAGCTAGGTCCCACCGAGGTGTGTCTCTGTGCTGGTGGAGGGTGTGGGTGAGTGCTGTGACGGGACTTCAGGGAGGGTGCCTAGATTCCTCTTCAGAGGTTTCTTTGGGGCTTGATTGGAGGTTCTGGGTCATGGACTCTGTCGGCTGTTTGATAGATGTGCCTGTGAAAGCAAGGAGAGATAATTAGTGCATGGCAGTGGCCTGTGAAACAGGACACATCACTCACAGCATTGTGTCTGATGGATGTTGCACTGCTGGACCCTCACTTGGTAGAGCGGCACCGACATCACCGTCAGCACAGGACTGGTCCAGATCGTGGTGGGCCAGCTGGATGGCCCTGTTTTCAAAGTCCATGAGGACCTTGATTTCAGGCATTCCTCCACTGGTCTGCGACCTCTCTGTCTTGTTGTGTGCCAGCTTGTCCTGCATGAATAGAGATGGAGAAAGTGTAAACAGGATGCCTGCCGGGCCAGATGATAAGTATAAAACAAAAAATAAAAAATAAAAAATACCTGGAAAAACTCAGCAGGTCTGGCAGCTTCAGCGGAGAAGAGTAAGTGTACCCCCTTCGAAGGGTCATGAGGACTCGAAACGTCAACTGTACTCTTCTCCGCCGATGCTGCCAGACCTGCTGAGTTTTTCCAGGTATTTTTTATTTTTTGTTTTGGATTTCCAGCATCCGCAGTTTTTTTTGTTTTTATCTCAAATGTTAAGTATTCCTGGCCTGTGTGGGTGGTGAGTGGACCCAAGGATGGGATGAGGAGAGTGAAGGTGGGTGTGAGAGAGTGAATGGCAATGAGTGAGGGCCCTGTGGATGTGTGATGGGTTTGTGAATGTGTGAGCTGAGAGTGATGAGAAGAGTGATTTACTCTGGCAGAATGGAGGAGATCATTCACCCTCTTTTAGCACTGGGTGGCTGTCCTCTTTCGCAGGGCATTGGCACTGACCACCACTGCAACTGCTTTCCAAGCAGGGTTAGTGCTATTGCTGTCCATCCTGCGGCCAGAGCGAGGGTATAGGGCAAGCCGACGGGCCTCCATGGCATCCAAAATGCACTCAAGGGACGCATCGCTGAAGCTGGGGGCTGCAGGCTTTTAGCCTTTCAGGGCCATCCTGTCTTCCATGCAACAGTCGTGGTCTGGAAGCACTGAGTTGTGTGCTTGTGGTTGGACTTTAAATACGGCGCCTGGCGTGGTGAGGCAGTGAGGTGATGAAGGGCAGGTGAATGAGAGCCCACCCCCCATGGAAATGGCGTGTTTTCCTGGAGTGCATGAATAATGTGGCAGGTTTGGGACAATACTGCATGAAAATCCGTCATTGTGGCTGGCGGGTAAAACCTCGTTTTACCTGCCTCCAACTGCACATGGTGAAAATCTGGGAAGATTCCACCCCGAGTTGCAGATCGGACTACTCCACTTTCCATCCTGATGAAGAATTCTATTATGTTATGGTCACAATTCCCTAAAGGACCCCACACAACAAGATTATTAATTAACCCATTCTCATTGCAAAATATGAAATCTAGGATAGCCTGTTCCCGAGTCACTTTCTCGACGTACTGGTCTAAAAAACCATCTCGTACACACTCCAGGAATTCATTCACCACAGTCTTATTGTCAATTTGGTTTGCCCAGTCTATATGTCACCCATGATTACTGTAGCACCCTTGTTACATGCATCTCTAATTTCCTGTTTAATGTCATTCCCTACCTTATCACTACTCTTTGGAAGCCTATAGACAATTCCAACCACTGTTTTCGGCCCCTTGTTGCTTTTTAGCTCCAACCAGACTGATACTACATTTAGATTTTCTGAGCCAATATCCTCTCTCAAAATTGCACTGATTTCATCCTTAACTAACAACGCCACCTCACCTCCTTTTCATTTTTGCCTGTCCTTCCTAAACATCGAGTACCCTTGGCGACTTAGTTCCAGCCTTGGTCATCCTGCAGCCAAGTAATCACAATCATATCGAACCTGTTTACATCTATTTGCACTGCTAATTCACCTATGTTATTGCAAATGCTCTTTGCATTCAGATACAGTGCCTTTAGACTTGTCTTTTTAATACTTCTATGTACTATGGCCCTATTTGCTGCTAGCCCTTGTTTCCTCTGCCTTCCACTTTTGCTTTCTACTTTCCTGTCTTTCAATCCTGTCTTTGTTCCCTCTCCTGTGTCTCCCCGCACAGGTTCCCATCCCCCTGACAGTCTGGTTTAAACCCTCCCCCACAGTACAAGCAAATACCCCTGCAAGGATATTGGTCCTGACCCTTCTGGGGTGCAACCCGTCCAGCTTGTACAGGTCCTATGTTCCCCAGAATCGGTCCCAATGCCTCAGAAATCTAAATCCCTCCCCACTATTCCATCTCTCCAGCCACTCATTCATCCAGTCTATTCTCATATTCCTGATCTCGCTAGCACATGGCTTTGGGAGTAATCCTGAGATTACTACCTTTGAGCTCCTGCTTTTTAATTTATTTCCTATTCCCTATATTCTGCTTTTAGGACCTCATCCCTTTTTTTTACCTATGTCGTTGGTACTGATATGAACCTCTGGCTGTTCACCCTTCCCCTTCAGAATGTCCTTGACCCTGGCACCAGGAAGGCAACTGTCATGGAAATATAATCTTCATAATATTATTGTATAGTAAAGGTAGGTTAATATTGAGGTTTGGATTAGTTTCTCTGTGTGAGATTGTGTGTGTGGTGGTTTCATTGAATTGCAGACAGCTATCCTGGAGCTTTTGAGCTATCAAAAGTGAAGCTAGGTTTGAAATGCTAAATACATAAACATGGCTGAAGTTTTAGAATGTGAGGTGTGAGAAACATTTGCATTTTTAGATAAACCAGAGTCGTGAATTTCAAAGAGATGGTAAGGTGTTACACCTAGCCAACAGAGGCTAAGCCAAACAGTGTGTTTATTTTTCCCAAAGATTACTGATAATATGAGTGCTATGGAAGATTTATATTATGGAAAAAGTAAAATTGCAAAGATGCATTGGGACAATAGAATTTACATTAAAAAGGGAGGTACATGTATAAAGGGAATGAAGTTATGTGTAAGGAAAGAAGGCATTCTAAGATCTAACAAGTGTGAAAAGCCTCCAGCCTCTATGTACCAAGCTACTGTCTACAGGAACCGAAGCTAAGAGAATTCACTGTGAATATCACTGTCCGGGGTATTGTGTGCTTTGTTTGGGTCTGTTGAAACCTATGTTCTTTACTGTTGCCTTAACGGAGGTGTATTTGGGAGCAAGGTTAATTAGCAGATTTAAGAGTTATTACAGTAGTAATTTCTAGACCTATGTATATGCTTACAATTTTTCTTCTATTAATAAATGTTTAATTTAGTTTTGTAAAAAAAACCTCTAAGTCAAGGTGGGCTCATTGCTACTGAATTCTTGAAATAAAGCACAAATTGCAAACAGTTGTGGCAGTTGTAGCAAGTTTCCCTCTGAGATTTGAGCAGCTCAGCAAATACCATCCGCTGTGCTATAGCACAACATACCATCCTGGTGTTACATCTGCTGCCGCACAAACATCTATCTGTTCCTCTTACGATAGAATCCCCTATCAGTATTGTTCTGCCGCTCTGCCACACTCCCCCTGCCCCTAATACCCCGTGCCGCTGAGCCACTCGCGGTGCCACGGACTTGGCTCTTGCTGCATTCCCCTGAGAAGCCATCTGCCCCAGCAATATCCAAAACGCAAAGTCCGTCAGAGAGGGAGATGGACCCAGGGGACTCCTGCACTACCTGCCTAGTGCTTTTACTCTGTCTGGCGGTCACCCTGCCTGTGCATTCTTTACCTGCAGTGTGACCACCTCACTGTATGTGCTACCCATGAAGATCTCATCCTTACGGACACTCCACAGTGACTCCAGCCGCAGCTCCAGCTCTGAAATGCGGACTTCAAGTAGCTGCAGCTGGAGGCTGGGGAGAGGCAGTGGTATCATCACTGGACTAGTGCTCCAGAGACCCAGGGTAATGCCCTGGGGACCCAGGTTCAATCCCACTGAAGCAGATGGTGAAATTTTAATTCAATAAAAATCTGGAATTAAAAGTCTAATGATGACCATGAAACCATTGCTGATTGTCACATAGACCCATCTGATTCACTAATGTCCTTTAGGGAGGGAAATCTGCTGTCCTTACCTGGTCTGGCCTCCATGTAACTCCAGGCCCACCAGTTAGGTAGTTGACTCTTAAATGCCCTCTGAACAAGGGCAATTAGGGATGGGCAATAAATGCTGACCTAACCAGTGATGCCCACATCCCATGAACAAATTTAAAAAAAATACACTTTTCTGCACATATGGTCACCCTGGACACTGGAAGTGTCACTGACTTCCCACATCGCTGCACTCCAGTACAGATGAGATTTTTGTGCTCAAGTCTGTGGAGCAGGACTCGAACCCACAACCTTGCGATTCAGATGCAAAACTGTTACCCTCTGAACCACAGGCTAACTAGCAGGTTCAATGGTGCATCCCATGATAAACCTAAAACTGTGGCCATTCCCATATCCATTCTGCCAATGTTAACTTACAGTCATTTTTCCTGCCAATCTCATGAGAACACTGGAATATAGCAATGGGTATAAATGGGCATATATCAGTACAAACAATCAGGGTCCAAGGAAAATCATTGCATAAATGTCCTATACTTCCTTAAGGGTGAAAATTAAAGTTTCTACTGATTCAACCATCTTTCTTGCAAGTCAGTCACAGCGTAGTTAAGAACCTTCAATCAGGAAAGCTTTTCTGTTTTTAATGTGATTGATAAAAATCCATTCACAGGAACAGAAAATACAAAACAAGTCTCAGTGAGGATAAGTTAAAAAAAATGATTAAAAATTGCAATAAAAAAACCAGAAATACAATGTTGTTTCTCACTGCGCCTAAAAATCCTTTCATGATTTGAAGAGAGGGTCTGAGCAAATGGAAGTGAAGGAACCTCTCACAGAAGGTTCTGTAACTTGGGGGCAAGGCCAGGGTTATGGATGAAGATGTATTCAAGTGGAGAGATTGATAGACACTGGCAAAAGGTCGAAGAGGTTTGGGCAAATTGTACTGATGGTACTATATGAGGTACTGAATGGCCTTGACAAGGTGGACATGGAAAGAATGTTTCCTCTTGTGGGTGAGTCCAGTACTAGGGGATTAGGACAGAGATGAGGAGAATTTTTTTCTCTCAGAGGGTTGTGCGACTTTGGAACTCTCTGCCTCAGAAAGCAGTGGAGGCGGGGTCACTGAATATTTTTAAGGCAGATTCTTGTTAGGCAAGGGAATCAAAGGTTGTCAGAGGTAGATGGGAACGTAGAACTCGAAACACAAACAGATCAGCCATGATCTTATTGAATGGCAGAGCAGGCTTGAAGGGCCGAATGGCCTACTTCTGCTCCTATTTCGTATGTTCACATGTTCAAAATTCCATCAATGTGATTTGTGCCCCAATTACTTGTGCCTCTGGCCGCAAATATTCAGCAAATTCCTGTTTAAAACAACCCACACTCGAAACAATCCTCCATGTGCTGAGTATGCTCCTAACAGTTAGAAATGTATATGTGTTGGTGGAGTGGGATTGGAGAGAGGGGGCAAGTTTCTATTCTTTAAACATTTCAATTAAAACAAGTAGATTTACCGAAAGCCAAGCATGTCCTATAGTGAAGAAAGAGCTTACATTTATATTGTGCTTTTCAATACCTCAAGAAATCCCAAAGCAATTTACAGCCAAAGTAGGACTTCTTGAAGAACATTTGTTGCTGTAATGTACAAACTTACCACTCAATTTGCAAGGTTCTACAAGTAGCAATGAGATAATGAGATAATATTTTGGTGATGTTTGGTTGAGGGATAAATGTTGGTCCGGGTACCATGGGACACCCCTGCTGCACTTTTTCAAAATTGTATCATGGGATTTTTTTCTCTTGTTTAATAAGAGCAAAGGATAATTTCAGGCCAGACAGCCTAACCTCAGTGGTGGGAAAATTAATGGAAAAAGTTCTGACAGGCTGCATTAATCATCATCTACAGTGGCCTGGATCAATCAAGGGCAGTCAGCATGAATTTGCTAAGGGAAGGTTATGCCTGACTAACTTCATTGAATTTTTTGAGGAGGTACAAGGAGTGTCAGTGTGGGTGGCATGTTTGATATAGCCTATATGGTTTTTAGCAAAGCCTTTGAAAAAGTTTCACAAAACAGACGGGTCAGAAAAGTAAATTAGCCCATGGGATCCAAGGAAAACTGGCAAGTTGAATCCAAAATTGGCTCAGTGGCAGGAAGCAAACGGTAATGATCAACATCTGATTGTGTGACTGGGCAGAATATAGGCCCAATTTGCTCAACTTCTCATTGTAGGACAACCCTCTCATCCCAGGAACCAATCTGGTGATCCTTTACTGTACTGTCTGCAAGGAAAGTATATCCTTCCTTTAGTAGGGCGGTAAAAACCGCACACAATATTCTAGATGTGGCCTTACCAAGTCCCTTTACAATTGGAGCAAGACTGCCTTGTTCTTATACTCCAGTCCCCTTGCAAAAAAGGCCAACATGCTATTTGCCTTCCTATTGTTTGCTGTACCTGCATGTTAACTTTGTGTTCCTTGTACAAATCTTTCTAAAAATCAACATTTACAAGTTTCATGCCTTTTAAAAATATTCTGCTTTTCTATTCTAATGACCAAAGTGAATAACTTCACACTTCCCCACATTATACTCCATCTACCACCAAATAACCCCCCCACCCCTGTCTATATCTCTTTGCAGGCTGTTCCTCCTCCTCACAGCTTTCTCCTCCCACATAGTTTTGTATCAACTGCAAATTTGTATACATTACTTTTAGTCTCTTTGCCAAGTCATTAATATAGATTGTAAAAAGCTGAGATCCCAGCGCTAATCTTGTTGGCACTCCAATAATTACAGCCGGCCAAATTGAAATTGGCCCGTTCATCCCCACTCTCTGCTTCCTGACTATTATTTAATCTTCCACCCATGGTTAATATATTACCAACTCCATGGGTCCTTATCTCGCAAATTAACCCTTTGTGCATCACCTTTCCAAATGCCTTTTGGAAATCCAAGCATATTGCATACTGGCTCCCCTTTATCTATTCGTTTCACCCTCAAAAAAAAGTTTTATAAATTTGTCAAGCACTGTTACCCATCATAAAATCATGTTGACTCTATCTGATTCTACGATAATTTTCTAATGTCATCGTTAAGACTTCCTCAATAATAAATTCCAGCATTTTCCTGACGACTGATGTAAGGTTCTGACTAATGATATAATTCTTTGTTCGCAGTGCAGACAGGACCTCGCTTTAACATCTCTTCAAAAATGAACCCCGTGTACTTTGTACTCCACAAAACACCAGAGTTGCATTCCACACATTAATAAACAAGAACTGGAGTGAGACTGTCACCAATCTGGAGCCATCCTCTGACTCTGGATTTAAAGTGAGTGTAAAGGTAAAATTGCTTCACAGCAACTCTGAACTTGCAACATCAATTTATCCTTTCATGTGATTATCTTTTTCATAATTTGCATTAATTTAAAATTTCCTGCCGGAGACTAACCTTTTGCACATACAAAAGAGAGGGCAACATGCGTGCTGCGAATAGAGAACTGAAAGTCACATGAGTTTTGGAGATTCAATCAAACAGTACAGAAAATAAATAAATAAATCCAAAACCTCACATTGGTGATATGGCAGATTAATTGCTCGGGAGCCTGAAAGTTTTTTCTTCTTTCTTCTACAACAAGAAACGTTTTGAAATTCCCCAACATTGAGGTGGTCGAGGGGTACCTCAGGGAAAACAGCTTGTTACTTATCCAGAGCCTTATTAAACTTGTTTGTGAATGGACCTGTTGTGGGATTGTAATATTTTATTTCTAATTCCCTAGGATTCACAGTCTTTCAAACTAATATCCTTGTGTCAGGGACACTTGGACAATATCTCATTTGGAGCATGTAATATTTTTAAAGTATTTCAGAAGCTACAGCCCAATTCTCATCAGAGATTGGCACACAAGCCCTCACTTAGGGATTTCCTCTCCAATACTAGCTGAAGGTGAACATTTATTCACCTCTGCACCCTCAAAGATTGGGGAATTATTTTGCCCCATGTATACCGTGCTTTGAATCATGCACGTTGATAAATTGTTAGCCTTTCAATGATGCCAAGGGTTACAGGCGCAGACTGTGAACTGGACTGGGGGAAATTCACCTCAACAGGCTGCTGCAGATTAACAAGCATCAAAAAGGAGAATTCACGCCTGTAGCCTCCACAGGAATTTGGTCGCCTTGATTAATATGACAAGTGGGACTCAGGCCCTCGATCTCCTTCCCCAACTGATATAACATAGGAGTATAGTAACAGGAGTATGTCATTCAGCCCCTCAATCCTCTGTTCCGCCATTCACTGAGATTGTGATTGATAAGCACTGAATTTGGTGATATGGCAGATTAATTGCTTGTGAGAAGATTTTATTTGCTTTTTAAAGAGAGACAAAGAGCAGAATTTTGCCCTCGGTTGGCAGGTGGGCCTGACCAGCTCGGCGGCGGCGTTCGGCACATATGGTCACCTTGGACACTGGAAGTGTCACTGACTTCCCACATCGCTGCACTCCAGTACAGTTGAGATTTTTGTGCTCAAGTCTGTGGAGCAGGACTTGAACCCACAACCTTGTGATTCAGATGCAAAATTGTTA
Source organism: Cetorhinus maximus (assembly GCF_964194155.1). Taxonomy (NCBI): domain Eukaryota; kingdom Metazoa; phylum Chordata; class Chondrichthyes; order Lamniformes; family Cetorhinidae; genus Cetorhinus; species Cetorhinus maximus. Next base: position 103,283,374 of record NC_135895.1, read on the forward strand.
CCCACTGAACCACAGGCTAACTAGCAGGTTCAATGGTGCATCCCGTGATAAACCTAAAACTGTGGCCGTTCCCATATCCATTCTGCCAATGTTAACTTACAGTCATTTTTCCTGCCAATCTCATGAGAACACTGGAATATAGCAATGGGTATAAATGGGCATATATCAGTACAAACAATCAGGGTCCAAGGAAAATCATTGCATAAATGTCCTATACTTCCTTAAGGGTGAAAATTAAAGTTTCTACTGATTCAACCATCTTTCTTGCAAGTCAGTCACAGCGTAGTTAAGAACCTTCAATCAGGAAAGCTTTTCTGTTTTTAATGTGATTGATAAAAATCCATTCACAGGAACAGAAAATACAAAACAAGTCTCAGTGAGGATAAGTTAAAAAAAATGATTAAAAATTGCAATAAAAAAACCAGAAATACAATGTTGTTTCTCACTGCGCCTAAAAATCCTTTCATGATTTGAAGAGAGGGTCTGAGCAAATGGAAGTGAAGGAACCTCTCACAGAAGGTTCTGTAACTTGGGGGCAAGGCCAGGGTTATGGATGAAGATGTATTCAAGTGGAGAGATTGATAGACACCGGCAAAAGGTCGAAGAGGTTTGGGCAAATTGTACTGATGGTACTATATGAGGTACTGAATGGCCTTGACAAGGTGGACATGGAAAGGATGTTTCCTCTTGTGGGTGAGTCCAGAGCTAGGGGATTAGGACAGAGATGAGGAGAATTTTTTTCTCTCCGAGGGTTGTGCGACTTTGGATCTCTCTGCCTCAGAAAGCAGTGGAGGCGGGGTCACTGAATATTTTTAAGGCAGAGGTAGCTAGATTCTTGTTAGGCAAGGGAATCAAAGGTTGTCAGAGCTAGATGGGAACGTAGAACTCGAAACACAAACAGATCAGCCATGATCTTATTGAATGGCAGAGCAGGCTTGAAGGGCCGAATGGCCTACTTCTGCTCCTATTTCATATGTTCGCATGTTCAAAATTCCGTCAATGTGATTTGTGCCCCAATTACTTGTGCCTCTGGCCGCAAATATTCAGCAAATTCCTGTTTAAAACAACCCACACACGAAACAATCCTCCATGTGCTGAGTATGCTCCTAACAGTTAGAAATGTATATGTGTTGGTGGAGTGGGATTGGAGTGAGGGGGCAAGTTTCTATTCTTTAAACATTTCAATTAAAACAAGTAGATTTACCGAAAGCCAAGCATGTCCTATAGTGAAGAAAGAGCTTACATTTATATTGTGCTTTTCAATACCTCAAGAAATCCCAAAGCAATTTACAGCCAAAGTAGGACTTCTTGAAGAACATTTGTTGCTGTAATGTACAAACTTACCACTCAATTTGCAAGGTTCTACAAGTAGCAATGAGATAATGAGATAATATTTTGGTGATGTTTGGTTGAGGGATAAATGTTGGTCCGGGTACCATGGGACACCCCTGCTGCACTTTTTCAAAATTGTATCATGGGATTTTTTTCTCTTGTTTAATAAGAGCAAAGGATAATTTCAGGCCAGACAGCCTAACCTCAGTGGTGGGAAAATTAATGGAAAAAGTTCTGACAGGCTGCATTAATCATCATCTACAGTGGCCTGGATCAATCAAGGGCAGTCAGCATGAATTTGCTAAGGGAAGGTTATGCCTGACTAACTTCATTGAATTTTTTGAGGAGGTACAAGGAGTGTCAGTGTGGGTGGCATGTTTGATATAGCCTATATGGTTTTTAGCAAAGCCTTTGAAAAAGTTTCACAAAACAGACGGGTCAGATAAGTAAATTAGCCCATGGGATCCAAGGAAAACTGGCAAGTTGAATCCAAAATTGGCTCAGTGGCAGGAAGCAAACGGTAATGATCAACATCTGATTGTGTGACTGGGCAGAATATAGGCCCAATTTGCTCAACTTCTCATTGTAGGACAACCCTCTCATCCCAGGAACCAATCTGGTGATCCTTTACTGTACTGTCTGCAAGGAAAGTATAGCCTTCCTTTAGTAGTGCGGTGAAAACCGCACACAATATTCTAGATGTGGCCTTACCAAGTCCCTTTACAATTGGAGCAAGACTGCCTTGTTCTTTTACTCCAGTCCCCTTGCAAAAAAGGCCAACATGCTATTTGCCTTCCTATTGTTTGCTGTACCTGCATGTTAACTTTGTGTTCCTTGTACAATTCTTTCTAAAAATCAACATTTACAAGTTTCATGCCTTTTAAAAATATTCTGCTTTTCTATTCTAATGACCAAAGTGAATAACTTCACACTTCCCCACATTATACTCCATCTACCACCAAATAACCCCCCCACCCCTGTCTATATCTCTTTGCAGGCTGTTCCTCCTCCTCACAGCTTTCTCCTCCCACATAGTTTTGTATCAACTGCAAATTTGTATACATTACTTTTAGTCTCTTTGCCAAGTCATTAATATAGATTGTAAAAAGCTGAGATCCCAGCGCTAATCTTGTTGGCACTCCAATAATTACAGCCGGCCAAATTGAAATTGGCCCGTTCATCCCCACTCTCTGCTTCCTGACTATTATTTAATCTTCCACCCATGGTTAATATATTACCAACTCCATGGGTCCTTATCTTGCAAATTAACCCTTTGTGCATCACCTTTCCAAATGCCTTTTGGAAATCCAAGCATATCGCATACTGGCTCCCCTTTATCTATTCGTTTCACCCTCAAAAAAAAGTTTTATAAATTTGTCAAGCACTGTTACCCATCATAAAATCATGTTGACTCTATCTGATTCTACAATAATTTTCTAATGTCATCGTTAAGACTTCCTCAATAATAAATTCCAGCATTTTCCTGACGACTGATGTAAGGTTCTGACTAATGATATAATTCTTTGTTCGCAGTGCAGACAGGACCTCGCTTTAACATCTCTTCAAAAATGAACCCCGTGTACTTTGTACTCCACAAAACACCAGAGTTGCATTCCACACATTGATAAACAAGAACTGGAGTGAGACTGTCACCAATCTGGAGCCATCCTCTGACTCTGGATTTAAAGTGAGTGTAAAGGTAAAATTGCTTCACAGCAACTCTGAACTTGCAACATCAATTTATCCTTTCATGTGATTATCTTTTTCATAATTTGCATTAATTTAAAATTTCCTGCCGGAGACTAACCTTTTGCACATACAAAAGAGAGGGCAACATGCGTGCTGCGAATAGAGAACTGGAAGTCACATGAGTTTTGGAGATTCAATCAAACAGTACAGAAAATAAATAAATAAATCCAAAACCTCACATTGGTGATATGGCAGATTAATTGCTCGGGAGCCTGAAAGTTTTTTCTTCTTTCTTCTACAACAAGAAACGTTTTGAAATTCCCCAACATTGAGGTGGTCGAGGGGTACCTCAGGGAAAACAGCTTGTTACTTATCCAGAGCCTTATTAAACTTGTTTGTGAATGGACCTGTTGTGGGATTGTAATATTTTATTTCTAATTCCCTAGGATTCACAGTCTTTCAAACTAATATCCTTGTGTCAGGGACACTTGGACAATATCTCATTTGGAGCATGTAATATTTTTAAAGTATTTCAGAAGCTACAGCCCAATTCTCATCAGAGATTGGCACACAAGCCCTCACTTAGGGATTTCCTCTCCAATACTAGCTGAAGGTGAACATTTATTCACCTCTGCACCCTCAAAGATTGGGGAATTATTTTGCCCCATGTATACCGTGCTTTGAATCATGCACGTTGATAAATTGTTAGCCTTTCAATGATGCCAAGGGTTACAGGCGCAGACTGTGAACTGGACTGGGGGAAATTCACCTCAACAGGCTGCTGCAGATTAACAAGCATCAAAAAGGAGAATTCACGCCTGTAGCCTCCACAGGAATTTGGTCGCCTTGATTAATATGACAAGTGGGACTCAGGCCCTCGATCTCCTTCCCCAACTGATATAACATAGGAGTATAGTAACAGGAGTATGTCATTCAGCCCCTCAATCCTCTGTTCCGCCATTCAATGAGATTGTGATTGATAAGCACTGAATTTGGTGATATGGCAGATTAATTGCTTGTGAGAAGATTTTATTTGCTTTTTAAAGAGAGACAAAGGGCAGAATTTTGCCCTCGGTTGGCAGGTGGGCCTGACCAGCTCGGCGGCGGCGTTCTGCACATATGGTCACCTTGGACACTGGAAGTGTCACTGACTTCCCACATCGCTGCACTCCAGTACAGTTGAGATTTCTGTGCTCAAGTCTGTGGAGCAGGACTTGAACCCACAACCTTGTGATTCAGATGCAAAACTGTTACCCACTGAACCACAGGCTAACTAGCAGGTTCAATGGTGCATCCCGTGATAAACCTAAAACTGTGGCCATTCCCATATCCATTCTGCCAATGTTAACTTACAGTCATTTTTCCTGCCAATCTCATGAGAACACTGGAATATAGCAATGGGTATAAATGGGCATATATCAGTACAAACAATCAGGGTCCAAGGAAAATCATTGCATAAATGTCCTATACTTCTTTAAGGGTGAAAATTAAAGTTTCTACTGATTCAACCATCTTTCTTGCAAGTCAGTCACAGCGTAGTTAAGATCCTTCAATCAGGAAAGCTTTTCTGTTTTTAATGTGATTGATAAAAAATCCATTCACAGGAACAGAAAATACAAAACAAGTCTCAGTGAGGATAAGTTAAAAAAAATGATTAAAAATTGCAATAAAAAAACCAGAAATACAATGTTGTTTCTCACTGCGCCTAAAAATCCTTTCATGATTTGAAGAGAGGGTCTGAGCAAATGGAAGTGAAGGAACCTCTCACAGAAGGTTCTGTAACTTGGGGGCAAGGCCAGGGTTATGGATGAAGATGTATTCAAGTGGAGAGATTGATAGACACTGGCAAAAGGTCGAAGAGGTTTGGGCAAATTGTACTGATGGTACTATATGAGGTACTGAATGGCCTTGACAAGGTGGACATGGAAAGGATGTTTCCTCTTGTGGGTGAGTCCAGAGCTAGGGGATTAGGACAGAGATGAGGAGAATTTTTTTCTCTCCGAGGGTTGTGCGACTTTGGATCTCTCTGCCTCAGAAAGCAGTGGAGGCGGGGTCACTGAATATTTTTAAGGCAGAGGTAGCTAGATTCTTGTTAGGCAAGGGAATCAAAGGTTGTCAGAGCTAGATGGGAACGTAGAACTCGAAACACAAACAGATCAGCCATGATCTTATTGAATGGCAGAGCAGGCTTGAAGGGCCGAATGGCCTACTTCTGCTCCTATTTCATATATTCGCATGTTCAAAATTCCGTCAATGTGATTTGTGCCCCAATTACTTGTGCCTCTGGCCGCAAATATTCAGCAAATTCCTGTTTAAAACAACCCACACTCGAAACAATCCTCCATGTGCTGAGTATGCTCCTAACAGTTAGAAATTTATATGTGTTGGTGGAGTGGGATTGGAGTGAGGGGGCAAGTTTCTATTCTTTAAACATTTCAATTAAAACAAGTAGATTTACCGAAAGCCAAGCATGTCCTATAGTGAAGAAAGAGCTTACATTTATATTGTGCTTTTCAATACCTCAAGAAATCCCAAAGCAATTTACAGCCAAAGTAGGACTTCTTGAAGAACATTTGTTGCTGTAATGTACAAACTTACCACTCAATTTGCAAGGTTCTACAAGTAGCAATGAGATAATGAGATAATATTTTGGTGATGTTTGGTTGAGGGATAAATGTTGGTCCGGGTACCATGGGACACCCCTGCTGCACTTTTTCAAAATTGTATCATGGGATTTTTTTCTCTTGTTTAATAAGAGCAAAGGATAATTTCAGGCCAGACAGCCTAACCTCAGTGGTGGGAAAATTAATGGAAAAAGTTCTGACAGGCTGCATTAATCATCATCTACAGTGGCCTGGATCAATCAAGGGCAGTCAGCATGAATTTGCTAAGGGAAGGTTATGCCTGACTAACTTCATTGAATTTTTTGAGGAGGTACAAGGAGTGTCAGTGTGGGTGGCATGTTTGATATAGCCTATATGGTTTTTAGCAAAGCCTTTGAAAAAGTTTCACAAAAACAGACGGGTCAGATAAATAAATTAGCCCATGGGATCCAAGGAAAACTGGCAAGTTGAATCCAAAATTGGCTCAGTGGCAGGAAGCAAACGGTAATGATCAACATCTGATTGTGTGACTGGGCAGAATATAGGCCCAATTTGCTCAACTTCTCATCCCAGGAACCAATCTGGTGATCCTTTACTGTACTGTCTGCAAGGAAAGTATATCCTTCCTTTAATAGGGCGGTGAAAACCGCACACAATATTCTAGATGTGGCCTTACCAAGTCCCTTTACAATGGGAGCAAGACTGCCTTGTTCTTTTACTCCAGTCCCCTTGCAAAAAAGGCCAACATGCTATTTGCCTTCCTATTGTTTGCTGTACCTGCATGTTAACTTTGTGTTCCTTGTACAAATCTTTCTAAACATCAACATTTACAAGTTTCATGCCTTTTAAATATATTCTGCTTTTCTATTCTAATGACCAAAGTGAATAACTTCACACTTCCCCACATTATACTCCATCTACCACCACATAACCCCCCTGTCTATATCTCTTTGCAGGCTGTTCCTCCTCCTCACAGCTTTCTCCTCCCACATAGTTTTGTATCAACTGCAAATTTGTATACATTACTTTTAGTCTCTTTGCCAAGTCATTAATATAGATTGTAAAAAGCTGAGATCCCAGCACTAATCTTGTTGGCACTCCAATAATTACAGCCGGCCAAATTGAAATTGGCCCGTTCATCCCCACTCTCTGCTTCCTGACTATTATTTAATCTTCCACCCATGGTTAATATATTACCAACTCCATGGGTCCTTATCTCGCAAATTAACCCTTTGTGCATCACCTTTCCAAATGCCTTTTGGAAATCCAAGCATATTGCATACTGGCTCCCCTTTATCTATTCGTTTCACCCTCAAAAAAAAGTTTTATAAATTTGTCAAGCACTGTTACCCATCATAAAATCATGTTGACTCTATCTGATTCTACGATAATTTTCTAATGTCATCGTTAAGACTTCCTCAATAATAAATTCCAGCATTTTCCTGACGACTGATGTAAGGTTCTGACTAATGATATAATTCTTTGTTCGCAGTGCAGACAGGACCTCGCTTTAACATCTCTTCAAAAATGAACCCCGTGTACTTTGTACTCCACAAAACACCAGAGTTGCATTCCACACATTGATAAACAAGAACTGGAGTGAGACTGTCACCAATCTGGAGCCATCCTCTGACTCTGGATTTAAAGTGAGTCTAAAGGTAAAATTGCTTCACAGCAACTCTGAACTTGCAACATCAATTTATCCGTTCATGTGATTATCTTTTTCATAATTTGCATTAATTTAAAATTTCTTGCCGGAGACTAACATTTTGCACATACAAAAGAGAGGGCAACATGCGTGCTGCGAATAGAGAACTGAAAGTCACATGAGTTTTGGAGATTCAATCAAACAGTACAGAAAATAAATAAATAAATCCAAAACCTCACATTGGTGATATGGCAGATTAATTGCTCGGGAGCCTGAAAGTTTTTTCTTCTTTCTTCTACAACAAGAAACGTTTTGAAATTCCCCAACATTGAGGTGGTCGAGGGGTACCTCAGGGAAAACAGCTTGTTACTTATCCAGAGCCTTATTAAACTTGTTTGTGAATGGACCTGTTGTGGGATTGTAATATTTTATTTCTAATTCCCTAGGATTCACAGTCTTTCAAACTAATATCCTTGTGTCAGGGACACTTGGACAATATCTCATTTGGAGCATGTAATATTTTTAAAGTATTTCAGAAGCTACAGCCCAATTCTCATCAGAGATTGGCACACAAGCCCTCACTTAGGGATTTCCTCTCCAATACTAGCTGAAGGTGAACATTTATTCACCTCTGCACCCTCAAAGATTGGGGAATTATTTTGCCCCATGTATACCGTGCTTTGAATCATGCACATTGATAAATTGTTAGCCTTTCAATGATGCCAAGGGTTACAGGCGCAGACTGTGAACTGGACTGGGGGAAATTCACCTCAACAGGCTGCTGCAGATTAACAAGCATCAAAAAGGAGAATTCACGCCTGTAGCCTCCACAGGAATTTGGTCGCCTTGATTAATATGACAAGTGGGACTCAGGCCCTCGATCTCCTTCCCCAACTGATATAACATAGGAGTATAGTAACAGGAGTATGTCATTCAGCCCCTCAATCCTCTGTTCCGCCATTCAATGAGATTGTGATTGATAAGCACTGAATTGGTGATATGGCAGATTAATTGCTTGTGAGAAGATTTTATTTGCTTTTTAAAGAGAGACAAAGAGCAGAATTTTGCCCTCGGTTGGCAGGTGGGCCTGACCAGCTCGGCAGCGGAGTTCGGCACATATGGTCACCCTGGACACTGGAAGTGTCACTGACTTCCCACATCGCTGCACTCCAGTACAGATGAGATTTTTGTGCTCAGGTCTGTGGAGCAGGACTTGAACCCACAACTTTGTGATTCAGATGCAAAACTGTTACCCACTGAACCACAGGCTAACTAGCAGGTTCAACGGTGCATCCCGTGATAAACCTAAAACTGTGGCCATTCCCATATCCATTCTGCCAATGTTAACTTACAGTCATTTTTCCTGCCAATCTCATGAGAACACTGGAATATAGCAATGGGCATAAATGGGCATATATCAGTACAAACAATCAGGGCCCAAGGAAAATGCCAAACTTATTGCATAAATGTCCTATACTTCTTTAAGGGTGAAAATTAAAGTTTCTACTGATTCAACCATCTTTCTTGCAAATCAGGCCAATTAAGGCCCGCCCAGCGGCCTGCCCGATAGCTATGTGCTTCCTGTGCAGGGGGTGGAGGAATTCCCCATCTGTCAAAGTGCGCTCTTGCGCACTGCTCCCAGGGAGATTAGTAACAGTCTAAAAAACTTTTAAAATAGAAGAATTAAAAAATTAACATGTCCCCCTCATGTGACAATGTCACATGAGATGGGACATGTTAATAAATATTACATAAAATTTATGAAACTTTTTAAAAACGGACATGAAACCTCATCCCGCTGGTGGATGAGGTTTCATGTATTTTCAGAAGCTCGCTGGGGCTCCTGGCCTGCCCGCCAGCCTTAAGGTTGGACAGGCAGGGTCTTTAATTATCTTAAATACTCTGTCAATGGCCTCAAGTGGCCATTGACAGGTCGGCGGGTGCACAGCTGATTTCGCCTTCCTAAAAATTTAAATGGACCGGGAAGACGTCGGGGGTTCCTCCCAAAGTCATCCCATGTCATTTTCCCGTTGGCGAGCGGGCCCCGCCCCCAAATCGCCGACGGGAAAATTCTGGCCAAAGATGGACAATTTCTTCTCGAGTTCTCTGCCCGAAAACAGGTCCAGCCCACAGCACCACAACCTCCACAATGGCTAGGGCAAGGAGGGAGGTCCCGAAATCACTCCAGCCGGAACGAGGATCGAACCCCGTGGTGTTGGTACCAATCTGATCCATACCAACTGTCCGGCCAACTGAGGTAACCGCCCTGCCCCCCTACCCCCACCCCCACCCCCAAAAGGAGTTTGAGTTACTGTGGCAACATGCCGCTTTACATACATGTTGTAGCCTGGAGCTATGGACAGTGACAGTACAGGCTCCAGCTTTTCTATCACGTGGCTGAACACAATCAAAATTCATAAAATAAACCCGAACCATCCCAATTCAGTTCATTTTGGATGTTGAATTTGGTCTGGCATTCATTCCTAATATGATTCATTTTTCACTAGCTAAACTCAAATAGACCAGATGGGATTATTGCAGCAGCACAAAGTCAATTAAATGGACAGTGTGTTTCAGATGAATTTGGAGACTTCTGTGAAGTACTGTGTTGAAGAAAATCTGGTACATTCCACCTTGTACCCTCTGTAAACTTCAGCTGCCCATATCCTAACTCGCACCAAGTCCCATTCACCCATCACCCCTGTGCTTGCTAATCTACATTAATGCCCGGTACAGCGGTACCTCAAATTTAAAATTCTCACCTGCATGTTCAAATCCCACCATGGCCTTGTCGCTCCCTGTCTCTGTAATCCCCTCTAGCGCTAGAACCCTCCGAGGTACCTGCCCTCCTTGAACTCTGACCTCTTTGTGTATCCCCAATTTTCTTTCCCCCGTCATTAGCAGCTGTGCCTCAGCTGCCTCAGCCCCAAGAACTAGAATTCCTTTCCAAAACCTTTCCGCCTCTCTACCTCCCTCTCCTCCTTTAATGGGCTCCTTAAAGCTTATGGTACCTCTTTGACTAAGCTTTTGGGTCGCCTCTCCTAATATCCTTATGTGGCTTGGAATCAAATTCTGGCTGATAACACAGCAGCCTTAATTGGGATGTTTTACTATGTTAATGGTGCTATATAAGTGCAAGTTGTTGTATGAATGTAAACAACCCAAATCAAATTCCAAGGTATTTCACACTCAAGAAAACCCACTGCACGTACATTATAGGTAACTGAATATGGTTCAGCATAAATAAACACAGCTAGGGCCATACTTCAACTCTTAGGTATTCCAATAAGATCAACACTAACAAATTTTTTTTTAAAAAACCAATGGCAATGTTATGATTATATGCATTCTTGGATAATATTTGCAAAATGTATGTTTTAGAGAGAACTGTTTAATTAAGTATATGCTTATGAAGTAATCAACCATGGAATAGTCTTTTAAATGATTTATGTGATGAAAATAAGCTGGGGACCTTAGAGAATGCATACATATGTGGAGTGCAAGGGAAACATTAATTAACAACCTCTGAGGCGACATAGTTATTTATTAACATCATACCACAATAACCATTCATACCACAATACAACATTACTATTAAAAATTGTATTAGTCACCTCTGCATAACATATGAATGTTAGTGAAAATGGTGTAAGCCGTTTCTACACATGAAAAATTAATATGGCCTGGATAATTATTTCCATTCAATGTTGAGAAAAATGGAGCTGAAGACAGCTGGAGAATGAGGAACTGGTAACTCTCATTTTAAAAGGTTATTTTTTTTCTCTAGTTAAATCAGTAACAAATTACTTCTAAATACATAGAGGGAGGAGGTGCCCAACCAGAATCAGTTGTAAACACAATTCACCCCCATTTCAAAGCTTTTACAGATAATGCGCTGGGCTTAATCTCACAATCTGAATTTACATCAGCTCATTTGCAGCTGCAGAAATTGTGCTAAATAAAGTGAAGGCAGGTGAATATCCAATCCACATATTGTTCTGTGGCATATATAACTTTCTTGTATGTGGCAAAACGACAAGCTACAACTAGAGAGAGAGCTGTAGTAAGGACAGATGTCATAAGGGCACCACAAAGCATTGAATGACGAAAAGCCATTCGACTATCCAGCCCATTGCTGCTGCAGACAATGTACAATTTATGCAAGAGTTACACTCTGAAGGAAGAGGATGAGAGGAGGTTAACAGTTTTTGAATTGTGGGTATGGCAGAGGGTGCTCAGAATCAGCTGGATGTACAGAAAGACAAATGAGTGGGTTAGATCAAGACTAGAATTCATGGATAAAAAGGTTTGCTAAGTACAGTTAGAGCGAGAAACCCAAGTACAGACATTAGAAACGAAGACCTGGCAACCTTGCCCTGGCAACAATTGAAGGAGGAATTGAGATAAAAACAAAAGAGGAAGAAGAAAAATTGGATGGGTGGGTAACATTGAGACGTGGACTGATGAGGGCTTGAAGAAAGCCAGAGCAGAAGCAAGACAATGCCAACAGCCCCATTAAGGCTATGGTAAAAACAAACAAATGAACAGACAATTTACCTTCTCACAGATTTTTTTCCACCAATTTAATGGCCTGAGAAAAGGTGCAAATGTTCTCAAATTAATCAAAATCCCAAATTATATGTCCATTCTCCACTGTCCACTTCAGTCAGCTGCTACCCACATAACCTAAGCCTCAAAAGTACAGGGACCATGAAGTACTGTGGAGAATTTTATATTCTTAGCCTACAAATTACTCGAATACTCAATCCTATTCCTAACCAAATGTTATTCTAACTCCTTTTAAGGAATTAAAACCACAGCAAGTGACTTTGTTTAAAAACGGATCCCTATATCTACCACATCAACAGAACAAAATTATTTCTTCTAATCTCTAGTCTCTTTAATCTCTTATTTGAGGCTCAGTAATTCTAAATCCATGGCCTGAATATTTACTGGGTCAGGTTACACAGAGAAGAGGGGTAGTGTTTCAGGAGTCCAGGCTTCCACCCATGCCTGGTGTTTTAAATCTCCAGCACTCATCTTTTGGCCCTGACAGATTCCCCACCCGGGAGTCAGCGTGATTGATGGCCTTGTTGAGAGGGAACTCTCTGGACCAGGATGTCTGATCCATGACTCCAGGATCAGGGGCTGCATCCAATCCCAGAGGAGGTTTGGATGAGGTGGCGTGGTGGTGCACTGATGATGGAGGAGCTAGGGGGTCAGGAAGCAGCATTTCTGCATCACCTGTCCCACAAGTTTTGCTGTAAAGGCACTTCTCCCCAAAGCAGCCCTCGCCTCTTTGCTATTGCCAGGTTTCCTGAAGCCAGGAAAGCCTGGCTGCCCACTGTAAAAACAGAAAGGCAGGTGAGACAGAGGCTTCACGAGTGCCTGCTCCTTGTCCCGCCTCAGTATAACCTGGGTATTGGTGGATTGGAGCTGGCTTCCCAACGAGCTCGGAATTTTTTCCCATTTAACCTCCCACATGTTTTCATTGTGTTAAAACACCGCCCGCATTTTGTATGAATGATCCTAGCAGCCAAATGGAAACAGAAAAAGTCATACCCCTTTTTATATTGTGGAACTATGTTCACCAGTGCCTACCCTGTCCGCGCTATCTGTACAATCCATTCTATTTACTTCACAGGCCATGTTTGCCACCAACATAACAATTGGATATTTGTCCATGCATAGCTGCTCTGAAATTGTGATTATGACTAGGTGTCAGAAAACAGACTGAGCAGCTATTTTAGCAGTTGCACAAAGTGTGGGCAACTACTGAGTGGTGCTTATAATACACAGATGTCAGTTGTGGCTCAGTGACAGGTATCTCCTCCTTGAGTCAGTAAGTTGTGGGTTCAAGTCCCACTTTAGGGGTTTGACCACAAAATCTAGGCTGGCACACCACAAAGGGGATCAGAGATGTCATTGGTCAGATGAGATGCACAGTTTGGGTCCTGCCAGGGCCTCTTGGCTACTAACCTCATTACAGTCTTGGTTCAAACATGGGCAAAAGGGCTTAAATCAAGAGGTGAGGTGATGTGAAAGAGACTGCCCTCAAGGCAGCATTTGACCGAGTGTGGCAAGGAGCCCGAGCAAAATTGAAGTCAATGGGAATCGGGGTAAACTCTCCACTGGTTGGATTCATACCGAGCACAAAGGAAGGTGGTTGTGTTTGTTGGAGGCCAATCATCTCAGCCCCAGGACATCACTGCAGGAGTTCCTCAGGGTAGTGTCCTAGGCCCAACCATCGTCAGCTGCTTCAACTATGACCTTCACTCCAGTGTGAGGTCAGAAGTGGGGATGTTCGCTGATGATTGCACAATGTTCAGCACCATTCACCACTCCTCTGATACTGAAGCAGTCCATGTCCAAATGCAGCCACGCCTGGACACACATTCAAGCAATGGCTGATCAGTGGCAATAATTATGGATCACAGCATATAAGTTGACCCAGTGTTTAAGGGGGAGACTGTGGCATAGAGGTAATGTCATGGAATTAGTAACTCAGAGGCCCAGGTTGGTTCTCTGGGTATATGGGTTCCAATCCCACCATAACAGGTGGAATTTGAATTCAATTAATAAACCTGGAGTATAAAGCTAGTCTCAATAATGGTAATCATGAAACTATAAATTGATTGTTGTAAAAATGCTTCCAGTTCACTAATGTCCTTCAGGGAAGGAAATCAGGTATCCTTCCCTGGTCTGGCCTACATGTGACTCCAGATCCTCAATAATGTTGTTGATTCTTGACTGCCGTCTAAAACAACCTAGCATGCCACTCAGTTAAAGGGCAATTAGGGATGGGCAACAAATGCCGGCTTTGCCAGCAATACCCACATCCCATGAAAGAATTTTTAAAAATGACAATCCCAATTTTTTCGACTCCAACATATACACATTTATGTGTTTACCGGGCATAAAGTCAACCTCTCATTTTTCAGCTAATCAATGCATGTTTAGGGCTACACTAGCATCAGGAATTGGCCTCAATATTTCAGCTCAGAGATACATGCTTAGGGTTACACTTGCCTTATAAGTCGGCCAATGCGATCAAGCAGACAGGCAGCATTGCCAAGATGATGTGCACAGCGACCGATGAGCAGAAATGGGTCTTCCTCCAACAACACCAGTGATTCACATTTTATAATTGGTGTACAAGTCGACCCCTATTTTTTAAAAGGGCTTTTCGAAGCTTCAAAGGTCGCCTTATATGCCGTGATCTATGGTAACATCCACCCCACACAATAGTCAAGCACTGACCATCACCGACAAGAGAGAATGTAACCATCTTCTTTTGACTTTCAGCAGCATTACCATTGTTGAATCCCCTACTAGCAGCATCCTAGGGTTACCATTGACCAGAAACTGAACTGGACCAGCCACATAAATACTGTGGCTCCAAGAGCAGGTTGGAGGCTGGGAATTCTGCAGTGAATAACTTACCTCCTGATTTCCCAAAGCCTGTCCACCATCTACAAGGAACAAGTCTGGAAGTTGATAGAATACTCTTGCTTGCCTGGATGAATGCAACTCCAACAACTCTCAAGAAGCTCAACACCATTCAGGACAAAGCAGGCCACTTGATCAATATCCCATCCATCATCTTAAACATTCACTCCCTCCCCCACTGACGCACAATAGTAGCAGTGTGTACCATCTACAAGATGCACCGCAGCAACTCACCAAGGCTCCTTTGACAACAAACCTGCAACCTCTGCCGACTAGATGGACAGAAGCAACAGGCGCATGGGAACGCCAACACCAGCAGGTTCTCCTCCAATCCACACACCATCCTGACTTGGAAATATATAACCCTTCCTTCACTGTCAGTGGGTAATAGTCCTGGAACTCCCTTCGCAATGGCACTGGAGGTATACCTACACCACTGCAGCGGTAACAGGTAGCAGCTCCCTAACACCTTTTCTAGTACAATTACAGATGACCAACAATTGCTGGCCTTACCAGCGGACGCTCACATCCCATGAAGAAACAAAAAAAAAGATGTTGAACCAATGTTCCAGCTGCTCTCTCAGTTGCACCTAAAAAGATTCCAGGGTTCTATTTTGATGGGCAGCTGGGACATTCTCCCCAATGTTCTGGTCAATATTTACCCCTCAACCAGCATTGAAAAAAACAGATTATCAGGTCATTATCACATAGCTGTCTATGAGGTCTGGCTATGTACATGCTGAGTGCTGTTTCCCTACATTGCAGCTGTTGCTACTTTTCAGAAACTACTTTTATTGGTTGTAAAGCCCTTTGGTGTGTCCTAGGGTTGTGAAAGGAGCAAGTTACATTCTATCTTTAATGGATACATGTGCATGTATATTTAGTAAAAATTTGGATTTGAATCTGGCCAGGACCTTTCCTAATGTGAAAAGAGGTTGGGTATAGGCCAGCAAAATACTGAAACTTCATAGAATCACAGATCCATAGAAGGGTTACAGCACAGAAGGAGGCCATTCAGACCATTGCACCTGTGCTGGCCCTCTGGAAGAACAATTGATCTAGTGCCACTCCCCTACCCTTTCCCTCTAGTCCTGCATTTTTTTTTTCCTTTTCAGATAATGATCTAAAAGCTTCAATCAACCCTGCCTCCCCACACTCTAAGGCAGTGCATTCCAGATCCTAACCACATGCTGCGTGAAAAGGTTTCTCCTCATGTCGCCATTGCTTTTTTTTCCCCAGTTGCCTTAAATCTGTGCCCTCTGGTTCTCGATTGTTCCACCAACGGGAACAATTTTGCCTTACAGCCTCTGCCCAGGTCATGATTCTGAGCACCTCTAATAGATCTCCTCTTAACTTTCTCTTTTCCAAGGAGAACAGTCCTAACTTCTCCAACCTTTCTACGTAACTGAACAACCTGCCTGTGATGGCTAAGATGGCAGGCCTGATGCAAGTGCTAGAAGTACTCAAAAAATCTTCAACCTTCTCCCAAGGAAAGTTTCAATGCCTCTTATGACACTAGTGCCAGATCATTAGCGATTCGGTGCTCCTGGCTGAGATTTTTCTGTCAAAGGCAGCCCTTCAGTAGAGTAATAGCAGAACATTTACTGAGCAAGTTATGCATTTTCCAAAGTTGAGTGTATGCTCTGGCATCTGTGTCTCAGCAAACGTTGACTAGTTCCATAATAATAGTGCAAATCATGTGCAATTGAAAACTATGTGGGAGCGATTGCTTGAACATTGAATGTAGGATAAAATTAGGGAAGCATGATACTATTTTACAAGTTTTCTGTGAGGGAGGACACCTCCTTGCATCTATGAAATTTTAACACGGACTCAGATTTTCACATTAAATCATGTTGATAACCTCACATTAACCAGAAATGGGAGTCCAATTGACGTCTAATTCTAGGGTCTGGGCTTTGTTACAAAAAATCAGAGATGCTGTAAATCTATAATCAATGGTGGACAAACTTGTATTGACCTACAAGCAGCCAGATGAAAATATTTTATAATGCAAAAATATACGTAATTCTGAATATGGAATACATTTGAACTAAGTAAATTTTATGTTGTGTTATTTTCCAGTTGATTCAAAATAGTTTCATGTGTGGACTGTAGCACTGCAAATTGGCAGCTAGGTCTGAGTATGACTGAAGCATGGAGATGTGAGGTCTCATTGAGGAGGTCACCTTACACCAATTGCATGGGTGCAGCATAACACTAGGCAGTATAGTGTCACATCTTATCATTTATAAATTCATGTTTTAATTATTTTAAAGCATTCTGCTTGCATTCATCTACCATTAGTAATTATTCAGGAAGCAGTGCTCCACATACATGTCCAAACAAAGATGCAAAATAGCTCTCCTTTGCTGACCTCATTCCATAATGAGCTACTCCTAGGGGCATAACTCTTGCCTTGCTGAAGGCTGCACTCTATAGTTACTGGTCTTCAACATATTATCTGTAGTACAACTTGAGTATCATATGTAGCAGCTCAGTGCCACTCCTTCATTTTTCACATTGTGAATGTAACCTCAATTTGTGCTCAGCACTTTTTTCATTAGATTGCTTTTCAAACAATGCTGTGCAAGAATCTCTCAATAGACATCACCAAGTCAACATCTGCCTCTGTGTGCTTTCTTCAAAATACATCCTTCAAATCTGTATAAAAACACAGAGCGGAACAATACTTTAACCTCATTACTGATATAGCATGCTTTAGCAACCAACTCAGCCCCTGCATCTTACATTTGCTTTATCTTTTTCTAGCTCCAAGTCACTTGGGAAGAAGCCAGCATCTAGTTTTTAGGTTTTTTCTAATCCCCTTTGTAAACTTTTATCAAAAACTTTTATATGCCTTCTATACTCCAGTCTAATAATGTGTACTATAGATCATTGGTATGTCTCACTCCTCTTGCAACTCCATCACTGCC
Organism: Cetorhinus maximus; assembly: GCF_964194155.1. Classification (NCBI taxonomy): domain Eukaryota; kingdom Metazoa; phylum Chordata; class Chondrichthyes; order Lamniformes; family Cetorhinidae; genus Cetorhinus; species Cetorhinus maximus. The sequence continues at coordinate 103,301,031 of NC_135895.1, forward strand.
TTCTCCATCACCAGTTGCTCTCGTTAAAACCAATGATGTAGAAAATGAAACAGTGAGGCAAAATCCCTTCTAACTCTTGGCTCATTCTGACATATTCCAAGGCACCGTTTGTTCTGGCTTTCTACTGAGTCCCTTCAATAGGAAAGTTCAACTTAAAAGCTCCATGTGACTGATGGAATTAAATTGGGGACTAATCAATGGAACCGAGAGATTGTTCTCAAAAAATTCTAAAATCTTATGATCAGTAGCGGCACAATTCTTCTGAATCTTGCTTTCCCCTCTTTAGTATTGATTTTATTCCTGGCTCTACTAGATATAGCATTCAGCAGTATTTTGCTTCTGTTACTAATTTAGTTAATTGCTTCATAATTGCTACCTTCTGTTAGGTCTGTCTTCTTTGGCAAGGTGATGAATTCTGATCAGACCCAGTCTCTTGGCTATTGTCCCTTGCTCTAGACCTTTGAGCATTTTACCTAAAGTGTGATTTAATCATGAGTGCTACTTGCTGTTCCAACAACGCAAAATAAAGTTCCTAACTTTTTCCTTTTGCTGTTGTTCATTCCATTCTTCACTTATCACAGTAACTGCTGTTAATTTGTCAGAATTATCAGAGATTTGTCAGAGTTTGATAGGGTAAGACTCTGAGAGGTTGTTTCCACTTGTCGGGGGATCTAAAACAAAGGGGCACAGTCTCAGGGTAAGTCTCAATCGTTTAGGACGGAGATAAGGAGAAATTACTTCACTCAAAGGGTTGTGAATCTTTGGAATTCTCTACCCCAGTGGGTTGTGGATGTCCTATCGTTGAATACATTTGAGGCTGGAATAGACAGATTTTTGGTCTCGCATGGAATTAGGGGATATGGGGAGCAGGTGGGAAAATGGAGTTGAAGCCCAAGATCAGCCATGATCGTATTGAATGGTGAAGCAGGCCCATCAGGCCCTATTATCTACTCCTGCTCCTATTTCTTGTGTTCTTATTCCAACCATTTCCTCTTCAGCAGAAATCTATGACATTACTAATGATTTCTTCTTTCTTCCAAATACTTTTCCAATGCTTCATTCATGATTCATTCAGTAACAGCCCCTCAGGACTCTATTCCTTGGTTATTGCTTCCCAAAGTGCAAATGAGTTTCCTGTGTTTACCTCATACTTAAGACGTAATATCCAAAGCTGATCAGATTTTAAAGGAGAATTAACCACAATGTATTTGATTACGATGTGCCTCTTTCAAATCAATATGCTGGAATGATAGGGAGTAGAAATATCAATAAATTCAATTTTAAATTCTTTTAGCCTTACATAATTTACACCTATAGGTGAGCCATTTTTGTTAGGATATTTTGAAATAATCCCATCTTTTTATCCATTCTCAGGATGCTGGCAGGGCCTGTATTTATTGACCATCCCCAAATGTCCTGAAATAGTGCTATTAGGCTGAGTAGTAGTTTGATAAAACTGGATGGTTGTGTGAACTATTCAGGAGGATGTCATGAGTCAACCTTACTGGTGTGGAACTGGGTCAGACTGGGTAAGGAGGACAGTTTTCTTCAGTAAAGTATATCAGTGAAACAGTGGGGCTCCTATGACTGTCCAACACCTTCATGGTTCCTCCTACTGAAACCACAAAACCACTTGCATGAATTGTGTTCATTTTTTTTTTCAAGTTTTACCTACGTGACAAAATTACAAAAGATGTGCGTGGAATTTTAAGAGCAGCACTCTGAAAAACATGAACTAGAGTTGACTCAGGACAGGTCAAACAAATTGACCTGAAATTTAGTTCTAGAGTTGAAAATGCAAAAAAAAACTTACAACAGTTCAAATCAATCCTGCACGATGATGATTTAGTGGATAAATACCTCATATGTTACGGCACTGTGCAATGCAGGCCAGGAATATCCTAGGTTAAACCCTATGCTGAGCTAGGCAGTGTGGTAGTGGAGGTTTTAATGAAAGTTCATCGACCTGAAACTCTAGGCTGGATTTTGCCTGAGGGCTTCTGAACCCTGTCGTCAGACTCAAATGGGGGTCAGAAGCCCGCACGGTGTGGGAAACAGTCACTCATTGTAATTCTCCCAGGAGCAGCCAATTAGTGGTCAGAAGCCTTCCAGCATGAAGTAGCAGGTTGCAATGGATGGTAAGAAAGGGAGAGGATGCTTCAAAATGGAGTTGTCTTCTATCCAACTTTTTAAAATGTATTCGAAAAATGGCTTTTGCAGCCAGGCCACCACTGTGGTAGGGAGGAGGGGGAGTCTCTCTAGAGGGTGGACTGAGGCTGCTGCTGGACCCAGGCAGCAGGGATGGCCTCCAGGTCTGCCTGGAGTGCTGTTCCCCAGATCTGCCAATGGGAGGCCTCAGGCAGGCAGTTAAATTGGCCGCCCCAACACTGGCAAGACCTAGAGGCTGACTTAAGTGGTACTTAATTAACTGAATCAGCTGCCTGCTGCATTTAGGTGGGTAGCAATGCCACCACCTCCACCCCGCCTCTTCAAAAATGGCCTGGGGACAGGATGGAGCTGGCGAACGGGCACACAGGCCCTGGTGCTATTTTTAGCTCCCACCCGCCTCTATTCCCTGCCCTAGAGGGGGTTAAAAATCAGGCCTGTAAACTCTGCTTCTCTCCCCACAGGGGCTGCCTGATGTGCTGAGTATTTCCAGCATTTTCTCTTTTTATTTTAGATTTCCAGTATCTTCAGTATTTTGCTCTTGGGATAGAAGAGGTACTGTCATTAGCCCAACAGCTTTGGCCACTACCAGGAGGGAGACTGGCCAAGATCTCACCCTTAATCATTATCCAATGAACCCAGATGGAAACCTGGGCATGGGAGCGTGAGGTAAGGACATGGCTAAAAAAATTCTCTGATTATTACTGTCCAGGCTCACTTACAAAAAGAACAAACTTGGATAGATTACCAGAGCACCATCACCTGTGGAATGAAACCCAAGGGTGAGTCACTGCCATCAAAAAAGAAGAGCAGAGAACATTGGAAGGTACGTTGGAAGACAGGGGGAAATAAATGGTTAAAAACAAAAGCAAACATTAAGAGGACAAATTGTCAAGTTTCCACTTTAAGAGTATCAGTATGTTTGGTGTATACAGTGTAAAGTCTGTGCAGATCGGTAAGGTCAAAAGTCAGCGTGCAGAGCCACAAGGACGCAGCCAGGCATACAGTCAAGCAGATCCATAGAGAAAAGAATTTGAGGCAATTTTCCCTTTACTCTGACCTAGATGCAGATAATGGCAATAGAACCTGACCCTTACTTCATAATGCAAGACCTGCAGCTAACTCTCTCCCAGTGCTTATCATAGGACATGCTGGGGGGGAAAAATAACTCACATTTTTATGGGAAATTTCACTTCCTCAAGTCATTCCAAAGCCCTTATTCGCCAATTAGTTACTTTTGAAGTATAGGCAGTTCTTTACCAGGAAGTACAGCAGCTGAATCGTGTGCAGCAAGGTCCGACAAACAGATATGAGATGAATGACCAATCTGCTTTCGATATTGTTGGTTGAGGAATAAGTGCTAGTCAGGAGAATCAGAGAATTCCTTTGCTCTTCACAGAATTGTGTTCACTTGGACAGGCAGAGAGGGCCTTGGTTTAATGCATCATAAAAAGATGGGTAGCGAATAGGAATTAACTACTTCTGTTAGCAGAGAGGTCAATAACCAGGGGTCATAGTCTTAAAGTAATTGGTAGAAGGATTAAAGGGGAGTTGAGGAGTAATCTTTTCACCTAGAGGGTGGTGGGAATCTAGAACTCTCTGCCTTGAAAGTTTGGTAGAGGCAAAAATATTATGAAAAACACTGCTGTAAGAGTTCCTATGGCAGCTCTGAGAAAGCAGCATTCCAATGCATTAAAGTATCCACCTATATCCTACATCTCATCTAATAAAGGTAAGCATACCATAAGCCTTCCTTGACCACCTTATCTACCTCTACAACCACCTTCTGTGGACATGCACTTTTAAGTTCCCTCTTCTCCTCTATACTTCTCAATATCCTAACATTTATTGTGTATTCCCTTGGTTTGTTTGCCTTCCCCAAATCCACTATCTTACAATACTCCAAATTGAACTGCATTTGGCACTCTTCTGTCCACCTGGCTAGCCCATTGATATCTTCCTGCAATCTACTTCCTTCTTCATTATCAACCACATGGCCAATTTTTGTTTCATCTGCAAAATTCTTAATCATACTGTAGTAATCTGATATGTAATATAGCTGTGAGACAAGTATTGTAATGTAAGGTCACATGATCTTTATACCCAATAGCAGAGTATCACGGGCTACCTCTCTATGGAGAGTCTTCAGTTAGTCACTGATGAGTGAAGACAGATTTTTGAGTTGTAAGCACGCAAGTGTAGCTCCTGAGCTCCTTTTGTAAATGAGTAGCATGTATTTATTCTAACAACAATCTCCTGATGTTCTCTGTTTCTGTACCAACTCGGTCACCCCGAAACAATCATGCAACCCGGATCCTTTAGCCCCGACAAATCACAGGGCACTGGATCCAACAAACTGGCGACAAGAGTAAATGCATGAAAAATCACAGAAAAACTGTGGTAAAAAGTAAGAAAGAACGAAGGAATCCTAAAGAACCGAAATCGGGCCGTGCCTCGCACGGTAGTTGTAAGTGAAAGAAAATTTCCTTCTGAGGATCGCAGTGGTCTCCTCAGAGCATGCCGCAATTTGGAAGAGTGGAGCCTTTCCATCCAGACTTGGACAACTGGTCTCACCATGTTGAACGCCTCACGTTCTTCTTCCAGGCGAACGACATTGCGCGGGAGGACAAGACGCACGCGATCCTTCTGTCCACGTGAGATAGTAAGACATATGGATTAATTCAGAACCTGTTGGTGCCCAGCGCCCCAGACCCAAAAAGTTTTGATGATTTAGTGAACTTGGTAAAGAATCATTTCCAGCCCAAGCCGTCGGTGATGATGCAGCTGTTTAAATTTAACTCAAGAAATAGAGCTTTGGGGAAGACAGTAGCTTGGTTCTGTGGCACATCTGAAGCAATTAACTGAATATTGGGAGTTTGGTACATCTATCAATGATATGCTTAGAGATTGTTTGGTGTGCAGTATAAATGAAAATGTGATTCAGAAGAGATTACTTGCTTAAACAAATCTAGATTTTCAGAAGGCATTGGAAATAGTTATGGCAATGGAAGGTGTAGTGCCAGACTCAGAAGCCATTCAAGAAGCGCAAAATGGCGCCATCCTCCATGTTGGGCGGGGAGACTCAACCAAAAAGAGCGTGAAAGTGCAGACCTTTGTTTCAAAGCGGGAAGCAGCCACCGCTAGCAAACAAATTAAAAGGGATAACTTAGCAGAAAAATCATGGCATGATAGTGACAGAGGTGGAAGCAGAGAGCCCTGCAATGAACCACAGATAAAAAGATCAAATGTTTCTTCTGCCATCAAAATGGACACCTCATGAGACATTGTAAAGTCAGAATCAGGCAGACTGTCAGACAAAAGCAAATACCCCATGAGATAAACAGTGTTGAAGAGTCTGAAGAAACAGATGCTGATATATATTCACTGTATAATTTGAAGGTAGGAAGAACAGAGCCTACCTGTGTAACCATGAGAGTGAATGAGAAGCCTATCAGAATGGAGGTGGATACCAGAGCAGCCACTATGGTGATTGGTAAGCATTCTTTCAAATACCTGAATCATGGAGAACGTAAGCTGAATCTAGAAGAAACTGATGAAAAATTAAAAGCCTACACAGGAGAATTCAAGTCAAGGGTGTATGTAAAGCCACAGCACATTTAGGAGGTCAAACAGTGAGATTACCCTTGATGGTAATAGCAGGCAAAGGATCTAGTCTCCTCAGACGAAACTGGCTGAAATAAATTAAATTGGAATTGACTGAAATCTTCCAACTGAGAACCAAAGGGTTATCATAGCTATTACAAAAAATATTCCTCAGTTTTCAAGGAAGAACTTGGAAAAACGGAGGGGCTACAAGCAAAAAATTCATGTAGATCCAGAGGCAACACCAAGATTCATGAAAGCAGGACCAGTCCCTTATGCAATGCGGGATAAGGTAGATGCCGAACTGGACAGATTAGAAAAGCTGGGAGTGATACAACCAGTGCAATTTTCAGAATGGGCAGCTCCAATTGTACCTGTTCTCAAACCTGACCGAAGCATTCAAATATGTGGGGGCTATAAATTAACAGTCAATAAAGTGGCAAAATTGGATAGACACTCCATGCCTAAAATTGAAGATTTATACACTAAACTGGCGGGTGGAAAGGTCTACACGAAGTTAGATATGAGCCATGCTGACCAGCAGTTGGAATTAGAGAAGGCATCCCGGAAGTTTGTCACCATAAATACACATAAGGAATTGTATCAAAACACCCATTTACCATTTGGTGTATCTTCTGCTTGTGCCATATTCCAAGGAACTATGGAAAACTTACTACAGGGGTTGCCCAATGTTGTAGTTTATTTGGATGATGTTCTCGTGACTGGACTCACAGAAAAGGAACATTTGAAGAACTTGGAAGAAGTTCTGAAGTTTTTCACAGGCTGGAGTGAGATTGAAAAAGGAAAAATGAGCATTCCAGGTCACAAGATAGATTCACAAGGCCTACATTTAGTTGAAGAAAAAGTGAAAGCTATTAAAGAAGCCCAGCACCAAAGAATACATCCAAACTGAAATCATTCTTGGGGATGATCAACTATGGACACATCGTGTCTAATTTGTCAACAGCACTGGCACCACTATATTACTTTCTCAAGAAAAACCAGAGATGGTCATGGCAAACACCACAAGAAGAGGCTTTTAAAAAAGTGAAAAAGTTACTACAATCTTGTACACTGCTAACACATTTTGACCCAAAAAAAAGAGTTGATATTAACGTGTGACACATCAGCTTATGGAGTGGGATCAGTGCTTTCCCATTGAATGGATGATGGATCAGAACGACCTATAGGATATGTGTTGAGTACTGAGGAAAGAAAGTACTCGCAAATTGAAAAAGAAGGCCTGACAATTATTTTCGGTGTTACAAAGTTTCATCAATATGTACATAGTCATCATTGTATCGGACCACAAGCCATTATTAGGGCTATTCAGTGAAGACAATATACCCTCTATAGCCTAGGCAAGAGTACAAAGGGGGTGGGCATTGACCTTGGCAGAATATGAGTATACTTTTATTCATAGGCCCGGAAGTCAAATTATAAATGCAGATGCACTCAGTCGTTTACCCCTACAAATAAAAGATGAGGATGTTCCAATTCCTCAGAGATTTGTTTTGTTGTTGAACTTTCTGGACTCATCACCGATATGCGCTAAACAAATTAAAGATTGGACGAACCAAGACCCCGTCTTATCCCAAGTGAGAAATCAAGTTCTTTCTGGTTGGTCACAAACACAAGAGTCTATGAAGTGAAACCGTATTTCCAGAGAAGATATGAGATAACCAGCCAAGCAGGTATTTTACTGTGGGGAGCTCGAGTGATTGTTTCTCCACAAGGACAAAAGCCATTGTTGTTTGAACTTCACAGTGCACACCCTGGGATTTCGAAAATGAAGGCAATAGCATGTAGCTATATTTGGTGGCCGGGAATGGATGGAGAAATAGACAACTTAATGAGAACTTGTATGCAGTGTCAACAAGTACAAAAATTACCTGCAACAGTCCCATTCCACCCCTGGGAGTGGCCAGGAAGACCATGGGTACATGTGCACATCAACTATTTGGGACCTTTTATGGGAACAATGTTTTCTCCTCATCTTAGACGCCCATTCAAAATGGATGGATGTATACAAAGTGAGGTTACCCACATCTTCAGTGACAATAGACAAGCTATGACAAAGCTTTGCTATAAATGGATTACCTGAAGTGCTGGTGTCAGATAGTGGAACGGTATTCACAAATGCTGAATTTAACCGATTTACAAGCCTCAATGGTATTGTTCATGTGAAAACATCTCCATTCCTCCTTCTTCAAACGGACTTGCCGAGAAAGCAGTTCAGATGTTCAAATCTGGTATGAAGAAATTATCTGGAGATTCGATAGTGACTAAATTAGCACGTTTTCCTTTCCATTACAGAACCACCCCTCATTCAACAACAGGTGTCACATCTGGGGAATTGTTGATGAAGTGCTGTCTCCGGGCGAGTCTGCGCCCAATCATGCCAAATTTGGGGGGGCGGGGGGGCGGTAGAAAGAAGCAAGAAAGTCAAAAAATGGGACATGATTGTCACAATCGGGACAGAAAATTTAATGTAGGAGAAAAGGTATTTGTGTAAAATTTCAGAGAATGAGCAGTACAGTTGTTCAGTGAAATAAGTGCTGGGACCTCTTCCCTACCGCATGAAAGTCGGAGATCGAAGAATAAGGAGACATGTGGATCACATGCAAAGAGGAGAAACCAAATATCCAGCAGTGATTCCACCAGTGCTCGAGACTGAATCAACATTTCCTGTTGAAAGAATTCAACCAAGTATAAATGTATTTGAAGAGCCAACTATACCTGAAAGAGTCGAAGAAACAAATTTACAGGTACCTGTGGTAGAACCTGAAGCTCAGACAACTTCAGCGATGGGAGACTCCAAAGCAAACTTCAGAAGCTGTAGAGCTGAGATGGTCTACACGCATAAGGAAACCCCCAGAGAGAATGACTTTGTAAATAATTGATCTGTGTAAATATCTTGATATAATGAAAAATTGTAAAATGTATTTTTCAGTAAAGGGGAAGGATATAGTAATCTGACATGTAATATACCTTTAAGACAAGTATTGTAATGTAAGGTCACATGATATTAATACCCAGTAGCAGAGCAGTGCGGGCTACCCCACTGTTGTAGAGTCTTGAGTTAGCCACTGATGAGTGAAGACAGAGTTTTGAGTTGTAAGCACACAAGTGTAGCTGCTGAGTTCCTTTTGTAAATAAACAGCATTTGTTTATTCTATCAACAATCTCCTGTGTTCTCTGTCTCTGCACCAACTTGGTCATCCCGAAACAAGAGTGCAACCCGGATCCTTTAGCCCCAACAAACCAAAGGGCACTGGATCCAATACATACCCACGACATTCAAGTCCAAATCATTGCTACATACCACAAAAAGCAAGGGATCTAGTACTGATCCCTGTGAAACCCCAATGGAAACAGCCTTCCAGTCACAAATTGGTCAATATTCTGCTTCTTGTCTCTGAGCCAATTTTAGGTCCAACTTGCCACATTGTCTTGGATCCAATGGACTTTTACTTTTGTGACCAGTCTACAGTGTTGGACCTTCTCAAAAGCCTTGCTAAAATCCATATGGGCTACATCAAATGCACCACCTTCATCAACTCTCTTTGTTACTTCCTCCAAAAATGTAATCATACTTGTCAGACATGGGTTTTCCTTCATAAATCCACACTGACTGCCTTTCTAAATGAAATTCACCCTGTCTCAGAATTTTTGCAATAACTTTCTCAGCACTGAGGTTAGACTGACTGGCCTGTAATTATTCAGTCACTCTCTCTTTTTAAATAATGGTACAATGTTTGCTGTCCTCCAGGCCTCTGGCATCACATCTGTATCCAGAGGGAATTGGAAAATGATGGTCAGAGTTTGATTTTTTTTCTCTTATTTCCCTTTAACAGCCTGGGGTACATTTCATCCAGGCCTTGAGATTTATCCACTTCTGTTAAACCCCTTAAAACGTCCTCTTCCACTATGTTAAATTCATCTAATATTTCACACTTCTCCTCCATGATTGCAATGTCTGTATCATCTGTCCCTTTTGTGAAAACAGGTGTAAAGTATTCATTAAGAATCATACCCATGCCCTCGGCCCACACACAGGTCATCCTTATGGTCCCTAATAGGCCCTACTCTTTCTTTGGTTATCCTTCTGCTCTTTATGTATTTATAAAAAATCTTTGGGTTTTCCTTGATTTTACTTGCCAATATTTCTTCATGCCTTCTCTTTGCTTTCCTAATTTACTTTTCAGTTTCACCGCTACACTTTTATCTATTCATCTAGACTTTCTGCTGTATTGAGCCCGCGGTATTGGTGATAAGTTCCCTTATTTTTATCCACTCCTTTAAGTCCTTGGACATCCAAGGGACTCTGGTTTTGTTAGTCCCACTCTTTTTCTTTCAGGGAACATACTTGCTCTGAATAGTCACTACCTCTTTCTTGAATGTCTCTCAGTGATCTGGCCCTAACTTACCTTCAAGCACCTATTTCCAGTCCATTTGAGTTCAATCAAAACTCAATTCAGTAAAATTAGTTTTTCTCTACTTGAGAACTTTGATTCCTGATCTATCTTTGTCCTTTTCCATAACTTCCCTAAATCTAGCTGAATTGTGATCACTTCCACCAAACTTCTGCCCAACAGGTACCGCTTCCACTTGCCCACATTCAATCTCGCAAATTTAGTCCAGAACCGGGCCTTCTCATGTCGGGCTTGCTATACACAGACTGAAAAAGTTCTCCTCGAAGCACTGTAACAATTCCCTCTGTGCCTTTCACACTAATCCTATCCCAGGCAATATCAGTTGAAATCCCTCCACTCCCCCCATCATTACTACCCTATTTTTGCACTAACTTTTTTATTTTGACCACTATGTCAATTCATTTCTTCTTTTGTGGCACTGCAGCTGTGTTCTGGGGATGATACTCGTGGCTGTGACCTCCTCAGTGATGTCCACCACATTAGTTGCCACTTTGTAATAACTGAATGTATAGCCTCTCCTGCTGTCTCTCAGGGGTCATGTGATGTTCTGGGAGGCTCCAACAAATGAGATCTAAGCACGGCCAATCCGGGGGTTGGGGCATCCTGACGAGAGTCCTGATTGAGCATGTAGCTCTTTGTCATAAAATTTATCTGTTTCTTGTTACACACTGTGACCTCCATCCCCGCCCCAGGCAGGTGCAGGACGTCATTCTTCTGCTGTGCCTCCCCCATCAGGACATCCAGTGTTGCTTCTGAGAAGCTGGGCGCCCTCTCCCTTGGTCCCTGAGTCACCCTGATGTATAATAATGTCTGTCAGCCAACAAACTACAATTAGTGGAAGTGTGTGCAAGCAGGTGACATATACCACTCCTAAGCACTTGATTAGAGAAAAAAAGTGAAATATGTTTACAGTAGAAGACTTGATCTGACAAAGCAGAAGTGGTTTTTTTTTATTCATTCACAGGATGTGGGCTTCACTGGCTGGACCAGTATTCATTGCCCATCCCTAGTTGCCTTTGAGAAAGTAGTGATGAGCTGCCTTCTTAAACCAATGCAGTCCATATCATGTAGGTACTCCCACAGTGCTGTTAGGGAGGGAGTTCCAGGATTTTGACCCAGCGACAGTGAAGAAACGGCGATATATTTCCAAGTCAGGGTGCTGAGTGACTGAGAGGGAGAATTCCAAGTGGTGGTGTTCACATGTGCCTGCTGTCCTTGTCCTTCTAGGTGGTAGTGGTCGTGGGTTTGGAAGGTGCCGTCGAAGGAGCCTTGCTGAATTCCTGCAGTGCATCTTGTAGATGGTACACACCACTGCTACTGTGCGTCGGTGGTGGAGGGAGTGAATGTTTTGGATGTGCTGCCAATCAAGCGGGCTGCTTCGTACTGGACGGTGTCAAGCTTCTTGAGCATTGTGGGAGCTACACTCAACCAGGCAAGTGGGGAGTATTCCTTCACACTCCTGACTTGTGCCTTGTAGATGGTGGACAGGCTTTGGGGAGTCAGGATGTGAGTTACTCATCACAGGATTCCTAGCCTCTGACCTGCTCTTGTAGCCACAGTATTTATATGGCTAGTGCAGTTCAGTTTCTGGTCAATGGTAACCCCCAACATGTTGATAGTGGGGAATTCAGTGATGGTAATGCTATTGAACATCAAGGGGCAATGGTTGGATTCTCTCTTGTTGGGGATGGTCATTGCCTGACACTTGTGTGGCGCAAATGTTACTTGTCACTTGTCAGCCCAAACCTGGTTATTGTCCAGGTCTTGCTGCATTTGACAATGGATTGCTTCAGTATCTGAGGAGTCGTGAATGGTGCTGAACATTGTGCAATCAACAGCGAACATCCCCACTTCTGACCTTATGATGGAAGGAAGGTCATTAGTGAAGCAGCTGAAGATGGTTGGGCCGAGGACACTACCCTGAGGAACTCCTGCAGAAATATCCTGGAGCTGAGATCACTGACCTCCAACAACCACAACCATCTTCCTTTGTGCTAGGTATGATTCCAACCAGCGAAGAGTTTTCCCCCAATTCCCATCAACTCCAGTTTTGCAAGATTTCCTTGGTGCCACACTCGGTCAATTGTGGCCTTGATGTCAAGGGCAGTCCATCTCACTTCATCTTGGGAGTTCAGCTCTTTTGTCCATGTTTGAACCAAGGCTGTAATGAGGTCAGGAGCTGAGTGGCCCTGACAGAACCCAAACTGGGCATCAGTGAGCAGGTTATTGCTAAGCCAGTACCGCTTGGTAGCACTTTTGATGACCCCTTCCATTACTTTACTGATAATCAAGAGTCGACTGATGGGGCGGTAATTGGACAGTAATTGGATTTTTCCTGCTTTTTGTGTACAAGCCATAACTGGACAATTTTCCACATAGCTGGGTAGATGCCAGTGTTGTAGCTGTACTGGAACAGCTTGGCTAGGGGTGCAGCAAGTTCTGGAGCACAGGTCTTCAGTACTATTGCCAGAATATTGTCAGGACCCATAGCCTTTGCAGTATCCAGTGCCTTCAGCCGTTTTTTGATATCACGTGGAGTGAATTGAATTGGCTGAAAACTGGCATCTGTGATGCTGGGGACCTCCAGAGGAGGCCAAGATGGATCATCCACTCGGCACTTCTGGCTGAAGATTGTAGCAAATGCTTCAGCCTTATCTCTTTCACTGATGTGCTGGGCTCCTCCATCATTGAGGATGGAGATATTTAATGGATGCTCCTCCTCCAGTGAGTTGTTTAATTGTCCACCACCATTCATGACTGGATGTGGCAGGACTACAGAGCTTAGATCTAATCCATTGGTTGTGGGATCGCTCAGCTCTGTCTATCACTAGCTGCTTATACTGTTTGGCAGACAAATAGTCCAGTGTTATAGCTTCATCAGTTGACACCTCATTTTTAGGTATGCCTGGTGCTGCTCCTGGCATGCCCTCCTGCACTCTTCATTGAACCAGGGTTGATCCCCTGGCTTGATAGTAATGGTAGAGTGGGGGATATGCCGGGCCATGAGGTTACAGATTGTGTTTGAGTACAATTCTGCTGCTGCTGATGGCCCACAGCGCCTCATGGATGCGCAGCCTTGAGTTGCTAGATCTGTTCAAAATCATTTAGCACGGTGATAATGCCACACAATACGATGGAGGAAATCCTCAATGAGAAGGTGGGACTTCATCTCCACAAGGACTGTGCAGTGGTCACTCCTGCCAATACTGTTATGGACAGATGCATCTGCGTCAGGCAGATTGGTGAGGATGAGGCCAAGTAAGTTTTTCCCTCTTGCTGGTTCCCTCACCACCTGCCGCAGACCCAGTCTAGCAGCTTGTGTCCTTTGGGACTCGGCCAGCTTAGTCAGTAGTGGTGCTACCGAGCCACTCTTGGTGATGGTCATTGAAGTGCCCCATCCAGAGTACATTATGTTCCCTTGCCACCCTCAGTGCCTCCTCCAAGTGGTGTTAAACATGGAAGAGCACTGATACATCCGCTGAGGGAGGGCAGGAGGTTTCCTTGCCCATGTTTGACCTGATGCCATGAGGCCTCATGGGGTCCGGAGTCGATGCTGAGGACTCCAATGGCAACTCCCTCCCGACTGTATACCACTGTGCAGCCACCTCTGCTGGGTCTGTCCTGCCGGAGGGACAGGACTTACCCCAGGGACCCAGGGACGGTGATGGTGGTGTCTGGGACATTACCTGGACGGTATGATTCCGTGAGGATGACTATCTCAGGCTGATGCTTGACTAGTCTATGAGACAGCTCTCCCAATTTTGGTACAAGCCCCCAGATGTAAGGAGAACTTTGCAGGGTCGACAGGGCTGAGTTAGCTGTTCTCATTTCCAGTGCCCAGGTCGATGCCGGATGGTCCCTCTGGTTGCATTCCTTTTTTGTGACTTTGATGCAACTGAGTGGCTTGCTAGGCCATTTCAGAGGGCATTTAAGAGTCAACCACATTTCTGTGGATCTGGAGTCACATGTGGGTCAGACCAGGTAAGGATGACAGATTTCCTTCCCTAATAGGGCAGTAATGAACCCTATGGGTTTTTACAACAATCGACAATGGTTTCATGGTCATCATTAGCCTTCTAATTCCAAATTTTTATTGAATTCAAATTCCACCATCGAACCCGGGTCCCCAGAGCATTACCCTGGGTCTCTGGATTACTAGTCCAGCGATAATACCACTACACCATCGCCTCCCCCTGCTCCTCTTCCTTGAGTGCGCAGTGAACAGCTATATTCAGTGACATTTGAATTCCAAGTTGACATTTTGAACAGGACATGTATATTAATAAAAAAAAGTTAAGGCTACAGCTGCAGGAATTTTGTTGTTGCTTTAAATAATGAATATTCGTATTTAATTCCTGCAGCTGAAATAAGAATCATTACTTAGATAGAATGTACAGATCTCCATTTTAGCAACCCCAGGGCACTTTTGAGTCATGCGAATCAGCATTTAGCCCCAAAATTGTGGGCTTTTAAATAGTCTTTTAAAACAGGCACATCTTATTGACACAACAGCCTGCTTTCCCTTTTCCCCAGAATAACTCTCTGAATATCTTTCCCTCCATCCACAAGGACCGCTCAAAGCCAGAAATTACTAATTAGTGTTACGGTGCTATTTAAGTAAAGATTCGTATGTCAGCTGCGGAAATTAAATGTGAATATTCATTATTTAAGGCAATAACAAAATTTCTGCAGCTTATGTTTCTTATCAGAGTGTTGGAGAAGTATGGATAGCGTCAGGTGACAAGAATCAGGGAGATAAAAAAGCAAATTGTCTGAAAGCTGCACAGACAATTGTGTCGAGTATACAAAGCTCATCAAAGTAATTAGTGCAATATGTGAAATATGTAAAAAGTATCGCATGATGCAGCCAGATCCTGTTGTAAGCCTTCCATCGGCACGTGACTTTAATGAGGAGGATGCCATGGTTCTAAAGGTATGGTAGAAAGACAGAAATACTTTCATTTTATACTTTATAGAAATTGGCGACCAGGTTTAGTCTTTCTACAGTAATACATGGCAAGGACAAAAAGGGTGCTTGCAGATAAACTCATGGATAATTGGATAGGGACCAGACTTTGGGCACTGGGTAAGTTTCTAACTGATAATGGAAGGGAATTTACTAATGACAATTTTAGAGACATGTGTGAAAACATGACCATTGTGGTCATGAAGGCTGCAGTTAAAGTCTTTTCAGCAACAGACTCTGTGAAAGGGATCGCGTGGTGATAGACAAAATGCTGAATAAAATCTTGGGTAGATCAACCAAACTGCAAGATGACAACTGCACTGGCATGGCTGGTTCATGCAAAGAATTTGCTTTAGATGGATAGAGGTAGTCCCTATCAAAGGGTCTGTGGGAGGAAACCCAAAGTACCTTCTGTCCTAGGCAATATCCCGCTACCTCAGATGGGACTACAATTAGTTCCATTTTTCTGTGCATTTGAATGCTTTACATGCAGGGAGAAGGGTTTTCATCAAAGCTGAGGTCTCAGATAAAATTCGAAGAGCTCCAAGACATCGTATAAGACCATAGGAGATAGATTTTAATTCTGAGGATATGGCGTATTACAAAAGAGAGGGCCATAAGGAATTGAAAGATCTTGGTAAGGTAATAGGGTGTGATGGAAAGACAGTGGTTATCCAGCATGGCAATAAAAGCATTAAGGTTTATTCCTCATGGCTAATCGGGATTGATTACAAACTGTTAGAAACTGATCAGCTGATAGAAAGCAATGAAGCACCATGTACCTCACATACTCATGTATTGCGATGACAGTCCTGAGGAGAAAAATACAATAGATCAGGGGCTAGGTAGTGGCAGGCTGAGTGATCCTGATGCACTGGACAGGACTATCACATCCAAAAGCCAATTGCCTAAAATGGGTACTCTGGTGACATATGTCCCAGAAGGCTTCAGTGAATGGAGGGATGCGACAATTGTGGGATGCGCAGGATAAGCTACTAGCAAGGTTAAATATTGGTTAAATGTTCAAGATAGATGATGGCCAAAAAGCAAGGTCCATGGAATGGCAGAATGGAGTAAAGAATGGAAAGTAAGAAAGTGCCGCGCAAGTTCTAATCATGGGTCTGAGAATGACTCTTGCGTCATCCATCACATAACCGGAGAGTCTTGGACCACACAAGAGAAAGATAGGGCGATCCTACAGTAGTGGTCCCAAAAGACATTGGAGTGCAAATAGAGGCCGCAGCTTGAATAGATTACACAATGAAAGGCAGGCTACAGAAGAGTCTCGAGATAGGACTAGAAGCACAAGTTTTCATGACTGTGAGGTTTTGGTGGATGCCAATAGACAGAGGATAAACTAGTCAGAGAGACAAAACATAAGGAATTAGATATCTAGAACGAACTTGGATTTTATTCTGAAGTACTAGATAGGGGACAGCCAACCTTGTCGCACAGATGAATTTATGTGGAAAAGGTCCTTGCAGCTATGACTTATAAAGCTAAAGCGAGGCTAGTTGCTCAGGGTTTTGAAGAGATGTTACATTTAACAGCTTCCAGAATGACCTGATTGAGGTTCACAAATTTGTCCACTTGTTCTAGCTTGGTTCCATCAATTGAGATTGTCACCTTTGGCTTTCTGGGCTTATTACTAATAAACCATTGTTTGGTTTCCTTAAAATTAATCTTCATATTAAATTTGTTAATTTGTTAATGCCTTTAAATAGCATTGTTAACTTATTCTTCAACACTTTGTAATTGCTCCTTAGTCTCATCCATCAACAGTGTTATCTGCATATCTAAGGTATCTGAATACCCCCACAGTGTGAAAAGTAATCCTGCTTTTAGCTCTTTTTAGCTCTTTTCGTCACATATTCGTGGGAGTGTAGATCAATTGTCATAAAAGCCACATTTCTGCAGGGTGAAAAATGTCAGAGAGAAGTTCCTGAAACCACCTAAAGAGGCAAGTGATGTAGAAGGTAAACTATAGAAACTAAACACATGCTTTTAAGGTCTGATTGATGTCTCAAGGGTGTGGTATTTTTCAGTGAAATCTGTTTTTTTTCTGAAATTAGGCTGTATTCAACTAAAAGCAGACCCTGCAATGTTTTATTGGCAGCAGAAAGGGAAACCTTTCAGGCATCTTCATGATGCATGTTGATGATTTATTATGGGGTGGCACAGTGGAATTTGAAAAAAGTGTTATTAATAAGTTTAAAGTGGAGTTTAAGAAGAAAAGTCTGACTTCAGGGCCTTTTAAATGTATTGGTTTAGAAATTAAGCAGAATAACCCTGGAATAACTTTGAATCGGCAATCCTATTTAGAGTGCCACCCCTATCTCAGCTAATCATGCTAGGTCATTAGAGAAGTATAATGTCAGATCTAAAGAAGAAACAGCAGTCGTGAAACTGGATTGGTGAATGCACTCAGACAAGACCAGATGCTAGTTTTGATGTATTGAAGCTAAGTACCCTGATGAAGTGCCCTAAAGTAGAGGATGTTTTAAGGGCACATAAAATATTAAAAGAAATTAAATATGAAGAAGTGCATACTTAACTTTCCTCCTTGATTGACCCAAAGAATATGAAATTAGTTAATTTTAATGATGTTTCTCATGCCAATCTTCCTGATGGGTTTTCAAGTGCAGCTGGTTTCATAATATTTTTGGTGAGTGAAATGGAAAATGTTACCCTTTAACCTAGGTGGCTAAGAAAGTAAAAAAGGGTTGTTAAAAGTACTTTAGCTGCAGAAGCACTGTCTCTTGTGGAGGCAATGGGTATGAGATTCTATTTGTCAAATATTTTAGGGGAAATTCTATACAAGAGGTGAGCTGAAAACAGTTTGCCCCTTGAATGTTACATAAATAATTGTTCCTTGTGGGATAAGGTACCCTCGACAAAAAGTGTAAGCGAGAAAAGATTAATGGATTGACCCTGTTAATCTGAAACAAATGTTAGGGAAAAAAAAGGAAATCTCCAAGATCAAATGGGTTGGTGCAAGTCATCAATTATCTGATTGCTTGATGAAGTGAAATGTTTGTACCAAAAGATTATAGGGGGTGTCTTGTGATATAATACTTTATAGAGGATTTGGAAAATCATTTTATCTTTGATTTGTTTTGCATTATTGCTTGTGAATATTGTATTATTTAAAAAAAGAAAAAAGGAATCTGTAAACTCATATGATTATGGTAAAATGTATACAGGTGGGGAGCACTCATTGGATCATGACTCGTGCTCATAGAAAGAAGCACTTAGGAACACTGATGATGGGTTGTAGAATCAAGTGCTCTAACATTTGTAATATTTCACCTTGTGAATAAATCTAAAATGGAGTAAACATTGACTTCTGGTCTGTTCCAATTGGCCGTGAGAAGTTTAACATTTTGATTATTTGGTTGCCTACATTACAGGTTTTACAGCCATTGAGAAGTGTTGACCAGACATAACATTCGAGAACGTTATTGTTGTTGTATAACATTTGAGAAAATGTTTTCATGTGCACAGGCTGATTTTCTTTGTTGCTAGAATCAAGTTCATTTGTTGAAAGCACCTCTTGCTATTTCAATTCTTGACAATTTCAGTGTCACATTTAACAGCTTCCACAATGACCTGGTTGAGGTCCACAAATTTGTCCACTTGTTCTACTTTGGTTCCATCAGTTGAGATTGTCACCTTTGGCTTCATGGGCTTGTTACTAATAATCATTGTTTGGTTTTCTTAACATTCATTTTCATATTAAATTTGTTAATTAGTTAATGCTGTTGGCAGCATTGTTAACTTATTCTTCAATACTCTGTAATTGCTCTTAAGTCTCATCCGTCAACACAGTGTCATCTGCATATCTAAGGTCGTTTATGTTTCTACCACCAATGCTAACCCTTCCGAGGATTCTTTAAAGGTTTCTCGAAGGAGTGAAAGGGAATAACTAAAATACTAAATTAAGCAAAAGCAAATAGAAAGAAGGATTTGCATTTATATAGCGCCTTTCACAGCCTCAGCACACCCCAAAGAACTTTACAGCCAATCTAGCGCTTTAGAAGTGTAGTTGCCGTTGTACAATAGGAATTATCAAGGTACCAAAGTTGAAAAGAGGCAGGTACAGCAATTAGAAATGTAGCTAACAGTTCATTTATCCTCACTCTCCTTATCAGAAAACAGAATTAAGAGCCCTTTCTGAATATATTTGTTACCAGAAAAATTCCTGCATAATGTCACCATGGGGATAATTTCCTCCCCGTCGGGGGTGGGGTGTTGTGTGGGAGCAGGCGTGGGCGTACGCGCAGCCGATCTTTGCCTGCAATTATCTGGGCGCCGCCATTTTACGTGGGCAGGCCAATTAAGGCCCGCCCAGCGTGACGTGCGCCCGGAAGCACTGACCATTACCTGTGCGGGTGAGGGGGTGTTGCCTGAGTCAGGCATGTGCGTCAAAGAGCGCAGAAATATCCCTGAGGCACAGAGCTGCCTCAAGGAGATTAGCTAAAAAAATTTTAATAATGAAAAAAATATTTTTAGGACATGTCCCTTCATGTGAAACTGTCACATGAGCTGGGACATGTCTATTAACTTTCAAACCTTTAAAAACCTTCATGAGACTTCATCCCGCCTGTGGATGAGGTTCCATGAAAAATGCAAAGGCCGCCTGGGCTCTTCACCTGCCGCCAACCTTAAGGCTGGACAGGCAGCTCAGTATTTGTTTTAATTGATAGTTAACCGGCCTTAATAGGCCTTTGACAGGTCGGCGGGTGCACGCCCTCCAAACTGGAAATCCGAATGATGCCCGGTGACGTCGGGACACATGCCCGATGTCACCGCACGTCACTTTATGCCTCGGCGATCGGGCCCCGCCCCCACTCACCAAGCTGGAGATTCTTCCCCATATGTCACAAGATAAAAAACAAATCAACTTCAGTAACTCATTTTATGCATTAAATGCAGTTAAACTACTTATAGAGGAGACATGCAACACTGATATTAGTATCATACCAAGGCCATGTGTAACATTATCCATTGTGCAACTGTTGTTACTCTGATGATTTTCAGGGTGCGCTGTCAGTGCTCCAATACTTCAAGGAAACAGAGATAGTGAAAAGAATGTTCCAGATCCTTCCTACAGGCAGAATGAATAGTGAACAATCCTAATTCAGACGAAGCTATTGGATCAGTTAATGATAACGCTGGACTTCAACTGTGATATTGCACCCACACAAGTTAACCCTACTCACATAGTTTTCCCAGGTCAGAGGTAATCTGCTGATTGATATCTTTAAGCAACTACATTGCACTTTGAAAATGAAGCGATTTACTGGAATTCACGGTTTGCTTTCCTCACCACAGTTCCTGTGCTTCATTTAGCAATCTGAAGCATGAACACATTCCTGCGCCTGATTCTGAACTGTAACTTTAAACAGCTGAGCAGTGAGTGATGTGCCTCTCTCATTCCTCCTGTGAGGTGGTGCTAAAAATACAGTTAAAGAACAGAGTTGTTGCTGGCTGGTTAAACTTGTAGAGATTTCCTTCTTATCATTTCAGGAGGTAATGGAAAATCATTCCATATCTCGCAGTCAAGTGTTTAGAATATGCTTCTAATCTAGAGCTGGAAAATTCCAGAGGATTGTTACGTTCTATTGCCAACGAGTGAAAGAATCAGAAAGCTCACTGGTTTTGAAAGAAACATCATTCCACTTTCATTATCGCACAATTGCGCTAACATATCTTGCATGGCCTGCTGGAGTTCTTTGCCAGCTCACCAACCAGCTCCTCATTTCTTTTTAGTTTGTCTTTTGTCCTTTAGTATATGCAGTTTCTCTGTGGTAAGGGGCAAGCTAAATTGTTAAAATGCTCTCACCTGCTGGAGCTCATTTCCTGCCAATTTGAGCGAGGGGGTGAGGGAGAAAGAGGAGGAGCATGTCCGATCTTTGTTAGTCAGTGGAGGAAGAACGTGTCCAATACCACCAATATGATATGAATTTGGCATTATGGTGTCGAATCCATAATATGGCTGCTTTAGCCACGCTAACTTCACTGTTACTTGTGGAATAGATCTAAATATCCAGCCTCCTTTTCATTATTCTCTTACTAATTATGTTACAATAGGGAGCATTATTTGAGGCAATTAATAATCTAAGGAGGCAAAAAGTGGACTGGGTAGCGCTGGATTATGGATACAATGAGGCACCTTAAACATCATAAATGGCGAGTACGGCATGTGCGTACACCTATGACAGGAAATGCGTCAGACACCATTTTGGTGAAGGGGTTAGCATATGTAAACCTAATGTTCACTAGTAGCAAGAAAAGCATGCAGATCATGATGTCAATCAACATGTAACACTGATTTGAAACTGCAGTGTCATCTGGAGCTCAATGCTCTAGCCTATGCCCTCACTTAACCTCATACAGCTGAAGATGCTCAGCAGCTCAAAGGACCACCCCTCCCCTTCCCTCCATCCCCACCACCAGTGTTATTTAAAAGGACAATCAAATGTTTACAGGT
Source organism: Cetorhinus maximus (assembly GCF_964194155.1). Lineage (NCBI taxonomy): Eukaryota > Metazoa > Chordata > Chondrichthyes > Lamniformes > Cetorhinidae > Cetorhinus > Cetorhinus maximus. The sequence continues at coordinate 103,322,695 of NC_135895.1, forward strand.
TAGCTGCTGGATCATTGCTCCTGGCTGTTGCTGCAATTGTACAGGTTTTGGGTGCTTTCTATTGTTGGGTAAAGTTTCAATAGTCTACAGGGAGTAGTCTGGCTGGTGCTGAGGTACTTTTTTGCTGACCTAGAGGCTTCTTGCATAGATCAGTTGTTGTCAGATGTAGAGAGACTTGGAGATCTTCCTCTTGGCATTGAGCATGACTGGAAGAACCAGGAGAAGCCACACAGAACAGGATAAGCCGCTAGAAGAGGAAGGAAGAATAGCAGCATAAGAGCCCTCAGCAGGAAGCCATATCCACAGAGGATGTTCAGGGAGCAATTAGTATCAGCATTTAGCATTAGTGCTGACTAATACTTGAGATACCTTTACTTCACAACAGATGTCATTATTGCAACAACTCTAACCTCAGAGCAGGGGAAGGACTGCATTGGCTGTGTCTGTGGCTCAGAACTTCTGTTTTTTTTTTATTTGTTCATGGGATGTGGGCATCACTGGCTAGGCCAGCATTTATTGCCTATACATAATGGCCCTTGTTCAGAGGGCATTTAAGAGCCAACCACAATGCTGTGAGTCTGGAATCACATGCAGGCATGCAGATTTCCTCCCCTAAAGAACGGGTTTTTGCGACAATCAGCAATGGTTTTTTGGTCATCACCAGGCTTTTAATTCAGATTTTTATTGAATTCAAATTCCACCATCTGCCGTGGTAGGATTCAAACCCGGCTCCCCAGAGCACTACCCTGGGTCTCTGCAATACTAGGGCAGTGACAATACCACTATGTCATCACCTTCCCTTTCTGGAGGTATAAGCAACATCTTGCAGTTTGCAGTTCACTGCTGCATAAGAGAGAGAAGCAAGTGGAGTGAGCATGAGGATTTGCAAGGATTGCAGGTTCCCCATGATTCAGGGTGCCATTGACTTGCTTTGCTTTGCCAGTGCCTTATATCAGCTCTGCCATGTGCCTGAACTGAAAGGAATTCCACTCCCTCTAACATGCAGCTGGTGTATGACCATAAGTGGAAGTAGTACACCATGCAGGTCATTGCTCAGTATTCTGGCAGCAATCACAGTTTTCAGTCTAGCAGTCCGCTCTGCCAGTTGTATTTCAATCATCACAGCAAACAATGGAATGGTTACTTGGTGATAGGTTATCTGCTGATGACATGGCTCATGACTCCAGTTTGCAACGCATGCCAACGTGTAAAGCAGACAAACAAGAGCCAAACTGCCACAGGAAATCTGAAAGAGCAGATCATTGGTGTCCAGAAGCAATGACTCTGCTGCCTAGAGTGCATTGGAGAAGTCCTGCAGTACTCGGTTGAGCAGGTCTCAGGGTTTTTGGTGATCTGCTGAATGCTTCACAGCCTTGCTATCGTGAAGAACAGCCCTTGCTATCAATTATCAGATTAGAAGCTGAGGTGTAGCAACATGTTGAAGATATGGAAGAAGAGGTAGAGAAAGGGAAGCTGCAGGCTAGACAGCCCCTTTCTGCCCAGACTTTATGTGAACACAAAATTAACAAGCAATATCAGTAGCCTCAATCCCAATTCCCTATTGACCCACAGGGAACCTTACTTTCCCATTGTTGCTAACCATCACAGCAGAGCCTCTTTCCCTTAATAAAAAAAGGCAAGACAAAATACATATTTAAATACAAATTTATAAACTAAATTATGCTGTATTGCATACAAAAAAATCCTTGTGCATTCCCTTAGTGCCTCTTCCATGTGCCTTTGCCTATCCTAGTGCAGCTACAAGGTGTTTCCTCATTGACTACAGCATGGCTGGACGAAGCCTGCTGACTTTCACTGGAGGGCACTGTAGTATAAGGGTCTGGTACATAAAGGGTTAACGTGGGACTGAATACAGTACCACCTACACAATGATGTGAGAGAACACATGACCCACACCTAGGGGTCAGTGTAGTGTTGGACAGGGTCATGTGTAGAAGCAAGCATGGAGACAGCTCTGACCTTTACTGTACCTGTGTATATAGTTTCTAGTAGTTAATAAATACCTACTAATGAACTACCTAGGACTATGAATACCTTAATAGGACCTACTGAACTACACCCAACAACTTACAACAGAGACTGAAAACGGTCCTGCAGGACAACCGCGAGTAGCTCTGGGCCTAGATGGCCCGGCTTTCAAATTGCATCACTATGGCAAAGGCAGCAGCAATCTGTGCTGGCTGGCTAACAGGCAACAGCACTGGTGGAGTGGCAGTGAACAGCATGAGGAAGGCTGGCTGCATGTAGTGATCATGGTAATGTGTAGGCAGCACAAAGTTGTCAGGCTGCCTGCATTACACTAAACCGGTGCGCCTTAATCACACATCACTGTCCCAGCATCTGTTTTTGGGGCCTAAACAATTCAATCCCGAAAAAGTGTGTCCTGAACCCTAATGGTAGTAGACTTTAGGGGAAGTATTTGGCTCAACACTGATTTACCAGCATGATTTAATCCAATGTCGACAGAGCATCATCACCTTTATTCTTGCATTGCAACTCATTTTCTAAGTTTGCGCTCTTATTTTCAGTCTGGGGTGTAGATTAGATGCTGCGCATAAAAACTGCCTGAAATTAGAAAAATATGGACAGGCTTATTATAGATTCATGCTGAGGACTAGTTTGTAATATTACCATTTACCTTTAATAGTTTTAGGTGAAAAGAGACAACCAGCTTCTTTCAGAGAAGGAAAATGCATCAGCCCAACAATAACTTGGTATCCCAACACTGTGAAGTTAGACCCCTAGAGATAGTGATACCATCCTATCTTTGTCTAGGAAGCAGCGAGGAATGCAGAAGAGGACATTAATTAAGTCAGTGAAAAATATGCTTAGAGAAAATAATTGTAGCTTTAAAAGTGTTTCTTTAACACGACATGGTCAGAACTTGGGGTGGCATTTTCTGTGAGGCCATAATCAGGGGGTTACTCCAAAATGACTATCATTTTGCCAGATTTACAGCCAAATTTTCTGCTGATCCTATTAACAATCACTGGACTGTCAATCAGCAAACCAATTGGAACCCGCGGAAAGGAACTCACACCTTTTTTAAGTATGAAATTGGAGGTTTCAAACCACCTATCATTCATGCACATCAGACACTACATGTTTAAGAACATGCAATTGAAGAAGCTTTTCCATTTTTAACATGACTCAGAATGATGCCATAAAATATAGATTCAAGGAAATGGAAAATATAGTGCAGATCTCAGTGAGGATAAATTTAAAAAAACACTGATAATAATAGCAATAATATGCCAGCAAATGCCGTGTTTTTAAAATGATATAAAGACACCAATTACTCATAAGGGATTGGGGTAAACATGTGGGTTCATTTATTAAGACTAGGCACACGAGAACAGCTATACAAAGTAGAAAGCTTGAAGAAACTGGCAGCAGTACTGCATATGTATGTTCTGTTCACAGGCCAAAGTGAAACTGAGACCGGATTACATGACATTCTTCCCTTCTAGTGTTGGTATGTTGCTGTCCCTTAAAGGCATATTACAACAGAAAAATGACTGTTTCCTGCTCTGTCTAAATTCTGGGCTTCATTTTGCACCCATTTTGAACCAACAGGGAATTGATGCCAATGGCTATTATCAGGAAATAGAGAGTGTTTAAGTAAGTTATTTTTGTATTTGTGGTGTTAGGAGTGAGTTTTAGCTTTAAAGTTTAAGTTTGATTTGTATTTCTGTATTTGTGTGTTAGAAAGGTCAAGCTGAGTTTTAGTTTCACTTTAAAAGGTGCCTGCATTTCTAACGAGAGTTTAATGACTGTTGTAGCTAAGTTAAACAAACAAGAGTGGAGAAAGTCGGCTGTTGTCTAGCAACAGGGGTCCAGAAGGCAGGTCGCTCCCAAGGCCCACAAACAAGAAACTAGAAACAGCAATGTTGATTTGGAAAAGTAAAAGAAAAGTACTGCGGATGCTGGAAATCTGAAACAAAAACAGAAAATGCTGGAAAAACTCAGCAGGTCTAACAGCATCTGTGGAGAGAAAAACAGAGTTAACATTTCAAGTCCGTATGACTCTTCTTCAGAGCTGAAGAGAAGTAAAAATATGATGAAACCTATACTGTTCAAGGGGGTGAAGCAGGTGAAGCTGGATAGAAGGCCAGTGATAGGTGGGGGAAGAGGAGAGATTGGCAAAGATGTCATTAATAAAAGGACAAAGGGGTTATTAATGGCAGTGGTAAGGACTAAAGGAGGTGCTGATAGTGGCATTAAGATAAGAAAGCAGATTGTGATAATAGCAGGGTAAGGGTAAGAACAACATGAACAAGTGACAGATGGCCCTTGTGGGGTTGGGGGAGGGGATGGTGGGGAAAAATGATAGAAAATGGGGTGGAAATTGAGGATAAAACACCTTCCCCCACCTATCGTTGGCCTTCTATCCAGCTTCACCTGCTTCACCCCCTTTAAATAGTATAAATTTCATCAAATTTTTACTTCTCCTTAGCTCTGAAGAGTCATATGGACTCAAAACGTTAACTCTGTTTTTCTCCCCACAGATGCTGTTAAACCTGCTGAGTTTTTCCAGCATTTTCTGAGTTTGATTTGGAAGCTGTTTGAGTTCAGTTGGTTTTGAAAGTAACTGCCAAGAGAGACTAGAGCAAAGGGGACAGATAGTAAGTACCGAGCTAAAGAAAAGATCCCAAAATCCAGGGGTGTGGAACAGGAGAATGTCCCAAGCAGACCTTCTAGTCAAAGGAAGGAGAGGAACCTGGAAAAGGTCCTGTTAAGTAAAGTTAAGAGTGAGGGGCAGAGAGAAAGGCTCCAAGCTTCAGATTTAAAGAGACAAAAGCTACAGAAAGCAGGTTTAAAGCAAGAACACTTGCAAGACAGCAGAAGGTCCAAAGAGACAGCTGTAACTCTTTGCTATGATCATGTGAAGTAGTGATGCACTGTTGATGGCTCAGTCAGTGAGAGAGAGGGCATGGAAGACATCTTGAATGCATGTGGTGACCCAAGGGAGAGGAACAGTGGAAGGAGAGTTCGAAACCCTGGAAGACATTAGAGAGAAAGCGTCGGTTTAGAAGAAGATTCCAAAGCAAGTTCTTGGAGAATGGAGATTGGAAACCCTCATTTGAAAGATGGAGTTCGGTGAGACCAGTTGGCTCACAGTGTGACAAGCGGCAAGTGGGAGTTGAGGAGAGACCCATAGCATCTGTCACTTGGGGCAGAATTTTCTGCTTGTTGGGTGGGCATGAACCCGACCCGAACGAGCGTAAAATGACGCGTGATGACATCGGGCAAGCGTCACGACGTCATCGCGCACTCATGTGATATTTCAGTCAGCGGGCCTGCGCTTGAATCGGCAGCATGCCCGCCAACAATTAACAGGCTTATTAAGACCATTAAAGTACCAATTGAATTAAATTTTTCGCTGCCTGTCCAACCTTACGATTGGCAGGCAGGCGAAAAGTCAAGCGGCCTTTGGATTTTTTTAGGAATCCTCATCCATGGGCGGGATGAGGTTTCCAACAGCAATTAATGATTAAATAAAAATTTTAACATTTCACTCATAACATGTCCCTGCTCATGTGACAGTCACATGAGTGGGGACATGTTTTTTTAACATTTTACAATTCTTTATTTATCATTAGAAAAGAGTAGCTATGAGGAGAGATTGGATAGGTTGGGGTTATTTTCCTTAGAACAAAGAAGGCTGAGAGGTGACTTGATTGAGGTGTACAAAATTATGAGGGGAATAGATAGAGTGGACAGGATAAAATTGTTTCCCTTGGTGGAGAATTCTAGAACCAGGGGACATAGATTCAAGATAAGTGGCAGAAGGTGCAGGGGGGACAGGAGGAAGAACTTTTTTATGCAGAGGGTAGTTGGTGTCTGGAATTCACTGCCCAAGTTGGTGGTAGAGGCAGAAACTTTAAACTCCTTTAAAAAGTAACTGGATCTGCACCTAAAGTGCTGTAAGATGCAGGGCTAAGGGCCGGGTGCAGGACGGTGGGATTAGAAAGGGCACCTGGGTGTCCTTGGGCTGGCATGGACAAGATGGGCCGAATGGCCTCCTTCTGTGCTGTAACTTTTCTATGGTTTCTATGGTTTCTATTTTTTAAACCTTCAGCTCCCTGAGGCAGCTCTGTGCCTCAGGGAGCTTTCATTGCGCACACTTGCACCCGCCCTTCTCACGCCCTAATCCAGGCAGTACTGCAGCACGTGTTTCACGCTGGACGGGCCTCAATCGGCCCACCAGAATGAAATCGTGGTTGAGGCCCGATTGCAGGTGGTGTTTGGCTTCCCGACTGCTCCCACTCAGCCCCGCCAGATGAGGGCAAAATTCTGCCTTTGGTTTCAGAGTGTGGTGTGTCTGGTCACAAGGTGTCTACAGGTTTACATGGGCTGTGCACTTACTGTGAACATTAAAGTATAAGATAGCTTTTGTAACTTGTGTTATCCCTACAAATCTGTATATATCCGTAAATATATAGTTGTGGGGGAAGGAATATTTTAATATCGTTCATCTTCTCTTCTTTAATAAATGTTTTATTCTTTTTTTAATAGTTCATTAGCCGACTCTGTTCAGTAGCCACTCTCCACATAACTAAACAAACAAATAAAAGTTAGGATCTATCAAGCTGGGTTCCACACTGGGATCATGCTTGTCCAGTGGTAACCTCAGCTGGGGATCATAACACTATTTAGGCTTAGGGTGCAGACATTATAATGTCCCACGCTGCCTTCAGAGGAGGGAGCAATAGACGGGTATCGCAGAGCAAGGAAAGTCAGTTGTAGTATAACTGTGTGTGTAACACATCCGGGCCTGAGGTTTTTTATATTTTATGTTGGGTATTTCCTATTCGGCCATTTACACACGTCCCTGGTCACCAATACATAGGAAACTTTACCCCCATTTATCTAAAGTGCTGTCATGGCACCTCATTTTCACTCAGAAATAATCAGGTCTATATAAATCAAAGGCACAATTTGGAACAACTCAAGGTTTAGGAACCTCCAAGTGCAAGTAGGCTACCATTGGGAGTCTCAGCAACCAAACCAATGCAGCTTACCAGCAGAACGCGGATAAGCTTGGTGCTGCTTATCCAGCTGACAACATTCCATTAATGGAAAACAATTTGTTTGATACCAACCTCACATTTATAGGAATAAACTTCCACAGGGGTTGCCTGAGCTCGGCCCCCACCCCCCGTTACTTTGGGGGATACCCCTGAAAAAGATGCATTTTCTTCTAGATGTTTTTTAGCTGCCTCCATGGTTTCACTCATCTCTATCTCTGTAACCTTGTGCAACCCCCAAGAAATCGCCACTCGTTCAATTCTGGCTTCTTGTGCATCCCTGATTTTTATCACTCCACCTTTCACAGCCATGCTCCCTTGGCCATAAGCTCTGGATCTCACCTCCTAAATCTCCTCAGCTCTCTCCTCGTCTTTTAAAACACTCCTTAAATCCCATCTCTTTGGTCAAGCTTTTGCTCACTTTAATATCTCTCCCTCTGTGTCATTTATGACAAATTTCGTTTGTTGATGTTGCTGGCATGAGTTGCTGTTTTGAAGGCACCATATAAATGCAAGATACTGTTGCTTTGAGGGGTTTTCACTCCTGCCAGGATTATGGTGAGAATTGAGAGAACTGCCCATGCTAAGTGCTATCAATAGTGTCACTGGAACAGATAACAAATGGATGGGCAAACCAGGTTCACTCATAAGCTTTAAAAGGCAGAAAGTGCAAGTTCATTATATCCTTTACTTGGGACTTTTGGTATTCCAGAGTTATTTCCTACTCAAAATAAAAATCAGCAACATGGTTACAGAAGAAAACAGCATCCAATGCATTACCTCAACTTACTGAGGGTTACTTTCTAATCAAATACTGAGCCAAAGTTCTGAAGCAGAGTATTTTTATCTCATCACCATTTCAACCATTTTCAGAAAATTTACAATTGGTGGCATAAGACAAGTGAAGTTAGTGAACATTCCAACATGCTCATCAAAACAAAGATCCATTTTGAGAAGTATATATAATTTCTAAAATAAAAGTGGGTTACACTCAATGCTGCTTTTTTCAAAAATAAAACCCTTTTATTTCCACTCAGAAGAGTGGAAACATCACTGCCAAAGTTATTAACAGTCATAACTGAACAGCAGTTCTGGAACAGATTAGCTGATACTTGTGCTTCTGAGGGTGCCTGTATCCAAGGCTTCAAACTGGCATCTTATTTACTCCTGACATGTGACTTTTCCTCATATTTTTAAAACTGTGCTGCCTAATAAATTAATTAATAGATTAAGCATAGCAGACTTAAACACAACTTGCAGGTGTGATGCCTGTCTACACTGAATGCTACTGAAATTGATACCAGTGAATGCACTTGAACAATTAATTTGAGAGGTGGAATTTTAGCTGAAATCATAAATCAATTAATGCTGTCTATCTCGAATAACAACTCAGCCCATCATTCATTTGACATTAATCACACAATACAGATAAGACACCAATAGAGAGAGATTTGAGCAGGTATATCTCATGAAAAATGCTTGTACAATCTGTTTGATATTCTTAAATGGGCATTTATAATTATTTCCTGAGTGAACCATGTCAACAAAGATCCTTACTAATTACATCTCTTCAAAGCAGCACTGAGCATTAAAATTTTGAACTAACATGACAGAAAATGATGGCAATTAGTAACAGTGTATAGTCAGGTTTTCCACTGATGTTATAATGCAAATAAGAGGTACAAACCACGCAGAGTGATACTGGTAACAAATGCATTAACTGTAGCGTTGATCTACCTACGATTAGGTCCTCTGCTCATTTCTCCATGCCTTGCAGTCTTGCACTTTCCTCTTCAGTTGCTCTTAGGAATCTCCCATTTTAAATTTCAATGGGCAATATGATGAAGGAAAAGAATACGTGAGTGAGGTGGTTTCCCGTTGCCTTCCTCACGCATGCATAAAGGAAACACGAGTCCTCTTCCCAAAGGATCCTGTAAGCAGTCTTTGAAGGTCTAGTTTTTCAGCCATCATCACTAAAAATGCACTAGTTCCATCGTTGGAAATGGCTCATAACCCTGAGCATGGGACCCTTAGTTGGTCCAGGGGAGATTCACAAAAGGGGAGGTTTCAAATGACCCTGCTACCGTGAAAATGAATGAATGAGACTTGCCAATTGTGCAACATAGGAACAGGAGTAGGCCATTCAGCCCCTTGACCCTGTTCTGCCATTCAGTTAGATTGTGGCTGATCTGTATCTTAAATCCATCTATCCACTTTGCTTCCATACCCCTTAATACCCTTGCTTAACAAAAATCTATCAATCTTAGTTTTGAAATTTTCTATTAAACTAGCCTCAAAAGCCTTGTGGGGGAGAGATTTCTAGAATTCTACTACCCTTTGTGTGAAGAAGTATTTCCTGGCATCACTCCTTAACAGCCTAGCTTTAATTTTAAGGTTATGCCTCCCTGTTCTGGACTCGCCATCAAAGGGAATATTGTCTCTATCTACCCAATAGCTCCTTTAATCATCTTAAATGTCTCAGTTGGATTACCACTTATTCTATATTCAAGGGAACACAAGTTTAGACTGTGCAACCTGTCCTCATAATTTAACCCATTTAACCCCAGTATCAAATGTATCTGTCACTTTTTTTTAGAAAAGAGAGCAGCTAAAGTAGCTAAAGTGATAGGAGATTACCTCATTCACAGTATAAAAAATGCAGCCTGTCACTTTGGCACAACATAGGACCACCCATTACCCTAACTACCTCACCCATCCTACCTTATGAAAAGAATGAACGCTTAATTTCACTCCTACGTGCCAGATCTGCACACCAATAGTCTTCCTTTCATTGGATCGCAAACATGCTTTCAGTAAATGTACAATAATTTCCCAATGGTGTCAAATATACTACTTGATCTTGAAAAACCATTGCGTAAACAGGAGGCAAAGTATTACTGCTGGATTGGAAAAAACATAAACATGCAATAATTTAATACAAGTATTTTCTTTATTGGTGTTCCATTAAATACATGAAGAAGTATAATAATTCAATTTATTGAAACTAGATTAGTATTTCCCTTTCTAGTGCTTTAGGTTGTTAATCTCAACAGAAGCAAATAATCAAAAGAATGAGATATTTGAGGTTAGTCATTAGTCTCAGTATCACACTATTGAAAATCCTGCTGATATCACAATCTAGCTCGGAAGCCCCAGTTGGGTAAATTGATTGGTTCAATATTTGAGATGTACCTTTACCTTGGGGTAACTGCAGCAGCTGTGAAGAGATCGGCTCAGTTGTTCTGCTTTGCATTGTGGCTAAGCTAACGTGTTCTTATCTCAGAATTCACACTGCGTTTCCTCACAAACCTTTGGTTGTTTTGAATTGAAACACACTAGGGACTGACTTAAATCTCTGTCTGCTGACAACTCTGAGGTAGGCCATCAGTTACCGTAACACTGACTACTGCCGATTGATGTAAAATTCCCCTGTAAAATGATAATGAGCTTTATTGATGATACACTCCTATCTGGAGATGATCATTAATCTGTGCTAGAGCTGTGCCAGCCCAGTGTGTGAACAGTGGAAGCCGCTGCTCAAATCTGCAACAATGCTGCCTGAAACTCAAGCCAAAGCATGCACAGAAATTTTAAAATATGCGAACTGTTTTTTGTGGGAAACAGAAAATTGTGAGGAAACAGTTGAAATATCGCCCATCATACAAAATGCTCACAGCTGGATATCAGAATTTTCTCATGTATTTACTACTGAGGTTCACAAATTGCAACCTCCGGCCATTAGGCATTCTGCAAGGGAATCCCAGAGAGTCCACAAGCTTATCAGATTTTTCTGTTTCACTGTGTTTGTTGATTTACCAGCATATTGTTCCTGTTGCTTTGTGCGATGAAAAAATATTCTTTTAATCTGTGTTGCTTTCCCTTGCGTAATTAACTGACTCTGTCTTCTGAAAGTTAGGGCAGGGGATCATGAGTGTATGGGTACTTGTAGCAGAACCTTAGAAGCATATCTATATTTACAGGGGATTCCAGAAGAGTATTTATATTGTGATGGACAAAGGGAGATGTAGGATAATTTACCTCTTTGCCCACCTCACGACTGACCGCAACAAGATGTATTCGAGGGAAGAAGTGTTTTAACCCTTTGAGTGCTGTGATTCTCAAGAACAGAGGCAAGACAGGCTTTCTCGTAAGTTTTCAAATTAAATGAATAAACAGTTATTTCTCATCACCCGAAATGTAATCACAACAAAACTCACTCCTCAAAGGTGATAACAGAAAAAAAAAATGTAGCATATACCAATATATTTGGAAGAGTCCAAAAGGACTATTGCTCTAGCTCTTCAAGATGGTAGTTGAAAATGTAGCAGGCCTGAGGTTTCTCTCTTGGTTCACTGAAGAATGGAGGTTGGAAGTTTCTGGCAATGAACTCACAGTGGTTTACTCCAAGCAACAGTGGGTTTCTGGCCTTTCCATTCAAAGTTGTGGTCAAGTCCCTGTAGTGAATGTATAATCTGCAGGTAAGAAATAGCCCCACTTCACCACCTGCGGTGAACTCTCTTGGCAGAGTTCTTCCTTTTCTGGGCAATATCCCTCCCATCTGTGGTCTTTGTCCCAGACTGCCTGGCCTGGGCCTTGTGAATGAACAAACTATTTCTTGTCATGAGCCGGTTTCTATCACATGACCATAGCATTGATGTAACCATTGTCCACACAATGGGGTATGAATGTTAGCCTTTTGTACCTTCTTCTGATAAAGAGTTTTCTTCACACCCATCTTTGTGAGATTTTGATTTGTAGACACCAAAACAATTGTATCTCAGTGTCTGTAAACATGTAGACAATAGTAACTGTTAACTCCACAAGTGATTGGTTGCATTCTGATGTCTCTTCAATGGCATGTTCATAAAAAGTCATTCACATGTTAATGACTTCCCAGAGACATGCCCAGATATGAGTTAGTCCCTGTCTGTACAGAAAGTATATAAAGTCAGCTGTTCCCCCGGAATCCATCTTGTCAAGGCAAATTGTCCATATTCTTTTTATAAGTAAAAGTATTCATCTTCTTCATGAGTTCATGGGCATGTGGCGTTGGCATATTAAATATTTTAAAAGTGTATGAAATGTGTTAATATTCACACAGGTTCCTGTAAGTGTGTCAATATTTACAGCATTTTCCACTTAACAAAATTTGAAAAATCATTAGATATAACAGGGTTTTACTTTGTCATTATTAAGCAATCCATGAGTGAAAATTATCATGCACAGCAAAGTAAATTTGCAGTAATGGAAATTAATTCAGACAAATGTAAACTAATGCAAATAGGAAGAAAATCAATCCACCGTCATATGCCATGAGTGGTGTTGAAATAACATGCAGGCCAAGGAGATCTCAGTGTCTTAGTAGACTCAACGGTCTAGAACAGCAATCAGCAAACAAGTAAAGTGTTGAACTATACTACCACAACCTTAGGACAGAAGTCAGAGGAAATGGTAATCAAACTGATGCTCTGATCAGACCTCCCCACTGAGCATGACACCCAGTTCTCATTGTGAGACATGAGGGAACTATTCAAGTGATGAAAACAGGTTGGAGATGAGCAAGGACGCAGAACGCCAGCGTCAAAGGAATGAGATATGTGGAAAGACTGGAGAAACTTAGACCTGAATTTTAGCCCAGAGGCACCTTCGGTGTGGCTGTTTTGCAGGCTGGTACTCTGGGAGTGTGGGTTTTTAAGCTGCTGGATAGCTTTACAAACTTTCTCTGTAGGTTTCCTAACCTGGGCTAGCCTGAAAGACAGGCTAAAGGCCTGTTCAGTGGGCAATCCACAGGACAAGGCAGCAGGCCAAGCTAGACTGAGAGCAGGTCTAATGGAGAGGTGGGACAGATCGCTGGGAGTGGGGCTTCCAATCATGCGGGAAAAGGCGTGAGGCAGTCTTGAGAAGATGATTGTCAGAGGTGGCTCTGAGGGTGATGGGGAGGTAGCAGACAGATTGTCAGGAGTTTGGTGGGGGAATGCAGATTGCAGAGGAGTGCTTATTGTAGTATAAAGGGTTAATAGCTATTATCCTAACAGCTATATTGCATCATCAGTGATGTCAGATGATGTCTGATCACATGTAACTGGAACCTGAGGGAAGAAAGTTCTAATGGATTCCTGCTGAAGTCCATCTTTGTAAATAGTGTAAATCGTCAATATAATGTTCACTAGCTTGCAACAGCGTGGTTTCCAGCTCTCTTCTGTCAAAGGCTCTTAGACCATGGTCATGATATTAATACATAGTGGCAGCGGTCTGAGAACCATTTACTAAGGATCTCAGTTGACACTAATAAAGGGAAGAAAAGCGACAGCCATTAACCCGGCTGATCATACTTGAGAAACGTTTGCGTCAGCAATAGGAGGAAGCAATTGCTGCCGGAGTCCCACAATAGCTGACTACAAGTGCACAGAGCTATGGAGAAAGTCCTACCACTATCGGAGTCCCTGGACCTCATGGAGGGCCTCAGCCAAGCTGCACACTGGAGAAACTGTCCTGCTGATTCAGTTGATATTGGACTGTTTCCGGACTCACACAGAAACCAGAAAGTATCAGGTCAGCATGCTCCTTTATGCAATCTGCAGCTGTGCTGATGACATTTTAGACAGGGGTTTGATGAATAAACTGTTAAATATGAAGAAGTCATCTAAGCCTTTGCTTCCTTTAGCACAATGCTATAATGGACCGGGCAAAATTCAACTGACGTAACCAGGAACTGGGCGAGAATATTGATTCTTTTATAAACAACCTGTATCACTTGACAGATAACTGTGAATATGGGACATTGAGAGAGGAGTCCATCAGAAACTGCATTATAGCGAGGGGTTATCGATGAAGCATTGTCAGACTTCTTACAGTCCAGACAAGTTCTCACTTTGTCCAAAGCAGTACAGTTAGCCAAGCAGGCTGAACTTTGCAAGCAAAATAGGATGACATTCTAGAGCTTAATTTGCTCTTTCAGGAAAGAGTGTAAGAGGATGATAACCACGATGCCACTGAGATCAATGTATTGTTGCAGGCGGAGATCCTGAACCTTGCTTCACTTTTAGAAGACATAGTAGATGATGACAATGACAGTCCGGATACCTCTGCTGAGGGGGTCAACATACTATTGAAGAAGGTGATAAAGATGTAAGCCCACCTGTTCATTCTCCTGAAGATACCAATGACATACAGCAATAATGATGCAGCAAATCTTCTGTACAATGAAGAACCGAGACCAGAAGTTCTTACTATTGCCATTGTAACCATTGTAGAACAAATCACTGTGATCATTGAATCTGAAGTTAAATCTGGAGATCAAAAAACTACAGAGGTGCTAACTACAGATACTCCTAACACCATAGGTGTACAAGAAAATAATTTCTCTGCCCCTGCATGTTTCTTTCACCACTGATACTGGTGACAGCATACATTCTGATGAAGTTCCAGAGATATTCAGGCCCACTGAGGAGCAGAGTCACACCGAAGAGAGTGTGCAAGTTGAACCATTGCCTACAGAAAAAGAAATTCCTACAGTACTAGCAGGATAATCATGATGTTTTGTTCAGAATATTCTTTGTCCTTCTCTTCATCCATCTGATTCATTCATGGATGAGGCATTACATGATACTTTGTCCGTTGATGCAGTAGAAGTTTGTAGACCCTCAGCAGCCACACAAATCTTCACCGGAGCTAGACAAGCTGCAGTCTTGCAAGTAAGAGCAGCCAGCAGTCCAACCCTTCCCCGGTATGCGAAGAAGGGGAAGAAAAAAAAGAAAATCTCTGTTCATCGCCTTCCTACTGCAGACCAGAAGCAGAAATCTCTGTCTGCAGAGGTCGGTGCTTTCCAAGGAGAAGATTTTGAAGAGCCCTACACATCCCCAGAGAGCCAAAAACACCACTGGAGATTGACGCAAGTGGCACAAGAGACTGTGTGTGTGTGGGTGGTGGTGGTGCAATAGGAGTAGGATGAATGTGTAAATAGGTAATGTTAATGAGTAGAACAAAATATTGTTGGGGGGGTGGTGTGGTATAATATAAAGGGTTAATAGCTATTAAGCTAATAGCTTGAGTGCATCATTAGTGATATCAGATCACATGTAACTGGAGCCTGAGGGAAGAAGGTTCTAATGGAGTTCTGCTCAAGTCAGTCTCTTTAAATAGTGTGAATAGTAAATAAATGTTCACTAGTTTGCACTAGCATGGTTTCCAGCTCTCTTCTATCAGAGGGTCCTGGAGCCCAGTCATGACTAGGTGGCTTGTGCTTGGAACACTCCTTCCTGCTCCTCCTGGCCCAGAAGCAGTGCTGCAAAGACACTATATCATGTAATCATCCCTTCTCATCTCCTTTCACCTATGAGGATGACAATAGAATGAGTTTTAAAATGAAGACACGAAGCCTCGATAAAATATTTATATGGTCAATCCACCTCCAGCAAACTAGTTGGTCACCCACCCTTCATTTAGAAGTGGGTGGCTTCAAGATGGGTTGGGTTCCTGCTTCTGATATTTCAAAGTTTAACCACAGACCCACCCATTTTTATGAGTTAAAATTCAGCCCTTGTTCTATTTGCCCTAGACAGGAGGCACCAAAGAGGTATTTTTATAGAGATATGCGGGAATAGTTAAGGAAGTGGAGCAGGTAACTTCAGAGTATTACTTTCAGTTAGATTTAAACCAGTGAAAAGTAAATTTATGTCATGGAGCAGGAAGATTTTCTTCACACAAAGTGAGCAATACATAGAATAAACCCTCAGGTACAATGTAACAATCAAAAAACCTGAAAACTTTTAAAAGCCAATTACCTGCTTCAATGGAGGGGGCATTCTGGGTAAGATGGGCTGAATTGCCTTCCTCATCCACAATTACTTTGTGATCCTGCAAACTCGTCAACAGAACAATAAATTCCTTAATCATTGAATCAATAAAAGAGATGAAAGTCCAATTTTCCACAACATGCGAAGCTATAGCTCTTATTGATTCCTGTCCTCAGATTCAAGGTTGTGAGCTCTCTTTCTTGCTTAAATCAAACAAATGAAAAGGTGGGCACATCTTGAAAATGGGCATTCGTTCCGTAAATGAAGGGCTGCTGATTTTTGTAGGAGTTATTTCAAAAGTAACAAGAGAAATTGTTTGACTCATTATATTTGATTTAGATAATGGTCCTGTAGTTTTGAGAGGCAATTGTGGTTGTGAATGAGCTTTCTTTGTTATGTTTGATGGCAGTAGGTTGGGTGCCTTTTATTGTGCCTGTTCGATTTTCTTAGAGTAAGAGTTAGCACCGTGAAGACTATTATGCCCAACAATTTGTATTATTTGATTTCTTACTATCTAAAGGTCATTTAACTCCTGTAATAAGCACTTTGATTTTCTTGCCGATTGGTGTGAATGTGTTACCTTTTCTAACCTCATTACCATTGTAAGAACACAAGAGGGCAGAGAAAAAAAATAACTCTCCAATTAGTTTGTTCTATCTTTCTTTTGACTTCTGAGCGCAGCTTCCATTCTCTTCTGTTCACGTCAAACCCATGTCCCTCTACTTCCTGCTAAAGAAAAATACTGTACTAGGGATGCTAGAAATCCGAAATAAAAAAAGATGCTGGAAATATTCAGCAGGTCTGGCAGCATCTGTGGAGAGAGAAATGGAGTTAATGGGTTGCATGTTGCATGGCCCCACCAGGCGTGTTTTCAGTGGGGGTGGGGGCGAGCTTGCAAAATAGGGTAGGTTCCAACCACACCACCTTCCCGCCCATCCCCGAGCTCACCCTCATAACATGGGGTGGGGGGGGGGGGTGGGCAGGTGCCGAAATCGGCAGACCTCCCACCATATTTAAATAAATAATCAAGAATCAATTGAGCTTGTTAATAAGCCAACTGACCTGGATAATATGCTGCCTGCGCCAAAATGCGGTTGGCATAAATAGTCGGGCATGGGCTGGAGTGGGCAGGCCATTTTTTAAAAAAGCTTTTTAAAAGGGGCAGGAAGGAAGGGGGTACTACTTTCAGGGGGTGGTGCTCTTTGCACATCAGGCGGCAGGACCCCCTAAGTATGCCCCCCTTTTTTCCTACCTGCCAGCTCTGTAAAGCCCACCACACCAACACCCTCCCTAAACTGCCTAAACCCTCTCCGCACAAGACCCTGGACTTACCTTGCTCTGAGATCCATGGGCCTTCTTCTTGGGCCTACTTGCAGTCCCGGCAGCGCCCATTAATGCGCTTCTGGCGCTGCCAGGAACTGCTGGAGCTCCCGGCTAATCCGATTAGCCGGCAACCCCCGAGAGCGGGGCTTCCTCGCCAGTAAGGGGCAGAAGTCCCACACTGCACCAATTTAGTCTACCGCAGTATGTTTTGGATGAGGGCAGGCTGTCACGGAATGGGTCAGCTCCAAGTCAATTTTGCTTCTAGGAGGGATGAGCATAATATGCTGCCCAACGTTTCAGGTTCATAGCTTCTTGTTAGAACAAAGAAAAGTTAACAAGGTGTACCTGATCTTCAGCAAGTATATAGATGAAAGAGATGGAGCTTGTAAGAACAAAAGGGAAGATCTGTGATAGGGTGGAAGGTAAAAAAACAAATTGAAATTCCCTATGACCAACTTAATTAAGGAATTATACAAGAAGCATTCAAATCTTAAGACCTTTGACTTGGTAGGCAATTGGTGCTCTAAACTACAGAAAAGTTATTACATGCCCTCCACAGGATTAAAGCCTTTAAAGAACACAGTCCAAAGTCACTCCCAGCTTCCAATAGATTCACGTCTCCCCATGGTAACGTCATGGTAACGTCAAGTTACTGTTGAAAAGCACTTCAGTTTTTGGAATTCCCGAACTGGTCATGTTATGGAGTGTGAGCAGACCATCACAATGAGCAAGACCATTGCAGGAGTGTATTGCAGAACTCCACCCAATCAAATCTTCAGAAGCCTGATGCCCAATGGTTGTCCTGTTGAGAGGGTGGCTTTGGTTGTCGTGTCTCAATGCCTCTGTCTGGGGCTCTTGTAGGGATGTGAGTAACCATCTCTCCAAGGGATATCCCTTGTCCCCCAGAGTCCAGCCACAGAGTTTGGGAGATGTGGAATGAAGAGCTGGATCTGTTGTAACGTGTCTCGTTTGTACTCTATCTCCCTGCCAATGCAAACCAATCCCTTAGAGCTTTCTTCAACAGTTGTTCCAAGCAGGCCATTTTCCCCCTAAATCCACCACTTCAGCTACATCTGCAAAAAGTGCAATGCCTATTTGACAGACCCTACACTTTTTGATTGTACTAATCACCTTTGGTAACAACAGATAATTTTGAACTGTTACCTTTTATCATGGGTCCTCATAATTTCACCACTCTAGGAGTTAATTTCTAACTTTTCCTTTAAAGATCCAAATCATGTTACATATATATTATATATTAGCTATCCTCCAGTGCCCTGGTACTACTAGATTCACAACATTTCAGTAACCATTTCACCATCACGTTGATGCATTTCGTCTGGCTTTGGTGATTTATGAACATTTGAATCTTAGATTTTCTGCTGTCCAGCTCATTGTTTCTGTTGCCTCCCCCATAATGTGTACCATTCCTCACCACTCTAGGCACCTGATGTAAAATGTAGCTGATGTCTCCCAGAGTGAACATTTTAAAAATAGTCATTTCAAAGTGCAGTCCAGGGTTTAAACTGCCAACTTCTGCCATCCTTAATGAAAATGCATGTATGTAACAGCTTTCACAGCCCTCAGGATGTCCCAAAGCACTTTGTAATGTGCCAATGAAGTGTTTTTTTAAGTGTAGCCACTATTGTAATGTAAGAAGCCTTCTTTATTCTTTAATACTTCAACTGTCACAAACATGTCTGAAAATCTCTATTTTCCCTGAATATCCACTGTGATTGATTTTTCCCACTTAATTTTTGCACCTCGGATTATTGAATTAATATTATCAAACATTCCCAAATTTTCCAGAGACTAAGTGCGGTGTCAGGCGGGAAGGTCGCCATGGTTCCCGCTGTCTGGCGTGACAGGTTTACGCACCAAATCAGATGCCTTTCATTTCATTATGTATTCATAAACGAGCAGCCCATCGCACCTCGTGGCAGGGTAGGCTGGGATTCATCCGGCCCACCATTACTTCATCGGCACATATTTCCGGGCGCCATATTTAAACAGCACCCGCGCACACATTCACTCTCTGCAGCCTAGGACTTGTTGCGGCAAGCGATTGCCCCCCAGAAGAGACAAGCACTGTGCACTGAAGTTCAGTGACAGGGCACTGGTGACACTTCTCCATGGGGTTGAAGACCTCCTGTGATGGGAGCTGGAGGTTCACCAACCTCACGACCAAGGCTTGGGAGGAGGTCGCCAGTGCAGTCAGCATCTGCAGTCCTCAGAAGACGACTGCTATCCAGTGCAGGAAGAGGATGAATGATCTCATCCGCCAGGATAAGTCAAACTTGTCTTCAATCTCAACTCTCACTCTCACAAGGCCATCAGGCATTCGCAGGATTGCAGTCCACAGGAATCTCGCACACCACCAGCACAAGGAACAACATCACTGATTCTCTCACACACACTTTTACATCTTCACCTCTTGTCGCATCCTGCACAAGTCGTGTCTTCAGCCCTTACATAGGTCCAATCAGCGCACACACCAGGCAGGCATGCTTTGGCATCCTTCCAGCTCACAGTCTGCCCATCTGTCCTTATACAAGAAAAGATCACTTACAACAACAGGGAGAGATAACAGTCTAGAGTGGGGGATACCAGAGCTCTAGCCACTCACCCCCTTTGAAGTGCAGGTGGCAGAGCTGGCTGGCGAGGACCGGGAATGTGCCTGTGCCGAAGGCAAGATTGGCATCTCCCAACAAGCCGGCGAGACCCTACCCACTGGTCTTCACCTACCCCCTGAAACTGTGAGTGCTCTTTAATGTAGGTGACTATCCAGCCAATCACTATCTCTTCTCTCTAATACAGCCACCAGCAAGAAAAGGAGATGACAAACCACCAGCCAGCCCATCAGCCCCAGCCCCAGACTACCTTAGATGAGGATGCTCAGCACGCACTAGATGTAGAGCTGTCACTGCGTTCACCTGCACCCATCACTGGCGCAGAGACACACACCTCGGTGGGACCTAGTTTTAGAGCAGACTCGGTGTCACCATCTGGTGAGCACGGCACAGATTCTGGTCCACAGCAGGTGGAGGCAGGGGCAGCCAAGGTCACCAACACTCAGAGCACTGCTGGAGGCCAGACTTCTGCTGAGTCCCAGTCTGATGATAAGCTTCTGGAATCAAACCCTCAGAGAAGTTGGAGCTTCAAAGACGGGCAGGAGGACAGCAGATAGGGTTTGTCAGAGGCCGTCACCAGATTAGAACGGAGGACTGGAGAAGTCCACCCATGTTCTGTCATATGTGCACATAAAGGCGACCTGTCTGCAGCCTCGCAGCCACGGCAGAGTGTGTCAGATCACTGCATCCTAAATAATGATCGCCTGCTGGGGACTCAGTATGAAGATGAGGCCAGAACATTATTCTTGTATGAGGGATGGCCTGTGGAGAGATGCCACAGTCTGCATTCAGATCAGTCCTCAGCTGTTCACACGAGAACCTGTGAATGAGGCACTTCACAATGCTCCAGGCTCATTGCCACAAATGCACTAAGGTTTGCAGTGCTGCTTCTGCCACAGGCGGTGAAATGTTGGCACAATGTTTGAAAAGGCTGCACCATGTCTAATTTCTTCACAGTGCGCGCTGGTGGAGTCCTTTTCCCATTACAGAACGGCCACGTGCTCCAGAGGCCGCCCAGCCTTCCAGGGATGAGGCCGTTGTCACACAAGATTGTGAGTGCCCTTTCTGAGATGAATGTCCTTCATTGAGATGCGGAGGATAGCAAAGAAGGTGTTAATGTTGAGCCTGTGTGGCGGGCACTGGTGAAAGAGGCTAGAGTGAGTGATTTGTCTCTGTCACCCTGGAACCTTATGGCTATAAGGATTTCACCAGCACATCCGCTAAGTCTTGCCTATGCTATGGCCTCTCCCTCTGGGGCCTCAGCATCCTTGCCCTCATCAAGCTCATCCCTCACAACATCCTCCTCAGCAGAGGAGATATGCAGCTCCTCCATCTCTCCATGTGGCAGCTCATGCCCCCTTTGGAGCACCAGTTTGTGTAGACCGCAGCAAACCACGATGATGCAGGACACCATCTGGGGAGAGTACTGGAGAGCTCAAATTGGCATTTGAGTCTTCCTAACATGTCTCACCTGAGCCTTGCTCTCCATGTCCTGAAGCAGAAATTATTAGGGTGCCAATTCAATCAGGCCAAAAGTGCAGTAGTCGAGTCCTCCCTTAGTGATTTATTTCCTAGGTTACTTTTCAACTGCGTCATTCTATCAGTTGTCAAAATGGTGCTGCTCTGCTTCTATTATGAGACCAGCTTCCAGCTGCCCCCACCCCCATGACCATCCAAGTCCCTCCTATCCTCCTGGAAGAGCATGATGTGCAGGTTCCCCCTCCCACTCCCCTCTCTGATCATTCTCCTTCCTTCCCTCTAATCTAATAGCCCATTGTAATTCTGGTAGATCTCCCTGTTCTCCCGCCTGAACCATTTTCTATAGATGTCCCAATGCCCCATGTCGACCAGACCCCTCCCCATCTGGAGACACTATGCACAGTGACCTACTGAGAACTGCCTGATGAGACCATTGAGTGCCCCCTTCATAGTTACCAGCCCCCCATTTACAGGCTGCAGACGCCTCCCCCTGACTGTGACTGTGCCATCTGCAGCCCAGTACCAAGCCACCAAACCCCAGTACTGAAATGTGTGAGAGGCTGTCCACACCCTGCTCACCATGCTGTGCATGACCGACACAGCACAGGCAGATGTCCCCCCTCCCCTAGACTGGAACCTGGGCAAGTGTGCCAGGCACAATCTTGCAGCGTGGTGTGCACTGCCCCAGGACTGCCTTAGACTGGTTCCCCACTCCCCCATCCCCACTGTGCTCCTTTAACCACCCGCACCCTAACCCCAGTCATGTGTCTCTGTCCACCCTTTCTCTCCCAGGCTCTGGGGAACCACCACCCCCTCCCCCATCATGTAGCTCTGACAACCCCTTCCCTTCCAGACTCAAGGCAACCACTTCCCCCTAACCCCTCACCCAGTGTCAAGCATGTGCCTTCCAGCCCCTTCCCTTACGCCTAGCCTCACTCTCTCCGCCCCACCCAGTCAAGCCTGTATCTTTCTACCCCTTCTTGCTGGGCCTGCCTGAGCAGCCTTGGCCTGAGCAGCCTTGGCATGGAGTGGGAGCAGCCACGGACACAGTGCAGTGAAAGGCGGGTGACTGCTGCGTGCACAAACCTCAAAGTCACGAGTGAAGCGCAGTTCACCAGGTGCACATCAGTCACAGGCAGTTGTGACTCACGATGGCCGTGCTAGCCGTCGGCATGGACGTTTGCTTTGCAATGGGAGCATGATTCTGGTGAGCTGCGTTTTTAAACGAGCGTTCATGAAATGCAAATGCAGTTCCCAACTCGGTGCGGTGGGCAACCTGACCCACCATGAAACTCAGGAGCAGGAAATTGCAATCCATTTTCACGCCAGCGGGAAGCTGACTTTTGGCCACATTCCGAATTGCCTGGTCCCACCCACCACGATGCCTACCACTGGCAGGACCAGAAAATTCCACCTGTAAAGCATGATTTTCCAAACCAGCCATTCTAAAGATTGGGATTTGTTGCCTTTTGATCATTTGTACGATAGATTGTTTTGCCTTTTGGGTCCATGCTAACTGAAACTGAGTTAAGACTACCCAAGTTTGTTTCACAGGGAACTCTTGCAGCCAATAGATGGAGAAGATATTCGTGCTATTAATTCATGCTAGATTTCAACCCAGGCCCTGTGGTGATAAGTATTTTGTTAACCTATTGCGCATCCAGTCGACTTACTTCTGTAGTTTGGGTCTGCTTTCTGTTTATCCCCAACTTTCCTCTTAACCATTTAATGGCTTATGATTTAATACTGATCTCCCTTTCCTTGTAACATTATTAATTTGTCCCCCCTGCCTTTATTAAATTTGCTCTGTATATCGTACAGTCCTTATTTGGGATCACCATTCTGTCATGCTAGTTTTAATAGGACTTCTCCCCTTTAAAAAGCTACCTGACACCTGCAGCTGCATATCTCTACCAGTATACCTAGAGCACAGCATCCCTAATGTGCTTCGAGGAAAATTCCTTTTATCCTGACTTTGCATGGGCAGTGCCACAGGGAATGTAATAACATCAACATTTTTTAAAAGTCTGTGTTATTAATCTTCAATGCATTGCCTTTAATTACTATACCCTTTGTTTGTGAATATACAAATTCATCTGGAAAAAAGTAAGTGGCACTGAATGTGGTTTTATGGTCTATCTATTGATTGTTGCATACGTGCTTAGTTTTCAACATACTGTTTTCTCAGTTTTGACCAACTTAATTAAACCATTCTTCAATTGCTTAATTCCATCATCCTGTCATAGTTTCCTTTGGTTTCTCTCATTCCATTGTTCAATGCCATATATTTAGTCATGATTATGGGTTTCTGAGTTATTATTTGAGCTGCCCATAACAGTTCCATATTAGCATCTGTCAGTTTATCTGTAGGCCTTTTAGTTTACTCTGAGTATCTTGGTTTTTAAAAAGTTGCTTGTCAGTAGAAAGGGGTATTTATATCCGGGATGTGCATTTTAATGGGGAAAAGTTGATCTCTCTTATCTTATATTTATCCCATATGCAACGCCTTAGGAAATAAGGGAAAAGTTTAAGGTTTTAAGCAAAAGAGCAATTTACACTTGGAATTATGGAATGTGGATGACAATATTTCTACTGGTCAGATACTTACTTTGTCAACTGCTGAGAGGATTCTTGCAGAACTTTAAGGTTTTATGTACCCACAAATACACATTAAGTAAGGGTGTGAAATAGTAGATTAATCCTGGAAAACAGGGAATGTTTCAAATGACAGGGGTCTTGCTTTCTGCTACCTCTTCTGCCATTCCCACCCCCCCCCCCCCACTCCCACCACCAACCCCAGTATCTTGTTTCTCGTTTCTCTGTCTGCTTTTGCTTTTGGTCAGCATTGGCCATGTGAATGATAAGTGCAGATCACATTTGAAAACTGGGAATAATAGCAAGACAAAACCTCTAGAATAAAAGCATGGACTTTTTTTTAAAATGCTGAATCCATGAAGATGTGAAATTAAAACACGTTACCTTCCCTGCCAATAAAACAGCCAGGTGTTCATGTACGTCTGGTCTTTGCAAACAGGTATCCGATAGGTGGTATAAAAGGGAAGCAAGTATTTACACAGTGCCTTTCGCAATTTCAGCATGTCCCAAAGGACTTCATTCACAGTTGATTAACTACTTCTGAAGTGTCATTGTTTTTAAGTTGGAAAAGCAACAGCCAATTTGCACACAGTAATGGCCCAGAATCAGCAATCTGACTTCAGTGCCGTTGGCTGGGTGTTAAATATTGTCCATGGCAATGGAGAAATCTCCCCTGCTCTTATTTATGAAATAATGCCCAGGATCTCTTAAGTTCACCAGGAAGAGCTGATGGGTCCTTTGTTTAACTGAAAGATTGCAACTCTGACACCACAACTTTCTCTGACTACTGTGCTAGCATGTCAGCTTGGATTACGTGCTCAAATTGGGAAAGGGTTTGAATGGATGATCTTCTGAAGCAAGAATGCTATCGCTGAGCCGCAGCTTACGCTTTTGTGCGTTTTGGGGGGAGGAGGGGGGTGGTGGAGTGATTTCCCTTTTTTCTCTTATAAAGGAATCACCTGTCTTTCTTCAGGCTTTTCCGCAAGAGTTCAGCCAAGATCAGAAACTCACTCAATGTGAAAAGCAACAGAAGAACAGGAATAGGCAGCTCAACTTCTTCAGCCTGTACCGCCATTCAGTTAGATCATGGTTGGTCTATATATTAGCTCCATTTACCCACCTTGCTTCCATATCCCTTAATACTCTTGCCTAGCAAAAACCTATCAATCTCAGTTTTAACATTTTTCACTAACTGTTTGTGGGAGGGTTCAGATTTGTGTGTAATGAAGTGGTTCCTGACCTCTGGCCTAGTTCTAATATTAAGATTATGCCCCCTTGACTGGACTTGTCCCCACCAAAGGAAATAAGTTTTCTCTCTCTGCCCTATCAACGTCTTTCATCATTTTAAACACCTCAGTTGGATCATCTCTTAATCTCCTACCCTCGAAAGAATGCAAACCTATTTTTGTCCTCATAACTAATCCTTTTAGCCTGACTATAATTCTGGAGAAACTGCACTGTAACCCCTCCAAAGCCAAACTATCCGTCCTGAGGTTCGGTGATGCAGATGCAATCTAACCAGAGATTTCTATAACTAACAAAATTCCACCCCTTTCTATTCTAGCCTTGAGGTAAAGGCTAGCATTCCAATAGTCTTTTTAATTATGTCTTTTGTGCCTTTTAATAATTTCTGTATTTGGACCAGTTCCTAACTTCTCACTATTTAGAAAATGCTTTGATCAATGTTCCTGAGATCTCACACTTCATCCCCATATTGAACTCCATCTGCCAAATTTTAGCCCACTCACTTACTCTATCAATTTGCAACTTGCTGCTCCCATCTGTAGCAGCATATAAAGAAACCAGCCCAACGTGCTATCAGGTATTATCAGCATTTCCTGTTTTCATTTCAGATTTCCAGAATCAGATTTCCAGTATTTTGCACTTTTTCTAACATGTTGCTCTTGTGTTTCATCAATTTCTTGGCTTGCATTTTTTTAAAAACCAGCTGGAGAAATTAGTGCCTTTAGAGCTCCAAAATATCACTGCAGCAGGCGCACAAACTCGATGGCCAACCTATGCTGACATGTTGGTGAGGGCCTTGACACACATATTGAATATCTACTGGAAGTATGCAGGAAGATCACAATATTAATCAGCATTCAATGCTGATTTGATGTCAGTTAAGTCATTTTGGAGCTCAATGTTCCGGCTAACGTCCTCTT
This sequence comes from Cetorhinus maximus, assembly GCF_964194155.1. Classification (NCBI taxonomy): domain Eukaryota; kingdom Metazoa; phylum Chordata; class Chondrichthyes; order Lamniformes; family Cetorhinidae; genus Cetorhinus; species Cetorhinus maximus. Next base: position 103,348,734 of record NC_135895.1, read on the forward strand.
TTAACCTCGCACAGCTCAACACACATTAAGCAACGGAAGGAACCCCCAAACCCTAAGCATCAGACCAATGCTCTTTAATAGGATCCATCAACTATTTACAGGTTAGTTACTGATGTATTTGCCAACAGCATTTGAGCCACCAAGACGAACGGAAGGTTGGCTCCTGAGTGATAAGGGTGATCTGCTGACAACCTGACTGATGACTCTGGTGCACAAATCTCACACACGTGCAACATTAATATGATGAGAGCTATGCTGCCACACGAAATGTGACAGAGCAGACCACTGATGTGCTGAGACAACATTTCTGTGGCCTGAACTACTCTGGAGAGGCCCTGCAGTGCTCAGCAAAGCGGGTGTCAGGATTTGTGGTGGTTTGCCACACCACACTATCTAAGGAGGCAGCCCCTGCCACCAGCTGTACAGCAAGCAACTGAGGCGGAGGAGGAGGAGGGGGAGGAGGGAGGCGATGAAGGGAGGAGGCAACCTAGGCAGCCCCATTCTGCCTGGGATGTCCACGACAAACTCATCCAACTGCAACCCAGTAACAGGAATCCGATTTCCCCATTCACAATAGCCTTTGCAGCAAACAGGTTTTCCATGGCTGATGCTTTGTTGCAAAGGAAGGTGTGACATTGGCCATCAGGCGCTGCATCATGGGTGGACACCACTTCCACGTTGGAAAGGATGGGCTCCAAACAGCACAAAGTTGGTGCCGGGCTGCTCCACGCACCTTGACATTGACTGCAGGATTTCTTCCCAATGCAATTCATTGTATGTAACCATCATCATTCTTCTGTAGGCTGCCCCATCAAAGTGCTCATCTGAATCCTCTGCAGCATGTGAAATCCAGTGGTGCTGCTGCACCTTCAGCTCCATTTCTTCTTGATGTTCCTCCACTGCCAGGCCACGTTGCAGTGTTTGTGTGTCTGAAAAGAAAAAAGCACAAGGTTAGGGTTGCGCTGCTGGGACGAGGGAAAGTAAGGGGTACACACTTACAGCTTGGAAGTGGTATCTAACCATGATCACCAAAATGAGTGTGAGGTAAGGGAAAAGTGTGTGCGAGAAGGAGAATTAGGTAAGGGGATACTGTCATCTTTGATGATTTCAGCTCTGCTGCTGGCCATGGCCTCAGTAATGGGCATCCCAGTATTGGCCAGCACTGCTTATTCCACAAGGTTAGGCCATGCAGACGTGTTTGTCCCCCTCCTATTAGCTTCTGCTGACTCTGGTTATGTGGTACCTTGTCCTGCAAGAGAGAGGGAAGGGTGTCAGTGAGTGTTGTGTGATCTCTTTGACTGATGTGTCTGTCAAGGTTGAATAGCCATGGGTGTGTGCAAGCTGAGAGATATGGGCTTGAGGCTTGCAACACTGCTAAGTGTGTGAGGGTGAGGTGAAGCTATGAATGTGACATATGAATTCTGTTGGAATGTGTGATGGGGCGGGGTGATGAATTGAGCAGTGTGTGAGGTTAGAAGTTCAGTGGTGAATTACAGTATTTGAAGGAGCAATGACCACTCGTGCAGGGTCATTGAACTTTTTGCACCACTGCACCCAGGACTTTATAGACTTGATTCCTGGTATTGTCTTCGAAAGCTATCTGCTCCCACTGCCTGTTGACCATGTATCTGAAGGTCTCCCTATCCCCACTACCTCTTGCAGGTTTAGGACATCTCTCTTCCTTTCCACCTCCACCAAGATCTCCAGTGCAGTGTCAGAAAACCTTGGAACCTGCTTTCTCCCCTGTTGTGCCATCCTTCACCCTTTCCCAGGTCAGATTCTCTTCAACCATGACTCTTAGCGGTTATTCCAGCAACAATGCACCTCTGCTTTAAATACTGTATGCTAGCTTCAAGTGGTGCAGGCTAGTTTTAAGTAGTGCCAGGCACTCACTATTTTCACCTCCTGCTGATGGGTCCAAACCAATGAACAGCAAGGTTAGCACAGGCTGGATACAGAGATCAGCCAAATGAGCAGGCAGTGCGAATTTCGTGTGCTATCTGCATTGTATCGAATAAGCATGAATTATTTGCACCTTGTGATCCCTGCACCCATTTTCGGGGCCTATCCAATTTATACGCTTAAGTTTTTTAGTGGCTTCTTTGATCTCCATATAGGACAAGAAATTCCCTCTTGGCTTTATCATCAGTAGCAACCCAATCCCCTCTGCAGAGAACAGACTTGTGTCCTGCTGAGATGGTCACTTCTAATTCATAAATAGGCCTCTTTCATATTGTTTCCTTTCCCTATTGTTGTTCTGTTATTTTCATGTGGTTCTATGGGGAGCTCATCAATGATGCTGCTTCATCAAGGTCAAATTATTTATTTTTGTTAAGTTGATGTATCGACGTGTCTTCCACTATCTTGCTATTATACCTCTCTGCAATTAAATAGGGCAGAGATACTGCACGTTGGCTTTACCCCACTCAATTGTATTGTGCTTTGCTGACAGAGTACAATTTTATTACAATGCCTGAAGCACATCTACATAGTGTGCGCACTGCAGAAGCCACATGTTTGCTATCACCATAGATATCCATCCAGTTTTAAAGGGCAGGTTCTGTCAAATATCTTTGTTCTACATGATGATTTTGAAAGTAGACATAACTGTCACATGTAAGCATCCTAATAGCAATCCCTGGTGGAAATGACACTGTGCTAGATTGTTTTAACAGCAGGAAACACGTTTTCCTTACCGAATCAGTACTTACACTATTGTGGCATTTTGAGAATTGTTTGTGGATGATGTTGAGTCAGGAATAGTGCAGCAGTTAATACTTTAGCCTAAACGAATAGATGAGCATCAGGAATGCCAAGTCCTGTCACAGAGGGAGGTTAATAGATCAAAGCAGCTAGCAAACAGACATGATTTCAGGTTTGAAGACACATAGGCATGTTCAAAAATGGGAGACCTGAGGCTGACCTGAAAGTGGGCCTCAAGGCTCAGTAACACTTTATGAACAACCAGCTGCACCTCCAAAAATAACTTGCACAGTGAAGGTTATGAGCATAGGACATTTGCCTCACCAGCAACAAGGTGGTAAGTCTCTGAAAGGTGGGATAGGCATTCTGAAATGGAAACAGGGAGTGGGGGGAAGGGGGTTGGTGGGAAAGTGACTGCGACAAAATCTTTAAAAATATTTTTATTTTTAATCTACCTTTTAAAGGAGGTAGTAGCAGCAGCTGAAGAACTATGAACAGGTCAGACCTGGCATTTGCCCTACTCATCAGAAGTACATTTCCCCAGAGGCTTCTTAAATGGTTATAAAAGCAGAAAATGCCAGTAAAACCCAGCAGGTCTGGCAGCATCTGTGGAGAGAGAAACAGAGTTAATGTTTTGAGTCCATATGACTCTTCTACAAAGCTAAAGAGAAGTAGAAATGTGACGTGATGGATTTTATACTTCCTCCAAATAAAAGGTGTAGTTATGGGTACCCATATGAGCCCCAGTTATGCCTGTCTCTTTATGGGGTATGTGGAACATTCCTTGTTCCGGTCCTACTCCGGCCCCCTCCCACAACTCTTCTTTCGGTACATCGATGACTGTTTTGGTGCCACTTCATGCTCTCGTCTGGACCTGGAAAAACTTATCGATTTTGCTTCCAATTTCCACCCCTCTCTCATCTTCACATGGTCCATCTCTGACACTTCCCTTCCCTTGACCTCTCTGTCTCCATTTCTGGTGATAGACTGTCCACCAATGTTCATTACAAGCCCACCGACACCAACAGCTACCTTGACTACAGCTCCTCACACCCTGCTTCCTGTAAGGACTCCATCCTATTCTCTCAGTTCCTCCACCTCCATCGCATCTGTTCAAATGATGCCAACTTCCAAAACAGCGCTTCTGACATGTCATCCTTTTTCCTTAACTGAGGGTAGATAATTGTGGCCCAGCACTGATCCCTGTGGCACTCTACGAGTTACAGGTTGCCATCCTGAAAATGCCCTGCTTATCCCAACTCTCTGTCTTCTATTAGTTGGCCAATCCTCTATCCATGCTAATATACTACCCCTAACATTATGGGCTCTTATCTTATTAAGTAGCCTTATTTGTATTACCTTATCAAGCACCTTTTGGAAATCCAAATATATTACATCTACTGGTTCCCCTTTATCTATCCTTCTTGTTACCTTCTCAAAGAATTCTAATAAATTTGTCAGGCATGATTTCCCCTTCATGAAGCCATGCTGACTCTGCTTGATTATATTATGCATTTCTAGATGCTCTTCTTAATAATAGACTCTATAATAGACTCTAACATTTTCCCAATGACGGACTAATTGGCAAACACTCCTTTCAGGTGAAGCAGCACTTCACTCGCACCTCCTTTAGTTTGGTCAACTGCATTCACTGCTCCCAATGCAGTCTCCTCTTCATTGGGGAGACTAAACACATACAGTGTTTAAGATGGTGAATGGTGTGCCAATCAAGCAAGCTGCTGTGTTCTGGATGGTGTCAAGCTTCTTGATTATTGTTGGAGCTGCACTCATCTAGTCAATTGGAGGGTATTCCATCACACTCCTGACTTGTGCCTTGCAACAGGCTTTGGGGAGTCAGGTGGTGAGTTACTCGCTGTAGAATTCCCAGCCTCTGATCTGCTCTTGTAGCCACAGTATTTATATGGCTAGTCCAGTTCAGTTTCTGATCAATGGTAACCTGCAAGATGTTGATAGTGGGGGATTCAACAATGGTAATGCCATTGAATGTCTGGGGGAGATGGTTAGATAGTTGGAGATGGTTGGCACAAATGTTATTCGACACTTAGCAGCCCAAGCCTGAATACTGTTCAGGCCTTGCTACATGTGGGTATGTGCTGCTCATCATCTGAGGAATTATGAATGGAACAGAACACTGTGAAATCATCAACAAACATTCCCACTTCAGAATTTACATTGGTGGGAAGGTCACCGATGAAGCAGCTGAAGACAGTTGGGTCTAGGACATTGCCAATGTCTGGAAGCATCTGCCATCTCTTCCAGTTCCTAGCTTGCCTTTTGAATTTTTTTTCTGAAAATGAAAATCTAATAAATATTAGATATTAAATATTTAGTTGATATGGGTATTTTTTTAGCACAAGAGAATTAAAGTATTTGGGACACCATTTCAAGTAGCAGCATATTCAATTATTTACAATATTGCAAAAAATTGGGCATTGTAAAAAGTGACCAGTTATTACCACACTGATATTATAGATTTTTATTGTGAGGAAACCACATTATATTAGAGAGAAATTGTGTTCGATCACATTTGTGCCTGCTAAACTGAAAGTGACAGCAACAACTAAGTCAAAGAGTTTCTTTCTTAAAAGGAAAAATAAAAACTGCTTAACAGCCAATGAAGTACTTCTGATGCGTAATCATGGAGCAGCCGATTTGTGCAGTCAAGAGTAAAGGGTTAATTCTAATAATAGCTACTAAACATATGCATAAGAACTATGTCATCATGATGTCACTCACTGAGAGAAGATGAATGAGAAGCACCTAAGAGAGGAGCTGTAGCTATGTCTTGGTGTTCTGTAAACTTGTATATAGTTAATTATGTAAATAAAAGTATTTTGGAAGACAGATCATTGCCTCGAGTAAGATGTCTCCCAGAGTAAGTAAATGAATGTCTCCAGAGACAACCCAACAATAACAGCTGGTGGCAGCAGTGACTACACCCACAGAGGAACAGTAAGAAATGGAGGGAAACTGCCCAAAGAGAAGAACAGCAGCAGAGAGTAGCAGGCGAAGGACTTTGAGGCCAACCCAGCCATGGCACCAGAAAGAGAAAACACGAGGACAGCGCAGCGACTAGCAAGACAAGGAGCGCGGGAAATGCGGGCCTCAATTCAAGGTGAGAAATTACTTCGACCAGAATCGTTCCCAAATGTAGAGGGCCCAGACAGACTGAGCAATGGTAAATTGGAGATGTTTCACACAGTACCACGAAGCTTCAGGTGTTGTGAGTAAAAGTAACAAAGAGCAGGCTAGCACTTTGTTATACACTGTCACAGAATCACAGATGCTGTTGGTAGCATTGCGGACAATGTGCTGGCCAGACGATGTGAACAAAGAGATAGCCTCCTACAAAGATGTCATCGAAGCCTTTGATTTATAATTTAGTCTTCATCGAAACATTGTAATAGAGGGGGCAAAATGTAATTGACACAGTCAAAAACAGAGTGAAGGGATCAATTCATTCATCAACAACCTCTACCAGCTGGCTGACAATCGAGGGTATGGAACATTAAAAGACGGCACATCAAGGTCCCACAAACAGCAATGAGATAATGAGCACATAACCTGAGTATTTTAAAAAGTGAAGATGGTTGAGAGATAAATGCTGGTCAGAACACTGTCCCAGAAGTGAACCCTTAATTTCTCTCTTCTGATGCTAATGGGTCTTTTGTGTATTTTCTGCTTTTGTCAGGATTTACTGTATTCATAGAGTGGAACTTGCATCATTCACATGGGCTGAATTAACACACTGCTCTTGTATGATAAACTATTGTCCAATGGCAACTGCAGGATCTAAATGATATAATTGAGCAAGCAAGAACAGTGCCTGAAATGTAGTCTTCAAGTCTAATGGGCCTCAACTTATTCTATTGTGCAGGCTTTGGTAAGACTTTGAAATAAGATCAAACATTTGACTGTTCCATAATTTGAGATGTGGGGCAGAATCTTTCCAGGTTTACACTAACTGTGATAGCAGGCGAGTAAAAAGACATTTTACCTGCCGGCCGTGACGGTGGGTTTTCACGCCGTATTGTCCCAATCCCGTCACATTATTTATGCATTCCCAGGAAACACGCTGTTTTGATGGTGGGTGGGCTCTCATCCACCACCACCACCCCCCCAACACACCTTGCTGCTTCATCGCACTGGGCACCATCTTTAAAGTCCAACATCTCAGTGCTTCCAGGTCACAACTACTGCATGGAAGATGTTCACAAAAGGCAAGAAGGCTGCAGCCCCCAGGTTTAGTGGTACATCATCTGGAATGCCTTTTGGATGCCATAGAGTCCCGCAGAGATGTCCTCTACCCTCGCTCTGGCCGCAAGGTGGACAGCGGAGTTATCAACCAGGCTTGGGAGGTGGTGGCAGCGATGGTCAGCGCCAATGCCCTGCAAAAGAGGACATCCACCCAGTGCCACTACAGGGTGAATAGTCTCATCCATTCCGCCAGGGTAACTCACTCCGCTCTTCACTTTCAACTCATACATTCACAAACCCATCACAAACCTCAAGGGACAACATCACTAACTCTCACACACACCCTCACATCTCCATCAGACTCATATCCTCTCGAACTCATATCCTCATCCTGTCCATGGCTCCGCTCACCACACAAACATTCCATGCAGTGCCATACATCCTGCTCACACACTCTCCATCTGTTTTCATGCAGAAGCCTGCTCACATCAGTAGGGAGAGCACCCATACTGGAGGTGGAGTGGCCCACATTAGGCCCGTCACTCACTTTGAGGAGTGTGCCATCGCACTGACTGGTGAGGACGTGGGCCGTGCCTGTGGTGACGGTGAGGTCGGCGGTGAACATCCGCCTGAGGATCCTGCACCACATCATCCCTCTCTCAACACAGCTATGAGTGCTCTCTCTCCTGCTTTTGACTCTGCTGCCATGCACCAATTATCTCTACTTTGGTTCACACAGATGTCTGCCAAGTGACCGACACCCTCAGCCAGCTAATCCTTCAGCTCCATGAAGGCCCTCATCTGCAGCCAAGAGGACTCCTCCTCCAGTGAAGAAGTGGAAATAAGCAGCCTGGAAGACCCGTCACAGCAGAGGGAGCAGCTGATTCTGGAGGGAAGTGTGTGTGTGGCAGGGCCTTTCGGAGCCTGGTGCAAGCTCTCTCCCACGCACGCAGAGCCTTCACGTTTCACACTCATCTCACTGTCCTGAGCATTTTCAGGCTGCCTGCTGGGGTTCACTTTCAGTTGTCCATCTGAGCTGACCTGCATCTCCACCCACCCACTGATCACACTCCCATACAGCACCTGATCTTACTCACCGCAACTCTCATTTCACTTTCGATTTAGCAAGCATATTCTGGTTTCACTGCATTGTGCTCCCCTGTCTTTTAACCTCCCCCGGTCACCCATTTCCTTTCCCCCATCACAGTTGACTACCCTGACATCACCTTCCACCTCCCCTCCGTTACCTACCAGCCACAACCCTTTTCCTTTGGGGGTGTCCAGGTGAATGTGCACGTTCCCTTCCTTCCCAAAAATCCCACCCCCATCCACATTCACCTCCCCAACCTCCTCCTTCCCACCCCCAGGGTTTGTGTCTGACTCCAGGTCCCCACCAACCACCCTCGCTGTCCCTTCTATCACTACTGTCGAACATTCACCCTCCCACCCTACTGCCTCAGTCATTCTCACCCTTCCTCCATACCGTGCCCACCCTTAGATTGCTCCCCAGGAGGCAGACATGAGCTTATCCCACCCGACCCATGCATGTTCACCTGCACATCACCCTTCCCCCCCGGTCCTCCCAACTTCCCCCTTCCTGACTCCTTCCTCCACCCTTACCTCTTCTGCCACCCTTAGTACCTCCCATAACTCCTTCTTCCAGCCTTACCTCTTCCTCCAACCTCACTTCTTCTTCCAGCCTCACTTCTTCCTCCAGCCTTACTCCTACCCCCTCCCTGACTCCTTCCTCCACTCTTACTTCTTCCTCCACCCTTACTCCCTCCCCTCTCCGTACTCCTTCCTTTCCCTGGACACCCTCCACTCTGTGCACCCCTTCCTCCCCCCAGGCACTCTCCCATCTCTGCACCCCTTCATACCCCTGGACACCTTCCCCTCTCCACACTCCTTCCCTTGCACTTTCCATCCCTTACACTTACCTCCCCAGTTGCCATCTTCTTACCCATTAACCACCTCTTCCCGTGTTCTCCATCCCCCCTCCCAATCTCACCCGTGACAACTTCATTCCCCCCCCGCAACTTCACCCCATCCTGACACCTTCATCCCCGCCCCCCAACATCACCCCCACGACACCTCTTCCTCTCCCATCCAATCCTAGACCTTCCTCTCCCACCCCCTTGACCATCATCCGTTGTGAGAATCAATGGTGACTTTCCAACTTCCGTGCACTGTTTCGCAGCAGAGCCATTTCCATGAGAATCCACCCAGCATGCCATGGCCGCTCGTCCAGTGTGTCGTTACTGCCAGGCTCCAGCATCTTCTGGTCCTCCAATGTCCACGATGTGGGCAAAGCCCTGGTGAGTAAGTCCTGACTTCTGCACACCACAGCTGTCAAGATGTGTTCTACACCGGTGTGATTTCCCACCGGCGTGGGCAGACGATCCAGTGGGGGGTGGGGAACGATTCCGCAGGGGGTGGGGAACGATTCCTGCAGGCAGGTCTAATAATGATATGCTGACGAATTACAACAAGGTTCCCAATGTCCGATGGCGGAGAACACAGCCCACCATTGGTGGGCTGAGCAGACATTTGCAAACTGGTTTCACACCATCGTGAAACCAATCGCGCCATATTGTCTGCTCTCGCCACTGAACATGTCCTACGCCAGCAGGCACGGAAAATCCCAGCCATGGAAAACCCAACTGATTCATCTTATCTACAGAATGCACCAAAATGCATCTCTCCAGGGCAGCATCGGACATAACGCAATGTAAAAACAGGCAAAGTCAACCAGCAATTGTTCTTCTTAGAGTAGAGAAGATTAAGGATTGATTTAATGTAGATGTTCAAAATTATCTGGGGTTTTGATGGACTAAATATGGAGGGTTAATAACCAAAGAACAACAATTTAATATAATTGGCTAAGGAAACAAAGGGGAGAAGAGGACATTGTTTTTTTTACAATTTATGGTGTTCTGAAATGCACTGCCTGAAAGGGTGGTGGAAGCAGGTTCAATAATAACTTTCAAAAGGGAATTGGATAAATTCTTGAAAAAGATAAATTTTCAGGGCTATAGAAAAAGAGCAGAAGAGTGCATACAAATGTGCAAATTAGGAGCAGGAGTAGGCCACTCAAACCCTTGAAACTGCTCTGCCATTCAATAAGATCATGGTCGATCTGATTGTAACCTCCCACCTACCCCCAATAACCTTTCACCTCCTTGTTAATCAAGAATCTATCTCGCTCTGCCTTAAAAATATTTAAAGGCTCTGCTTCCACTGCCTTTTGAGGAAGGAAATTCCAAAGACTCGCGATCTTCTGAGAGAAAAAATTTCCCCTCAACTCTGTGTTAAATGGGCGACCCCTTACTTTTAAACAGTGACCCCTAGTTCTAGATTCTCCCACAAGAGGAAACATCCTCTCCACATCCACCCTGTCAAGACTCCTCAGGATCTTATATGTTTCAATCAAGTCACATCTTAATCTTTTAAATTCCAGTGGATACAAGCCTAGCCTGTTGGACCTTCCCTCATAAGGCTTTCTTGGTATTAGTATGGTAAACCTTCTCCAAACTGCTTCAAATGCATTTGCATACTTCCTTAAATAAGGAGACCAATACTGTACACAATACTCCAGGTGTGGTCTCATCAGCATCCTAGTCCAACTAATTGGATAGCTCTATCAAAGTGCCAGAACAGGCACGATGGGTTGAGTGGCCTCTTCCCATGCTGTAAAATTCTATGGCCTCAAAATTTACAGGGATGGAGCAGAGCGGAGGGAAACGTGTTTCAGGAGCTATTCTGTTAGCATGGAGTTCTTGCCGATTTCAATGCGGGTCCTCATTATAATTATTTTGACAGTCTGGCCGGCTGCTGTGCAGGAAAGCCAATGGAAAAAGGTTGCAGCCTGAAACCCTTGGGGATGGCCCACAGCAGAATCACAGATTAGTGGGGGCATTGGATTGGCAATCAGTAGGGGCAGAGGACTGAGAAACATTGAGGGTGGCTGGGAGATGTCAAGTGATCACAACAGAAAGTCTAGTTGTGGGGATAGGGGAGCAATCCTGCCCTTCCTCCCCCACAGCAGTGCTTTAAAAAGCATTTGCTTGCAGGATCCACCTGTCATGTGTGTTATAATGATATAAAGGCACCAATCACTCCATAAGGGATTGTGCAAATACGTTGCGGTTTCATTTATTAATTCTAGGCACATGTGAACATATATAGATGGATAGAAAGGTTGAGGACATCGGTAGCATGGCTGTGCGTATGTGTGTGTATGTGTTCTGCTCCAAGCCGAGGTGAAGCTGAGGCTGGATCACGTGACACACTTCCCTTAAAGCAACGCATGCTGCTATCCCTTAAAGACATGTTACAACATCACTGTTCTTGCCTCACTATAACTCCTGGGTTTCCCCAAACCTGGGAAACATGATTGGCCAGTTCTAAGTTACTGTCAAAATCTGAGGCATGGAGCCTCGTTTACATATGATAACTAAAGACCCACCTGTCCAGAGCAAGATACTCATTTACAACCCCTTCCCACACAACCCAGTCCAATTAAAATAGCAACATTTCTTTCACAGTGGGTTGAGGTCAGATTTAAGAAATGAGCTGATTTATCCACACCACCCCCTCCAAAACTCTCTCCCACCTATCGTGGGGAGGTTAAAACTCCCCCATGACTATATAATGCCAGAGGTCTGTGCACTATTGACTTGATTTAATTGTTTGCCAGACTAAAACCCCCATGATAAATGCCTGTTCTTCACAGCCTAATTTAAATATAATGAAAGATTTATAAAATGTATGTTATCCTGTACAGTCTTCATTTTAAACCAGTGCCTTTGATTGAATGTTGCGCCACACAGCACTGCAGAGCACAATGCAGAATATGACAGAGTATAATGTGACCTCAGGAACATGCATTATCTAAAAAACGATATAAATCATCATTACTTCTGACACCTTGCAGTCATACCACACATGAGGGAGTCTCAAGAATATACTCTTGAGACAAAGGTAAGGTTTGTCTAAAAACATTACAAATCCACCCAATTATTTACACGAAAGGAACACTGGTACAGTAATGATCGTGGATAAAAGCACACATTTGGAAGTCAAATATTTGTTCACTGATCCAAAATGTTTTTTTTTTGCCAGAACTGAGTATACTCTATTTGGTAGACAAAGCTGCTCACACAGATATTACATTCAGCTCACTTTATATTATCTGGCCACAAGATCACTTGCTGTCACTCATAGCCATCAACTCCCACAGATTTAGTGTGGGAGTGGAATCAAAAGAGGAAAATTTGCATTGTCTGTGACACATTGTGCTAAAAGCAAGACTTCTCTTTGTGAATAACAGAGCATTGCTACCTCAAAGGATGATAAAAGATGTTGGAGCGTTTATAATATTTGCCCAGTTGCTATAGAGCCAATCTTAGGTTTCCCTTATGAACTGCATTTGAAATTTTGGTTGAGTGTGATGGGGTGAAGGGTCCCACTCAGGCATGACAGCTTATTCAAGAAATGTCATTGACCACACGAGTGGAAAATGCCGATAGGTTGGATTCCCCACCTCAATTGTGCAGAGATGTTGCGGGGGTGGGGGTGTGGGGGTGGGGGTGGGTGTGGGGGTGGGGTGTGGGGGGGGTTGCGGATGAGTGGTGGTGTGTGAGTGGGGTGGGGTAAGGAATGAGAGTGAAAATCAAAACCCTTAAGAGATTATTTACCCTTATGGTCTAGGGCAAGTTTCTCAGGTTTTCCACGTATATCCTTCTCACTGGTCCTTCCTGAGTTATGTCATGCTGCACAGGCTGGATAGAGAAGAATATTGTTTAACCCACCTTGGCACATCAGCCAGAAAAAGAACCAATCCCTTCACCAACTTAAACAATTCCAGGATGTTTGCCTCCACTATCCACCCTGAAAGTCCATTTCACATGTTGGCCCATGTCTCTATAATGAATTTCCTGACATGAATCCTAAATTTATCTTCCAACAGTTTAAAGGTGCACCCTTTGCCCTACTCTTCATTTCATTTAAAGTCAAGTTCCAGATTTACCTGTTCTAAACTTCTGTGTGGTCTCTCTCAGTCATCTTCTTTCAAGGGTGACTAGCCCCAGTTTGTCTACCTTTTCCTCACATCTCATTCCTTTGACAACAGAGGCCAGCCCAGTGGCTCTTGTCTGTGCAGCCTCTGGGGTTGCATGTCCCACCTTTTGTCTCAGCAAGGAGAACCGGATATAATGCTCAAAAGTGTGTGCTAACCAGAGCACCATGCCCTTTGACCTCTACTCCACAGTTTTGGATGTACTGTTCAGCCTGCAGCTCGCTCTATTGATTGCTGCTACATAGGGATTAGAATTTTAAGTGCCAAGTCTACAAATAACTCAAAATCACTTCATCCTCAATTATTTCAACATTTCAACACAATTCATGGAGACTTATGACATCTGTTCTTCTCACTATATACAAAACTGAGCTCTTGTCTATACTTAATTTCTTCTAGCCACTTACATAAGTCATGTTATTTAATCCATAGTAGTGCTTCCCAAACTATTTTCCAATGTGAATCCATTTTAACACTTGGAAATTACCGTGACCCCAGATGCAAACAAAATGAAAACAGCAATAAAGCAGCATAGGAACATTAAGTATATAATTATTATTAAGGTTTGTGTGTTATGAATGAACATACAAAACATCATATGAATATGAAAACCCCTGTTTTTAAAGTACTTGGTTAAAATGTTATTATTTTATGTACTCACCAATCCACTACCTCATCTGAGCTGCTCCAGCTCATGGACCTTGGCCAGAAAGCAATGAATACTATTGACATTCACATTTGCATTCAGCATTACTCATCTATAGCAACATCACACCAAGGTTCCCCAAAGGCCATCTTGGCATTATTGATTTTGTGAGATCAATCAAATAAATGTTTAATTTTCTACTGAGGATTTCGATCTCTCTCCTCCCCCCATACACACAGACACACACACATGCATATGCACACAATGCAATCAGCCCCTCTCCCCCGCCACCCCACCACACACATATTGTAATCGGCACCTCTCCCCCCAACACACCTTCTCCAGTCCTACCATCTCATGGGAGCGTTAAATGACTGTGGGGATGCATTCGCCATCAATTCTTCAAATGGCAGGTAGGGAAAAACTGCTATCCTAAAAATCCTGACCTATGATCAGTCCCTCTCCCCTCCCCCCACCCCCCCCCCCCACCCCCGCCATATACACGATGTAATTAGCCCCTCACCCCACACATACTGTAATTAGCCTCTCTCTCACCTCACACACTGTAATCAGTCCCTCCCCCCTCCCCTCCATATCCAGTGGTAATGTATATCACAATATAGATCAGGAAATTAGGGGTGCATGTAATAACTATAATACAGAAAACATGGGCAATTTCAATCTACATATAGACTGGGTAAACCTAATTAGTACTAATCTTGTAGAGGATGAATTCTTGGAATATATGCAAGATTGTTTTCTACAGCAGCATGGTAAGGAGGCAATTAGGGAACAGGCTTTTTTAGATCTAGTATTGTGCAATGAATAAAGGGCTAACTGATAATCTTGTTATAAAGGAGCCTTTAGGAAAGAGTGACCATAACACGATGGAATTTTACATTAAGCTTGTAAAGTGATGTAGTTCAATCAAAGACTCGTCAAAGACAAAATTTAAAGAATTAATACATAGTTTGCAACAAATACACAACAATTGCTTTAATACACAAAATCCCAGCAAGGGAAGTGTTCCAACAGTGGCTAACAAAAGAAATCAAGGATTGTATTAAATCAAAGGAAGAGGCATATAAATTTGCCCAAAAAGATGGTAAGGCTGAGAATTGGGAGCATCATAGAATTCCTCAAAGGAGGACCAAGAAAAAATTAAGAAAGGGAAAATAGAATATGAGAGTAAACCAGCAAGAAACATAAAAATGGACTGTAAAAGTTTCTATAGGTATATAAAAAGGAAAAGATTAGCAAAAACAAATGTGGGTCCATTACAAGCAGAGTCAGGAGAATTTATAATAGAGAATAAGGAAATGGCAGAGAAACTAAACAAATACTTTGGGCGGAATTTTCCAAGCCCCCTGGTGCCGGGTGTGATAGGTGGCGTGCGTAGGAAATATGATTCGACCTGCTACACGACAGCATGAAGGTCGTGATCGTCCGCTCAGCCCGCCAAGTGGGCCGTGTTTCCCGCTATCGATCAGAGGGGAGCTCATTGCAATACATCAGCACATAATTAAAAGGACATCCTGCCAGGCTCTTGGAACCCCGTCATATCATCCGTCCACATTGGCGGGAAATCACGCCAACGTGTTTCACCACAGCACGCAGGCGACATGCACTTGGTAGCCTTCACTTTGGGGGAACGGAGGTGAGTGAACAGCAGCGTTCTCCACAGCTCACCCATTGTTTACAGGCCTCAGGGTGCCAGTGGGCGAGGGCTACTGATGACTCACCCCGGAGACAACTGCTGAGGGGTGGGGGTGTCCGTGGGGCAAGTGCTGGCCAGCCTCGGAGGCGACTGTAGTCGGTGGGGAGGGTGGGGGTCAAGTGCTGCCCTGGCTCTGCATCCCATGCACAGGCAATCGAGGTAGGGGGGGCGGGGTGCAGGGTAAGTGAGGGAAGTGGCCATGCATTAGGGGCACCTGTATAAACTGACCATGCCTCTGCAACTGAGACAGACCAGGCGCAGCCACAGTGATATGATTGGGATCGGGCTTCTAGCCTGTCCGCCCATGCAAGCAACATGGTGGAACCAATGGGCACCACCCACTCTCCGCCACAGACTTCGGGTCCGCCACCACTTTATTGGAACACGGAGCAGTTGGGCTGCACACGCTGTACAATCTCCTCGCCAATGTTGGTCATATAGCAGTCACTGCTGAAGGCACTCACAGCCCCTTGCAATCTCAGCATCCTGGTCTGGACCAGTGTCCCCCATGTCGCAGGTTGACAGGGCAGCCATGCAGCGCACTCATCTCTAGCCATCCGAGGGTGACCAGCCCTCTCCAGGAAGCGTTAAGGGGCAGTCATACAGGGTAAGGAAAGGTGCTAAGTGTAGCCATGATAACCACGAGTCTCTCTCTTTCATGCTGCAGGAGGACCACGTCAGGATCATGGATCCTGGTGACAGAGCTGTATGCCTGATGGCCTACAGAGACCATAGAAGACAGAGGAGAAAGCAACTGAGGCTCCAGACTGCACAAAGGCAGAAGCAGCAACCTCACGAAGAAGGGGCAGCAAACAGTATAAGACCATAAGACATAGGAGCAGAAATTAGGCCATTCGGCCCATCAAGTCTGCTCCGCCATTCAATCATGGCTGATAAGTTTCTCAACCCTATTCTCCCGCCTTCTCCCCGTAACCTTTGATCCCCTTACCAATCAAGAACCTATCTATCTCGGTCTTAAATACACTCAATGACCAGGCCTCCACAGCCTTCTGTGGCAATGAATTCCATAGATTCACCACTCTCTGGCTAAAGAAGTTTCTCCTCATCTCTGTTTTAAAAGGTCTTCCCTTACTCTGAGGCTGTGCCCTCGGGTCCTACTCTCTCCTACTCATGGAAACATCTTCCCCACATCCACTCTATCCAGGCCTTTCAGTATTCTGTAAGTTTCAATCAGATCCCCCCTCATCCTTCTAAACTCCATCGAGTATAGACCCAGAGTCCTCAAACGTTCCTCATATGTTAAGCCTTTCATTCCTGGGATCATTCTCGTGAACATGTACAAATGATCAACACCCGTGCCCAGGCTGTGCAACTACTTTTACCTAACTTTCCTAACCCTGCCGCTACATCTTGGTGCTCCCTGGACATTCACAGCGGAGGTGGAGGCAGCCTGCTGACTATGGCGCCCTGTCTGTGATGACTTTGGCGGGCGTCCTCTGGAGGGCCTTACTTGGTGGGCCCTGGCCTGCTTTCGGGGTCCAGCTGTGTGGCAGTGGCACCCTCCTCAGCCTGTGAAGCTGGATCTGTGGAGGTCTCAGGAAGAGGGGATTCAGATGGGCCGGTCACTCCCAGAGTCACCTGGGTGGATGGCCCCGGAGTGTGCACCTGCTGATCCTCCTCCCTATGGGTGCCCGAGGGCCCCTGGCTGACTCTGTGAGCGGAAGGGGTAGCTGGAATGAGATTGAGCTGCCCAGCACCCACCTCGCGTACACACTATTGGACAATGGTATCAACGATGGAGTTAAGTCCATGCAGCAGTGCAGGAGTAAAGTCCTGGACCAAGGTCTCCATGGCAGCCACCATCCTGCCAGTGTTGACCTCAGTGCATTGAAATGCCAGCACTATCACCTCAGCCCGAAGATTGATGGAATCCTCCAACGTGCCTTGCAATCTGAGGAGTGCAGCGTACATCCCTTCCTGATGTTCCCGAGCTTGTCTTTGCAGCTCCAGCAGCTGTGCCATGACCGAGTCCAGAGGCTTGTCTTCTGACTCGGACTCAGCACCGTTCTGGCCTCCAGCAGTCCTCTGAGTGCCGGGGACCTGGGAAATCCCTGCCTCCGCCTGCTGTGGATCAGACAGTGCGATGTGCTCACCAGATTGTGATCCCGAGGCTACTCTAAAGCTAGGTCCCACCGAGGTGTGTGTCTCTGTGCTGGTGGAGGGTGTGGGTGAGGCTGTGACGGGACTTCAGGGAGGGTGTCTCCAGATTCCTCTTCAGAGGTTTCTTCAGGGCTTGATCGGAGGCCCTGGGTCATGGACTCTGTCGGCTGTTTGGCAGGTGTGCCTGTGAAAGCAAGGGGAGATAATTAGTGCCTGGTAGTGGCCTGTGAAACAGGACACATCACTCACAGCATGGTTATCTGATGGATGTTGCACTGCTGGACCCTCACTTGGTAGAGCAGCACCGACCTCACTGTCAGCACAGGACCCGTCCCGGTCATCGCCGGCCAGCTGGATGGCTCTGTTTTCGAATTCTGCGAAAACTTTGATCTCCAGCATCCCCCCACCTGTCTGTGACCTTTCCCTCCTGTTGTGAGCCAGTTTGTCCTGCATGGATAGAGATGGGGAGAGTGTATCAGGACACCTGCCAGGCCAGATGATAAGTACACCTGGCCTGTGTGGGTGGTGAGTGGTCCCATGGACGGGATGAGGACAATGACGGTGTGTGTGAAAGAGTGAATAGTGATATCCCTTGCACTGGCAGTGAGTGAGGGCCCTGTGGATGTGTGCTGGGTTTGTGAGTTGGGAGTGATGAAAAGAGTGACTTACCCTGGCGGAACGAAAGAGATCATTCATCCTTTTGTGACACTGGGTGGCTGTCCTCCTCTGCAGGGTGTTTGCACTGACCACCGCTGCCACTGCCTCCCAAGCCGGGTTGGTGACTTTGTTGCCCATCCTGTGGCCAGAGCAGGGTAGAGCACATCCTGGCGGGGCTCTGTGGCATCCAGCAGTCGCTCAAGGAACCTATCGTTGAAGTGAGGGCTGCAGTCTTTTTTCCTTTGCTGGCCATGTCTCCTGGGCAGCGGTGGGGAGCTAGTGGTGATGCGCACTTTGCTGGCGGCTGC
Organism: Cetorhinus maximus; assembly: GCF_964194155.1. Taxonomy (NCBI): domain Eukaryota; kingdom Metazoa; phylum Chordata; class Chondrichthyes; order Lamniformes; family Cetorhinidae; genus Cetorhinus; species Cetorhinus maximus. The sequence continues at coordinate 103,367,180 of NC_135895.1, forward strand.
CTTTTTAGATGGCGGCCAACATGATGCAACAGCAGGGTGATGGCGGGTGGGCAAATGAGAGCCCACTCACTATGCAAATGGCGTGTTTTGCGGGAGTGAATAAATATTGAGGCGGGCTCGGGACAATGTGACATGAAAACCCACCATTTTTGTCGGCGGGTAAGACTCCATTTTACCCACCTGCTACTGCACTTAGTGCAATTCTGGGAAAATTCTGCCCTTTGTGTCTGCCTTCACAAAGGAAAATACTAAAAACCTCCCAAAAAATAATGGAGAATCATGGGATAGTGTAAACGTGTAAAATTGCAAGATATTAATATTAGTTAAAAATGGAATTAATGGGACTTAAAGTAAATAAATCCTCTGGACCTGATGACCTATATCCCAAAGTATTGAACAAGGTTGTTGCAAAGATAGTAGTTGCATTGGTGGTCATTTTTAGAAATTCTGTGGACTCTAGAATGGTTCCTGCACATTGGAAGGTGGCAAATGTAATCGCACTTTTTTTGAAAAGGGGGGGAGAAAAAACGGGAAACTACAGACCTGTTAGTCTGACATCAGTAGGAGGGAAAATGCTAGAAACTAGAATAAAGGGTGTGATAACAGAATACTTAGAAAATGATGGTAGGATTGGACAGAGTCAACATGGATTTATGAAAGGGAAATCATGTTTAACAAGCCTGTTGGAGTTTTATGAGGATGTAACTCGCAGAATAGATAAGGGGGAACTGGTAGATGTGGTATATTTAAATTTTCAGAAAGCTTTTGATAAGGTCCCACACAAGAGGTTGGTAAACACAATTAGGGTTTGGCATGGATTGAAAATTGGTTAATGGGCAGAAAACAGAGAGTAGGAATAAATGGGTCATTTTTAGGTTGGCAGGCGGTGACTGGTGGAGTACTGCAAGAATGAGTGCTTGGGCCTCAGCTATTCACAATCTATATCAATGATTTGGATGTGGGGATTAAATGTAATATTTCCAAGTTTGCAGATGACACAAAACTAGGTGTAAGTGTGAGTTGTGAAAAGGATGTAAAGACACTTCAAGAGTATTTGGAGAGGCTAAGCGACTGGGCAAAATGTTTTCAGATGGAATACAATGTGGAGAAATGTGAGGTTATCCACGTTGATAGGAGAAACAAAAATACACAGGGCAGAATTTTCTGCCTGTTGGGCGGGCGGGAAGCCGATCCCCACCGGAGAAGCAGGCCCTGCCGCCATTTTATGTGGGCAGGCCAATTAAGGCCCGCCCAGCGTGACGTCCGGCGGGAAGCGCTATGTGCTTCCTGTGTGGGCAGGGGGGATTCCCCAAAAGTGAGAGTGCGCTCTTTCGCGCATGCGCACGAAAGAGCGCTCATCTCCCTGAGGCTAAGTGCTGCTTCAGGGAGATCACTTCCACCTTTAAAAAGATTAAAAATAGAAAAAAAAAATTCCCTAACATGTCCCCCTTATGTGACAATGTCACACGAGATGGGACATGTTCATAATTTACACTATAACTTTATTAAACTTTTTAAAACCCTGCATGAAACCTGGATGAGGTTTCATGTTTTTTCTACTTCCCGCCGGGGCTCCTGGCCAACCCGCCAACCTTAAGGTTGGACGGGCAGGTCCTTTAATTGTTTAAATGATCCTGTCAATGGCCTCAATTGGCCATTGACAGGTCGGCGGGTGCACAGCTGATTTTGCTGTGCCCCCGCCTTCCTGAAAATTTAAATGGGGCGGGATGACGTTGGGGGTTCCACCCGACAGCATCCCGCGTCATTTTATGCGTCGGCGAGTGGGCCCCACCCCCTGCTCACCGACGGCAAAATTCTGCCCAGAGTATTTCTTAACTTATGAGAGGTTGGGAAGTGTTGAACTTCAAATGGACTTGGATGTCCTCGTTCATGAGTAACTGAAAGCTAAAATGCAGGTACAGTGAGCAATTAAGAAGGCAAATGGTATGTTGGCCTTTATTACAAGAGGATTTGACTATAGGAGTAAAGATGTCTTACTGCAATTATACAGAGCCTTGGTGACATGGCACCTGGAGTAGTGTGTGCAGTTTTGGTTTCCTTACTGTTAGAATTCCATATCTCCAAGAACTATAAGTCTTTTTTTTAAATTATAAGGACATTTAATTATTTAGACTTACTTGGGGACTGACCTGGATTGTTTTTAAAGGATTATAAGTTCATTGTGGACAATGAGCAGGCTACTTTCTTCCAAGAAATCACTTGACTTCAGCTAAATGACCAGCAAGCACCTGGGCAGATAAGAGCTAATTGTATTTGAGCCTTAATTGCTGGTGAGAAAAAAAACTGCTGCTTCCAGGCTGTGGGCCCCAGCTGACTTTCTGGAAAGCAACTGACCGGAGATGAGTTCTGTTTGAACATGTTTTTTGGAGCTCAGTGTTTTGAGAGCAAACAAAGAAGGAAGGTTGATTTCTCTCTCTGTCTCTCTCTCTCTCTCTCTCTCTTTCTTTCTTTCTCCCAGTCTTGCCTGGAGTTCAGTGTGTGTCTACCTTCAGCCAGAAAACTCTGATCTCAGTGTGGCTCGTCGGTATTTGGAAGCCTGAGAAACTGCGGCCAGGGAGAGTTCCCAAGGACAGTGGTTTACTAAAGCTCCTTTGGAAAGAACTTCTAGACAACTACTGTGACCAGTGAGCTGTCTTCGCATGCTGGACCACCAGATTGACAGAATCAAAATCCTTTGAACTTAATCCTTTTCTCATGATGTGCTCCCACTGGGAACAGGTGTTTTTTTTTCCCCCTATGCCGATCTCTGCAGAGACCCTATTTGTTTTGTCCTTTGTTTTGTGTGTGTGTGTGTGTATGTGTGATGGGATTTAAAAGGGGTGCGGTTAAACTTGCAGATTACAAGTTGTATATTAACCAGTTCTCGCAACTTGTTTTTACAAATAAATTTCATTTCATAATAAGTCAATTGTTCTGAGTGTATTGAAAGAAGCCTGGTTAAAGTTTCTTTTATTCTTGGTCTAAAATTAACGAAAGTGAACAATTGACCATTTTGGTGATTGAATTAAACATTTACACTTGTGGTGCGACCCGTGGAGTAGTGGGTCTAGAGAAACTGTACACTCTCCCCATCCCGGTCATAACATTACCCAAGGAAAGGTATTCTTGTCATAGAGTGAGTGCAACGAAGGTTCACTGAGTTAATTCCTGGGACGGAAGGATTGCCCTATGATGAAAGATGAAATAGACTGGACCTTTATTCTATGGAGTTTAGAAGAGGTGATCACATTCAAACATACAAAATTCTTGCACTGCTCGACAATGTAGATGCAGGAAACATGGGGGTCTAGAGCCAGGAAACACAGTCTCAGGATAAGGGGCAGGCCATTTAAGACTGGGAAGTGGAGGAATTTCTTCACTCAGAGGGTGGTGAATGTTTGGAATTCTCTGCCCCAGAGTGGTGGGGGGATTTAGCTGTTGAGTATGTTCAAGGCTGAGATCGATAGGCTTCTACATATTAAAAACATTAAGGGATATGGGGATGCAGGAAAATGGTGCTGAAGTACAAGATCAGGCATGATCTCATTGAACGACAGAATGGGTCAGAAGGACTGAATGCTATTCCAGCTCTTATTTCTTATATTCTTATACACACACGTTAATCATCCCCTCTCTCCCCCTCACACATTGTAGTCAGCCCCTCCCCCTCACCTACTGTAATTAGCCCCTCCCCCACACACACACTGTAATTAGCCCCTCTCTCCCCCCAACACACACTGTAATCAGCCCCTCCTCCCCACTTATGCTGTAACTAGCCCCTCCCCCACACATACAGTACAATCATCCCCTCTCCTTCAGGCACAAACATTAGGCACTGGCAGCCAGCAGAGAGTCACAGCAGTTCTGATGGCCCAATCCCGAGCCCAAGCCATTTCCAAATGGTCAGTAAGATGGCTACCAGTGCGGAGCTCAGATCCAGTAGAAAGATTCAATAGGAGAAAGAGGAATTGTTCTTCCACAGAACTAGCTTATTTCACTTCAATAATGCAGCAATAAAGTGCAGATCACAATGACATGACTCGGGGAGTGAGAGAGAGACAGAGAGACAAGGAGGGCAAGGGCAGGGCCAGATCCTAGCTGGGCCTCAGTGAGGGGTGCAGTCACAGAGAAGGGGGAGATGGTGACCCCATTCGCTGTTTCTGTGATCCCAATTCAGATTGTGACCCACAGTTTGGGAACCACAGATCTTGCGGTTTCCCTCCTGGGCGCAACAACAGCTGCAGGCCACGCTATACAGGAGTTTCCCTCTGCCTTCCCTCCAGCTGAAAAAGTTGGAAAGAGGGCGCCTCCATTTTGGGGCACCTTCTCTCTTACTTACCTGCCATGGCATTATGCTCCTGCTTTCAACAAGGCTTCCTATTGGTCTCCAGCTTCAAGAGCCCGCCTGCCATCCTCAATTGGATGGTGAGGCCACCCTCTGGCCAGTAATTGGCCAACTCGGCGAATATCACAATGGCTGACCATAAAGTGCAGGCTTCTGTACTCCATGTGAACTTGACAATGGGGTACAGAAGCCTGCGGTGAAAATCCTGCCTTCAAACTAAGAGTGAAATCAGTAAGCACTTCCCCACGCAAAGGAAAATCCAGCCCCTAAAATGCTGTGGATGCTGGGTCAATAGAAACTTTCAAGGCTAGGATGGATAGATTTCTCTTAGGCAGGTAAATTGGGTTGGGCTACTGACCAGCTAAAACTCGACTGAATGTTGTAGGCTTGAGGGGCTAAATGTCCTACTCCTGGTCTTATATTCAGCCAGTTTCCTAATCAATCCCAGGTTTTACTTTGAATTCCAAACCATTTTAAGTTCAATAGCAGCCCGTTATGCAGAACGTTGTCAAAACATTTTTTTTTGCAGGGATGCAGGAGGTTTGTTCACAGCCACCCTCTGATATCACTCTTGGACTAAGAGCCAGGGGCATGGAATAGTCAGGCGATAAGGAGATTTTCCACCTACCTCTGTGCCAATGACTCTCTGCACAGTATGGTTCAGATTGGAAAATGAGCAGAATAAGGGATCCAATTGTGTTTCCTTTTGCAAATCTCTTATCATTTCACCTCAGCTGCTTTAAGAATCTTTGAAGGAACAGCATGAGTTCCACTCTAGAGTCACTGGTTGGAAGTTCCTTTCTGCCAGAGATTAGCACCAGCAGCTCAAATTGACATTTTTTGCTTCATGTGTGGATTCCTCAGTCAGCAGGCACCTGTCAAGACACGGAAACTCAAATCTTTAGACAAATCTGCATTTTAATTTGTGTATTTGCTGAAAGTGTGACTCTTTGAGGAATTTTATGATTTTATATTCCATTAACTCTTCAAGCATAGAAACTGATTTTTTTTTAAATCTCTTAGAAAGCCTACCATCCTCCTGTAGTTGTCTTTTGAATAATTGGATGTATCCTGAAGAAAGAACAACTGAGAACAGAGTGAGCCCAAGCTGTATTTACAGCACAGTAGGTTACAAATGAGTCATTCTAATCACTGCAGTAGAGATCAAGGGAATAACCATGAATGTTGAAAATCTGAATTTGATGTAGACGATTCTAGAAACATGAAGCAAGTCTCGGGAAAGAACAAACAGACAGGGGCTCTTTCCCCTAGATAAGTGACGGCTGAGAGGTGACCAGATCGAAGGGTTTAATAGTGTAAACATAGAGAAGGGGCTCAATTTTGTGTCGATTATAATTGTGACACTAATAGCACATGCCATTATTATGGAGAAAATCTACTACTTGTGAAGTCAACCCATACTCAGTTAACCACAGAAATTTGGAAGTTGCTGTCAGAGTTACCACACAGGCTATGCTTTAACAGTCCTTGCTGATAATATTCTGCAGGGAAATCCATGGAAAGGCATGAAGTTGGACGACTTACCCACTAGTTACCACCAAACATACGAGAAAATATTTGGATTAGTGTATTCAAGAGTAAGCGAAGTTTTAATGGCATGAAAGAGATAATTATTACCAAAGCAAGCTCTCTGGCACTGAAAACTTAATTTTATAATTGTGAAGACTGGTCCCGTCAGAATTTAATTGGTGTTAGAGATATCAAAATTTGCATTTTACTTTTTCTATCTCTTTTGTCCCTCTCTCTCTCATTCTTTCAGCCTTATCTTTCTTTTCTAGTCTTTATTTAGCTTTTCAGACACAATTTAAACCCAATTTATACTTCCTGGTTTAGATTCCATGTGGTTCAGTGAGGGTTCTTCAATCTGATTGGTTGAAGAGCTTTGCTGTTTCTTGCCCTGCTCACAGATGCTACAGGGCACCATGCTGGATCAGACACTGGGTGTCAGTAAGCTTACACTCAAAACGCCAACAAAAACTGTGGGCACTTTCCAGCGTAATGAATGGCAACGACATTTCCTCACTCATGACCGCTGTTACATTTCAACTTGTGAGACAGAGCAAAACTGAAGGCCATAAATTCACATAAAGCCACAGACCAGCAAAAAGCAATGGTTTTGCGGATAAAAACCACAATAATAACAGCAGAAATAGAAACAGACAGCCAGCAAGCAAACAATGACTTAAAAGAATTAAGTGTTTCTACTGCCATCGTAATGGACACATTATGCGATATTGTAAAGACAAAAGAACCAGAAGAAACAGTCTCAGATATTTACTCACTACACAACTTAAAAATGGGTAAAACGGAGCCAATCTACATGACAGTGAAAGTCAACAGGAAACCCAAGCGAATGGATGTGGGGCATCCAGGACAGCTATGGGGGAACACGTTTAAATATCTGAATGGAGGAGACCACTCATTAAGTCTGGAAAATTCAGATGCTAATTTAAAGACGTATACTGGTGAAGACATACAAGTAAGAGGTATATGCAAGGTTCCAGTACAGTATGAAAATCAGTCTGTTAATTTACCCCTGATAGTGGTGGCAGGGAAGGGTACAAGTTTACTTGGTCAGAACTGGCTTAAGAAAATAAAGTTGGAGTGGTCCGAGATTTTTCAACTCAGAATGAAAGATCTACAAGAATTATTACAGAAATATGCTTCCATTTTCAGGGAAGAGCTCGGGAAGATTGAGGGGCTGCAAGCTAAAATCCACGTGGATCCTGGAGCAACCCCCAGATATTTGAAGGCGAGGCCAGTCCCCTGTGCATTACGAGAAAAAGTGGATATTGAATTGGACAGGCTGGAAAGGTTGGGAGTCTTACAACCTGTACAATTTCCCGAATGGGCAGTGCCCATAGTTCCAGTACTAAAGCCTGACCAGAGTGTGTGAATATGCGGGGACTACAAGTTGACCATTAACAAAATGGCCAGACTTGAAAGGCAGCGTATAACAATAGCTGATGAATTTTTTGTACTCCAAGTTGGCAGGGGGAACGGTATATACAAAATGCGACATGAGCCACGCTTACCAGGAAGTCGAGCTAGAAAAGGCCTCTCGGGATTTTATGACTATCAACACACATAGGGGTTTATACCAGTACACCAGGTTACCCTTCGGAGTCTCATCGGCTTGTGCCATTTTCCAAGCAAAAGAAGTGGTTTACCTGGGTCATAGGGTCGACTCGCGCGGCCTTCACCCAGTAAAGACAAGGTGAGAGCTATTTGTAAGGCGCCAGCACCGAAAATCACCACAGAACTCAAGTCTTTCTTGGGAATGATTAACTACTATGGTCGTTTTCTCCCAAATTTATCAACAGTACTGGCTCTATTATACGGTTTACTCAAGAAAAACCACAGATGGACTTTGCAAAATCCACAACAAGAGGCTTTTGCAACAGTAAAGCAGTTACTACATTCATCGGCTCTGTTGGTACACTTTGACCCAAAGAAGTAATTAATTTTGACCTGCGCTGCATCCCCTTACGGAGTAGGGGCAGTACTCTCCCACCGGATGACGGATGGCTCCAAACGGCCCATTGATTATGTCTCAAGAACACTCAGCGTGGCAGAATAAAGATACTCACAAATAGAGAAAGAAGGCTTATCCATTGTATTTGGCATTAAGGAGTTCCACCAATACATCCATGGTTGGCACTTCACCATTGTATGCGATCACAAGCCACTATTAGGCTTGCTCAGGGAAGATAAGGCAAAACCCCCAATTGCCTCAGCACGCATCCAAAGATGGGCATTGATTCTAGCTGCTTATGAATATATTTTTATCCATCAGTTGGGGAGCCAGATTGCAAATATCGATGCACTGAGCCGATTATCTCTAAAGGACAGCAATGTGAACGTCCCCATCCCTCAAGAACTTGTCTCGGTATTAAACTGTCTGGATTCATCACCAGTACATGCCAAACAAATAAGAGAATGGACAGACCGTGATCCAGTTTTGTCTCATGTAAGAGAACAAGTCTTACAGGGATGGTCTAATGAGCCAAATTCTGATGAATTGAAGCCCATATTTTAATAGGAGATATGAGCTCACCTGCCAGCATGGCATCTTCCTGTGGGGAGCGAGGATCATTGTGCCTCCGAGAGGAAGAAAGTCATTATTGACCGAATTGCACAGTGCTCACCCCAGCATCTCCAGAATGAAAATGTTGGTACACAGCTACTTATGGTGACCAGGGGTGGACAGAAAAATTGAAAACTTAGTCAAGAGCTGCATACAGTGCCAACAGGTACAGAAATTTCCCCATTCTGCTCCATTGCATCCCAGGGAATGGCCAGGAAGGCCATGGGTTTGCCTCCACGTTGACTACCTGGAGCCTTTTTTGGGTGCAATGCTCCTTTTGATTACAGACGCTCACTCAAAGTGGATGGATGTATACAAGGTGAGATCACCCACATCTGCTGCCACCGTAGATATTTTGCATCAGAGTTTTGCAATACATGGTTTACCAGAGATAATAGTGCCTAATAACGGAACAGTGTTCATCAGCAAGGAATTCCAAAGATTTACAAGTCTCAATGGCATAGCATGTCAAGACCTCGCTATACCACCCTGCGTCCAATGGTATGGTCTAGCGGGCAGTCCAGACCTTCAAGTCTGGGATGAAAAATCTAGATGGAGACTCTACTGCAACTAGATTATCATGTTTCCTACTCAGCTATAGGACTACGCCACACATGACCAGCAGTATTGCCCCCGTAGAGTTATTGATGAAGAGGCGTCTCAGGACACGGTTAAGCCTCTTAAGGTCAAATTTAGGAGGGCGGGTAGAGAGAAGTCAGGAGGCCCAGAAAAATGGACACGATTACCACAGTCGTGAAAGGAACTTCACTGTTGGAGACACAGTTTTTGCAAAGAACTTTGGAGATGGGCCCAAATGGCTATCAGTCGAAGTCAGTGCAGTGACAGGACCCCTGTCCAATTACATATCGGTTGAATTAGGAGACATGTAGATCACCTCAGGAAAAGGGAAACAGATCTACAAGGAAGCATTCCCATTGGAGTCCATACCACATGTGGAGGGAACTCCACTTGGTTTAGAAGTGCCTGTAGGATCCGTTGTGCCTGAGAGAGTCAAAGACACAAACTTGCAGGTTCCTACTGGAGAGCCTAGTGGGCAGATGACTCTTGCGAGGGAGGCCTTGGATAAACCATCCAAAGTCGTAGAATGACGTCCGACGTGTTTGAAGAAGCCTCCAGAGAGACTGAATTTGTAAATAGTTTATTTAGGTAAATAGTTGATATATTGTAAAGATTGTTAATTGTACTTTCGAGTAAAGGGCGAGCGATGTGGTAACCTGAGGTGCAATACATCTTTAAGAGAATGTGAGCAGATTGACCACGTGACTGTATTACCCAATTGCTGTGTAGCATAGGCTACAATGTTACTCCGTAGTTTAGAATGAGGTCTGGTTAGAGAAGTGCATACTGTGTTAGTGCTCTGTTACTTGTGTAAATAAACAGCATGTGCTTCATCTTACATTGGTCACTGTGTCTGCAGTATCTTGCTTACCAACTCACTCACCAGTAGATAGGCATGCAACCATGTTCGCTGAGCCAAGCAACCCAATAGCAGGAATGTAACAGCCACCATAACTAACAATTGAGTCAAATGGATGCTTTTAAGCGGCATGTAAAGGGAAGCTGGATAAACGCTAGCGGGAGAAAGGAATTGAAAAATATGCTAAGAGGACAAGATAAAGAAGAGTGGGTCAAGGGGCTCAGGTGGAGCGCAAACATCATCATATACCACTTGGGCCTGTTTTAGTGCTGTAAACTTTCTGCAATTCTATTGACATTAGTCAGCATCTGAAAAAGAGAGGCAGGTTTACATATGGAATAGGAGTCATTGCTTGAACGCCATGACAGTCCACAAATGTCTTTAGAGCTGCTCTTGCTCTGTTACCAAAACCCTGAAATGCAGCATGTGATACAAATTTAACATTGTTTCCACCTCAAATCCGGCAAAACTCCAATGGCGGTGCAGGAGCAGCTCCAAGGACAGCCTCAGCTTTTGCTTGCTGTTGGCATCGGAGTGCTTAACTGCCCGTTTGACAGACAAGGAAATACTGAGGCACACACAAGTTAAGTCAGACAGAACTGGGCTGACAAGTGGTGTATTATCCTCGCCAAGAAAGCCAAATCAATAACTCTTGTCGAGGAAGATTGACCACACAGTTGCTCACTCATCTTTACTATATAAGAACTATGGACTCTCTTTAGTTACAAAAATATAGCTGCTTGGGCTGGCAATTGGATCTGATCTGTACAGAAGAAAACAAAAAAGCAAAAGTGTAAAATCCACCAGGAGAGTAGAATTAGTAATAAATGTCTGTCCTACTTGTCACCAGTGACAAATAGAATATTTATCGAAACCTATACCTATCCAAATGAAATGGTTCAGCCCTGGCGTTTTTAATCTTTCTCATAGAATTAGTACAATCCAAAGCTATGCAGACCAATGGAATTGGGCAGAAAAAATAACCTTTGCCATAACACAAATGCTTGCATTTATGTTCTTTAACAATGTAAAACATCCCAAGGTACTTCAAAGGAGCAATTATCATATAAAATTTCACACCGAGTCACATGAAGTGTCATTGGCCTGGATTTTGCAGGGTGAGGGACTAACGTCTCACCCTGCATAATATTTTTATAAAATATATACAGAGATACGCTCATTGCTATCTCAAGAACTTTCAAACTGGACAAAGACCTAAAATGTCTAAATCTATGTCTGACTCTGACCCTGAACAAAAGTTGCTACTTGGCAGTATCAGAGAAACTCGCATGTCATTATTTGGCTGCAGAGGCCAAATTTAAAGAGAGCTATACAAGGCCACCTGCATTTCTTAACCCAGGCTGGCCAACAGGAGTCTACTTGTCTGCTAAGACAAAGGGCCCTGCAACCTTCCTTTCAATTCTTTAATGGTTGAGACATTCAACAATCTCAGGGACCAGACAAGGGATACATATCCTTTGTCAAAAGCAGTGTGAAGAAGTGGGAATCATGTGACATGGACCTTGATTTGTGGAATCAGTAATATTGCCTTGCTGCTGCAAAGTCTCAGTCTGCCATTTCACCATCTAACCAGCAACATCACAAACAAGAAGCTCTGGCCCAGGTTGTACACCCGGCCCCATCCACACTGCTTCTGCTGGAAATTGTGTACCATCACCTGCAAGACAAGCATGCCTATCTCATCATGTGAAGTCAATGCCAATGGAAAAGTGAATTATCCAGCATCTGTTTTCAACCCAACTTCTATGAAAGAGTACTTCAATGGACTTTGATTTTGGACCCTGGAACCCATGCAAAATTATATTTCTTTTCTCTGTGGTCTCTGCAATGTAAATCTCTCTTTTTTCCATCTTTCTTTTACTGTATGAATGCAAAGGAGGCAACTTTGCGACCCTCCTCCTACATTTTGAGTGCATGCAAACAAACTAACCCTTTGAGTTCATCCTATCTCAAGTTTGCTGTGGGATTATTAAAGAAAATTGGATCACACCAAAACCCAGGGGTTGGGAAATATGCCACTGTTTATAAAAGGGGAAACAAATCAAAACACCTTTCTGTTACGGACGGGTGGTGAGAGGAGAAATTAGAGCTGTTTAAATTAACCCCCTCCTGCCCATAACAAGGGACACAGGGTTTGGGGGGTGTTGAGGGGAGGGGGTTGGTGATGGTGAACTGTCAATCGTCACCGTCATTATCCCTCTGAAACTGACTACAACTTCAGGATGTCATGCATGTGCAGATTAACACGATAATGTTGAAGTCGCGAACTGTCACTCAGGCCTTTGACGCAGGCTACGCTGAGCCGACTATCACTGAAGTCAGTGTCATTTAAAACTTTAAAAATATTAACAAAATTTGATGAAGAACAGAACCTATCCTGAAAAATTAATGTTAATAATTGTGGAGTTCTGGCAAATGAATAATTTGTAGATTCTTGAGCTATTTTTACTACAGGTCAAATATCCTTTATCCATACATCTGAAAACCAAAAAACACCTAAAAACCGAATGTTTTTTTAAAAATGGCTATGCAGTTAAGTTGTATTTTTTAATTCATTCATGGGATGTGGGCGTCACTGGCTAGGCCAGCATTTATTGCCCATTCCTAATTGACCTGGAGAAGGTGGTGGTGAGCTGCCTTCTTGAACCGCTGCAGTCCATGTGGTGTAGGTACACCCACAGTGCAGTTAGGGAGGGAGTTACGTATGTTCATAAAGCAATGTAATATATTACAGGTATACTAAGTGTTAACAGTAGGGTGTGTGAGAGTTGGCAAATGGAGAAACAACCTAATATTGTAGACTATAGCTAGCCTAGGCTTAGGCTATAGTAATGTGAGTAGGCCTGGGCCTACCATATATGGGTTAGATCCAAAAACCGAAAATATCAAAAATTCCGAAACGCAATTGGCCCCAATGGTTTTGGATAAAGGATACTCGACCTGTACTAATAATTCTTTTTTTTTTAAGTTTTCTCAGAATATTTTAGCTTCTACCTTCACCCCATATATATGTCCCAATCTTTAAATTGCTCTATGTAAACATTTTTAAAAGTGATTTTATTTTACTGATTTTTGTTTCCCATTTGGGGGAGGGGGGGAGATGGTAGTCGGTGAAAATCCTTGAATGTGATTGGGTGCTTGGACAGTCTGATGACATCACCTCGCATGGTGATAGAGGTGAAATTCTTACCTCTGACCCCAAACTCTGGGTCTCTAGAGCAGGTGACCAAAACAAAGACATAGATTCTCAGGAGCAATCCATGCTACAACATCAGAGATACCTTCATCCACAATATTATGAATAGAGCAACACCAATAGCATTACCTGTGCTTAAGCCAGCTAATGTCAGGGCCCACTCAGCATAACTGAGGCTGGCTTCCATCTATAAAGATGTCCTTGTGCATTAAAGCGCTGAACCAGGCTTGCAGGATCAAAGTAGCAAGGTTTGAGATATAGCACCTAAAATAAATTTTCTGGTTTACTCTGCATTCTCACAAACCCACCAGGGCTAATCCATATAACTGGTTACAGCCAGTTCCTCTATCACAAAATAAGGAAAATAAAATGATTCGGAGATACATTAGTTGGGAGGGAGAGTATTCCCTCCAACACAAACTGGGTGCATTCAGACAATTGAAATACAAATTTTAAAAATCATGCAGTTTGAGACCTAGTATTGTAATACCTAACACATGTGTTGTCCTTCTGCCTTTGTGACCTGGATTGCAATCTAACCCTGAATGATGAGATGAAAGCCATCTCTTATTATTAGATGTAAAAGTCCTACATTAAATGAATTTGGAAAAAGAGTTCCCAATTGGCATAACTATGCAGCACAAAATCACAAAATTGTGGTTTAGGTGCATTATTGAGGCAGATTTGAGGGATCAAGCAACCCCATTTTGTTCCTGACGTGGGTACGCTGGTTAATGGCAAGCGGCAAAGGGTAGGAAAATGTTTAATTTCCTAGCACTAACATCCGACTCTATGACATCTCTGATTGCCTGTCTATTCACAAGAGGAGGAAAAAAATGAAGAAGTTTAACACTCAGCTGAAGTAAAGAAGGGCATTAATCTGTCAGAATGATTATAGTGCCACTTACAACTAATTCGACAAGCACAAGAGGTGCAGATACTGACAAATTGCACATGAAAAGACCTCTGACAGGCATCGACATTCACTTCAATGTTTTTGACATACAAAGAAGTGGAGTTTGTTTACTCCAGGTCAACGTGATCTACGCTACAAAAGGAAAAAGGGGAGATTGCTCGTGGATTTAGTAAACAATGTATTTTCAGTATTATCTCCTTCCAAGCCTTGCATTCTTTCTTAGACAAGGTGACAGGGAAGGAACCAGCCCCCTGGCTTCTGTGAATGTCACTCTTTCTAGTTGAATTATATAGCAAAAGTGTTTCTTATGATAGCAGCTCCTGATTCCAACACTGTAGAAACTGCCCCTTCATATTGCACAATGTTTCCCATCACATCTAAATGCTTTCTTCAGTTAAAGCTAGTGATTGAACCAAGAGCTAGCCACAAATGATTGGTCGGAGAATGTCCGTACAACAGTCATTTATTCATTTGTACTCTGCCTGAAGGAACTTGGCTCAATGTCTGCTGTTGCTTCATCCACAGTTGCTTTCTTGGCAGTTTTTGTCAGCAGTGGCTACTTTGTCTTCCATTGTCTACCACTCTCAGACGGCTGGGCGAGGAGGCAGGTCCCAAGTCTACCTCAGCTGGAATGGGGATCAAACCCACATGGTTGGCATTATTCTGATCCACATGCTAGCCAACTGAGCTAACCAGTCCCCTCCATACAACAACACAACTGCGAAAGAAACACTTCCCCACACCTGTTAGCAAAGTAACACAAATCACTCCCTCCTCATGTATTCTACTGGTTTCACAGGGAACACTATAATGGTGAGCGTCATTTGGAACTATTGCTTAAGGTGGCACTTAAGGCACTTTTAGCAGCTCCAACTCCATCTTGTTTCTATTGTCTGGTAGCCACTGATATCAGACCCTGCTCTTGGCACCGAAGTAATGATCTAAATGCAACAAAATAAAATCAGTGTACTGGAGATCTGATATCAAAACAGAAAATGCTGAAAATACAGAGCAGGTCAGTTAGCATCTGTGGAGAGAGAAACAAAGCTATTGCTTCACGTTAATGACCTTTCTTCAGAACTGAGGAATGTTAGAGGCATAACAGGATTTAAGCAATACAGAGGCGGGGAATGAGGGAAGGGGGAAAAGAACAAAAGGGAAGTTTTGTGATAAGGTGGATGGAAGGGGAGATTAAGTGACAAGAGGATGTTAGTGCAAGGCAAAAGGGGATGGTAATGGGATAAATAAATGAATAAAAGATAGGCTTAGAGATGGTATAAATTGAACAAGCAGAGTCATTGCCAACAGCTGCCATCCAAAAACAAAATAAAAGAAACACAAGGAAAAAACATCAAAAAGAAAAAAAATGGAGAACAGCTTAAGATCAAAAATTGTTGAACTCAACATTTAGTCAGGAAGGTTGTAAAGTGCCGAATCGAAAGATGAGGTGCTGTTCCCGAGCTTGTATTGAGTTGGCAGATGATGGCGTAGTGACAATATTATTGGACTAGTGATCCATATGCCCTGACTAATGCATGGGGACACAAGTTCAAACCAACTGGTAGAATTTCCATGTAAATAATTAATTAATTGCTGAAAAAAGAGACATGTCTAAGCTTTTCGTCTTGCATCCATCAGGACACCTTGCAAGAATACCAAAATAAGGGGCAAACAACAATTTATACTTGACCTGAAGAAAATGCTGATTGGTTGGCAAGTGGTGTTGCCATGGAGAATGTACCAGTAATGGTAACTGACAGTTAACTGCCAAGCATTGTTGAAATTTAAACCAGGCAGCTTGATCAAGATATTGTTCTGAGGAGTGAGTCAGCGAATGGCTGTCACTTATTTTGTTTAGCTGAAACAGGCATAATGTGTTTACATGTTCTTTCTGTCTGCAAAGAACAGGGCCCTGTGTATTATTATATGTAGCTTCCAGTACACACAAATGCACCACACTGCAAGCCCAACTGACTGAACTGGACAACTAGTTGGGCAAATTGTTACAATCAGTTTTGACCAAGTTTTCCACATACAGAGACTCCTTCATATTTGCAAAGGCTACACAGGACTTGCATATCAATAGCAATGCTGTGTCTATGTGCTTATTTGACATTGCTAGCCTATTCACTAATGTTCCTTAAGGAAGCCATAGATATTTGCACATGGCAAACTAGACCCGCCACCATTGCGTGAATCAGTATTCATTGAACTTATGAACTCGGCAGCTTGCACAATTGAGTTCAGTTTTGATGACACCATGTATGTCCAAGTAGGTGGTGTTGCCATAGGACCCTCTCTAGGCCCAGCTCTCGCAAACATCTTTGTTGGGTTCCATGAGAAACGTGTCTTCAGTGGAATGACACCTAACCTCCTACACCCCCACATATTTCTGATATGTGAATGATACGTTCGCTATAATTAAATCCACAGCTGCATGTAACAATTGACTTATATGTATTAATGGGCTCCATCCTGCGCTCAAGTTCACCTTTGAAATGGAGCAGTCAGATGAACTCCTGTTCCTTGACGTACTAGTTGAGAAATCTGCCAGGGGGATTCTCTATCACAGTCTTCCACAAGCCCACCTTCACTGGTCAATACACGCTTTGGGATTCTGACAGTTCCACATGCTATAAGATTGGTCTTATCGGCAACCTTGTAAATAGGGCCAGAGCCATTTGCTCACCATGCAAGCTTTATGCTGAAATAGGGCACATCAAAGGCATCCTCCAGGTAATGGCTGCCCTGATCAGATCATTTCGTGCTGTATATCGCGCAAACACATGAACGGGCCGAAGACCGTCACTTTCAGCCCTGAAAAGTGCCCAGTTTACCTCAGATTACCCTGGAAGGGCAAGGTATCTCGAAAATTTGAGCAACAGGTGAAGCTAGCTGTTTCACGCTGTTACTATGCTGTAGCTACACGAGTGGTATTTGCCACTAACAGGATGCTGCCGTCACACAGGTGAGTAATGTGGTGTATGAATTTCAATGCCAGTGTGATGATAAGTATGTAGGACGTATGTCTCCAGGACTGGTGGATCATATCAAACAGTATTTCCCAGCTGCTGTTCGCAACGGGCAGGATACAGACTATACCCAATCAGCCCATACTTCCAACACTCAGAACAGTGTCCAACATTAGATGAGATTCCGTGATTCAACAACATTTGCTAAATAATCCTCAGTGTGCTAAGAATTATGCTCGCAATGTGACGCCTATTCGTGTACTGGAAGCTACACATATTAATACACAGGGCCCTGTTCTTTGCAAACAGAAAGAACATGTGCACACATTACGTCTGTTTTAGCTAAACAAAATAAGTGACAGCCATTCGCTGACTCATTCCTCAGAGCAATGCTCAATGCTTTGACCAATCAGGGTCAAGCTGCCTGGTTTAAATTTCAACAATGCTTGGCAGTTAACAGTCAGTCACCATCGCTGGTGCATTTGCCATGGCAATATCACTTGCCAATCAATCAGCACTCTCTTCACATCCAGGCCGGAACTGTCCATGCCCGCCAGCGTCCGGTGTGTTCGGTGGCGTGAACAGACAATATAGTGCAATTAGTTTCACATCAGCGTGAAACCAGTTTGCGATCGCCCACTCAGCCCACCGTTGGCAGGCCACGTTTCCTGCCATCGGGCGTCAGGAACCTCATTGTAATGCATCAGCATATCATTATAATGATGCTGGAATCATCCCCTACGCTGGAACATCCACCCAAATCAGCAGGCTACACTTCACTTGGGACTTCAAGGTTTGTTTGCCTACTTTGCTTCAAGCAGCACTCACAGTCATCAGCGCCAGGCTTCACAGACAGCACCACATCACGTTTAGGGGGGCTCACAGGCAGGTCTCTACCTACCAGATTAGCCATACACAGGTAGCTTTTCAATGGCTGCAGGGCTAGGGCTTGCTTGGGGAAGGGGGAGAAGTGGTCTCAGGCAAGGGAAGAGGCTGCAGGATGAGGGCTGTACAGGGGATGGAGGGTATCACAGGGTGTGTGTGGGGGCACATATTGATCTGTGCAAGTAGCCTCAAGGGTGGTGAGGGCTGAGAAGACAGTCTCCAGAGGAGATGAGGCCAGATGGAGATGTGAGGGTATGTGTGTGAGTGAGTGGTGATATCCCTTGAGCTGGCAGTGAGTGAGATGCCAGTGAATGTGTGATGGGCTTGAGTGTGTGAGTTTAGAGTGATGAGATGGTTGCCATACCGTGGCTGCACGGATATGATCATTCATCCTCTTTCTGCATTGGATGGTCAACCTCTTCTGTGCAGCGTTGGCATTGACCACCTCTGCCACCGCCTGCCATGCTGGATTGGTGATGCCACTGCCCGTCCTGCGGCCAGAGTGGGATAGAGGACATCACGGCGGGCCTCCATGGCATCCAAATGGCATCCCAGTGGCACATCTTTGGGCGTTGCAGCCTTTTTGCCTTTCGTGGACATCTTCCCTGCAGTAATCATGGGCTGGAAGCACTGAGATGTGTGCGCGCGGCTGAACTTTAAATATGGCGACCGGCGTGATGAAGTGGCGAGCTGATGGCATGGCGGGCAAATGGGAGTCTGCCCACCATTGAAATGACGTGCTCCCTGGGAATGCAGAAGTAATGCAGCAGGTTTGGGATGATACAGGGTGAAAACCAGCCATCGTGGCTGATGGGTAATTACGCGTCCACTACCGCACTTGGTGCAAATCTGGGACAATTCTGCCCACAGTGTAAATTGTTGTTTTCCCCTTCTAATGGTATTCTTTCCAGTGTCCTGATAAGTGCAAGATTAAAAACTTCAACATGTCTTTTTTTTCAGCAATACTCAAGTTCTGTACTACCAAGCGACTATAATTAATAAATCTGGAATTTGAAAAACGGCTAGACTCAGTAACATGACCATGAAACTACCAGATTGTTATAAAAGCCAATCGGGATCACTAACGGTGTTTAGGGAAGGGATTCTGCCTTCCTTACCCACTCTGGACTGCATATGTGACTCCAGGCAGTGTGGTTGACTTTTAATTGCCCTCTGAAATAGCCAAGCAAGCCACTCAGTTATACCAAAACCATTACAGGAAAGTCGTCTAAAGAGATAAAACTGGACAGACCACCTAAGCCCTGGAAAGGACAACGACACACCCAGCCCATTCCTGCAAAGTTCTCAATTTTGTGCCAAAATTTGGAGAGTTGTCCCATAGATGAGTCAAACAGCAGCCTGACTCACCGAATTTTACCTTTTAGCTAATATCCCAGCATCCATCATCCCTGGATATGTCCTGTTCTACCAGCAGGACAGACCCACCAGAGGTGGGCGACACAGTAGTATATATTCGGGAGGGAGTTGCCCTGGCAGTCCTCAACGATGACCCCCAGCCCCATGGAGTCCCCTAGCATCAGGTCGAACATGGGCAAGGAAGCATCCTGCTGATTACCACGTATCATCCTCCCTCAGCTGATGAATCAGCGCTCCCCCATGTTGAACACCACTTCGAAGGAGTACTAAGGGTAACAAGGATACAGAATGTAATCTGGTTGGGGGCCTTCGATACATATCAGTGAGGGTGGATCGGTAACTCCACTACTGACTGAGCTAGCTGAGTCCTGAAGGACATATCTGCCATACTAGGCCTGCAAGAGGTGACGAGGGAGCCAACAAGAAGGGAAAAACCTACCTGACCTTGTCCTCACCAACTACCTGTCACAGGTGCATCTGTAAATGGCAGTATTGGTAGGAATGGAAGCAGTTCTGAGAAGATCCACCAGGTTGATTCCTGAGGTGAAGGGATTGTCAAAAGGCATTCTTTAAAAGAATAATTAATTTTTACACTCATTGAACATATCAGTATTAATACGTAACTATATTTGCCATATTCTTTTCAGCTTCACATTGCTATTTAATTACAAATAAATATTTTTTAGCTGTTCTACTCTTCATTAATTCCAGTATTCAATCTGAATACAGTGTTTGTGTCATACAAGATTCTGTTATGACCAGTAAGGTTACTGCAAATTAAGGACAATTATTAACTCCTGGATCACACAATGCTAGGAAGGTAGCAAATGGAGGCCTGCCTCCTTGTCTTGCTCCATGCTTGATGCAGAGTGGTGCCCCTCAAGATATATAACCAATTGTCTCTCTCCTATGGTCCCTCATGGGCTATGGTTATACATTAATAAAAAAATACACCTTCTGGACTGGAGCAGATAAGGTCCACTTGGGGGAGGTTCTGTGAATTGTTTGGAGAGAAAATGCCCCCTATAAAATTTCCAAATTTGTAACTTGCTCATCCACTTCTCCACTCTTCAAATAGCTCACCAAAGCATCAATGCGCTGTGCTGCCTGAAACCTTTTACAAACAATTTGCAGATTACTTCTAGTGTTGTCTTGTTAAATAAACAAACATACATATGTGCACAGAGATTCTCTGAAGAAATAAAGGACCTAATCACTAACAGTGTGGTTAGAAATAAATATGTCCACTGATGAGATCAAGCTGATATGTGAAAAGTGACAAAAACATTAAAAGGTTATGTACCTGCAGAAAAGAAGATAGCTCTGGTGAATGTGGCATATTCCATTTATAATATTTACATAGCATTTTCATCTGACTCAAAATAAACTCCAATGGGGAGTTTTTGTGAAGAGAAACCACTTTGTGAAACCAGTATAGCAAGATCATTTTCATCTCTACTGGTTTTTCTTTATGCCTGCTACAAAATGCATTAACAGGTTTAGCAATTCGCAATTTTTGTCCTTAACAATTCATATTTATATTCAAATTTATCAGAAGTGGAAGAAGCAGCAATGTGAAAACTTCATTACGACATCAAGGGCCGGATCTTGTCTACCATTTAACACCTCTGATCTAAATCCATCTTTATGCAAATGCATTTGTTGTTTAATAATAAAGGGACAGACTATAGATGAGTTGGTCCCTTAGCTAGCAATCTCCAAAGGATCTGGCACTTCTACTTAAAAATATCACAAATTGTATTTGTATAAAAGACTTGCCTTTTTATGACAACTTATCTCACAAAGAATTATTATTTGGAATTGACTGACTTCTAAGTTTATTGAACAGAAAGGCTTCTTATTTTGGAGTGCCCTATTTTGCAATGGGCAATTTAGTATCTTAGACAGAAACACAGTATTGTTCCACACAGGTGTCAGTTTTTGAATTGCGGTCATATCAGCTTGGGTTTCTAGTAATCATTTATTTTAATTATATGCATACACGAACTGTCACTTTTAATATAGTTTACCAATTGAACACATTAAGAAACCGTTATTGAAAATACCCTTGCCTGCCTCAAAGGCAAAACCAAACTTCAGTTTTGTGGACAGTATTAGCACTCGCCTGCAGTAAACCTCTAAATAAATTTTTTAAAATCCTTCTTCTAACCTAGAGGTTACTGCACAAGATTAGGCACACAACATTTGAAGCATAGTGAACACTGACCTTTACAGAAGTAGCAAGGAGAAAAGGGATTTATTTAAGGTAGCAACATAGATTTTATAAAGACCTCTGAAAGAATGTGTCCCACATTTCATTGTTTCATCCACTGAAGGAGATTTTCATTTCGCAGTCTATGCAATGTTAATTTTCTGTAAATAGGATTGCTAGGTTGTGATTTTTAAATAAATTAGTTAAAGCAACCTTTATTTTCATTCCAAAATTTGATTACTTGAAGCGTGTAAAATTAATCTCCCAGCTAAGTGAGGAAAATATTACACGACACCAATTTTTGCAATGCACTTAACTCTAATTGCTGTTCACACTGTTACAATAGCTTATTTTCAGACAACCATCAAATTTTCATTCCCCACCCCCTCCCCATCCACCCTAAAAAAAGACCAGCTCCACTTCAAGGTCAGGATTCTCACCAATTAGATTTTGTTAATTCTTCCTGTTTCTCACCAAATTAAATTGTTGAATGTGCACAGATCAGCAATCCTTCAGTTTGTGTGGGAGCAGCAGTGTAACACACGTAGACATGCGGATGTTCAGGTAGAGAATCATAGACAATGGAACTTGTATCGATTGAGAAAGAATTTGCTGATGTACTATGGTAATTTGATGTGTAATATACCTTTAAGAAGAATGTTATAATGCAAGGTCACATGATCTTACGTAATCAATAGAGCAATACGTAGGCTACCTCAGTAGTCTGTAGTCTATGGTTAGGGTTAGGGTTAGGGTTAGAGTCAGTAGTGTAGAGACAGGGTTTGAGTTGAAAGCACACAAGTGTAGCTGCTGAATACCTTTGTAAATAAACAGAATGTGTTCCACCTAAGAAGTGTCTGCTGATCAACTCTATCAATTGTACCAACTTGGCCATCCCAAAACAAGCATGCAATGAGGATCCATAAGTCCCAACAAACTGGCGACCAGGATTTAACAAACTGCTGATGAGGAAAAAGCAAAGCTACAATAAACTGGCTTCGAGAATAAAACAAGTTAACAAAAGAAATCAAGGGAAGCAAAATCGGGCTGTACCTTGCACAGTCATTGTAAGTAGAACTTCCGTCCTAATCGTCAAAGCAATCCACTCACAGAATGCCGTAATTTGGAAGAATTGATCCTCTCGATCCAGCCATGGCCAATTGGTATCATTATATTGAATGCCTCATGTTCTTTTTCCAAGTGAATGACATTGCAGGGGAAGAGAAGAGGCGAGCAATCCTCTTATCCATGTGTGGGAGTAAAAACAATGGATTGATTCAAAGTCTGACAGCAACTGGTGCCCCTGATTCAAAACATTTTGAGGAACTGGTGGACCTCGTAAAAGGTCATTACCAGCAAAAACCCTCAGTAATGATGCGACGGTTCAAATTTAACTCAAGAAATAGAGCCCCAGGGGAGATAGCTGCTTGTTATGTAGCAAGTTTGAAACAGTTAACAGAACATTGAGAGTTTGGTACATCTATAAATGACATGCTCAGATATCATTTAGTGTGCGGTGTAAATGAGGACACAATTCAGAAGATATTACGGTCTGAAATAAATATGTATTTTAAGGAGGCGCTAGAGATGGCACTGGCCATAGAAAGCACAGTAAGGGATTTGAAAACCATACAGGGAGCACAAAATGCTCCCGTCCTCCATGTTGGGTGGGAAGCCCCAGCCAAAAAGGGCACAAAAATGCAAGGCTCTGCCAAGAAGTGGGAAACAACCACCGCTAACAGAAAAACAAAAAGTGACTTAGCAGCAAAAATGTGGAAGAGGTAGAAGCAGACGACCTTATAGTGATTGGCAGTTTTAAAAAATTGAATGTTTTTATTGTCATCGAAATGGACACCTAATGAGGCAGTACAAGGAAAGAATCAGGCGATTTTCAAACAGAAGAAAAACCCAGTGATATCTACAATGTAGAAGAGCCTGAAGTAACAGGTTCAGATATTTATTTGTTATTTAATTTGAAGGTTGGAGAAACAGAACCAATATACGTAACAGTGAAGGTAAATGACAGACCTATTAGAATGGAAGTGGACACAGGAGCTTCCACTACAGTGATTGGTGAAAACACCTTCAAATATCTGAATTATGGTGAACATTATTAAATATGGAAGAATTAAAAACTTACACGGGAGAAGATATCCAAGTACGGAAGCCACTCAGTAAAACTACTCTTGATGGTGGTAGCAGGCAAGGGGCCAAGCCTCCTTGGACGAAACTGGCTAAAGGAGATTAAGTTAGAATGGGCTGAATTTTTTCTGCTGAGAGCAAGTGGGTTAGAAGAGCTACTTCAAACATATGCCGCAGTCTTCAAGGACGAACTTGGGAAGATCCAGGGGCTGCAAGCAAAAATTCACGTGGATCCAGAGGCAACCCCCCCCACCCCCAATTCATGAAGTCAAGACCAGTGCCTTATGCACTGCGGGAAAAGGCCAATACCGATCTGGACAGATTAGAGAAACTGGGAGTTATACAACCTATACAGTTCTCAGGACGCGCAGCTCCAATCGTCCCTGTCCTTAAACCCAACCAAAGCGTTCGAATTTGAGGAGACTACAAATTGACAGTAAATAAAGTGGCTGAGCTGGACAGACACCCTATACCAAAACTAAAGACCTGTCTGCCAAGTTGGCAGGGGGAACCGTCTACGTGAAGTTTGATATGAGTCATGCTTATCGACAATTAGAGTTAGAGAAGGCATCCCGGGAATTTGTCACAATTAATACCCACAAGGAGTTGTACCAATATATACGATTACCGTTCAGCATCCCTTCAGCTTGCGCCATATTCCAGAGAACAATGGAAAGTTTACATCAGGAACTGCCCCACGTTGAAGTTTCTTTAGGTGATCTTCTGGTGACAGGACTCACTGAAAAGGGGCATTTGGTGAACTTAAAAGAAGTCTTAAAATATTTCTTGCAGGTTGGAGTGAATTTAAAAAAAAGAAAAGTGCACATTCCAAGCGAGGGAGGTAATCTATTTGGGTCACCGGGTAGATTCACAGGGCCTCCTCCCGGTTGCGGAGAAAGTGAAAGCCATTAGAGAGGCACCTGTGCCAAAGAATACCCCAGAGCTCAAATCATTCTTCGGGATGATCAATTATTATGGGCATTTCTTACCTAATTGGTCTACAGAACTGGCACCCTTGCATTACCTACTCAAGAAAACCCAACGCTAGTCTTGGCAGACACCACAGAAAGAAGCTTTCATAAGGGTAAAAAAATTGTTGCACTCTTCCAATCTATTAGTGTATTATGACCAGAGGAAAGAATTGGTGTTGACATGTGATGCACCTCCCTATGGAATGGGAGCAGTGCTCTCCCATTGGATGGACGATGGCACGGAACAACCTATAGGATATGTGTCAATAACACTCACCAGCAGAAAAGGGATACTCACAGATAGAAAAAGAAGGCCTGTCAATTATCTTTGGTGTCAAGAAATATCACCAGTATGTACACGGCCACCATTTTACTATCGTCTCAGACCACAAGTCATCGCTAGGATTGTTCAGTGAGGACAAGGCTATACCACCCATAGCCTCAGCAAGAATACAGAGATGGGTATTGATCCTGGCAGCATACTTTCATCCACAGGCCTGGAAATCAAATTGTAAATGCTGATGCACTTAGTCGTTTGCCCTTACAAGAAAAAGATGAGGATGTCCCAGTTCCACAAGAACTAGTTTTATTGTTGAACTTCTTAGATCCATCACCGGTATGTGCTAAACAGATCAGAGACTGGACAAGTCGAGACTCAGTCTTATCCAAAGTACGAGAACAAGTCCTTCATGGTTGTTCACAAGAACAGGAATCTGAAGAAATGAAACCATATTTTAACAGAAGACATGAAATAACCAGCCAGGATGGCATCTTATTGTGGGGAGCATGAGTGATTGGCCCTCCAAAAGGAAGAAAGCCATTGTTAATTGAACTACATAGTGCACATCCGAGATTTTCTCGAATGAAGACCATAGCACACAGCTACCTGTGGTGGCCTGGGATGGATGGCGAAACAGAAAGCTTAGTGAAGAATTGCATGCAGTGTCAGCAAGTGCAAAAGTTACCTTCAACAACTCCATTACACCCTTAGGAGTGGCCAGGAAGGCCACTGGTGGGATTAGTTATTGGCAACGTGGGACTTTTCATGGGAACAATGTTTTTGCTTATTGTTGACACCCAGTCAAAACGGATGGACATATATGAGCCAAAGTCACCAATATCTTCTGCTACAATTGAGAAGCTACGTCAAAGTTTTGCCATTCATGGACTACCAGAAGTGGTTGTATCTGATAACGGCATGGTATTTATGAGTGCTGAGTTTCAACGGTTTGTCAGCTTCAACAGTATCACTCATGTAAAAATTGCACCTTACCATCCTTCCTCAAATGGACTGGCCGCAAGGGCGGTTCAAACATTCGAGGCTGGCATGAAGAAATTAACTGGAGTTTCCATAGCAACCAAGCTATTTCATTAAAGGGCCACCCCTCACACAACAGGTGCCACACCTGCGGAATTATTGATGAAACACCATCTCATGACGAGATTGAGCTTAATAATGCCGAATTTATGTGGGAAGGTGGAAAGGAGTCAGGGAAGTCAGAAAACAAGATATGACTGGCATAGCTGTGACAGGAAGTTTACCGTAGGAGAGACAGTATATGTGAAGAATGTTGGAGATGGAACAAAGTGGTTATCGGTTGAAATAAGTGCAGTGACTGAACCCCGTTTTTTTACCACATGAAGGTGGAAGACCGAGTCACACAGAGACATGTGGATCATATAAGGAGGAGAGAAACAAATCACCGAGAAATGATTCCACCAGTGTCCATGACCAAGTCAATGTTTCCTGTTGAAAGAATTCAACTGAGAACAGATGTGTCTGAAGGGTCAGCTGTACCTGCAAGAGTTGAGGAAACAGATTTGCAGATGCCCACCAAAGAACTGATGTTCAGACAACTCCAGAAAAGGAGGTTCCTGACAAAACACCTGAAGCTGTACAGCTACAGACATAAGGAAACCTCAAGAAAGACTGAATTTGTAAATTACTTATCTGTGTAAATAATTAGATATTTTGAGAAAATTGTAATTGTAACTGTAAAATGTATTTCTGAGTAAAGGGGAGGGAAGTGGTAATCTGATAGAAACATATACAAACATAGAAACTAGGAGCAGGAGTAGGCCATTCAGCCCTTCGAGCCTGCTCCGCCATTCATTATGATCATGGCTGATCATCCAACTCAATAGCCTGCTCCTGCTTTCTCCCCATATCCTTTGATCTCTTTTGCCTCAAGAGTTATATCTAACTCCTTCTTGAAAACATACAATGTTTTGGCCTCAACTACTTTCTGTGGTAACAAATTCCACAGGCTCACCACTCTCTAGGTGAAGAAATTTCTCCTCATCTCAGTCCTAAATGGTCTACCAAATACCCTCAGACTGTGACCCCTGGTTCTGGACTCCCCCACCATCGGGAACATACTTCCTGCATCTACCCTGTCTAGTCCTGTTAGAATTTTATACATTTCTATGAGATCCCCCCTCATTCTTCTGAACTCCAGCGAATATAATCCCAACCGACTCAATCTCTCCTCATATGTCAGTCCCGCCATCCCAGGAATCAGTCAGGCAAGCCTTCTCTGCACTCCCTCTATAGCAAGTACATCCTTCCTCAGATAAGGGGACCAAAACTGCACAAAATATTCCAGGTGTGGTCTCACCAGGACCTGTACAATTGCAGCAAGACATCCCTGTTCCTGTACTCAAATCCTCTGGCTATGAAGGCCGACATACCATTTGCCTTCTTTACCGCCTGCTGCACCTGCATGCTTACCTCCAGCGACTGGTGTACAAGGACACCCAGGTCTTGTTGCACATTCCCCTCTCTCAATTTATAGCCATTCAGATAACAATCTGCCTTCCTGTTTTTGCTACCAAAGTGGATAACCTCACATTTATCCACATTATATTGCATCGGCCATGCATTTGCCCACTCACTCAGCTTGTCCAAATCACACTGAAGCATCTCTGTATCCTCCTCACAGCTCACCCTCCCACCCAGCTTTGTGTCATCTGCAAATTTGGAGATATTACATTTAGTTCCCGCATCTAAATCGTTCATATATATTGTGAATAACTGGGGTCCCAGCACCGATCCCTGCGGTACCCCACTAGTCACTGCCTGCCATTCGGAAAAAGGCCCGTTTATTCCTACTCTTTGTTTCCTGTCTGCCAACCAGTTTTCTATCCATCTCAATACACTACCCCTAATCCCATGTGCTTTAATTTTACACGCCAATCTCTTATGTGGGACTTTGTCGAAAGCCTTCTGAAAGTCCAAACAAACCACATCCACTGGCTCCCCCTCATCAACTCTATTAGTTACATCCTCGAAAAATTCCCATAATTTGTCAAGCATGATTTCCCTTTCATTAATCCATGCTGACTCTGTCCGATTCTGCAACTGTTTTCCAAGTGCTCAGCTATTAAATATTTTATAATGGGCTCTAGAATTCTCCCCATTACCAACGCCAGGCTGACTGGTCTATAATTCCCTGTTTCCTCCCTACCTCCCTTTTTAAATAGTGGGGTTACATTAGCTACCCTCAAATCTGGAGGAACTATTCCAGAGTTTATAGAATCTCGGAAGATGACCACCATTGCATCCACTATTTCTAGGGCCACTTCCTTAAGTACTCTGGGGTGTAGATTATCAGGCCCTGGGGATTTATCGGCCTTCAATCCCATCAATTTCCCCATTACCATTTCCCCATTAATACGGATTTCTTTCAGTTCCTCCCTCTCACTAAACCGTGTTCCCCAACATTTCTATTATGTTATTTCTGTCCTCCTTTGTGAAAACAGAACCAAAGTATGTATTTAGTTGGTCAGCCATTTCTTTGTTCCCCATTACAAGTTCCCCTGTTTCGGACTGTAAGGGACCTACATTTGTCTTCACCAATCTTTTTCTCTTCACATGCCAATAGAAACTTTTACAGTTAGTTTTTATGTTCCCTGCAAACTTACTCTCGTACTCTATTTTCCCCTTCTTACTATCTCGAATTTCCCTTGTAAACCATGGTTTGGCCACCTTACTAGTTTTAATTTTGGGCCAGACAGGAATAAACAATTGTTGCAGTTCACCTATGTGCTCTTTGAATGTTTGCCATTGCCTATCCACCGTCATCCCTTTAAGTAACCTTTCCCAATCCATCATAACCAACTCGTGCCTCATACCATCGTAGTTTCCTTTATTAAGATTCAGGACCCCAGTCTCAGAATCAACTACGTCACTCTCCATCTTATTGAAGAATTCTATCATATTATGGTCTCTCATCCCCAAGGAGCCTCGCACAACTAGATTGCCAATTATTCCTTTCTCATTACACGATACCCAGTCTAGGATGGCCTGTTCTCTAGTTGGTTCCTTAACGTATTGGTCCAGAAAAACATCCCGTGTACACTCCAGGAATTCCTCCTCTACGGTATTGTTACTAATTTGATTTGCCCAATCTATATGCATATTAAAGTCACCCATAATTACAGATGTTCCTTTGTTGCATACATCTCTAATTTACTGTTTAATGCCATTCCCAACATCACCACTACAGTTTGGGGGTCTATATACAACCCCCACTAACGTTTTTTGCCCCTTAGTGCTGCTCAGCTCTACCCATACAGATTCCACCTCGTCGGAGCTAATATCTTTCCTCACTATTGCATTAATTTCCTCTGATGTGTAATAAAAATGTTGTAATGGAAGGTCTCATGATCTTATGTAACCAATAGAGGAGTTGCGTGGGCTACCTCAGTAGTCAGTGGTCTATAGTTAGAGCCAGTAGTGTAGAGACAGGGTTTGAGTTGAAAGCGCACAAGTGTAGCTGCTAAGTACCTTTGTAAGTAAACAGAATATGTTCCACCTAAGAAGTGTCTGCTGATCAACTCTGTCTATTGTACCAACTCGGCCATCCCACAACAAGCATGCAACCTGGGTTCATAAGTCCCAACACACTTGTGACCAGGATTCAACATGTACAAAAATTGATCTTTATTGCCAAATACTGACACATATGTAAAACTTGCAGCCCAACAGGAAGCCTTAGTATATAAAATATGCTTTTGCAAGTAATGTTGATCGTAATAACTGCAGCAGAAGTGAATTACATATTGGATGCTATGGGTAGTATGGTTTAAAAATCTAGTTCCTCAGGAACTGAGTGTTTTACTAATGCCAAACAGCTTCTGCTATAATATTTAAATCTAATTAGCATAAAAAACTATTTTAACACTAATTTGAAGCATATCTATTCATATTGCAATGAAATGACCAATTAAGTAACCATTGGAACAGAATTAGCTGGTACTTAGCAGCCCCATATCGTAGAAGTTGCAACATTGATATTTGCTGATTGTAGAAAAGAGGCTGGATGAAGATTTCAACAAACGTCTTTGTAATATAAGAGCTGTGGCAGATTTATGAAAATATACAATGCTTTTAATTACCTTTTGCAAGAAAGTTTTTCCAGCCTTAAACTTCCTTAAACACTCATGTGGGAGCAAAGCAAGCTTTCAATTGAAAGATCCTTCTTTGATCAATTAAGGTGAGTGTCAAACTGAGTGAGGTGGTGAAAACACCTTAGTTCGCATTTATTTTAGAAAAGTCTAGGTTAAATGATTGAAAGAAAGACTTGCATTTATTTTCAAGAACTCAGGATGTCTCAAAGCTCTTTACAGCCAATGAAATACTTTTTGACATGTAGTCACTGTTGTAATGTGGGGAATGTGGCAGTCAATTTGCACACAGAAATGTGATGACCAGATAGTGGGCCTGAACTTCCGCGGAGTGGTCACTCCGCTCTGTTGGCCAGGGGCTGCAGCTGAACGGCCAGACACTGGCAAAAGCAACTTTTGACCTGAAGTAACCTGAGTCCAGTTGCTGGCCTGAGTAACTTTTGAAACCTGACTCCAGTCACTGGGTCCGAACTGGCTGGAACCAGTTCTGAAGTAGCTGACTGTCTTGAAGACAAAGGAAATGTGATGAGTCCTTATTTAGAAAAGGGGAAACGAGGTGATCCTGCAAGTCTTGGAACAGAGCCAATGGAGAAGATGCCACAGATCAGGCAAGCAGGCCTAAACCAACGGGAAGAGAGACAGCACAGCTTGAAGAGATACGAATCAGAGGATTTCGGGCGTGGGGCAGCGAGACTCACCATCGCAGAAGCAGAAGAGCCTACGTCAGCAATGTAGAGATGCAAGAGAGAGAGAACGGAACGCCTGGCCAGCATCAGCTCTCCTTTTCGGGTATTAGCTTTTATATTCTGTGACCACTCAGGGAGTGTCAGAGAAACCTAGTGGGTGTGCGTTTAGATCCTAGTTGTGGGTATAAAACTGTATAACCTGCTGTAAACTGCATGTCTATATTTAACCAGACATATAAGCTATATGTAGATGATCTAACAACGTGAATAAAGCGATTTTAGAGTTAAGAGAGAATTGACTTTTCTCCTCTGTGTACTAAGCCAATAACCGTTACCGGTGATCTCCGGCCACAGCTCCTACTTTTCCAGTTGTAATCTTTTCGATTCTATCTTGCCGAAACTTCTGACTCAGGGCGGGCAAGAACCATGCAGTGCAGCATGCTCCTGAGCCCTTCAGTCCTAGGTGTTGTGTGTGCCTGCATGCCATTGTAATGCAAAGGTGCTCATCAGATCGAGGGTTAATGTGGGACTGGAGAATAGCAACACCCACGGTATAATGTATAGAGTCACATGGTAATAGCCCAGGAGAACAGTTTAGAAAGAACCTGCATGGCAGCAGCACTATGCATGGTAGTAACTGGGATCTGTACATAGTTAAGGCTTACCAATAAATGGTTCATATTTAAACATACAAGTCTCAAGAGCTCATTAATGAAACAGGAAATGAACGCACAACACACATGGTGATCAACAGTAGTATGGAAGGTGGCATTTAAATGATGAACCCAGAGCAGAATCCCAAGAATTAAAAAAAACTCCGAAGCCTGTCCAGAGAGATTTGTGCCTAAGAAGAAAAATTGAAGAAACAGTTGAAGAATCTTCACTTCAGACTCGGAAGTTGAGGAATCAAACAGAGTGAGTAGAGTTCCATTGCAAGGTCCTGAGTGATGCTGTGTGAAGGAACCTGGTCAGATCATAAGATCATAAGACAGGTGAGCAAAACTACAAAAAAGAAGCTGTACTTACATTATAGAATAGGTGGCAGTCCTAGTGGCTCTGCATATTGCAGAAGCTGGAAGACAGCTGCAAGTAAAGAAAAAAGTTAAAAAGGAAGGCAGGCAGAGCAGAGGAAAAACTGCAGAGTAAAGAAGAACATGCTGAGTATAACAACAACAAAAAAATCCCCTTCACAGCCAGCAGAGCAAACAGAACAAAGTGCCATATCTTTAAGTTTAAAAAAAAGGGGCTACTGCCGAACAGCTGAGTAGTTTAATAAAAACAGACCCCAGTCGGAACATGAGACCGCTAGTCCCCCAGAATACGAGGCGTTCAAGAAAAAGAAGAAAACCTTCAGAGTTTAGAGGAAGAAATTGCTGCAGTACTTCTTTTTAAAAGAAAAAAGGTCTTAAAAGTTTAGAAAGCTTATAAAAACAGAAGCGGCCGATTGCTGTGGAGCCCACCAAAATCAGAAAAGTATGGGAAACTCACAGAGAGAAAACTGACGAGCTGCAGACAGCCTGAGTGAAAAAAACACTTACTGCCTTAAAGGGGCAACAACATTTAAAGCTGCAACCACTACTCCAAAAAAAGGCCATGGACAGAAAATTAGAATGGCTAGGCCCATTTTGGATAAGGAAATGGTTAAACCAGATCCAAGAGTGGGAGTCTTGGAGAACAGACTTTTTAGTTTACAGGACAATTACAGGATTAAATAAGGAATCAGAAGAAGTACAAGTTGATTAGTTTTTATTCATGTTTGGTTCATTTGTGGATGAAGTACTCCACAGCCAACATATGGATCAATACTCAATAACATTTGGTGAGATACGAAAAGTCTTTGATAGAATTTTTAAACTCCAAATTGCAGAGAGTGCAGATCCTAGAACAAGGTCTAGCACACCCTCAATAAAGCACCTTGGGCAACAGAAGCCCCAGAGAGGGGGCAACAAAAGACCTCAGAGAGTGGACAACAAAAGACCCCAGAGCGAGGGAGGCAATATCCAAGTAAACCACAAGACGGTTGCTGACCATATCAGTGCAATGAAATGCTTGGGCCAAAGGGTTTCATGCAGAAGAAAGAAATGGCTGAGAAGCAGCAGAAAGGCTTAAAAATAAAGCTTTTTGAAAATGCTGACACAGTACCCAAACTGCAACAGTGGATGTCAGTGCGGAGTGAGAAGATGGCTGTGAATGAAGGAAAGCTATCTGAGGTAACTCAAAAGAAGCAAAATATGCAAGTAGATGAAGCTGTTCTACAGGAAAATGTTCATATCAGAGTGAACTGGAACGTTTGAAATGCAAGATTTAAGCTGAGTATATACCTTTGAAAACACACAATAAGCTGAAGTATTCAATGAATCAAGGTGTTCAAAATCTGAATGAACAAATTTCAGACATAACACAAAGGTATCAGGAGGAAATAACAATCCTCAATTCCACAGTTGGCAAATCAAAGTGGAAGTTGGGAAAACCCAACCAGATGTACAGCTAGGAGCAACATCAGGCAGAAAAGGCACGCAAAGAAGTTGCAACACTGCAAGCCTCCTTGAAGCATCAATGCATAGCCACAGAAAAACATGAAGAGCCAAAAAGGTCATCGAATATTACTTCAGAAAAAGCTGAATTGGAACTATCAGTAGCAACAAAATGATGCACTGAAGCCCAGGGTGAGTGAGTTGGCAAGAGGTCAACAAGAAAATAAACAGTTGAAAGAACAGCCGATTGTTCTTCAAGGCTAAATGCAAAAGGAATTCGTAACCGTTCAGCAACATGAAGAAATGAAATGTCTTAAACAGCAGCGTGGAAGAACAGCAGAAAAAACTCGGGGAGAATATGCTGAATTACAGGAAAACTCAAGGTGAAGCAAGCGAGCTTCGCAAAGAAAAGGAAAACCTATTGAAAGATCTTTGTATGATACAAGGATTCCTCAGGTCAAAGTTTGTTCCTCTGGATAATTATGAAAAGCAAAATTAATTTAATATCACTCTGAACAGACTGAAGAACCAATTGGCAGAGGAGACTCAGCAACATTCCATATTCCAGGAGGAAGCTAAAAGCTACAAGAAAAAGATGGAAGAGCTGAAGGACCAGTTGAATTTCCAAGCTGTGAGTAGATAATGAAGTCATAAGTAACACAATGCAACCGGGGGAGAAGGCCGGATAGTTTGTGGGAGGAGGGGTGGGCACACAGAGGGGGCATATAGTCTAGAGAGGGGTTCGTACAGTCAGGGAGGGCATGGGTTGGGATTTGACAGGCTGGGGGATGAGAGGAGCGTGGGACAGTCAGTGGTGGGGGGGTGGGGAGTGGTTTTCGGGCAGCCAGGGCAAGGGCAAGCTACCGGGGAAGGGGGTGGGAGAGGCGGGGTTGGGCAGGGGGAGGGGGGCGGTTGCGGGGAGGTTGGACAGGTGGGGAATGGGTCGGGCAGCTAGGGTTGGGGGCAGGGTAGGACAGCCAAGGGGGAAGCTCAGAGAGTTGGGTTGGGGTTGGACAGCTGGGGGGGGGGGGGGGTTGTGGGGAGGTGGGGGAGGTAGGATTGGGCCAGGAGGTGGGTTGGGCACTCAGGCATTCGGTCGGGGGGAAATCACACAGCTAGGGGAGTATGAGGTAGGCACTCGGGAGGGTGGGGGCGGGCAATTGTGGGGGTGGTTGGACAGCCAGTGAGGGGTGGGGGACAGTTGGGCACTCGGGGATGGTGGTGGGGGGGGGTGGGGGGGTGGGGGGGGTGGGGGGTGCGGTGGTGCAGACAGCCATCAGAGGGTGGTGGTCAGACAGACGCGGTGGGGGTGCAGGTTTGGGGGTGAAGTTGGATAGCCGGATGGGGGGGTTTGGGGAGCCAGTTGGAGGAAGGGAGCTGGATATTCATTGTGGTTCAGAGAATTGGAGGGGTGTGGGGGCTTGGGTTGGGCAGCCAGCGGCAGTCTAGGAGGAAGGTTGGTTTGGTTCGAGCCTCAGGGAGTAGTCGGGGGTTTTGGGGGGAGTCCCGTGAGGGAAGTAGTTGCGGGGCATCGGGAGAGTCCTCTGAGGGTTCGAGGGTTGGGGTGAATCCTGTGATGGAGAGGCGAGTCCTATTGGGGGGTCACCGGGGGGGAGGGGTGGGGACAGTCCCCCGGGAATTGACAGATTGGAGGGATTGCTGTGTGGGGGAGTCCTGGAGGTGGGGGAGGTGGTGGTGGTAGTTGGGGGTGAGGTGGTGGTGGGGGAGTCACCTGGCTGTTTGTGGGGGTGGGGGGAGGGGTGGGGTTAGAGACCCTGTGGATCCTTACAATAGTCACCCAGAAACTAGAAGTGGTTTTAATCCTTCTAACTTTTTCTGGGTGACTATTGGTGTAATACAGTCGGAACCATCTGAAGTTTGCAATTTAAATTGCATATTCGGAACGCTCCCAGTTCAGGCCGATTGCCCATCGGAAGTATGAACTCTGGCGGGTGAGGGGGTGGTGTTTCTGAGTGTATCTTTGGGGTGCCCCGCAGTTAGACTGCCCTGGAGCTCGGCATCATGGCCCGATCTGTTAGTCATGTTGGTTGAAGAATAAATATTGGCCAGGACACTGGGGAGAACTCATCTGCTCTTAGAAATAGTTATACAGGATCTTTTATATCCACCAGACATCTCACCTGAGATCTCAAATGGTGCAGCACTTGCTCAGTATTGTTTGGAGTGCTAGCCTAGATTTCGTGCTCAAGTCTATGGAGTGGGACTTGAACCCAAAACCTTTTGACTCAAGCAGGTTCTAAGCTGACACCTTAATTTAGTTAATTAATGGAACTTGCTCCTTAGCTAGAGTAGAATCATTTTACATGCACTGTAGATTATAAAACAATTGCTAAACAGCATGAGTAAACTCTTCTGCCTTTAGTACAAGGTTGAGCTTAGAGCTGCAGGGATGCTTGAAAACACAGATAAGTGTGAGAGGTAAACAATAACTCGGGGGAAAAACGCAATTCACACCACAAGTGGTTCCAACCACCATTACACTTTTCTGGAATGAGTGATAGCCCTGAAGGGAGCATCATTAACGAACAGTTGTACTGTGCATTTTGATGAGATCAATTTGTCTTTGCATGCGCACAGACAGATATTCTGGCCTGAGCTACTACTCATTTACTTGAATTTTTTAGCAGTTCCAAAACTGACTCTGTGTCCCAGAACATGGGCGATTTACACACGCAATCATATATCATGCCAGCAAGCAGTGAAAAGGAAAATGTGAGGAAGATGGGCTAGACATAGGAACAGGAATAGGTTATTCAGCCCATTGAGCCTTTTCTGCCATTCAGTTAGGTCATGACTGATCTGTATCTGACCTCCATCTACCTATCTTTGTTCCATTTTCCATGCTACTCTGACCCAACAAAATTCTATCAACCACTGTCTTGACAAATTTCGATTGACCTAGCACCCACAGCTTATTGAGTAGAGGAAGTTGCTATTCAAATATCTTTCGATTACACCCAAACATCCAGGCTGTATGACTTTTACAAAAGATAATGTACAGTTTGTTGCTGGCAATTTGCTGTATGCACTGATTCTAACTTTTCCACAAACTGAAAAACGAATTGGAAAATCCAAGTGCCAAGGGCTTCATCCTTTTGCTTTAATGTGCCTTACAATGAGGTTAAAGTAGCAGTGTTGTATATCCACTTATACTTGCAAGAGCTGGGAGTTACCCTCCTTGGGAAAAGAGGCAGTTTGCCTTCCCACAGATGGATTTTCATTGTTTGTCGATATGAGGTTGTGCAATCACATCTTATAATTGACATTCCATGTTGTGTTTTTATAATGGCATAAAGGCACCAATCACTCATAAGGAATTGGGTAAACTCATTGTGGGTTCATTTCTTAGAACAAAGCATATGAGAACAAATAAACATGAACAGAAGACTTGAAGCCATCATCAGCAGAGCTGTCTGTGGTGTGGTCTGCTTAACGTGAAACTTAACTGGATCGTATGACACACTTCCTTTCTAGTGATGTCATGCTCCTATTCCTTAAAGGAATATTACAATATTCCATACATTTATATATTTATAATACATATATATGTATGTATGTTACACTCAATTTGTGAAACTGGTAGAACCCATTTCATGAACTGGGCAGGCCCATTGCATGGATCATGAAATAGGCTGCTTGACTGCTCATTTCATGAAATGGCCAGTACCGTGTATGAGTTTTAAAATCTTATTTGTTGCTCAAGCCTGTTGCGACGTACAGCCTTAACATCCTGTACTAAGTTACTCAATAACAGCATGAACATTGTAAATTTAGGAAAGCAAGCTTGTCTACAAAGGCACAAATGGTGTTGGTGGAAGGTGTAAAATTTAATCTAAGTTTCAAAAGGACCAGGCGTGAAAAGTAATTGTTTACTCCTTCCTATTCGACTTCAATGACTCACACAGCAGGTGATGGAAGGTGTGGAATTCCATGCTGGAAGTGAAAATAACATGGTGTTGACTTCAAAGCCTCATATGGCAAGTGACACTTAACAGTTCATTGGTGACAAGTTCACCTCTCCTTTGTTGTACCCAGATGGAAATGTGATGGCATTCACACCTTTTGTAGAGCCAGTATATAAGCATAGAAATCTATACTAACTAGCATAACCCCTGCAAACACTGAAGATGGATGACTTAATTGAGAACTGTGCTGTTCTGTGGTCTGCTGAATATGAACAGAAAGTTATTGCTGTCCTCAAGCGTGGGAAAACTGGACAGAAACTCCAAAAGATGAATAACACATCCTGAAAACTTTCATGCTTACATTTCTAGGTGGTGTGGACAAGGTTACCAAGAGCAATGATAAGTACATGGCTACCAAGGAAACAATCCTAGACATCGTGCGACAAGCCCACATTGAAACTGGCCATGGTGGTGAAAAGAAGAGCCAGAATAAACTTTCTGGAAAGTATGCAAACATCCCACCGCTTCTTATAGGACAGTACATCAGCTGTTGTGAGAGACACATAGAAAAGTGTTGCAGGCAGGAGACAGCAACAGGCGTGAGACCTCTGTCTGTCAACAACTTGAATGAACAAGTAGACCTGGTTGACATGCGGGCGATGAAGGACAGAAGTTATCGTTTCATAATGCAGTACATGGAGTACCTGACCTAATACCTGGCCAAGTTCCATGTCATTTGTCCTCTGAAATCCAAGACAGCAGCTGAGGTTGCCCATGAGCTGCTTCTCATATTTCTAGACATCAGAGCTCCACATATTCTTCAGTCAGATAACGGAAGGAAATTCACAGCACAGGTCATCCATGAACTGGTGTCACGTTGAGAAGGACTGTTGCTGGTCAACGGGCAGCCCAGGCATCTCCAGAGTCAAGGCTCTGTGGAACACAGTAATGGTGACATGAAGCTGAAGCTAATGGCCTGGATGTGTGACAACAACTGTGCTCAGTGGGGCTTTGGTGTCTGTTTTGTTCAGGGGGCAATAAACAGCAGTTACCATGAGGCAATAAAAATGGCTCCTTACCAAGCACTCACTGGAAACAAACAACTGTGCGGCCTCAGATCAAAGTTGCCAGATGAGTTCCTCAACAGAATCTACACAGCCATTGAAGAAAAAGGACTGGAAAGACTTCTTGAGGAGAACATGGAAAATCCTGATCCTGAATTGGCCCCTGGACCATCCTCCATGGACAATCCTGAACTGGCCCCAGAACCATCCACCACTGACGACTCCGAGTCAGCCCCTAGACCATCCAACATGGAAGATCGTGAGCGAGTCCCAGAACCATCCACCATAGATGACCCTGAGTTGGCCTCTGGGCCACTCAACATGGACAACCCTGAGCCAGTCCCTGGATCATCCAACATGGACGATCCTGAGACACCTCCGGGAATTCATCCATGAATGACCCTGAGCAGGTCTCTGGATCATCCACTACAGGTGACCTTAAATCTGAAGAAGAACTTCATCCTGCCAGACATGCAAGGAAGGTGGCATACCAAGGCATTACACAACAAGCCAAGCAGATGATGGCACGCAGCACAAGGCACTTTGGGCAGTTGGTGTTGGAGACAATGTGACTGTCCCAGTGTCAGTATTTGACCACAGCAAAGGTGACCCACCAAATGTTATAGGTATGGTGCTGGCAGCAGATGGGACTAGCTACACCACTGGAACAGCTAAGGGGATTGTGAAAGGCAAATTTGCCAGGAATTAATTTGAATTTGTGCAGTACAGTGGATTGAATGCAAAAAACATTCCACCAAAAACTCAACCTTCATGAGATTGTACGTGCTCAAACTATTTGTGATGGGCAAGGCTTCCAGAGATGTCACTGCAGGAGTAACTGCTCATCAAGATGATGATCCTGCGTGAAAGCAGGTCTCTGCTGCAACAATGCCTGTCACAGCCACAAATCCTGTGACAACACTGACCAGTGTTGGCATATTAAATATGCATGAATTGTATTTACGTTGTTTTTGCAAACATTGATGTATAAGCTATCTGAATGGTTTGGGTGTGACCCTGAATGAAATTTAACAGAACATAAACCAATGAATTTGGAATGTTTGGCTGTCACAATGAATCTGAATATTGACATTGAATAAAGGCGCATTATGCATGTATGAATTGTTTATTTTATTGTTTTTGCTGTATTGTAATCATTGATGAATATAAACTATATCTGAATGGTTGGGGTATAATAATGATTGAAACATAAGACAACGGTAAACAGAATTAAGCAGATTATACATTTGTGAATGAAATTTTATTTTTCTTCATACAAGTTGGCCATTTCATGAACTGGGCAAATATTCCAAAGTCCATTTCATGAACTGGGTGGTCAAACTGCCAGTTTCATGAACTTTGCAGGTAGGCTGCCCATTTCAAGAATTGGGCAATTTGACTGGCCATTTCAGGAAATGGGCAGTTTCACAAACTGGGTGTAACATATGTAATATATATATCCTCATGGCTAACTTCTAAATTTTAAAAAACTCAACCAAGACCTTTTAAAATGGCTTAAGCTATGTCTGTCTGTGACCCTTGAACAAAAGAGCTACTATGGTAGTATTGTAGAAACATCGACTTCATTATCTATGAAGAGACTCTACTGTGGGCTGCAGAGACCAAATCCAAAGGGAACTATACAAAGGACATCTACATTTCATAAGCCAAGCTGGCCAAACGAAGCCTATCTTCTACGAGGGCAAAGGACCCTGCAGCTTTCCTTTCAAGTCTTAATGGTTGGAACATTTAACCATCTTGAGGCCAAAGGGGTATACAACCTTTGTCAAAGCCGGAGTGGATAGGTGGGAGTCATATGACATGAACCTCTAGCTGCTGGAACCAGCTATATTGCCTTGCTGTACTGAAAACTCATTCTGCCATTTTACCATCGACAAGCAGCAGCATATTAAAGAGGCTCCGCCCAGATTACCTGGCCCCATTTACACTGGGCAGGCAGGCGCGCGCCCAACCCGAACAGGAGTGAAATAGTGCGATGACGTTGGGCAAGCGTCCCGACTTCATCGCATACTCTCGCGATCTTTCGGTCGGTGGGCGCACGCGAGAGGCGGCAGCACACCCGTTGACAATTAAGATGCCTATTAAGGCCCTTAAGCAAACAATTAAGTTGTATCTTTCGCTGCCCGCTCAATCGTTTGGTTGGCAGGTGGGCGAATAGGCCAGGCGGCCTTTGCATTTTTAACGAAACCTCATCCACGGGCGGGATGAGGTTTCCAATGGTTACTAAAAAAAAACATTTTTTAACATCACTTTTCACATGCCCCTCTTCATGTGACTGAGTCACATGCAGGGACATGTTTATATCGCCTGTAAAAAGTTTATTTTTGTATTTAAAAATCTTCAGCTCCCTGAGTCAGCTCTGTGCCTTCAGGGAGCTTTCAGTGCGCGTTCCCCCACACGTGTGCACACTTCAGCACTCACGCTCCATCCACCCCTACCTAGGCAGTGCCGAGGCTCTTCGTGCATGTTTCACGCTAGCCAGCGTGAAATCGTGGTCAGAGTCCAATCGCGGGCGGCGGTCAGTCTTGCGGCCATTCCCGGGCCTGCCCACCCGTGCTAGCCCAAGGGGAAAATCCTGCCCACTGTTTTGACTGGAATTTCTGTACCATCACCTATAAGACTAATCCATCACCTCATGTGACATCAACTCCACTGGAAAAATGAATTAAACAGGATCAGTTTTCAGCCCACTAACCTCCGTGAAGGCATTACCTCATTGGACTTTGATTCTGGACTCTGGATGCACGTGAAACAATAATTCTTTTCTCTGTGGTCTCTGCCCTGTAAATCTTTATTTTCTCTATCCATCTTTTACTGTATGAGTGCACAGGGGGCTACATGGCCACCATCCCTCCCACTTTTTGAGTTTGTGCAAATAAACGAACCCTCTGAGTTCACCCCATCACAAGTTTGCTGTGGAGTTATTAAGAGAAATTGGGTCACACCAAATCTGAGGGGCTGGGAAGAATGCCGCCGCTTATAAAGGGGGAAGCAAATCAAAACACCTTTCTGCTTATGGACGGGTGATGAGAGGAGAAATCAGGGCTGTTTAAATAACCCCCCTCCTGACTGTAACAACCGTAACTGATGTTATTTCAAATTCAAGTCCATTTTCTTGTTGACTAGCTGGTAAAATCTAATAGATGACAGACTAAGTGGATGGTTTAATTCATTGCCTGTAAACTGAATGTTCTGACAATTTGACAAAATTTACAATATGTCAGAGATGTGGCTTGAGAATCAAACAGTGTGCTTGCCAAAAGAAAGGCTTGCATTTCTATAGCACCTGTCATGACAACAAGGCATCTCAAAACACTTTACAGCTAATGAAATACTTCTTCTGAGGTGTAGGAAACTTGGCAGCCAATTTTGCAGACAACAAAATGGCAATGCAATAATGACCAGATAATGATTTTTTTTTTAGTAATGTTGGTTGAGGGATAAATATTGGACAGGACACCATGGAGGGCCCCAGTGCTTTTCTTTGAAATAGCACCAAGGGACCTTTTATATCCACCTGAGAGGGCAGACACAGGTTCAATGTTTCATCAAAAGGATAGCAGCTCCAACAGTGCAGCACTCTCTCAATGCTGCACTGGCATGTCAGCCTTGATTGTGTGCTCAATTCTCTGGTGTGACATTTGAGCACACAACCTTCTGAGTCAGTTGAGTGTGTCACCAACTGAGTCATGGCTAACACTGATGCCACGCACGCTTCCTGTGGTCCAGAGGGGGGAAGGAAAATAGCCATAGATGGGCTCCTATGAGTGGAAAAGTTGGCAGAAGGTGAAATGCTACAGAGAACAGAAATTTAGCGGCACAAATTGTACAAACTGTGAAGCCCTTAATGTAAAATGTTCCATGCAGGATTCTTGCCTGAGAGCTGTTGAAATTCTAGACACACGGGTTGGCAGTTTTTTGAATGCTGGCCAGTGGACTTGAGTCAAAAGTCCACAGCTCTGCAAGACCCCCAACAACCATCGTGCATTTATAAATAATTCCAAACAAACTCAAATCTTTTCTTCTCTGTTGTCACAGAACCAAGTACAATACAGCAATTTCCTTAAAGGTTTTGCAAGTGTTAGCACCCAATCCCCTGGATGGACTTCATTGTAACGTAAGAAAACTGCACACACAGTAAAGT
Source organism: Cetorhinus maximus (assembly GCF_964194155.1). Taxonomy (NCBI): domain Eukaryota; kingdom Metazoa; phylum Chordata; class Chondrichthyes; order Lamniformes; family Cetorhinidae; genus Cetorhinus; species Cetorhinus maximus. The sequence continues at coordinate 103,409,487 of NC_135895.1, forward strand.
GGTGACCTACATTTCTGGATGCTTCAATCATAGCAGCAGGTTAATGATATTTATGTGCCAAGGCCCTTCAGGCTTTAAAGCAGCACATTGTAGATTCTGTGCTTCAAACCCTGCAGAACGCACACAGCTTCTAAGGTTCCGCAGTTGGTGCTGTAGCTTAAGAGAAATATGATTATTCATGCATATTTAATGTCATTTCTGCAGCTTCTGTTCATAACCCTTTGCTACTGCACCAAGTAATAATCACTTTACATCAGACATTTATTATCTCTACAGCTTCATATGCTGGTTTTCCTGCATTCCGTGAAAATCCTTTTCAAATGGCGTAAGATTCCTTGGGTGGTGCGCCACCTCCAAAGTTCAGGATTTCGCAATCTCGGAAAGACATCAGAGGCAACAGAGATGTTTTGCCAGCCACAGCTCTAACTCTTTAATTAATTGATTTGTTCTCGAGTTGTTATGACCTGGAATGCTCTGCCTGAAAGGATGGTGGAAGCAGCTCCCATTACTAACTTTCAAAGGGGAATTGGATAAATAGTAAAATGGGATTAGATTGCAGAGCTATTGGGAATGGGCAGGCCAGTGGGGCTAAGTGACTAGTTCTACCAAACAGCACAATGGGGCCAAATAGTCTTTCTGCACTATATGATTCTATGATTCCATGATGCTACTGTAATTTAATTAACATTTTACACCACAAACAAAGAGGACTTGAAAACTAGGCGAGAGAGGCTTTTTTTTAATAATTCTTTCTTGGAATAGGAGTGCTGCTGGCAAGGCCAACATTTGGGGCTCATTCCTAATTGCCCTTAAGGTGATGGTGAGCCGCCTTAAACCGCTGCAGTCCATCTAGCATAGGTACACCTTCAGCACTGATAGGAAGGGAGTTCCAAAATTTTGACTCAGCGACACTGAAGGAACGGAGATATCGTTTCAAGTCAGGATGGTGTGTGGCTTGGAGGGGAACTTGTAGGTGATGGTGTACCCATGCATCTGCTGCTCTTGTTCTTCTAGATGGTAAGAGGTCGAGTTTGGGAGATGCTGTCAAAAGAGCTTTGGTGAGTTGCTGTAGTGCATCTTGTAGATGGCACACACTGCTGCTACTGTGCGTCGGTGTTGGAGAGAGTGAATGTTTGTGGATGGGGTACCGATCAAATGGGTTTCTTTGTTTTGGATGGTGTCGTGCTTCTTGAGTGTTGTTGGAGCTGCACTCATCCAGGCAAGCAGAGCATTTTCCATCACACGCCTGACCTGTGCCTTGTAGATGGTGGACTTGGGGAGTCAGGATGTGAGCTCTCCACCATAGAACTCCCAGCCTTTGGCCTGCTCTTGTAACCACAGAATTTGTGTAGCGGGTCCAGTTATGTTTCGGGTCAATGGTAACACCCAGGTCATTGGCCTCATTCATTAGGAAGCAATGGGCCTATTATCAAGCACCAAGGTCAGAGGTATGTGTGCAGCATCATATCATGAGGCTGGGAAGCATTTGAGGGCCAACACACCTGGTGTGCACTCCATTCAAAGAGCTCCCATTTTTTAAATGGCTAATTTGTTTTCAGCACCTTGATAGTGCTCACCGGCACTGGTTACTAGGCTCCTATTTACAGCACATTCTAACTTATCCACAGTTGGTGTGCAGTTGAATTAGGCAGTCATGATTAAAATTACGGGCACAGAAGCTCCAAGGTTGGCAGGTTGCTTGGTACACTCTCAGATGACTGCACAAAATGCTGATGGCGATTTATCAAATGGCAATAGTAGGAAGGTCAGGTGGGGTTCAAATCCCAGTTGAAGGCGCATCAAACTTGCCCTGGACTGAGGCATGTCACTCAAATGCCCAGTTCAGCAGCAGCCTTAAATGAGTTCTGAAACATGTAGCTTGCAGATAACCTATTTTTTGCAGCATGGTTGGTGTATGCAGCTTAACATGTTTAATGAGCCACAGGGCAAGTTAATATATGTTGTAGGACAAGACTGTAAAATCAATCAAAGTGTGAGCATCTTGTGGACAGCAACTAATTTCTTCATGTCCTAATCATGGGGTGTAGCCACAGGCATGATCTTATTCACTTTTCTAGCAACTTCCATACTCTCTGCTCTGGTTCTTCACTGGTAGATGACCCTCAGCTCGAAAAACGAGCATCATTCTCTACTAGCTCTCCAAAGCTAGGTTCTTAAATGATGCTATTCTGCCTTATTGCCCCGCTCCAACCATTTCTCACCTTCAGTAATAGGGCAGTACTAAGGGTGATCATCAGCCATTTAAAAGTGCTGGCACAGCATAAAGAAATTAGATAGATACTTGAAAAGGAAAAATTTACAGGCCTACGTGAAAAGAGGACGAGGCTTGGGGGGGAGTTGGGGGGGGTGGGGGGGGTGGGACTAATTGGAAAGCTCTTTCAAAGAGCCAGTGCAGGCATGATGGGTTGAATGGCCTCCTTCTGTGATGTACGTTTCCATAATTCTATAGCTTGTTCTTTGGTTTCAGTGCCTCACAGCGCATTGTATGCTGGTCATCAGGCATGTTGCTATATTATGGAAATAGAACATAGAATTGCAACGGTCTTATAGTCCTTCTACTGTTACAGCTCATGATAACATGAGGTCAGTGCTGAGCACTCTGTTTAGCCACAGCTAAAAAGGCCAACCACCAAGACTTTATTGCCAGTGAAGGAATATTGGAACGGGAGGGCCAATTTCAAAAATAACAGCAACAATGTGAACTGGGCAAGCTCCAGGGAATAAAACAAGCACGAGAAACCAACGGTAAAACTGAATGAGATTCACTTGTGGGAAAGAATGTAGAAATGCGTGCACAAGTAGGAAATTGTTGCCATGGCTGATAGCAATTATGTTTAATTAGATTTGCTGCAAGGAGATTATTAAACTATAGGAAGTTCAATAAATTTGAACTAAACTAGTAGTTATTAATTATGAATACTAATTAGTAACCTTTACATTCACTTTTTAAGATGCAGCTCTTTTGTGTTTGAACTGTTACCTTTAAATTCTAATCAGAAGCAAGGGATACATCGACATAGCTACAGGCATTTGAACATCATGTGCTATGGTAGATATGACAATCTAAAAGGAAGGGAGTTGGATTTTTATGGTGTAAGTGCCCACATTGGTGAACATGTTAATACTTCACACTTATGACAGACCAAGTGAAGTCCCACAGAATCTGTCTTTAACCAGGCAGGTAAAAGGTCAGAGCCATACTGCTTTGCTACTGGGCAGCTAATTATCCACATCATCTGTCATCAATATAATCCGTTAATAAACCAGTGCTCTCAGTGACATTGTTATCTTTGTTTGCAAATGAATTTGAACCTTGCCCGTATGATTTGAAAGACAGTATTAAGAAATGAAAAGCCTTAGGGTACAGAAAATCAGAAAAAAGGATGGTTCTTATGGATTGCACATCTCATACATCTTTTGTAGAATTTCATAATACACTTACCCAAGAGTGCAGGGAAGCAAAACATACCCAGGAGCTTTACTTTTACTGAAATAGGAGACACAGAATGTGGACTGTACATAATGCTTTGATATCTGATCCAATTATTGTGAAGGCTGTATTTTTGCACAATAGAAATGAGAGTATTGCTCACACAAATTCAATCTTAATGATGACAGATAAGGTTTTGGAAATCATTCAGTAAGTCATCCAAATAGTATAAGAGGGAATGCAACCCTCCTTGTGAATTATAAAGAATTTCTGTTTACAATCATTCAAATGTATCATTTGTGATACTAACCCACCACATTCATTATACACATTAAAATCTGCTGGAACTGTGCCTAGATTGCCATTCTGTTCCCAGGATTACTCAGCCCTAATCTGTTTTATTTTTGGAATTTGTATCAAGGGCATCTTTTGAAGGGAGAATATAGGGTTTCTAAGGGCATGCACGTTATTTTGAAGTCTTCAGTGATTCCCAATAGACCTTGTTCTGCTGCAGTGGTAGTCACGATAGCTTCACACAACATGTATTTCCCACAATGAAAACTTTTGCAATGGCAATTTTTTTTAAAAATTACAAGTGCAATTACAATTTGGAACACCATAAGGTTATTATGTTATCGAGATCAATGCTCTCTCCTTTGTTTGTGAGTACGTTTAAAAGGCAGAAAGGTGCATATTGCCATTGGTGTCTGAACAAAATATCTCTTCTTCTTCTTGAGTTCTCTGCATGAAGGCAAGTCCAACCCACAACATCACAACCCTTGCCACGGGTTAGGGAGTGAGGCAGGTCCCAAATCCACCCCAGCCAGAACGGGAATCGAACCCCATGCTTTTGGCATCAATCTAATCCACACCAACCAACTGACCCCATCAGGAGTCTGAGTTGCCATGGCAACATGCACCTTGACATGCATGTTGTCGACTGGAGCTATGCATAGTAATGGTAGAGGTTCCAACATTCCTTCCATCACATGGTTGCCCAGGAATCTCCCCCACTCTTACCACCTGCCATTGGCTTGTGTTGGAAGGATTTTCAAGTTGATATACTGCCTGTTTGGCCATGTTATGAACTCACCTTCTTTGGCCACTGAGTCCTGGAGTGGGACTTGAACCCAGAGCTTCTGGCTTAGAGGCAGGGACACTGCCCACACTGCTCCACAAGACCTCCTTGAACAAAATACACAATTTAATATTTTGATACTAACCACTGAAGGCTGATATAGAATCCACAATTCCAATTCAACAACGGTTCCTGGAAGTAGAGCTGCTGAAAAAAATTGTATAAGATGAATGAGAGGTCCTGTTATAGCAACATAAAACCAGGAAATATTATAAAATTGACCCTTCCACAGTGGAACGCTCTCTCTCCACCAAAAATTACAGAGAACAATGAAGAAAAATATCCCACCAATGCCTCTTGACCCAAGAAGATGGTCAAGTAGGAGACGTGTGGCTTATGACAGCAAACTAGAGACTTCAAATGAAAGAGCAATCACATTAAATCTGTGCCCTCTTGTTCTTGATTCTTCCACCAATGGGAACAGTTACTTTTTCCATCCCACCCTACTTCCCTGACACCAACAGTCCCCTTCTGAGCTCCTGCTTTCAGAGCTGCTGCCTGCCCCAGAAAGTGGTAAGAAAATAACAGCAGAGCACTAAGGAAGAGGCCTGATATTTGATTTGACACTTGTAGCCACCAGCTCAGACTTTGGCATTGCATGTACCTTGGAGATGAGTTAAGATCAGCATGTGGTGAGTCACCAGGGCGTGAGTGGGCTGCAACCATACCAGGGTGAAAGGATGGGTTGTTTGCCAGTTCTACAGTTGGTGAGAGGCATAAGAAAGAGGACCTCAATGGGACAGCCTACAGGAAACCTCTGAATGAGTGTGCACATCGAGATGCTGGGAGCATCAGCTAGCTGGCCAGCCAGCATCCTGTCGCTAAGTAGGAGCATGAAGGAGTCTGGCTCTAACTTGGTGGAGGAGTGGATGCAGAGATTGTTGTACCTTCAGACTACTCCATCTCCCTCTTGTGCTGCAGACCCAGGTGAACTGGCACTGCTGCTGCAAAACTACACCCCTTACCTGTTTCAGCCTTAGAGTAGACAGGTCTCCTGTTCCTCTGCCATCCCCATGAGGATGTGGAAACACTCCCTGGTAAATGCAGGAACTCACCAAAATACCTGCAAAAACACTCCAGATTACTCGCAGACACCTTGCAGTGGGAACATTTCCAAAAATTTTAAAACATGTAATTCTATTATATGCAGCTGTACAGGGCCTTGGTGAGACCACACCTGGAGTATTGTGTGCAGTTTTGGTCTCCTTACCTAAGAAAGGATATATTTTCCATAGAGGGAGTGAGCCAAAGTTTACCAGATTGATTCCTGGGTTGGCAGGATTGTCATATAAGGAGAGATTGCCCTGGAGAAGGACATTTAAGAGGTAATTGGATTATTATCTGCATTGGTAGAATGTACAGGGCTACGGGGAGGCAGTGAGGAACGACACTAGGTAAATTGCTCCAATGGAGAGCCAGTGCAGACAGGATGGGCTAAATGGCCGCACCACCACCCCCCCCCCCTCCCACCCCCTGTGCTGCAACAATTTTGTGATTCTCTTTGATTCGGCGATATTCTAGTATAGGGACAAAAATAGGGAGCTAAAAACGATAAGCAAGGTCCATGGTCACAAAATTAGCGACTTGCTAATCATGCCAAATAGCAGGATAAGGGGGAGCTGGGTTTTGAGGAAGAGCTTTACTTGCCATCACACCGAATATTCTCAGTGACATTGGATGCTGCAGGACTTCTCACAGCCAGCCCCATGATTCTAGAAGCTATTTCTTCTGTGGAGCTCAGAAGATGTAGGTGTCCTTATCCAATGCCAGCTCTACTCTACTCTCTTCTGTTATGGGTCATCTTGTTCTGCATTAGAGAAGGCAGAGTGTCAGTGGTTATGTAGCATAGTTTCTGGGAACGTGCCTGCTATAGCTGGAGGAATGTGGAAGCAGCTAGAGGTGGGTGTGAGACTGGCATAATTGGCATGTGTGTGAGGATGAGGTGGAGTATCTGAATGTTGGACAAGTCCCAAATGCTAGGAACTGCTGATGAATGAGTGATGGGAGTAAGCTACATTGAGCAACGTGAGGGTCAGTGGTGTGGTAGGTAGGAGATATGATGTGATGTGACTGGTCTTCACTATCTGCATGAGGTCATTAAAGTTCTTGTGGTACTGCTGCCAGTTCCTCAAGACCAGGCTCCAGGAGGTGATCTTCCTAGTCACGTGCTCTCATTCCCTTCTGAGGGTCCTTGAGGGTCGCCTGGCCCAGCTGCTCCCCCAAGTACCCCGCACACCCCATGGGTCCATGATGTTTTTCATCCAACCCACCTGCTCCACCAATGACCTCAGCACCACGTCTGAGACTCAGGATTCCTCTGCCTACCTTGCATTTAGTGCAAAACTGTCTATTGCAATCATCCTTTTTGTGCAAATTCTTTTTCAAAGGCAACCTGTGTTTAAGAAAGAGCTGGCTACCTGCATCACATGGTCGGTAACAATGCTGCCACGACCTCATGCAGATAGTCAAGGTCTGTGACTGCATATTCACATCATATCTCCTACCTCCCACACAACCAACTCTCAGCGCAAATCACGGACCCGGTGCTCATAAATGGGATTGAATGAATTTCGCACCTTATACATCTCTTCAATAGTACAACTAGTTTCTTTAATCCTTCAAGAACTGTCCTATTTACCATTTGTGGCTTTGGAACACAGGCACAGTCTAGATCTCAACAAGTTTTTCTCAGTTATACATTCAATCTGTACAATGGCTTAGTGAAGTTTTTAATAGTGCATTCTTTTGAAAAAGAAGAAAAGTTTTTATTTTAAGAAAATGGACATGGTAAACAAAGCCTGAGAGGGTGAGTCGTCAGATTTAATGAAAATCTGAAGAGCTGTGTGAACTATTTAGGAGGAAGAAAACATTACAATTTTACGGCACTTAACTCATAGAGGTTGAATTTTCATACAAATCTAGCTGATGAAACAATTAACATATCCTAAATTGTTTAGACGTATCAATAAGCTTAGTGTGTTTGACCATGTAGTCCTACCAGTTGTCTGGCTGCACAACAACTTTTTGTTCATCATAGTAAACGGCTTTACATGGTTCAATGGGATATCGTGAAGGTATGGACTACAAGACAAATATGGTATCTGTCCCAATTTCTTATTCATATCTGTACCTGAGAGTTTTGGTCCATGATTTTTGCTTTGACACAATCTTTATTACCACACTGAAGAAGAGAACAAGAGACACCTTTCCCTCATAAATCTTCAAGCAATGTACCAACGCAAGTTAAGATGCAATGCATAATATGTCTCTAAGCAGGTCTCTTTAATGTTCAGAATCCCAGGTATTCAACAGAAGGGCTTTCTGCATTCCCTATGCCACATCTAAAGGGTAACAGTTCCAGGAATGTGAGCTGTGGCCTACACCCATCAGTGAATACCTTAAAAAAATGTATCAGTCTCTTGGCAAACTTGTTTCTTTGCTAAAACCCCTCACATGAAATCTTGATTGAGTACTTGGTGACAAGTAAGCGAAGTTTTGTACTTCCAGGATGTGGTGGTGGTCAGCATATCAGAAGCTGCTGTCTTTCCATTACAGTGAAGGGGGTGCCCATTCATATAGCTTTTGAAGAAACTGACAATATTTTAGGACAATAATAGGTGCTGGGAACTGTTGCCTGCTTTCAGATATGAGGACATAAGTTCAGAAACCCAGGCCGATGCCTACTGGAATTGAATTGCAAAGGGGCAGACTGAGGCTGCACATTTTTAACTGGCCGTATGGCATTGTTCATGTTGTGGTGCAGAGGGTAGCAGTAATACACTCATATTTAATGGTGTGTTGTGTTGCTTGCCAGGCCACTTGTAAGCAGCTCCTGGTTTTTGCCATCTACCGCCAAGGCCTCAAATCAACATTTGTACATTTGTGAGTTCTCTAGTAACAGTTAGTGATTATCCTCTTTCTGAGGAGGTGTGTGTGTGAGGGAGGGGGGGGTTAGCGGCAGTGAGGAATGAGCAAAGTATTTTTGAGATTGATATGACTCTAATATGTCACATCTGGTAATGGAAGTCTAGGACCACCTCAACACTCAGTGGTGGACTCCGGAATCCTTCCTTCTTAGACAGTCCCTCGGGGTTGAGGATGTCTTGTTTCCACACTAAAAATGAGTTCTCAGGCGACTGAAGAGTCCAGTGCTCAACCTAGGGTGGAATTTTTCCAGCCCACCTTTCCCCACGGCTGGGCCGGCAAGCTATTGAAATCCCCGTTCACATTGGCGGGACCGGAAAATCCCGCCAGCGTGATGGGATGGGAGAATTCCGCCCTACAGTCTCTGTCACAGGTGGGCCAGACTGTGGTAGGGGGAATGGGTGGGTGGGGTGCCTGGTTTGCCACATGCTCCTTTCGCTGTTGATGCTTGGCTTCAGCTAGCCCTCATTCCAGAATCCAAAAACCTGAGCCATGGGCAGAAAGACAGGCGTTGGAATGAATGGGCAGAAAGTCGTATGCTGGAAGTCGTATACAGAAGCAGAAAACACCAGTCATGATCTTGAAATTAAATTATATTTTAGTTGCTTGGTAGTGCAGAACTTGAGTATTGCTGAAAAAGAGACATGCTGCCGAATATTTTCGTCTTGTACTCACCAGGTCAGATTCGCAAGCATACCAATTGTAAAGGGAATAAAATGTTGCTCCCTTTAGAATTAGTATACTTGCAAATCTGTCCTGATGAGTGTAAGGCAAAATTATTTGACAACATGTTTCTTTTTCCAGCAGTACACAAATTATATTTTCTTTTTATATATTTTATCTAGATTGTCAAATAACAGACATTTATCCAGATTAATATTTTAGTATATATTATTAAAGGATTTCTAAGAATATGTTTAGCACAAAGTAGAAAGTTATGTCTTCTTTCAATAGGTCTGATGTTTTTCTACAACATACTCTTTGTCAATGTGCAGTTATTTAGGGTTGCAGGGGCAAGCAAGGGTGAACAAAGGGCATGTCAGCAACAACACAATCTAACTTACAGCCGGAGTTTAGGAATTTGCTGTCATCCCATGAGACCAGACGAATGAGTCACATAATTCAGGATCCTCAATAAAGAGCTTTGTCAAAAACAGATTAAGGATTGTTGATGAATGAAAGTGCCATTTATTAGACACCACTAAGAACGCTCTTTTAATTTGATCTACACTTGAACACTACATGAATCAAGCTGCTGCTGAAGGAAGTGGTTAATGAATGAAGTGTTTGAGGTGCAAGGGGATTGGATGTGGATCTGCAACAGGAAACCCTGCTCATTTCTCACTTCTTATCTAATGCTTTCGACATCATTTTCACCAGCACTTCAGACTGCCCCATTACTATGCCAGTCAGAGTTGCTTAAATATATTTCCTCAATTCTAGGAATAATTACACACAAATTCCACACACAAGATATAATTCATTTAATCACAAAAACTAATAGGTTTTACTTACCTGTTAATACAATTTTGAGAGAGAGAGAAGCTCAAAGCTATTTATGTCTTAATACTTAAATTTAAATGCATCGACTGCAGCAGAATTCATGGCTTATATTTTGCTATTAGTGCAACCTGGTGTGTTGGAAATAATAACCAAATTCATACAGCTCCAGCTTTTGCATGCAACATTTTTCAAGATGACATTATCAGAAGAAAGGTACTTAAATTTTTTTTTTAATTTAAGGAAAGAGAATACATACATATATTCCACAGGTCTCTTGTTGAGTAAGGAGATATGTTGGTGCTGCCTAGCTGCAGAGTCTTTTCTAAAGCAGAGGGAGTGGGGGTGGGGGGGGTGGTAGTGGTGCGGGTGAGGTGGGGGGTAATGCTGAATGTCATTAGTGTGTGTTCCTATCCTGACTTTGCAAGTTGGTCCAAGTCAAATGTACCACTGGGAAAGGCTCTACATTGATAAATTCAGGCAACACTGGACTCACTCTGACATTCCCGGAATGATTGAATGCAGGGGCAAAACCTGAATGTGTGTAGTACCATGCCAGCCTGACACAGCCTCTTACAGCCCTCCCATGGAGAGGGACGGAATCTGTGAAGCATCCACACCTGGTCTACGCTGGGAGCGGCACCGAGATTCGAGACGACTTGGGGATCTGGACAGGCAAACGCCTGTTTAAGGTCACGCTAAAGACCGATGGTAAGGGAGCCATTTTCCACCCTCCCTCCAGTTTCGCTATCGGGGGAAACCGGGGCTACCTGGTCTACGCTGGGCAACCCAAGCATTGTCGCTCATGCGGCAAGGCTGGTCATGTGGCGGCCAACTGCAGCGCCTCCCTCTGCAAGATCTGCAAACAGGAAGGGCACCAGACAAAAGACTGCAAACAGGCCAAGTGCTGCAACCTGTGTGGCGAGGCAAGTCACCTCTACAGGACCTGCCCCAAACGCTGCCGTACTTACGCACAGGCAGCCAAAGCCGACCAGGGGGAAGCAGAAGAAATGTTTCGTGTCACTCCAACCACCAAGGCCCCCAGGGAGCTCAACGGGACAAAGGAGGACACAGAGAGAGACAAGGTGGAGAAAGAGATTGAGGCAACAGAGAGCCAATCAACAGCACTACCCCCTGAACCTCCCAGTCCTCAGGACAGCGAATCAATGGAGGAGGAGGCAGCAGTGGAAAAGCAGCAGGGGGAGTGGCGGACGGTGAAGAACAAGAAAAGTAAGAGGGAGCGAAGAAGAAGCAAAGGCGTTTCCCAGAGAAGCGGCAAGAGGCGTCTCCCATCCGACACGGATGACAAGGGCAGCAGCTCTTCGGATGATGAAGTGCCAGAGCGGCACCGACAGAAGAGGCGGCAAAGCTCCAGGGCGTTGGAGGACGAGACACCCGAGCTCCAGAAAATTGGAGACAACAAGGAGACCAGCGCACCCCAACTTTGCCTGCAACCTGAGGAGGCCAGTGCACCACAGCCCCTGGAATCTGGGAGCAGTGAGGCAATCATCGCACCCCAGCTCCAGGAAGCCGGGAACAGCAACACCCCAGAGGGGGTGAGTTTTGGAGAAGCTTCTCCAGCAAAGGTCATCTCAAAACCCGCTCTCTACGTGAACCTCCAGATGCCACCGGAGCAGAACACGGCCAAGGAGATCTACCTCAGCCCATCCAAAGTGAAGGAATTTGAGCTCACTACGGGTATGAAGGAGCAGACTAAAGGTCTGAGACTCTCAGAGACAGTGGGTTTGGTAGGAGAATAAATGCTTTAAAATGGGTTTAAAGATTGTATCCATAAATGTGCGTAGCATTAAATCTACTACGCGATGTGTTGCGACCTTGGACTACCTAGCCAAGGTCAAAGCTGACCTGTTGTTTCTGCAGGAGTGTGCGATACCGCACCTCAGCTCCTACAGGCAATGGTCACGATGGTGGTCCCACGGGCCATCGATCTGGTCGGGCGGAAACGACTCTCGTTCCTCCGGCCTGGGTATTCTGCTGCGGGGAGGCAACTTCACCGTCTCCGAGGTCAAGGAGGTGGTGGGCGGGCGACTCCTCGTAGCAGACGTAATGTACAAGAACGCTCCACTCCGGTTAATTAACGTGTATGGCCCGGCACAAGGGGCTGAGCGGCTGGAGGTTTTTCAGCAGCTCCCACTGCTGCTGGCGACCTCCAGGCCGGTCATTCTGGGCGGGGACTTCAACTGCATCATCGATGCGGCTGGACGATCCGGCAGGGCCGGAAGCAGATTGGACGCTACGTCCAGATCCCTGATGGAAACAGTTAAGGATGCCAAGCTGCACGACGTCTTCAGCAACCCTGCAGACGGAGCGCAGCGTAGATACACCTGGTCGCGGCCAGACGGGTCCATTCGTTCCAGGATAGACTTCCTGTTTGTGTCCCGTGCATTCACAGTCAGATCCACCGAGGTCAAGCCGGTGTTCTTCTCTGACCACTGCCTCCTACTGGCGGACTGCCACTTGGAGAAGGACCTGAGGGTGGGCAGGGGGGCATGGAAGCTAAATGTGCAACTGCTGACCCCAGAGAACATTGAGGAGCTCAAGAGGGATTACAAAGGTTGGAGAACCGTGAAACCCCTCTTTGAGTCCCTGACACACTGGTGGGAAGTGATCAAGGGAAGCATCAAGAGGTTTTTCATCCGCAAAGGCACCCAGAAAGCTAGAAAGGAACAGAGGGAAATGTCCCGACTCCAGAAAAAGATGCAGAATCTGCTCCGGCTGCAGTCGATGGGGGTCGATGTCAAGGAGGAGCTCCAAGAGGTGAAGGGCCAGCAAGCCTCGCACTTTGCCTCGGAGGCCTCCAAGATCATCTTCCGTTCCAGGGTCCGCTCCGTGGAGCAGGATGAGACGTGCTCACGTTTCTTCTTCCAAAAGGTACACAGAGAGCGCTCTGTGATCAGCAGCCTGAAGGAAGAAGACGGCTCAGTAAAGTCATCACGGTCCGACATTCTGAGGATCAGCAAATCCTTTTATGCCGGACTGTATGACGTGATGCCCACGGACAGCACGGCCTCCCAGTCCTTCCTGTCCTCTATCACGGAGGTCTTAGACCACAGTACGCGGGAGAGCCTGGACAAACCGCTAACTCCTGATGAACTGACTAAGGCCCTCGAGTCCTTCGAGAAGAGTAAAACCCCCGGAAGCGACGGCTTGCCGGCGGAGTTGTATTCGGCTCTGTGGGACTTGATCGGCCCAGACCTGCTAGAAGTGTACGAGAGTATGCTCCTGGCCGGCAGCATGTCAGAATCCATGAGGAAAGGCATCATCACCCTCATCTACAAGCACAAGGGGGAAAGGGAGGAAATTAGAAATTGGCGACCCATTTCACTGTTGAATGTGGACTATAAGATTCTGTCCAAGGTCATCGCCAACCGGGTCAAATCCGCTCTGGAATTGGTAATTCACCCTGACCAGACCTGCTCTGTGCCAGGCAGGAAGATCTCTGACAGCCTGGCGCTGCTCAGGGATACGATTGCCTATGTACAGGACAGGGGTGTGGATACCTGCCTCATCAGCTTGGATCAGGAGAAGGCCTTTGACAGAATATCGCACACCTACATGGGGGATGTGCTCTCCAAAATGGGCTTTGGGGAGGGAATTCGAAATTGGATCCAACTGCTCTACACTAACATCAGTAGCGCAGTCTCAATCAATGGGTGGGAAACAGATAGCTTTCCGATTAAATCTGGAGTCAGGCAGGGCTGTCCTCTCTCGCCTGTCCTTTTCGTGTGCTGCATAGAACCCTTTGCCGAGTCCATCAGGAAGGATCCGGGCATAAGAGGAGTGACGATCCCAGGCAGTGGAGGCACTCAGGTAAAAGCCTCCCTGTACATGGACGACGTCGCCGTCTTCTGCTCGGATCCGCTGTCGGTGCGCAGACTGATGCACATCTGCGACCAGTTCGAACTGGCCTCGGGAGCCAAGGTAAATCGTGGGAAGAGCGAGGCCATGTTCTTTGGGAACTGGGCTGACCGATCCTTTGTCCCCTTCACTGTCAGGGCTGACGGCCTGAAGGTGCTGGGGATATGGTTCGGAGGGACCGGGGCATGCGTTAGAAACTGGAAGGAGCGAGTGGCTATGGTGAAAAGGAAACTGGGCATGTGGGAGCGACGCTCCCTCTCCATTGCGGGTAAGAACCTGGTCATCAGGTGTGAGGTTCTCTCGCTGTTGCTGTACGTGGCGCAGGTCTGGCCCATTCCAGACTCCTGCGCGACGGCGATCACTCGAGCCATCTTCCGCTTTATCTGGAGGTCGAAAATGGATCGTGTCCGCAGGGACGCGATGTACAAGCCTCTAGATAAAGGGGGAAAAAACGTGCCCAACATCGCCCTCATACTGATGGCCACCTTTGTGTGTGGCTGCATCAAGCGGTGCGTAGACCCTCAGTACGCAAACACCAAGTGTCACTACGTGCTGAGGTTCTACCTGTCCCCGGTGTTGCGAAGGATGGGTCTGGCCACGCTGCCGCGGAACGCTCCAAGTAGTTGGACCGTGCCGTACCACCTGTCCCTGGTGGAAAAATTTATGCAGAAAAACACCTTTGACCACAAGTCCATCAGGCAGTGGTCAGCACGTAACGTCCTAGAGGCCCTGAGGGATAAGGAGAGGGTGGACCCTGTGGGATGGTTCCCCGAGCAGACTGTCAAAGTCATTTGGCAGAATGCCTCATCGCCAGAACTTTCCAACAAGCACCAAGACGTAGCTTGGCTGGTGGTGAGAAAGGCCCTCCCCGTCAGATCCTTCCTACACGCCAGGAGGCTCACCCCCTCTGCACGTTGCCCTCGAGGTGGCTGTGGTGGGGAAGAGACCGTTGTTCACCTCCTTGTGGATTGTGCCTTTGCAAAGAAAGTCTGGAGAGAGATGCAGTGGTTGCTGTCGAGGTTCATCCCGAGCAGTTCTGTGACACAGGACTCTGTGCTCTACGGGCTGTTCCCAGGGACACACACCGAGACAAACATCGACTGCAGCTGGAGGATCATCAACTCGGTGAAAGAGGCGCTTTGGTCTGCCCGAAACTTGTTGGTCTTCCAGCACAAAGAGTTGTCCCCGACCGATTGTTGCGGACTGGCACAATCCAAAGTCCAGGACTACGTGCTGAGGGACGCACTAAAGCTTGGGGCAGCTGCCGCAAAGGCGCAATGGGGAAGGGTCGCTGTCTAAGACCTTTCTACCACAGCGCACCGAGAGACTGGGAACTGTTTAGAGCCCCTCGGGCTGTACAGATCAAAATGAAAGGCTGTAAATGATTGTAATATTGTTTGTACTGATGCACCTTGTGATACATCTTGTAAAAGTTTAACCTGGATTGTACCCTTGTAATGTTGTTTTTGAAATGGTTTGGAATGTGATTGAAGATATTTTATGAATAAAGTATATTTTTACAAAAAAAAAAAAAAAACCTGGTCTACGCTGGGCAACCCAAGCATTGTCGCTCATGCGGCAAGGCTGGTCATGTGGCGGCCAACTGCAGCGCCTCCCTCTGCAAGATCTGCAAACAGGAAGGGCACCAGACAAAAGACTGCAAACAGGCCAAGTGCTGCAACCTGTGTGGCGAGGCAAGTCACCTCTACAGGACCTGCCCCAAACGCTGCCGTACTTACGCACAGGCAGCCAAAGCCGACCAGGGGGAAGCAGAAGAAATGTTCCGTGTCACTCCAACCACCAAGGCCCCCAGGGAGCTCAACGGGACAAAGGAGGACACAGAGAGAGACAAGGTGGAGAAAGAGATTGAGGCAACAGAGAGCCAATCAACAGCACTACCCCCTGAACCTCCCAGTCCTCAGGACAGCGAATCAATGGAGGAGGAGGCAGCAGTGGAAAAGCAGCAGGGGGAGTGGCGGACGGTGAAGAACAAGAACAAGAAAAGTAAGAGGGAGCGAAGAAGAAGCAAAGGCGTTTCCCAGAGAAGCGGCAAGAGGCGTCTCCCATCCGACACGGATGACAAGGGCAGCAGCTCTTCGGATGATGAAGTGCCAGGGCGGCACCGACAGAAGAGGCGGCAAAGCTCCAGGGCGTTGGAGGACGAGACACCCGAGCTCCAGAAAATTGGAGACAACAAGGAGACCAGCGCACCCCAACTTTGCCTGCAACCTGAGGAGGCCAGTGCACCACAGCCCCTGGAATCTGGGAGCAGTGAGGCAATCATCGCACCCCAGCTCCAGGAAGCCGGGAACAGCAACACCCCAGAGGGGGTGAGTTTTGGAGAAGCTTCTCCAGCAAAGGTCATCTCAAAACCCGCTCTCTACGTGAACCTCCAGATGCCACTGGAGCAGAACACGGCCAAGGAGATCTACCTCAGCCCATCCAAAGTGAAGGAATTTGAGCTCACTACGGGTATGAAGGAGCAGAATAAAGGTCTGGGACTCTCAGAGACAGTGGGTTTGGTAGGAGAATAAATGCTTTAAAATGGGTTTAAAGATTGTATCCATAAATGTGCGTAGCATTAAATCTACTACGCGATGTGTTGCGACCTTGGACTACCTAGCCAAGGTCAAAGCTGACCTGTTGTTTCTGCAGGAGTGTGCGATACCGCACCTCAGCTCCTACAGGCAATGGTCACGATGGTGGTCCCAAGGGCCATCGATCTGGTCGGGCGGAAACGACTCTCGTTCCTCCGGCCTGGGTATTCTGCTGCGGGGAGGCAACTTCACCGTCTCCGAGGTCAAGGAGGTGGTGGGCGGGCGACTCCTCGTAGCAGACGTAATGTACAAGAACGCTCCACTCCGGTTAATTAACGTGTATGGCCCGGCACAAGGGGCTGAGCGGCTGGAGGTTTTTCAGCAGCTCCCACTGCTGCTGGCGACCTCCAGGCCGGTCATTCTGGGCGGTGACTTCAACTGCATCATCGATGCGGCTGGACGATCCGGCAGGGCCGGCAGCAGATTGGACGCTGCGTCCAGATCCCTGATGGAAACAGTTAAGGATGCCAAGCTGCACGACGTCTTCAGCAACCCTGCAGACGGACCGCAGCGTAGATACACCTGGTCGCAGCCAGACGGGTCTATTCGTTCCAGGATAGACTTCCTGTTTGTGTCCCGTGCATTCACAGTCAGATCCACCGAGGTCAAGCCGGTGTTCTTCTCTGACCACTGCCTCCTACTGGCGGACTGCCACTTGGAGGAAGACCTGAGGGTGGGCAGGGGGGCATGGAAGCTAAATGTGCAACTGCTGACCCCAGAGAACATTGAGGAGCTCAAGAGGGATTACAAAGGTTGGAGAACCGTGAAACCCCTCTTTGAGTCCCTGACACACTGGTGGGAAGCGACCAAGGGAAGCATCAAGAGGTTTTTCATCCTCAAAGGCACCCAGAAAGCTAGAAAGGAACAGAGGGAAATGTCCCGACTCCAGAAAAAGATGCAGAATCTGCTCCGGCTGCAGTCGATGGGGGTCGATGTCAAGGAGGAGCTCCAAGAGGTGAAGGGCCAGCAAGCCTCGCACTTTGCCTCGGAGGCCTCCAAGATCATCTTCCGTTCCAGAGTCCGCTCCGTGGAGCAGGATGAGACGTGCTCACGTTTCTTCTTCCAAAAGGTACACAGAGAGCGCTCTGTGATCAGCAGCCTGAAGGAAGAAGACGGCTCAGTAAAGTCATCACGGTCCGACATTCTGAGGATCAGCAAATCCTTTTATGCCGGATTGTATGACGTGAAGCCCACGGACAGCACGGCCTCCCAGTCCTTCCTGTCCTCTATCACAGAGGTCTTAGACCACAGTACGCGGGAGAGCCTGGACAAACCGCTAACTCCTGGTGAACTGACTAAGGCCCTCGAGTCCTTCGAGAAGAGTAAAACCCCCGGAAGCGACGGCTTGCCGGCGGAGTTGTATTCGGCTCTGTGGGACTTGATCGGCCCAGACCTGCTAGGAGTGTACGAGAGTATGCTCCTGGCCAGTAGTATGTCAGAATCCATGAGGAAAGGCATCATCACCCTCATCTACAAGCACAAGGGGGAAAGGGAGGAAATTAGAAATTGGCGACCCATTTCACTGTTGAATGTGGACTATAAGATTCTGTCCAAGGTCATCGCCAACCGGGTCAAATCCGCTCTGGAATTGGTGATTCACCCTGACCAGACCTGCTCTGTGCCAGGCAGGAAGATCTCTGACAGCCTGGCGCTGCTCAGGGATACGATTGCCTATGTACAGGACAGGGGTGTGGATACCTGCCTCATCAGCTTGGATCAGGAGAAGGCCTTTGACAGAATATCGCACACCTACATGGGGGATGTGCTCTCCAAAATGGGCTTTGGGGAGGGAATTCGAAATTGGATCCAACTGCTCTACACTAACATCAGTAGCGCAGTCTCAATCAATGGGTGGGAAACAGATAGCTTCCCGATCAAATCTGGAGTCAGGCAGGGCTGTCCTCTCTCGCCTGTCCTTTTCGTGTGTTGCATAGAACCCTTTGCCGAGTCCATCAGGAAGGATCCGGGCATAAGAGGAGTGACGATCCCAGGCAGTGGAGGCACTCAGGTAAAAGCCTCCCTGTACATGGACGACGTCGCCGTCTTCTGCTCGGATCCGCTGTCGGTGCGCAGACTGATGCACATCTGCGACCAGTTCGAACTGGCTTCGGGAGCCAAGGTAAATCGTGGGAAGAGCGAGGCCATGTTCTTTGGGAACTGGGCTGACCGATCCTTTGTCCCCTTCACTGTCAGGGCTGACGGCCTGAAGGTGCTGGGGATATGGTTCGGAGGGACCGGGGCATGCGTTAGAAACTGGAAGGAGCGAGTGGCTATGGTGAAAAGGAAACTGGGCATGTGGGAGCGACGCTCCCTCTCCATTGCGGGAAAGAACCTGGTCATCAGGTGTGAGGTACTCTCGCTGTTGCTGTACGTGGCGCAGGTCTGGCCCATTCCAGACTCCTGTGCGACGGCGATCACTCGAGCCATCTTCCGCTTTATCTGGAGGTCGAAAATGGATCGTGTCCGCAGGGACGCGATGTACAAGCCTCTAGATAAAGGGGGAAAAAACGTGCTCAACATCGCCCTCATACTGATGGCCACCTTTGTGTGCGGCTGCATCAAGCGGTGCGTAGACCCTCAGTACGCAAACACCAAGTGTCACTACGTGCTGAGGTTCTACCTGTCCCCGGTGTTGCGAAGGATGGGTCTGGCCACGCTGCCGCGGAACGCTCCAAGTAGTTGGACCGTGCCGTACCACCTGTCCCTGGTGGAAAAATTTATGCAGAAAAACACCTTTGACCACAAGTCCATCAGGCAGTGGTCAGCACGTAACGTCCTAGAGGCCCTGAGGGATAAGGAGAGGGTGGACCCTGTGGGATGGTTCCCCGAGCAGACTGTCAAAGTCATTTGGCAGAATGCCTCATCGCCAGAACTTTCCAACAAGCACCAAGACGTAGCTTGGCTGGTGGTGAGAAAGGCCCTCCCCGTCAGATCCTTCCTACACGCCAGGAGGCTCACCCCCTCTGCACGTTGCCCTCGAGGTGGCTGTGGTGGGGAAGAGACCGTTGTTCACCTCCTTGTGGATTGTGCCTTTGCAAAGAAAGTCTGGAGAGAGATGCAGTGGTTGCTGTCGAGGTTCATCCCGAGCAGTTCTGTGACACAGGACTCTGTGCTCTACGGGCTGTTCCCAGGGACACACACCGAGACAAACATCGACTGCAGCTGGAGGATCATCAACTCGGTGAAAGAGGCGCTTTGGTCTGCCCGAAACTTGTTGGTCTTCCAGCACAAAGAGTTGTCCCCGACCGATTGTTGCGGACTGGCACAATCCAAAGTCCAGGACTACGTGCTGAGGGACGCACTAAAGCATGGGGCAGCTGCCGCAAAGGCGCAATGGGGAAGGGTCGCTGTCTAAGACCTTTCTACCACAGCGCACCGAGAGACTGGGAACTGTTTAGAGCCCCTCAGGCTGTACAGATCAAAATGAAAGGCTGTAAATGATTGTAATATTGTTTGTACTGATGCACCTGGTGATACATTTTGTAAAAGTTTAACCTGGATTGTACCCTTGTAATGTTGTTATTGAAATGGTTTGGAATGTGATTGAAGATATTTTATGAATAAAGTATATTTTTACAAAAAAAAAAAAATCCATTATGTTGAGCTGACAGTCATGCATCCTGCTGCTGGTATTAATTACAGGATTGTTTGGTTCCCTCCCTCTCACACACCATTTTTTTCTGTTATTTGGTCCCTGAGATCTCATTCACAAAACACTTTCATATCTTTCTGTGATGTTCCTAGACTGGGAGGCAAACATCATTCATGTCAACCAATGACATTTTGTACAGTCAGCATTTAACAGGAACTGTGACAAGAATGAACACTAGTCTCGTATGGCCCCATAACACCACTTTGGACTCTTACCTCCTGCGAACGTTCTGAATCCAAACGTGTATAATGAGGTGGGAATTCTCACTCAATCAGGTGTCCCAGCAAGGTGCGCAAATGACATGCACATCTGTAGCAACAACAGGTTGTGGTGACCCTGCAGTGGTCACATGGAGGGAGTCCAAAAGCAGCCTCAGCTCAAATGATTAAATCTTCAAGTTAACATAGGCATGAAGAGGGTGCAGAGCAGCTGTTGGCATGCAAAGATCACGCAGCCCTTGGTTAACCACAGCCATGGGGAATTAAGATTAAGTCACAACTGTCCTCGTGAAGCCTGGAGGAGTCTTCCCGCTCCCACTAAGGAAAGATTTCTGTCTCCAGACTACTTTCTATCTAACAGGATAGGTGGGGCAGCCTCCCCAATCAAACCCTGCTTAAAACAGCACTGGGGTCATGTTACTATATAATAACATCCAATTTGAATTAACGTATGAGGCTTCCTCCAGTTTCAGACTGGTACCTCACCCACCCTGCAGATGCCAATAGGTTAATAATTGAAATGGTTGGAATTAGAGCTGGTAAATCACCCACCTGCTTGCTTTCCACTGATTGGATAGAGTTAAAATCTCTTTTAAAATCGACTCCTATAACTCTAGCTTTTGAAGTCATGCTGAATATCAACCTTACCTGAAGGGTGATCTTGTGAAAATATGTCAATGATATGTTAAGTTTCCAATGCCCAGAAGAGAAAGCGATTATAAATGTGAGTTTATGATCCTTCAGTGTAGCATCACAAAGTAGAACATTATATTTCATATTGAAATAGTGACATTGAATCCAAACAGCTTTCATACATCTGGTGGTCTGGAAGTCTTGGAGTAGATAAGTCGTGTAATATGAAGGAGAAATCTCAGGCTTGGTGCAGATTATGCCTGATAACTGCACTGTGAAAGCAAGACTCCTCGACATTGTATCGCTAAAAGATTGAAAACAGGCATGGATGTAAAGGAAGGTAGAAAAGGAAGGGGTATCCTCATGTAGAGAAACTTACTGCCACTACTATGGTTGGGACGTCAGCAATGTTGGTATCACAAAGCAGGTTAGTGAGACTTGACAGCTTTCCTGAGTTCTGGATATTTCATCAATTCATTCATTGAGAGTATTTGGGGTCCAAGTGTCTGAATCTGAAATACATTGTGAAGATAGTTTTGGAAATTGTGAATGACATTGAAAACCCGGAGCTCAATAACCTGACTGAGGAACCCAATGAAAACAACCTCCCCTCAGGCCTCAGCCTTCACTGTGCTTAGCGTTGGCTTCCTAGAGGAGGAATGATTGCTCAATTTTTCTGTGAATTGTACAGTCCAGTGAGGGCATTCAGAGAAGGAAGGTGCAAGGCTCATCCTGATTTGAAAGAGTGTGTTTTGTATTTGTTCTTTCTAGCAGACGCGTTGTTATATCTGGACATGTTAAATCTGGAATTGTAAGGAATTATGAAGTTGTTACCCAACTTTGTGCAAAGTGTGTTTGTCTGAAAGTTTAAGGTTAAGCTGTTTCAAGCAAAGTTGAAGAGGGGCACTTTCCTTCTATGAATAAATTTTGTGAAAATGGGAATTGAGGCGCAAGATTCAGAGCTCTTAGCGTTAAACAAACCTTTTTCAATATTGGTTCAGGCTTTTGCCACTCCATCCAGGCGAAAATCCTGAAAATGGCCAGAAATTCTAATACCACCCCCACCCCCCCCAAAACATGGCATGTTCCATCTTCACAGGGGTGGGAGTGGAGTCAGGCCAGAGTTTGCATATATATGGTATACAGAGACAGCTGGCCATTTAAATCACCGACTGCCTCCCACTGAAGTGGGATTTTTATAGGCTTGGCATGTGAAACCTGAAGTGTTTAGATTAGGCCAGGAAGCGGAGGTCTGAACTCAGTGAACAAAGAGAACAAAGAACAAAGAAAAGTACAGCACAGGAACAGGCCCTTCGGCCCTCCAAGCCTGCGCCGATCATATTGCCCGTCAACTAAAACATTTTGCACTTCTGGGGTCCGTATCCTTCTATTCCCATCCTATTCATGTACTTGTCAAGCTGCCTCTTAAACACCACTATCGTACCTGCTTCCACCACCTCCTCTGGCAGCGAATTCCAGACACTCACTACCCTCTGCGTAAAAAACTTGCCCCGCACATCTCCTCTATAGTTTTCTCCTCTCACCTTAAATCTACGTCCCCTAGTAATTGACTCTTCCACCCTGGGAAAAAGCTTCTGACTATCTACTCTGTCCATGCCACTCATAATTTTGTAAACTTCTATCAAGTCGCCCCTCAATCTCCGTCGCTCTAGTGAGAACAATCCGAGTTTCTCCAACCTCTCCTCATAGCTAATAACCTCCAGACCAGGCAGCATCCTGGCAAACCTCCTCTGCACCCTCTCCAACACCTCCATATCCTTCTGGTAATGTGGCGACCAGAATTGCACGCAATATTCCAAGTGTGGCCTAACCAAGGTTCTATACAGCTGCAGCATGACTTCCCAGCTTTTATACTCAATACCCCTGACGATGAAGGCAAGCATGCCATATGCCTTCCTGACTACCTTATCCACCTGCGTTGCCACTTTCAGTGACCTGTGGACCTGTACACCCAGATCCCTCTGCCCATCAATGCACTTAAGGGTTCTGCCATTTACTGTATAATTCCTGCCTGTATTAGACCTTCCAAAATGCATTACCTCGCATTTGTCTGGATTAAACTCCATCTGCCATTTCTCCGCCCAAGTCTCCAACCGATCTATTTCCCATTGTATCCTTTGACAATCCTCTTCACTATCTGCAACTCCTCCAACCTTAGTGTCATCTGTAAACTTACTAATTAGCCCAGTTACATTTTCCTCCAAATCATTTATGTATACTACAAACAGCAAAGGTCCCAGCACTGATCCTTGCGGAACTCCACTAGTCACAGCTCTCCATTCAGAAAAGCACCCTTTCACTGCTACCCTCTGTCTTCTATGACCAAGCCAATTCTGTATCCATCTTGCCAGCTCACCTCTGATCCCGTGCGACTTTACCTTCTGTACCAGTCTGCCATGAGGGACCTTGTCAAAGGCCTTACTGAAATCCATGTATATAACATCCACTGCCCTTCCATCATCAATCATCTTTGTCACTTCATTGAAAAACTCGATCAAGTTAGTGAGACACGACCTGCCCTTCACAAAACCATGCTGCCTCTCACTAATACGCCCATTTGCTTCCAAATGGTAGTAAATCCTGTCATGAAGAATCTTCTCCAATAATTTCCCTACCACTGACATAAGGCTCACCGGCCTGTAATTTCCTGGATTATCCCTGCTACCCTTCTTAAACAATGGAACAACATTGACCATTCTCCAGTCCTCTGGGACCTCACCCGTAGCCAGTGAGGATACAAAGATTTCTGTCAAGGCCCCAGCAATCTCCTCCCTTGCCTCCCTCAGTACTCTGGGGTAGATCCCATCTGGCCCTGGGGACTTATCCACCTTAATCCACGCCTAACACCTCCTCTTTTTTGATCTCAACATGATCCAGGCTATCTACACACTCTTCCCTAGACAAATCGACTGCTAAGTCCTTCTCTTTGGTGAATACTGATGAGAAGTATTCATTTAGCATCTCTCCCATTTCTTCTGGCTCCACACACAGATTCCCACATCTGTCCCTGAGTGGGCCTACCCTTTCCCTGGCTACCCTCTTGCTTTTTACATATGTATAAAAGGCCTTGGGATTTTCCTTAATCCTGGTTGCCAGTGACTTTTCATGACCCCTTTTAGCCCTCCTGACTCCTTGCTTAAGTTTCTTCCTACTTTCTTTATATTCTCCACGGGCTTCATCTGTTCCCAGCCTTCTAGCCCTTACAAATGCTTCCCTTTTCTTTTTGACTATTCTCATAATATCCTTCCTTATCCAAGGTTCCTGATACTTGCCATACTTATCCTTCATCCTAGCAGGAACATTCCGGTCCTGAATTCTTATCAACTGACGTTTGAAAGCCCCCCCACGTGTCAGTTATTGATTTGCCCTCAAACATCCGCCTCCAGTCTGGATTCCAGTGGATTAATTTGGATAGCCAGGATCTGGACCCTTTGGATCTGATCCTGGGACACCTTTGGGAGAGGTAAGGCACCCTTTGGGATTCTTAAAAGTGAACATGATGCACTTTTTACACACAATCTTATTGGAACTGACAAGCTGTCAAGGAACTGACAAGCTGTCAAGGAGCTGTCAAAGGTGAGTTGGCATGGAGGGATAAGGGCAAAGGGTGGTGGGTAGGAGGTATGGGTTGACTTGAGTTGGTAATAAGTTGGCATAGGGGTATGAGGGACCATGAGCGTGGGGGGAATGAGGAGGCATAGGTTGGCAGGGATGGGGCATAGGGGGTGTGTGGTTGGTTGGGAGGGTGAGGGCTGGAGGGTTTTATTTTATATTCATTCATGGGATGTCGGTGTGGCTGGCCAGGCTAGTATTTATTGCCCATCCCTAATTGCCCTCGAGAGGGTAGTGGTGAGCTGCCTTCTTCAACCACTGCAGTACATATGTTATAGGAACACACAGTGCTGTTTGGGAGGGAGTTCCAGAATTTTGACCTGGCGACAGTGAAGGAATGTTCTTTGGTGTGTTCTCAGCTCTCATGGAGGATGTATGTGTTCCCTTATCTCCTCCTTTGAAGGGAAAAGCATTGATGGAGTGGGATAGGAGCTTCTCAGGGCAGCTGGCTCCTGGGCTCTGACTCTTACAATGGCCTGAATGTAAAGGCAGTGAAAACCAATCAAGGAAAAACAGATTGAAGAGAGAATCCTCCAGAACTCAAATGATCACAACCCCTTGATAAAGAAGACAAAGAACTGAAATTCTCTATGTTATCGCTTCTGCATTGCACACAGAGTCATGAATGAACCTGGTAGACAAAAAGAAGAACATTATGAAGACACACTGCTGGATATGAGGAATGGAAGACTTTCCTACTAATCTTAGGGTAGAAATGTCTCTTTCTGTAGGTATTGGTATTACTTCCACTCTTTACTTCAGCATGATGCTGCTCCACTGCAGACAATGGGATCTCGGGGTCAGAAGGCAAATGTAGGATTGCACCATCATCAACAGTGGAATAAACTTCAGGACCAAGCTCTGAACTTTCACTATTGGAGTTAAGTGTCTTATTCTCCCTGAATAGCTTTATGCTGGCTGCTTGCCATTGTTGATGCACATCATTGGTGGGCTCAGTGGAATAAGTAGACAAATTAACCTTTTTATTACCTTCTTCAACAAAAGGATGACTCTCCTCAAAAATAACAACAAAGACTTCATGATCAATGCCAGTAGAGTCAAGGTGTAGTAAGGTCTAGGACCCCTTCTTCCAAGAGATCTGCCCCTGGATTGGCTTCATTCTCTTGAACTCTGTCCCAAAAGAACAAGCCAAGTTCTAGAAGCTCATCTAAGGGACGGTCATTGTCTTTGTTAATGCATTCTGTTTCTGCCTCTTCTGCCCTTGTCTCCAAAGAGAAGTGAGAAATCTATAACCATCTCCTCCTGTGTGAATCGTGTTTCTTCAATAAAGACTGGCTCACAGCATAATGCATAGACTTCAATTTCTGCTGCAGTTTTGAGCTTACCAAGTGCTTGGAACAGCTTTGGAAATTCTTTCCTGAATAGTGCACCTCTGTCATCAAGTGTTACCTTGTCGATCTTTTGTAGAAGATCAAGCCTTGCACATGCTGCCCTGCTGGGTAGGGAAGTTTGCTGGTTCTGTAAAATATAAAGAGAATCATTCATTTCTTTACCTTTTGTTTATCTTTATGTCTAAGGGTTGTAGTGAACTGACCCTTCACTTCGAGATCTATCCCTCCTGGCCCCTGAGCTTTATTTTAGTTTGCTGCATTTCTACTTTGTAAAGCCAGTCCTGAAGCCAGTCCAATTTGTCCGATAACACTGTGACCCCAGCCCCGTTTAAAATCTGTTCTGCATCCTTGGACTTCCAGCTCTATAGACCAGATCTGCTTATTGGGATCTTTAATTTCTCCTTGGAAATCATCAGGTTGAAAAGCTGTATTTTCAAGTTTCTGGACTTCAAAATGGTTGGAAGCTTGTTCCAGCCTTCTTCCTTTAAATTGTGCTTTAGATCTGCAGAATTGTTTAAAATGTCCAGTCTTGCCACAGAGAAAGCACTCGAGGCCCCGGCTGGGCAGTCCTCACAGCAATGCTGCTTTTTGGCACTGCATCTGGAACATTTTAAAATAATTGGAAGAGTTCTTCCCACCCCTTCCGTTGTATTAGAGAACTTTTTTGTGGTCTTTTTGGTGGGCAAGACTCAGGACTTTGGGTCTACATACTGGATTGACCCCTCTGGAGCCTTGACATTTCCCTGAAGTACTTCTTGATTCTGCTTCCGCATGTCCACCTGCCTTGCAAACTGTTCGGCCTTCTCTAACTTAAAATCGTCCTTGGTTTGCAAGAAGTCCAATAGCGCTTCATTGAGCATGCCAACTACAAAGTGGTCATGGATTGACTCACATTTTAATGTTCCATGGCTGCAACTACTGGCTAGTCGGTACGAGCCATTAATAAATAAATCGATGAATTCACCTGGCCTCTGTTTCCTTTGGTTGAATCTTGCCCATTCGATGACTAGATTTTTCTTGGGGCTGAAATAGTTACCAAACACCCTCGAAACCTCCTCGTGGTCACCGAAGTCTCCTTGACTTGCAAGGACATGATCAGCTATGTCCCCAAATGCATATAGAAGGGTACTGACCAAGTGATTTTGTGCCTTCTCTTGTAAGCCCGAAGCTGTTCATTACCTTGCAAACCATCTGCACCAGAGCTCCATCGTTGTCCTTGCTGTGGATGCTCGATATGTTGGAAGGGCTGTGGAAGGGCTAGTGACTGTTCAATGGCTGTAGACATCATGAGTGGTTCGCTCATTGTACCCTACCAAAATACATCTTATTTTTGTTGGTCTTCTGTGTGAAGTCAAGCTGTTCCTAAGTCTTCACCTGTGGGTAACTAATCTGTGGTCCCAGTTTTCTAAAACTGCGGCCTCCAGTACTGCCATCTTTGTTTGATTTGTTGCCCTTTACTTGTGTTGCCTTCTGGCTCAATGAGGCTTCACTTACTTTCGGAGTGACTTGGAGATAATCAGTATTTCGTTTTTCTTAAACTACATCATCATTAATATTATTGTCTAATTAACAAAACCATTAAACTTTTACTCTACAGGCTAACATTTTAGTGCAGAACTGAGGGAGTGCTGGACTGTTGGAGTTGCTGACTTTTGGATGAGACAGTAAACCATGGTCTTGGCTGTCCTCTCAGCTGGACATTAAAGATTCCAAGGCACTATTTTGAAGAGGGACAGAGCAATTCTCCCCAATTCCCAAGCCAATAATTTTCCCTCAACCAGCATAACTAAAATAGAATATCTGGTCATTATCTCATTTCTGTTTGTGAGATTTTGTTATGTGCAAATTGCCTTTTCCTACACGAAAACAGTGACTAGAATTCAAAAAGTATTTCACTGGTTGTAAAGCACTTTGGAGTGTGCTGAGTTGTGAAAGGCACCATTTAAATGCAAATTCTTTCTACTTTGCTTCCAGGATTCCCTGTTGGGAATGATCAGGCTATAGAATACAGTACATTTAACTGATGGAAATGCATTATCTGTTGTTTCCTTTCCATAGCAATGATGGAAGGAAGGTGCACACTATTATTATTGGGCATAGGGGTTCTTTAAGACATAAATGAACAATAATCCTAAATAGTTGATTGCATAGACATAAGATATCCAAGTACCCCACTCCGGGCACTTGCCCTGTGGATGTGATAATTCTGTCCTGTGTGCCATGATCTGTTAATGAGTGTCTTAGAGGAGGAAAGGGAGAAAAAGAAGCCGAGAGGTTTGGGGAGGGAATTCCAGAGTTTAGGGCCTTGGAGGCTGGAGGTACAGCTACCAAATAATGGGATGTGCAAGGGGCCAGAATCGGAGCAATGAAGAAACCACAACACCTCCTCAGGCAGGTAGGGGCAAGGGATTTGAAAACAGAGATGAAAACTTTAAGATCAAGGCATTGTTTAACTGAGATTCAGTGCAGGTCAACAAGCAGTGATGGTGAAATGGAACTTTATAAAAGCTAAGACATAGCAGCAGAATTTGAATGGCCTCAAGTTTATGGAGCGTAGAGTGTGGGAGGCCAGCCAGCGGAGCATTGGAATAGTCAAGTCTAGGGGTAGCAAAGGTAAATATGGATGAGAGTTTCAGCAACATATCAGCTGAGGCAGGATCACAAAGCCAATGAAGTGCTTTTGAAGAGTAATTATCATTGTAATATAGGGAAACAAGGCAGCCAATTTGCATACAGCAAGCTTCCTTAAATAGCATTGTGATAAATGACTAGGTAACGCGCTATACTGATGTTAGGTGAGGGTTAAATATTGCCTTTTGAATAGTGCCATGGGATCTTTTACATCTAACTGAGAGGACAGATGGGGTCTTGCTTTAACATTTCACTTGAAAGATGATCCTTACCAGGTCTGTCCACCACCCACGCCAGTCGATATGATGTGGTTTATGTTAATGTCCTTTGAAATGACCTAGCAAGCCATTCAGTTGTAAAAACAATTGGTAGGGCAAACCAGCAATAAAATAAATCAATGTGCTCAAATCAAATTTTGCTAGTGGAACAATATGATTTTTTTCCAGCAACTCTCAAATATCGAATATGCATTTTAAACCAAACTTAATAGAGAAAACAATAAATAAAAACACACTCCGCAGAAACATCTTGTCTAATTTTTGTACCAGAAATTTCACACTAGAGACCTACACATCATTTTATCCAACATGCTAGATACATTAAAGTAACAGATATTGACAAATGGTGCCCTTAAAGCACAGCAACATCAAGGCCTTATTTAATATTGTTTTAATGAAAATATGAAACTTGTCCACTTAACAGGCAAAACATTATTTCTGGGGTTTTTTGCACAATGGGGAGGTTGATCAAATAACATAAACCTTTGTTTTTATTACTTGAAACCCTTCACTATTGTTAGCGGATCTTATTTCAAGGTAAGTGGCCATTTACAATGTAGCTTCAGCATACACTGCTGTGCTCAGCAGTTCACTTTGCTCCAGCTGATGATTTCCTAGATTTGAAGATAACCTAAATGCCTGAGCTCTCCATTATTCAGTGGTTTCTACTGGACAGTGACAAAGCTACTCCATCGTAACAGCAAGGCTGCAATAAACGCCCATCATCAATACTGTGCACTGGAGATCAAAACCTGACAAGCAGGGGCCACTGCTAGCAAGAGTCTGCTAGCTAAGCAGTAAAATAGAAATTCTCACTGCCTGTCTATTCTAGACACTTGTTATATAAGCATTGTTCATGGTATCGCAAACAGATATTCCCATTGGCATTTTTATGCACTGTTACAAATTCGAGTCTTCCATAAATAAATCCTCAGCCTCAGTGATGTCAGTGGATTCCTTAAGCAATCTGAGCATCTTACTTGTCATGACTGTTGACTCATTCTGCACTTTATCCGTTCTTAAGGCAGGGCAACCCAGAGATACAACAATAGCCCCCTGTGATTTGGATCAGATGTTCTTGCATTTCTTCAGCCTCTCTGAAGGTGGACCAAGCAAACAACTGTTGTGGCATACAAGGCTTAATACAAATCATTAAGCTGCTTTATTTCACTATAAGTGTTCCTCCAGCATTCCTGGCCTCTTAGTCTTGATGAACACCCACTAAGCCATTTGTTAAGAAACTATCATATTTTTCCTAATATTATTGTGGGATATTTTAAAGCAGGCTTATGTGTGTGTGTGTGTCCATGCTTCTGTGTGTGTGCCTAAGTTAATTAAACTAGAGGCGGTTAGACTGCAATGTTTACATTATCAAAGAAATGAGGTGTAAATCAGGCGTTTGTAATGGAGAGTAGAGCTAGGGTGAGGTCAGCATATACGGTGTGAATGAAATTTGCATTTTTAGATAACTGGAGAAGTGTTTGATTTTCAAAGGGACATGGAAAATGTTTACAACTGACAAGATAAGTAAGGCAAAGTTATTACGTCGATTTTTCCCACCAAGTGCTGGCCATAATGATAACATGAAAGATTTTTATATTCTGGGAAAAGTAACTTCTAAGGCCAAGTGGAAACAATAGGATTTACAAACCAAACAGGATGTGTGAGGTGTGGCTGTATGAGATCTTGAAAGGTGACTATGTAAAACAGACTGGTAGGGAAAAGCCTCTGGCCACCCTGCAGAGGTTTGCTGTTCCAGTAACCAAAGTTGTGTTAAAAGCCTTTGGCAGTGGGCGCTTGTGGCAAAATTGCTGGATGACTTTATAGATTTGGAATCTATTTGGACTGTTTGCCTTAAAGGGGATGTATAGATGGGAGCCTGGTTAAGTGGAAATTTTGGGAACTGTTATAACTGTGTAACTGTAATCTTGTGCATGTTTAAGTTTGCTCTTCTTTTGTTAATACATTATTTACTTCAATCTTTAAAATCTCTAAAGGTGGTAGTGGACTCATTACTTCTGACTTCAGTACACAAACCTTCTCGTAATAAATAGAAATTGCAAAATTGTTGTGATAGCTTGGCCAAGTTTCCCTTGTGGATTTGGTCAGCCTGGCAAATGCCACCTTCCATATCATAACACGTCTCTTTAAAAACTTGATCACCTGCACAGCATCCTGTTCCAAAAATTGTATTTGTTAACCCATGTCCCGGTCTCTCAGTTTAATATCTTACCTCTCACCAAAAAAATGGATCAATGATTTTTTATTACAATAAGTGTGAGGATTTGAGGATTGTTGGGACAACCTGATAAATTGATTATTTATAATCATGCAAAAGCAACATCAAACCTAGGTCATGAGCATCTTACCTACCAATTGTCTCAGCCTTTATTTTAAGTTGTGCAAATACACAATATTTTTCAAAAGGCCAACATTACAAGTAACTCATTTAATTTAAATCCTTCGTAAGAATAAGGTCAAAAGAAGTCGCACAACACAGAAATTTCATCGGGGCTTCTACCGATCAAATGGCATAACTTCAACAGTCCATTTACATGTATTTTCAGAGATAATGCCAATTTCCTGCCAAAGTTATGGCAGCAATCAGGAGAAGCTTTGAAGGGTTTCCTAGTGATTCAGACTGCCTGCCAACAATTCCTCTTAGCTGCATATTGCCTTTTTCCAGGGACAATTAAGGCTGCTTTCTATAATTGTTAAACAATTTACTTCATATTGGAAAGTACAAGCTTTGTGCCATGACCAATTTAATATACCACATTGCCAGTACATAAGAAGAGTCTCTATTCTTTTTCATGTTTTGTAATGTAGTCAGACATAACATGCATTAAAATGTTCTGATTACTTGCTGTTAGCTGAAGCAGTTGTAATTCTCCCAACGTAGCTGCCCTCCACAGCAAACAACTTACATTTATGTAGCATCTTGAATACAGCAATGTGTCCTAAGGCACTTAACAAAAGAATGATCAAGTTTTTAAAAATTGACATTGCACCACAGAAGGGAATTGCAGTACAGGGGACCAAAAGCTTGGTAGGCTTTAAGGAGTATCTTAGAGGAGCAGAGAGAGGAAAAAAGGTGGAAACATTTACGGAGCTCAGTGCCAAGGCAGTTGAAAGCACGACCGCCAATGGTGGAGCAATTCAAATCAGGGGTGTGCAAGAGGCCAGTATTGGAGGAGAGCAGAGATCTCAAAGGTTTGTAGGGCTAGAGGAGGTTACAGAGTTAGGGAGGGCGCAGTTACATAGGAATCAATATATAAAAGGAGGATGTTAAAATTAATGTGTTGTTGGACCAGGAATCAGTGTAGATTGGCAAGCGCAGGGATAATGGGTGAGCTGGACTTGAGGCAATTTAAGATATGGGCAGCAGAGTTTTGGATGAGCACAAATTTATGTGGGGTGGAATATGAGCAACCAGCCAGGAGAGCATTGGTATAGTCAAGTCTAGAGGCTTGGATGTGAGTTTCAGCAAAAGATGAACCGA
The DNA here is from genome assembly GCF_964194155.1 of Cetorhinus maximus. Lineage (NCBI taxonomy): Eukaryota > Metazoa > Chordata > Chondrichthyes > Lamniformes > Cetorhinidae > Cetorhinus > Cetorhinus maximus. The sequence continues at coordinate 103,441,875 of NC_135895.1, forward strand.
GGCAGCATTGGAATAGGGCAATGTTACAGAAATGTAAGTAGGCAACCTATGCCAGCCCCTGAGCAACCCCCCCCACCACCCCAGCAGCCCCCCGCCGCCGTAAGTGATTAACAAGCAGGATCTCCTGCAACTGATAGAACATTGAGAGCACAAAGTGGCTAGCACATATTCAGTGCACATGTCCCATTTGCTGCTGAGTCCTACAATCCAAACTCCTGCCTGATATCCCTCTGCACTCGCACACTTACACTGCCTGATGCCTTTATGAGTGTCACTTTGTAGTGAGTAGACTATGCCACTTACCCTGTTGGAGCGCAGATCATTCATCCTTTTTCCACACTGCTAGGTAGTTCTCCTGTGGATCCCATGGGTGCTAACCCCCACTGCGACCTCTGTCCAGGCAGCCGTGGTCAGGTAGGGGGTCCTCCTGCTGCCATCCTGGGGAAACAGCAATTCCCGCCTCTCATTGTCTGCTGCGATGCTTCACTGAAATGTGGGGCCACACGTTGTCTGGTCTGTGACATTCTGCCTGTGATATGGAGAAATCTGGACGAGGGAATTGAGGAAATTAATATCAGCGGAGATAAAGAATTGGCGAAACTTGAGCGACTAAAATCTGATAAATCTCTGGGACCTGATGGCCTACACCCCAGGGTTCTAAAAGGGATAGCTGCAGAGATATTGGATGTGCTGGCTATGACTTTCCAAAATTCCTTAGATTCAAGAATGGTCCCATTAGGTTGGAAGCTGGCAAATGTTACACAACATTTCAAGAAAGGAGGGACAGAGAAAACAGTGAACTACAGGGCCTGTTAGTCTAACATCAGTTGTTGCGATAATGCTGAAATCTATTATTAAGGCAGTCTTAACAATGCACTTAGAAAAGCATAGTATGATTAGAACGAGTCAACATGGTTTTACTAAGTGGAAATCCTGTTTGTCAAATTTATTAGTTTTTTTGAGGATTTTAACAAGGTTCTGGCCATAGGCCGGAATTTTCTGTGCCGGCTGGTGTCGGGCATGAGTGGACAAATGACAAGGCAGCCAAAAATCTGTTTCACGACATCATGAAACCAGTTTGCAATCGTCCACTGAGCCCACTGGTGGTGGGCCATGTTCTCCGCTATTGGACATCAGGAACTTCATTGTAATACATCAGCATATTGTTATAAGGCCACCCCTCCAGGCTTACCCCCCCCCACCCCACCCCTCCAGGCTTACCCCCCACCCCCCCAGGCTTACCCACCCCCCCCAGGCTTACCCCCCCCACCCCACCCCCCCAGGCTTACCACCCCGCCCCCCCCACCCCCCAGGCTTACCCCCCCCCCCACCCCACCCCCCCAGGCTTACCCCCCCCCTCCACCCCACCCCCCCAGGCTTACCCCCCCCCCCACCCCACCCCCCCAGGCTTACCCCCCCCTCCACCCCACCCCCCCAGGCTTACCCCCCCCACCCCACCCCACCCCACCACCCCGCCCCCCCCACCCCCCCAGGCTTACCCCCCCCACCCCACCCCACCCCACCACCCCGCCCCCCCCACCCCCCCTCCCACCCCGCTGCTTGCCCAGCCACGTTGCCGGGAAAACACGCCAATGTGTTTCACAACAGCATATATAAGGCTTGCACTCAGCGGGCTGCATTTCGCTCGGGACTTCAAGGTTTGTTTGCCTACCTCGCTTCGGTCAGCACTCGCAGTCATCAGCACCAGGCTTCACAGACAGCACCACATCACTTTTAGGAGGCTCATAGCAGGTCTCTACGCCATATGTGGCTGCAGGGCTAGGGCTTGCTTGGCGAAGGGGAAGTGGCCTCAGGCAAGGGAAGAGGTTGCAGGACGAGGGCTGTACTGGGGAAGGGGGTTATCCCAGGATGTGTGTGGGAGCGCATGCTGATCTGTGCAAGTGGCCTCAAGATAGTGAGGGCTCAGGAGGCAGTCTCCAGAGGAGATGAGGCCAGATGGACATGAGGGTGTGCATGTGAAAATGGGTGGTGATGTCCCTCGGGCTGGCAGTGGGTGAGATGCCAGTGAATGTGTGATGGGCTTGTGAGCGTGAGAGTTTAGAGTGCTGAGATGGCTGCCTTACCCTGGCAACACAGATGAGATCATTCATCCTCTTTCTGCATTGGATGGCCAACCTCTTCTGTGCAGCATTGGCACTGATCACCACTGTCATTGCCTGCCAAGCCAGAGTGGTAATGTTGCTGCCCATCCCGCAGCCAGAGCGGGGGTAGAGGGCATCACAGCGGGCCTCCACGGCGTCCAAATGGTGCTCGAGGGCTGCAGTCTTCTTACCTTTCAGAGCCATGTCTTCTTTAATACATAGATTTAAGGTGAGAGGAGAAAACTATAGAGGAGATGTGTGGGGCAAGTTTTTTACGCAGAGGGTAGTGAGTGTCTGGAATTCGCTGCCAGAGGAGGTGGTGGAAGCAGGTACGATCGTGGGGTTTAAGAGACAGCTTGACAAATACATGAATAGGATGGGAATAGAGGGATACGGACCCTGGAAGTGCAAAATGTGTTAGTTGACGGGCAGTATGATCGGCGCAGGCTTGGAGGGCCGAAGGGCCTGTTCCTGTGCTGTACTTTTCTTTGTTCTTTATTCTTTGCTGCAGTCCTGAGCTGGAAGCACTAAGCACGACTGTACTTTAAATATGGTGCCTGGCGTGATGAAGTGGCGAGGTGATGGATCGACAGGCAAATCACCGCCCACCCACCGTGGAAACGCTGTGTATCCCGGGAATGGATAACTAATGCTGCAGGTTTGGGACAATACGGTGTGAAAAGCCGCCATTGCGGCCGGCAGGTAAAGTATTGTTTTTCCCGCCCGCTACAGCACTTAATGCAAATCTGGGACGATTCTGCTCATAGTGTCATTCTTCTACTGTCTAACAGCACTGTGGATGCACCTACTGAACACAGACCGCAGTGGTTCAAGGATCAGCTCACCAACACCCTCCCAGGGAAATTAGGATGGGCAATAAATATTGGCCTTGGCAGCAATGTCACATCCCATGAAGAAATAAAAAATACCCTCAGGAAATATTGGGGCAGGTGACCAAAGGTTTGATCAAAGTGGTAGATTTGAAGGAGCATCTTAATAGAGGAAAGAGAAAGGAGAGAGATGTAATGGTTTAGAGGGGGAATTTCAGAGATCAAGGCCTAGACAGCTGAAGGCATGGCTACTAATTGTGGAGCGTTTAAAGTCAGGGATGTGCAATTGGCCAGAATTGGAGACATGCTGAGATCTCGGAGGGGTGAAGGAGGCAGTCACGGAGTTGGGGGTGAGGTAAGGCCACAGAGGGACATTCCCTACTTTGAGGCTTAGCTACTCATTGAGAAAACTTTCTCAACCAGCGTAGGAACCCAAGTTTAGATGTCTTTCATCCCCTCCTATCTGTTGAATCAAGAATCTTTAATTTACCGTAACAAAACATGCAGATGCATCACCACAGGTTAGGCACAAGCCCAAGTAATACAAACAGGTACTTTAAAAATGTTCGCCTTTCGGAGAAAAGACAGGTGGAATGGATGACTAAACAGACAATAGACAAAAAACACAACCAGCTTTATTGTACTTAGAACCAAATCAAAAGGATTTGTCAATTTTCATAAAAAGGTGAATAGTTTTTGTGAACTGTGCTCCATTTAGCCGATGGGGGTCTGGATGCTTTTGAAACGCATGCCCTTACACCTCAGAGGCTGAAATGATGCACTGTTTCTTAACAGAGACTTTCTTGCCCCATCCTTATCCTTCTTTAAGACTTCTTTTTTCATGTTGTTGTTCTGATCAAAGTGCAACAAGAAGGGCCAGGGGAGGAAATGCTTTTTTTCTTTATTGGTGGCTAGGCCAGCATTTGTTGCCCATCGCCAATTGCCCTTGACCTGAGTGGCTTGCTAGGGCATTTCAGAGGGCAGTTAAGAGTCAACCACATTGCTGTGGATCTGGAGTCACATGAAGGCCAGACCAGGTAAAGATGGCAGATTTCCTTCCCTGAAGGACATTAGTGATACAAGTGATGATCGTTTCATGGTCACCATTATTGAAACTAGCTTCATATTTCAGATTTATTAATTAAATTTAAATTCCACCTTGATGATCCCTGGGCCTCTGGATTTCTAGGCCAGTGACATTACCACAACACCACCATCTCCCACGTCACTTCACTGACAAAAATTGGATATTTTACAGCCAGTAAACCCCTTTCAACAGTGTTTTTATATCAACAAAAGAACACCCTAAGTGAAAGATAATTGCAATGCAGTGGACAGGTGAGGTATACATTACCTGACAATATTTTTATCTGCTTTTTACCTTGCAGGAGCTCCCTCAGGTTAGATACTGTTGGGTAAAGAGCCACCAGTTCAGGTTCCTTCCTTTTTTTTACTTTTATCATTAAAATGGGTTGTCCTGTTTCTCAGTGGTGCCTTCAAACCGTGTATCTGTGGGTCTTCCCTGGTGTCCAATGTTAATATGCTGGCAGGTCTAGGCTGGGCATAAGGGGGAAAAAATGGGAAGGGGATATTTTAAAGGGAGAGAGTGTTAAAGGGAGGCCTTCCCAGGCCCTGAGAACAGAGGCCTGGGAAAAGGCCCCATGCCGACGCTGCCATTAGCTTCACCATGGCTCAGAGACCCACCAAAGAGGAGGAACCTCCACCATGCAGTCAGAGACAGCCCCAATCCAGGCCCCTCACCCACCGTGACACTCACTATCCTTGCATGCCACTGGTCCCCACTCCAGACCTCACCCCTCCCCTGACAGGGAGTAGGTTGAAGTTGCGAACAAAAGATGCCGCGATTTTGGAATCCCTGGCGAGATGGTGAATGAGGCTCAATTTTACTTCGAAATCGTGTACCTCTTACAAACATACGAAATAGGAGAAGTAGGCCATTTGGCCCCTCGAGCCTGCTCTGCCATTCAGTAAAATCATGGCTGATTTGTTTGTGTTGAATTCCATATTCCCATCTAATCCCAATAACCTTTGACTCCCTTGCCTAACAAGAATCTATCTAATTCTACCTTAAAAATATTCAATGACCCCGCCTCCACCGCCTCCTGAGGCAAAGATTTCCAAAGTCGCACATCCCTCTGAGAGAAAAAAATTCTGCTCATCTCTGTCCGAAAAGGGCAACCCCTAATTTTAAAACAGTGCCTCCTAGTTCTGGACTCACCCACGAAAGGAAACATCCTTTCTACATCCACCTTGTCAAGACCATTCAGGATCTTATATACTTCAATCAAGTCACCCCTCACTCTTCTAAACTCTAGTGGAAACAAACCCAGTCTGTCCAACCTACCCTCACAAGACAACTCACTCATTCCAGGTATCAATCTAGTAAACCTCCTCTGAACCGCCTCCAATGCATTTACATCCTTCCTTAAATAAGGAAACCAAAACTGCAAACGGTATTCGAGATGCGGTTTCACCAATGCCCTGTATAACTGAAACTTAACATCCTTACTTTTATGTTCAATTCCTCTCATAATAAAGGGTAGCATTCTATTAGCCTTCCTAATTACTTGCTGTTTCTGTATACTAACATTTTGTGACTCATGACTAGAATACCTAGATCTCTCTGCACCTCAGAATTCTGCAGCCGTTCTCCATTTAAGTAATATTCTGCTTTTTTATCCTTCCTGCCAAAGTGAACAACTTCACATTTTCTCACATTATACTCCATCTGCCAGATTTTTGCCCACTCACTCAACTTATCTATATCTGTCTGCAAACTTCTTATGTCTTCCTCACAACATACTTTCTTACCGATCTTTGTGTCATCTGCAAATTTAGCTACCATGCCTTCACTCCCTCATTTATGTCATTGATGTAAATTGTAAAATGTTGAGGGCCCAGCACAGACCCCTGTGGGACTCCACTCGTCACATCCTGCCAATCAAAAAAAGGCCCATTTATGCATACCCTTTGTTTTCTGCCAGCCAGCCAATCTTCTATTAATGCTAATATGTTACCCCCTACACCATGAGCTTTTATTTTCCACAATAATTTTTGATATGGCACTTTATTAAATGCTTTCTGGCTATCCGGGCACAGTACATCTACAGGCTCCCCTCTATCCACCACATATGTTATTCCTTCAAAGAACTCTAATAAATTGCTTAAACATGATTTCCTTTTCATAAAACCATGCTGACTCTTCCTGATTACTTGAATTTTTCTTAGTGCCCAGCCATAACCTCTTTAATGATCAACTCTACTTCCCCACAACAGACATCAAGCTAACTGGCCTATAGTTCCCTGTTTTTTGCCTCCCTCCCTTCTTGAATAGAGGGGTTATATTTGTTTCTTTCCAGTCTGATGGAACCTTTTCAGAATCTAGTGAATTTTGGAAAACTAACACCAACGCATCTACTACCTTATTAGACACCTCTTTTAGTACCCTTGGATGAAGTCCACCTGGACCTGGAGACTTGTCAGCCCACAGCTCCATCAATTTGCTCAATATCGCTTCCCAGATGATTATAATTTCACCAAGCTCCTCTCTCCCCTCCACCTGCTGATTTACAGCTATCACTGGAATGTTTCTAGTGAAGACAGAAGCAAAATATTTGTTCATTTCATCCATCATTTCTTTATTATCTACTATTAACTCTCCATTCTCACTCTCTAGAGGACCAACACTCATTTTACTTACTCTTTTCCTGTTCAAATATGTGTAGAAACTCTTGCTATCCATTTTTACATTTCTAGCTAGCTTCCTCTCATACTCTAAATTCTTTCTCCTGGTTAACCTTTTAGTCATTCTCTGAAGTTCTTTATATTCTGACCAATCACCTGACCCACCACTCATCTTTGTGCAGTTATATACTTTTCTCTTTAGTTTGATGCTTTCCCTAACTTCTTTAGTTAACCACGGATGGTGGGTCCTGCCCTTAGAATATTTCCTTATAGTAGGAATATACTTATTCTGAGTATTCTGAAATATCCCCTTAAATGTCTGCCACTGCTTCTCTATTGATCTATCCCCTAGCCTAGTATCCTAGTTACCTTCAGCTAGCTAAGCTTTCATGCCCACATAGTCATCCCTATTTAAGTTTAAGATACTAGCCTTAGACCCACTCTTCTCCCTTTCAAACTGGATGTAAAATTCAATCGTATTGCGGTCACTGCTACCTAGGGGTGCCTTCAATCTGAGGTCTTTAATTAGTCCTGTTACATTACACAATCCCAAGTCTAATATAACCTGCTCTCTGGTTGGTTCCAGAATGTGCTGCTCTAAGAAACTATCTCAAAAGCGTTCTATGAACACCTCATTCAGGCTACTACTGCCAATCTGATTTTTCCAGTTTATGTGTATATTAAAGTCACCCATGATTATTGCCGTCCTTTTATCACAAGCGCCCAATATTTCATTTTGTGTAGTTTGTCCTACATTGTGGTTACTTTTAGGGGGCCTGCAGACCACTCCCACCAGTGACTTATTTCCCCTGCTATTCCTCACCTCCACCCAAACCGATTCTACATCCTGATCTCCTGAACCAATCTCAAACTATTGCACAAGTGCCATCCTTGATTAACAGTGCTACCCCTCCAGCTTTACCTAGATCCTATTCTTCTTGTAGACCATATACCCCTCAATATTCAGGGCCCAATCCTTGTTGTCTTGCAGCCAGGTGTCTGTAATAGCTATCAGGTCATATTTATTTACTTCAATTCGTTTTCTTTGTTCTAAATGCTATGCGCATTCAGATACAGAGCCTTTAGCCTTTTTGTTATCTTTGTGACTTCTAGTCTTGATTCTTTGTGCATTCTTAGGATTTTCTCTCTACCCCTTCCTGCCATTTTCCAACCCTCATTTCCCATATTACTATATTCCTCTCTTACCTTGTCTCTACTCTTTGATATACCACATCTTTTCACATTTGCCCCCTCTATTTATTTTAAAACACTCTCTACTTCCCTTGTTTTTGCAAGAACACTGGTCCCGGCATGGTTCAGGTGTAACCCATCCCAATGATACAGCCTCCACTTTTCCCGGGGCTGGTGCCAGTGCCCCACAAACCGGAACCCACTTCTCCCACACCAGTCTTTGAGCCACGCATTCATCTCTCTAATTTTATGTACCCTATGCTAATTTTCACATGGCTCAGGTAATAAGCCAGAGATTATAACCTTTGAGGTTCTCTTAGTGTTTAGCTCCTCATACTCACTATGCAGAATCTCTTTCCTAGTTGTATCTATGTCATTGGTACATACATGGACCACAACAACTGGAGCCCACCCCTCCCACTGCAAGTTTCTCTCCAGCCCTGAGTAGAGGTCGCAAATCCTGGCACTGGGCAGGCAACACAGCCATCTGGACTCTCATTCCTTGCTACAGAGAGCAGTGTCGGTCCCCCTCACTATATCATCCCTTACAACCACTACATTCCTTTTTGCTCCCCCCACTTAATGGCTTCCTGTATCATGGTGCTTTGGTCAGTTTTCTCATCCACCCTGCAGCTCCGCTCTCATCCAAACAAGCTGAGAGAACCTCAAACCTATTGGACAACTGCAGAGGCTCACACCCCTGCTCTCCTGCCCTCTGGGTCCCCTTACCTGCCTCACTCGCAGTCACACCCTCCTGTCCCTGGCTACTGACCAAATCAGAAGACCCTATCCTAAGTGATGTGACTGCCTCCTGGCATAAAGCATCCAGGTAACTTCCCCTCCCTGATGTGTCGCAGAGTCTGAAGCTCAGCCTCCTGCTCGATGACTGAGCCAAAGTTCCTCGAGCCGCAAACACTTAACGCAGACGTGTTTGCCCTGGATCACAATGTTATCCAGGAGCTCCCACATGCTGCAGCCTTGACACATCACCTGTCATGGCATTCTTAATGTGTTTTAAATGATTACTTAATTATATTAATCATTTATTTATGTTGCTTTTTTATATATTTTATTAACTTTACCACCAATTTTTGTATTATTTTAAACCTTAGGGATAGAATAGAACTTACCCAATTACCAGATACTCACCAAACAGCTAGCTCCTTTTCCTGTAGTAGAGCAAAATCCAATTCCTACAGGCTGAGAAAGATAGAAAAAGGAAACAAGCAACTCCTTCCCTCCCTCTCACCAAACTTAGTTTCCATTCAGTTTCCTCAGCTGCACTCTGTTGGCCTTGGTTGGACAAAGAACCCTGCATTTATAGTAAACTGAACTGGGGCTGGAGTAACCAGATTCAACCACTTAGCTAAATAACTAAACATAGAAACATAGAAAATAGGAGCAGGAGTAGGCCATTCGGCCCTTCGAGCCTGCTCCGCCATTCATTATGATCATGGCTAATCATCCAACTCAATAGCCTGCTCCCACCTTCTCCCCATATCTTTTGATCCCTTTCGCCCCAAGATCTATATCTCTTGCTACTCAGAGATCTACTTGACTACTCAGCTCCTACAGCTGAGAGTGAGTTTACCCTGTCTAAACTGCAAGAAAGAAAGAACTTAGCCTGCTTACATAGTACTTTCCTGTTACTGCTTATTACAGACTAGATTAGATTTTAATAGCAAAATTTAAGAACAAACTTAACACTTAAAACTCCCCCTCTCACCTTGACAAACTGCCCCTCTCAATCTTGGCAAATTATGAGACCTTGCATGTCAGTTTTATACCTGAGCTGGGGGGAATTGGGTATTTAGTATGAACAATGTGTGCAAAAATTAGTAAGATGTGTCAGCATTAACATGCAGCGCCCTTGATAGCTGCGCATCCACTAAACAGTGTACAAAGGGAAAAGGCCCATAGGTCAGGAATAGATATGGTGTCATAGAGATGGCTCTTCTGTATCAGTATGCGCAGCACAAAAACAAGTCAAAGCCAGTGACTAGGAGAAAGGTATTAAAGAATAACACAAGGGACACTTGTTCATTTCAGGAAAGGACAATCCTATGATTGAAAGCTGTCTTATTAAAAAGGTAGCACCATATTAATTGCTACCTCATGGTAAAGAATGATTCATTAAGAAAGATTTTCTCTCCTTTCATGCAACCCACGGCAAAGTTAAAGCTAATCTAGACCCAGAATCAATACTTACTTTAACCTCAGTAGTAAAGTTTGACTGCTAACTATAAACAGGAGATAAAACAACAGACAGCAATGAATCCAGCAGTGCAGTAACTGTGCGCACTACCTATTTAGATTTAGTGACCTGTCCAAATCAGTACAGCTAGATGCATGCTGCATGGAAAATACCATTGTTCCAGCACACTCATCAAATCACAAGATGAAAACAGATGAGGGAAAGCCATTTGGACAATCTTGGCTCATCCATCCAGGGAACAAACTCTCATCATCCAGCTGGATTTTGAATGAACCATGAAAGGTTTTTGCCTCCAGTACCCTACAGGGAAAATCAATTCCAAATGTTGACCACTCTGACCTGCAGCTTATTCATCTGGTTTGTTTAATCATCAAACTAAATCTTATTTTGAAGCAACCATGAACTGTACAGAACAAACTCAATCTCTTTGGTATAAAATCTAAATAAATTTGAAAAAATTGTGAAGAAATGAGCAGTGAATAACAAGTCTTGAGAAAAATAACACAAACTAGCGGCGTTACTAATGAATATTCATAGCTGCTCAACTCAGTATTGCGGAATATTCTGGAAGTTAAATGTTAATTGGAATCGCTTCCTTGACGTTATGAGTCTGATTAACTACTCCAATGTTTTGGAGCAGATTAAAATGAAATTTGACATTACACAGCAAATTATATCAACAGTGCAGAATAACCTTTTAACATAGAGAGAATTAAAACAGGAATCTGTAAGTTACTTGCCATTTTTAAAACCGTAGTTATAGCAAGCGATAAATATACCTTCAGGGGGAAATTGAACAGAAAGCATTCTCAGGAATAGTGAATTTACTAAAATGGGTTTTCTGTAACTTTTTAAAATAAACCTTAAGTAGTTCAATTATTGTGAAACTGAAAGAAAACACAGAGGGTTAGTTACAGAGATGTCATTATAGATTATAGATACCCATCTGGTACCTCTGTGACCACAAAATGTGCAATAACCTGTTAATAGACAAAATTTAGTGACTTGGGTATGGCATATTTATACATCAATTGATTCTTGATATCAACTGCAGAGTAATTCTGACTAACCGCCCAAGTGATTTGGCTACAACATTGGGTTAAATTGCAAAAGCATGGTGGTTATTAAGGGAGACTTTCAAATTTTCATATAGGTTGGGAGAAACAGACAGCTCGAGTCCCAAGGGCTGAAAATTTCTTGAGTGTATTTGGGGCAGTTACTGGAATGATATGTTCTTGAACCAACAAGAACATTGAACCATTAGATTTAATAACGTGTAAAGAGCCTGAGTTAGTCATTACTCTTACAGCAAGAGAACACCCAGCCAACAGCGACTATAATATGACAAAATTCCATGTTAGATTTGAGAGGATCAAAGGTGAGTCTAGAAATCAAGGTTTTAAATAAGGTTGATTTTGGAGGGTTGAGCCAAGGGGACTTGGCAGAACTATGAATTGATAAAACTACAGATGAAAAGTCAGAGGTGTTCAAAAAAGTATATGGTAGAGTAGAGAGAAACAAACTAGGAATTATAGGCCTACCAACCAAACATCATTTGTGGGAAGTTACTACAATTTATTAATAGGGACAGAGTGACTGAGCACTTGGACAGATATGGGCTGATCTAAGAGAATCACCATGGGTTTGTGAAGAATAAGTCATGTCTAACTAACCTAGCTGAATTCTTAAGGGTTTAACTATAGATAGGGAGTATATATGAATGTTGTTTATATGGACTTACAGAAGGAATTCGACAAGGTTCTATTTGGCAAGCTGTTAAAAAAAATCCAAGAGTTTGGAATTGGAGGGAATCTATTGGCTTGATAGTGAATTGCTTAGGGGGCAGGAGGCACGGTAAGGATAATGAGTATGGACTCAAATTGGCAGAATGCTGGTTCCTACCAGGGAACAGTACAGGGGCCACAGTTTTTCACTATATTTGTAATTGACTTGGATGAAGGCATAGAGAGCTGGAGATCTCAGTTTGCTGTTGAAATTAAGTTAGGTAACAGAATTAGTAGAGTAGATGGGAGCAGGAAGTTACATAGGGACATTGGTAGATTAAGTGAGTGAACAAAACTATGGCAGATGGAGTCCAATATGGGGAAGTGTAAGGTCATCCACTTTGAATCGAAGATAGATAGATAGATCAGAGTATTTCCCACATGGTGAAAAGGGAGGAACCATGAAAGAGGAAAGAGATTTAGCGGTCACAGAAATCACTAAAAGCTACATCACTAGAAGATAGTGGACAGGTACTAAAACTAAATTTAATGGAATGTTGTTCGTTACCTCAAAAGGCTGGAATACGAGGGGTGAAAGTTCAGTTACATCCATAGAGTGCTCTGGTTAGACCCCATCTCGAAAATTGCAATCAGTTCTGGATACCACACCTCAGAAAGGATACCTTGGCCATGGAGAGGGTTCAATGCAGACTCAACAAAACAATACTAGAGATAAGAGAGTTAAATTGTGAGGGCAAATTGTACAGTCTAGGTTTGTATTTCTGTGAATATAGAAGATTAAGGGATGATCTAATTTAGGTTTAGGCTGATAGGTTAGATAGAGATAAACTGCTTCCTCTGGTGAAGGATTCCAAAATAAGGGGGCTAATCTTAAAATTAGAGTTGGCCCTTCAAGGGTGATGTCAGAAAAGAGCAATTGATAATTTTTTGTTAGAGAAGGGTATTAAGGGTTCAGGAACCAGGGTGGGTAGATAGAGTTAAGATGCAGATCAGCCATGATCTATATGAATGGCAGAAAAGACTCAAGGGGCTGAATGGCCTACTTCTGTTCCAAAGCCATTCTTAGCTTTAAAATAACTAGCTGATCTCCTGTGATATTGCTCACAGGTAGTCTGGACTCTGGAGGTTATTTGTGATATTTAGAAAGGATCCCATTCTCAGCAAGCCATCACAGAAAAATGGAGATGGGAAACGAGGCAAATAATGTTTGAGGTGACGTGACATTCACTTGGCGTGAGTGAAATGTGACAGATACGCGCTGAACTTGTCATTTAAGATAATGTCTTAAATTGAGATATTAACACTTCCTTTTATTCCCCCAGGTATAATCTCAAAATCAATGTTAATTTATTGGGAAGCTGTTCCCACACACCACCAGTCCCTGAAGTCCTCAGCTGGCATGTTACCATGAAAATGGACTGAGCTCTGGGAGTTGGAGACATGTACCAGGCCAAACCTAGCAGGACTAAACGCAAATGAATTATAAAAAGTGGAGATTTCTCAACATGTAATGATTATCCTAAATGTTATTTTATTAAGAGTTACAGGGTTTCCATATTCATAATTATACCGACAGTATAATACTACGGAAGGCCATGCCTTCAAATTGCTCCAAATTTCTATCTACAAGAATATTTTAAAAACATGGTCACTGTCGGGGTAATGCCCTCAGAGGGAAAGATTATACTTTCACTTTAAACGAACCCTGAAGCTAATAATAATAAACCTATGAATATACATGTTGCTCTTCTTTCCCTCAGAAGTCTAAGACACAGGCAGGTCTGTAGAATACTAAGTTTAGATAATGAATCACTTTTGTACATTTGCCAGAATCATTAAACGGATTCCTACATAGTTCAAATTAACAGCTGAGTACTGGTACACTGCCCAATCCCATTACATACTTAATTCATTTCTCATAAAAATCCTCTCCCTTTTTAAACAGCACTCAAGAGTCAAAAACCCAAATTGAAGCTCAGCATTGGTGATACTAAATAAAATAACATTGTTTAAAGCTGATCACAAGTACCGTTTTGTAGTGTCACTGGCAGGCTTCTGCCCCTCACTGCAACAGGTACACAGTTAAATGCTTTCACCATTATTTCCACAATCAATACCTCTTGTCAACCTCTTGACATGTACTGATTATCGCTACAGGGCTTGTTAGGATTCAGGGGTGAGTGAATGCTGGCTTTTCCAAGTCTCTTTTCCACAGCTGAAACCACCATTAAAAACTGTGGCGAGGAAAGGGCAGGGGAGTGACAACAATCGGACAGCTTTCAAAGCACAGGCACAGTGGGCTGAATAACATCCTTCTGTGCTGCAAGGTTCTAGTGTGCACAGCAAAGGGGGAGTTACTGCTCATGCAAATGACTGATATGGGCCTTTGTTTTTTTCGTTCATGGGATGTGGCATCGCTGGTTAGGCCAGCATTCATTGCCCTTGTTCAGTTAAGAGTCAACCACATTGCTGTGGTCTGGAGTAACATATAGGCCAGACCAGGTAAGGACAAAAGATTTCCTTCCCTAAAGAGCATTAGTGAACCAGATGCGTTTTTACAACAATTTGCAATGGTTTCATGGTCATCATCAGATCTTTAATTCCAGATTTTTATTGGATTCAAATTTCACTATCTGCCATGGTGGGATTTGAACCCATGTCCCCAGAGCATTACCCTGGGTCTCTGGAATACTAGTCCAGTGACAATACCACTATGCCACCACCTCCCTCCACCGCTAGGTAGGCAAGAAAATACCCACTGAGGATTATTTTATAAAAGCACAGAAACAAGAATGTCAGAACAGAGAAATAAAGAAAGACATAAAAGGCAGAAATCCACAGAGGACAAAAAGGTGCCTAGACATTCCTAAGTGAAAGAATGACTTGGACTGATTAGACTGGGGTATGATGACCAGCATGGAAGTAATTTCACAGAAAGTACAGCAGGAGGAGGACGTCAATCTGGCCCATTGTGTCTATGCAACTCGTCATGTAAATGCATTGGAAGCAGTTCAGAGAAGGTTTACCTGACTAATACCTGGAATGGATGGGTTGTCTTATGAGGAAAGGTTGGACAGACTAGGCTTGTATCTGCTGGAGTTTAAACGAGTAAGAGGCGACTTGATTGAAACATATAACATCCTGAGTGGCCTTGACAGGGTGGATGTGGAGAGGATGTTTCTTCTTGTGGGAGAATCTAGAACTAGGGGCCACTGTTTAAAAATAAATGGTCACCCATTTAAAACAGAGATGAGGCGAGATGTTCTCGCTCAGAGGGTCTTGAGTCTTTGGTACTCTCTTCCTGAAAAGGCAGTGGAAGCAGAGTCTGAATATTTTAAAGGCAGAGGTGGATAGATTCTGGTAAGCAAGGAGGTGATAGGTTATTGGGGTAGGCGGGATGCAGGCTTGATCTTATTGAATAGTGAAGCAGGCTCGAGGGGCCGAGTGGCCTACTCCTGCTCCTTGTTTGTGTGCTCATATGTTCACCTGGAGCTATCTAATTCCATTACCTGTCCTTTCCCCCTTTTCTTCATTTTCAAATATTTAACCAATTCCCCTTTTCTCTGGTTCAGTGACTAACCTGTGGTAAAGTGTTCCATATTCTAATAACCCCCTTGTGTGAGAAAATTCTCCCAATTTCAGGCTTTGCTATTCCACTGATGACTGAGAATAAATGTCCCCTCCTTACTGACCTGCCAATCAATGGAACCAGCCGTACGATTGCTAACCGCTAAGAACTTACACAGTAGGAAAAGTTGCAATTTGTAGGAGTGACGTCAAAAACGTGTTGGGTTGTAGCTTCTTTCAAATGAGATCTAGAATAAAAAGCTTTAACTATTTTTAGAGCTGGCATTAGCAAGAGCTGTTTTTTGGCAGACCTCATTAAGGCTAATGCATACAAACTTGCAAAAAGATTTTGACAAGTAGATTTGGCATTTTACAACATTGTGGAGAAACAACAGTGGGAATGAAAATTACATTTCTACTAGTATGAAAAGCAATAAAAACTGACAGTGTAACATCACATTGGGGAAGAATCCATTGAAACAAAAACCAACATCAGCTTGAAATGATTTCCTTGGGCTACCCAAATAATTTTCAACAGCAGCAAACTGCATAATAATAACCAGGGAATATGGCCAAACACATATTGGCTCTACACATGGGAACGTCCACCTGCTTTTGACTTTAATGCTCATCCAATGACCATCAGTTGGGAAGAAGATATCCTTGTATACTGGTGATCAGTTAGTACCACTGGAAGCATCAGCCTTTCAGGCTGCCCTTCCTGTCTTTGTTAATAGCTAACCTGATACGAGTCCCCAGTGAATACATGAAGTAAAATCAAACTATGATGCCATCTCCTTAAAGGCCTTTGGTTCAAGGGCTTGTATGCTGACACACTTACATTCCGCAGCTTCAGAGCCACAGGGTATAGAATTCAGAGTTATCAGGCTGCACAAAGAAACACAACCAGGAAGGCCTTGCATAATAAGCTGACCTTCAATATGAATTAGCATCATAAATTTCAATAAACACTGTTTGAAAACATTAAAAAAAATATTGTCTTACTTATACTCATCCCTGAAAGTACAGCCAGCTTGGTTGTTTTGTTTTGTGGGGGGTGTGGAGGTGGAGTAAAATGCACTAAACGACTAAAATGTACTCTTTGAATGTCTGAATGTAACTGAATGTTGACGTATGTAGGTCACATTCTGGGCATGCACAATATGTCATTGTTCAAAACTATACATGCTTCAAATTGTAACTAAATATGACTGACCAATTATTTTAGTAATCTACATGAATTAACAAATTGAAAATTTTACTAAGCTTGAACAGAAATGAAATCATACTGCTGCAAGTAATATCTGCATCTCAACAGAAAGTTGTTCCAACTGAGAATTTCTTTCATCTGACAATAAGCAAACAAAAGATAGTATTCCATATAGTTCAAAGAACAAACTAATAAATTTCGTCTTGCGAAATCTAGGTGGACAAATCCATAATATAAACTATCAGGACAAATACAAGTATGCTAAATTTCAAATGATCACAACAATTTATACTACAGGAAAAAAGGGTGCTGATTGGTTGGCAAGCTGACTCTGATTGGCTGAGGTGTTGCCATGGGGAAAGTTATGGGGGCCTATAGACTCCCCAAGCTCCGGGGTAATTCAAAACAGGTTCAAGGTTTGAACGTATTCCTTTTTTGCAGTGCACGTGTCCCGGTGTATGAATATACGTTGCTTCTAGCAAACACTTTAAGAGATCGATTGATTAGCTTAACTTGGTTGTTAGTGCAGCTATTAGCACACTCAGGATTGTTCATCAGGTGCTGCCCAATCATGGAACCACATCTAACAGTAGACATTTTGTTTTATGTTTTGCAAGCACAGGCTGGTTGAGTATGATCTGTACTCTGTCTATTACGAATAACCAAAGGAACATGCCATTTGATTCAGTCGGTCAATGCTGGGACATACAATCTACATAACAACCATCATAATGGCACTGAAATTGGTTGAGCTCAATGTGGCTCATCTATACTTGCTAGAAGTGACATGAATTCATACACAGGGACCCATTCTCTGCAAACAAAAGAAATATGTTCAAGCCTGGCAGTTTTCTTGAATTGCCTGGGAGCTTGGGGAGCCTATTGCTTTCTCCATGGCAATGCCATGGCCAATTGGAGTCGACTTGCCAATCATCAGTATTTTTTTCTCCTGTAATATAAACTGAGATTGGTTGAAATTTGCTATTCTTGCATTTGTCTTGAGCAGTGCAAGATGAAAAGCTTCAGCGACATGTCTCTCCTTTGAGCAATATTCAAGTTTTGGACCAACAAGCAACTGTTAATATAAACTATATTGCACTTCCATTAAATGCTGGTTTACTCACTTGAAAGTAACTAAAGTTATATTAAAGTTAAAATCCAAACTTTTTTTTCTTTACATAGTGATCAACTATCTGGTGTAAGTGGGTGTGGTAGTACGGTGATTATGTTATTGTACTAGTAAACTAGAGACCTGGACGAATAGCCCAGAGAATTCAGAATTCAAATCCCACCAACATAGTCGAGACTTTGAATTCAATTAATTAAATAAATCTAGAATAAAAAGCTGGTATCATTAAGGTTACCCTACAGGATTGTCATAAAAATCCAACTGCTTCATTAATGTCCTTTAGGGAAGAAAAATTGTCATCCTGCCCAGTCTATACCATATGTGACTCCAGGTTCACAGTAATGTGATTGATTCTTAACTGCCTCTGAAATGGCCTAGCAAGCCATTCACACACTGCCACAAAAAGATTATGAATAAAACTAGGCGGACCACTTCATATTGATCTAGGCACAAGATTTCATCACGACAAAGTCACACGTAGCACAGCCAACAACACAAGGCCCTTCTCAATAACATCTGGAAACCTGTGCCAAAATTGGAAGAACCGAACCACAGGTTAGTCAAGCAACAGCCTGATATACTTTTCAGCCAGTGTCCCATACTCCTCCATAGCCTGTTCCACCAGCACAAGAGGCAGTGGCACTGTGTTATACAATCGGGATGGAGTGGACCTGAGCCCTCAACATTGAATTTAGGCCCCTGAAATCTCATAGCATCAGGTCAAACATGGGCAAGGAAACCTCTTGCTGATTACCACCCTTACTGATGAATCATTGCTCCTCTAGGTTAAGCACTACTTGGGAGAAGCACTGAGGGTAGCAAGGGCACAGAATTTACCCCAGGTATGGATTTCAATGTCCATCACCATGAGTGGCTTAATAAAACTAGAATTGACTGAGCTGGCTAAGACCTGAAGGACATAACTGCCAGATGGGGAGATGAGAGAACCAGCATGAGGGAAATACCTACTAGAACATTTCAGTCTCCTCCTGAGGTTCCCACAATCACAGGTGCCAATCTTCAGCTGATTCAATTTCCTCCATATATCAAGAAATGGCTTAAAGCAAAGGCTATGTGTCCTGACATTTTGGTTTTTGTACTAATGACTTGTGCTCCAGAGCTCACTGTACCTCTAACAAAGCTGTTCCAGTGCAGCTTACAACACAGGCACTGACAAAGCAGAAAATTGCCCAAGTGTGCACAAAAAGGAGAAATCTAATCCAGCAAATTATTACCCCATCACCCTAATCTCGGTTATCAGAAAGTGATGAAAGTCATCGTCGAAAGTGCGACACTTGCACAGCAATATCATGCTTACTGATGCTCAGCTTGAGATCCTGCCAAAACCACTTGGCTCCAGCAGCGAGAGTAACTGCTCTTGACAGCAAGGCAACATTTGACTAAGTGTGACAACAAGGAGTTCTAACTAAATTGAAGTCAATAGGAATCAGGGAGCATAGTCTCCACTGGCTAGAGTCATATCTAACACAAAGGAAGATGGTTATGGTTATTGGAAGCCATCATTTCCGCCCCAAAACACTGATGCAGGAGTTCCTCAAGGTACTGTCCTAGGTCCAACCATCATCAATGACCTTGCCTCCATCATAAGGTCAGAAGTAGAGATGTTCACCAATGATTGCACAGTGATCAGTTCCATTTGCAGTTCTTCAGAAAATAAAGCAGTCTGTGCCCACAAGCAGCAAGATCTGGGCAATATACTGGCAAGTAACATATGTACTACACAAATGCCATCTCCAACCATACAGAATCTAACCATCTTCCCTTGACATTCAGCAGCATTACCCTCATTGAATCATCCATTATCAATATCCTGGCAGGGGGCGCAGTCACCATTGACCAGAAACTTAACTGGATTGAACAGAGAAATCATCGTTGGTGGTCCCTCGGAACCAAGGATGACGTCCATCAGACTTGTTGAGACTTCAGATAACTGAAGTCCAATTCTGGATCTACATGTTCTTCCACAGGTGAGGAGTCACTTGCCGCAGAAACCTTTGACCTGCTATCATAGCCGCAGTATTTATATGTTTCTGAAAACTTTACATAACAGTCATGTTGGCTAATGTTGCTTAGTCAAGTGACAGTGTCCAGCAAGATACTAAAGCTTGAGGCTGAGCATTTCTTCATCTGATTGTGGTTTTAATTATAAGGGGTAATGCTAGCATAATGGCAAGAACCATAAAAAACCGATTCTATCAGTGAAATCACATGGTTGTGAAGGGAGTTAACCATATTGTGTTTACAAGCTAGGTTTGACTCTTGTTTTACTGCGAGTTTACACAAAGTAACTTTTAACCTAATATTCCTGTATTAATTCCATATTATTTGACCCTTATCCCTTCACAGTTAGGCACCAGGAACAAATGCTGGCCTTGCCAGTGATGCTTGCAGCCCATGGCTGAATAAATAAAAAAGTGTCCTTGCTGGTACTGATTTAAAAAAATACATATGACTTCTCTCAGCAGGTTTGACACCAGTAGAGGCTAAGAAGTTGATTTCCACTTACTGCAATTGTGCTACATCAGAGTTGGATAAGCAGGATAAATCATCTCAGCAGGTCTCCTGTGACCAGGAGAACAAGCTGGTTTTGGAACATCTCTCCTAAAGGAGCAGTTATTATAATTTATTTATTAAAACACTCCTTCTTTAAAACAAAACACGTGAATTTACCCTGCTTCACATTCTCTCTAATGATATAGGCATTTGTTTTTCATATTGGCCTGGGTTTCACACACATTGATATCCATACACAAAAAATCTTGTCCATAGAGATTCAGGTGTGTGTGTTCTGCATAAATTCAAACCCCAAGGCTTTTTTTTGTACAAGCTGGAAGTGGCTTTATTAATTGCTTTTTAAAATTGCTCTTTAACTATTTACGAAAGTTTAGGATTTGTGTCTTCAAGTTACAAACAAGGCAGAGCAAAAAATCAATGGAAAATGTACTCTCAGTAGTTAATTCTGCATCAATTGATACCTTTAAAAGGGTCTGGAGCACTTATTGCAAAAGTACATTGAGAATTCTGGGGATATACATCAATTTGTTTGTACAGATTTGAAGTGCGGAGAATCCAAGATTGGGTATTGGAAAGAATAAATCTAGTGCCTTTTTTCCACATTGTAATGTTCCTTACTTCCTTAAAAGTGATTTAAGTAAGGCCACATTGTAGATGCCACAGTTTCCATATGGAGCCTGGAGATTTAAATATATAAACTGATTCCTCTATCTCCACAGGCTAAATTATCTACCCATAGTAAACATGCATACAATCTAACCCAGTATGCCTCGGGCTATTACTCTGCCTTGCTCTCAATTGAAATCTAGTTATGCATCTGCATTTCATCGCATTTGTACTAACTGGTTTGATTTGTGTTGAACTCAAATAATCTTCTTCAGAACGCATTTATTGAGCAGCGATATTTTTTTTCCTTTACTCTGTAATCAAATAGCAGAGTGCCTATTTTAAGGGGAGTGTGTACTTTCAAGAAATTTTCAACTTTACATTTCCAAAGTACCTTTAATAAAATTTTAAAACCCCTGAACTAATCCTTACGCCTGAATCTTGATCAAATGTAAATTATTGAGCACCAAGAATTGGATCACTTTTCTACTTTACAAATATATTGAAGCTGATAGGGTATTTAATTATTTTGTTCTAAGAATCCTACATTAAAAGGTC